>NC_068570.1:37782226-38407226 GCF_025698545.1 Gossypium raimondii
CCAAAGAGATAGGATTCACGCCCACGCCTTTAATCCACTCCACTTCACCTATTTCAAGTCTTAACACCAGTGGAGATAAGATTCACGCCCCTAAGCTTTAATCGCTCCATTGCGATGCTAGGGAAACAAGATTCGCTACCTTTAGCTTTAATGTGTTCCACTATAATGCCAAAGAGATAGGATTCACGCCCACGCCTTTAATCCACTCCACTTCACTATTTCAAGTCTTAACACTGTGGAGATAAGATTCACGCCCTAAGCTTTAATCGCTCTCATTGCGATGCTAGGGAAACAAGATTCGCTACCTTTAGCTTTAATGTGTTCCACTATAATGCCAAAGAGATAGGATTCACGCCCACGCCTTTAATCCACTCCACTTCACCTATTTCAAGTCTTAACACCTGTGGAGATAAGATTCACGCCCTAAGCTTTAATCGCTCCTCATTGCGATGCTAGGGAAACAAGATTCGCTACCTTTAGCTTTAATGTGTTCCACTATAATGCCAAAGAGATAGGATTCACGCCCACGCCTTTAATCCACTCCACTTCACTATTTCAAGTCTTAACACCGTGGAGATAAGATTCACGCCCTAAGCTTTAATCGCTTCCATTGCGATGCTAGGGAAACAAGATTCGCTACCTTTAGCTTTAATGTGTTCCACTATAATGCCAAAGAGATAGGATTCACGCCCACGCCTTTAATCCACTCCACTTCAGCCTATTTCAAGTCTTAACACCGTGGAGATAAGATTCACGCCCTAAGCTTTAATCGCTCCATTGCGATGCTAGGGAAACAAGATTCGCTACCTTTAGCTTTAATGTGTTCCACTATAATGCCAAAGAGATAGGATTCACGCCCACGCCTTTAATCCACTCCACTTCAGCCTATTTCAAGTCTTAACACCGTGGAGATAAGATTCACGCCCTAAGCTTTAATCTGCTCATTGCGATGCTAGGGAAACAAGATTCGCTACCTTTAGCTTTAATGTGTTCCACTATAATGCCAAAGAGATAGGATTCACGCCCACGCCTTTAATCCACTCCACTTGACTATTTCAAGTCTTAACACCGTGGAGATAAGATTCACGCCTAAGCTTTAATCGCTCATTGCGATGCTAGGGAAACAAGATTCGCTACCTTTAGCTTTAATGTGTTCCACTATAATGCCAAAGAGATAGGATTCACGCCCACGCCTTTAATCCACTCCACTTCAGCCTATTTCAAGTCTTAACACCGTGGAGATAAGATTCACGCCCTAAGCTTTAATCGCTCATTGCGATGCTAGGGAAACAAGATTCGCTACCTTTAGCTTTAATGTGTTCCACTATAATGCCAAAGAGATAGGATTCACGCCCACGCCTTTAATCCACTCCACTTCACTATTTCAAGTCTTAACACTGGGAGATAAGATTCACGCCCTAAGCTTTAATCTGCTCATTGCGATGCTAGGGAAACAAGATTCGCTACCTTTAGCTTTAATGTGTTCCACTATAATGCCAAAGAGATAGGATTCACGCCCACGCCTTTAATCCACTCCACTTCAGCCTATTTCAAGTCTTAACACCGTGGAGATAAGATTCACGCCCTAAGCTTTAATCGCTCCACGCGATGCTAGGGAAACAAGATTCGCTACCTTTAGCTTTAATGTGTTCCACTATAATGCCAAAGAGATAGGATTCACGCCCACGCCTTTAATCCACTCCACTTCAGCCTATTTCAAGTCTTAACACTGTGGAGATAAGATTCACGCCCTAAGCTTTAATCTGCTCATTGCGATGCTAGGGAAACAAGATTCGCTACCTTTAGCTTTAATGTGTTCCACTATAATGCCAAAGAGATAGGATTCACGCCCACGCCTTTAATCCACTCCACTTCACTATTTCAAGTCTTAACACCGGGGAGATAAGATTCACGCCCTAAGCTTTAATAATCCGCTCATTGCGATGCTAGGGAAACAAGATTCGCTACCTTTAGCTTTAATGTGTTCCACTATAATGCCAAAGAGATAGGATTCACGCCCACGCCTTTAATCCACTCCACTTCACTATTTCAAGTCTTAACACCTGTGGAGATAAGATTCACGCCCTAAGCTTTAATCGCTCATTGCGATGCTAGGGAAACAAGATTCGCTACCTTTAGCTTTAATGTGTTCCACTATAATGCCAAAGAGATAGGATTCACGCCCACGCCTTTAATCCACTCCACTTCACTATTTCAAGTCTTAACACTGTGGAGATAAGATTCACGCCCTAAGCTTTAATCGCTCATTGCGATGCTAGGGAAACAAGATTCGCTACCTTTAGCTTTAATGTGTTCCACTATAATGCCAAAGAGATAGGATTCACGCCCACGCCTTTAATCCACTCCACTTGACTATTTCAAGTCTTAACACCGTGGAGATAAGATTCACGCCCTAAGCTTTAATCTGCTCATTGCGATGCTAGGGAAACAAGATTCGCTACCTTTAGCTTTAATGTGTTCCACTATAATGCCAAAGAGATAGGATTCACCGCCCACGCCTTTAATCCACTCCACTTCACTATTTCAAGTCTTAACACCGTGGAGATAAGATTCACGCCCTAAGCTTTAATCGCTCATTGCGATGCTAGGGAAACAAGATTCGCTACCTTTAGCTTTAATGTGTTCCACTATAATGCCAAAGAGATAGGATTCACGCCCACGCCTTTAATCCACTCCACTTCACTATTTCAAGTCTTAACACCGTGGAGATAAGATTCACGCCCTAAGCTTTAATCTGCTCATTGCGATGCTAGGGAAACAAGATTCGCTACCTTTAGCTTTAATGTGTTCCACTATAATGCCAAAGAGATAGGATTCACGCCCACGCCTTTAATCCACTCCACTTCACTATTTCAAGTCTTAACACCAGGAGATAAGATTCACGCCTAAGCTTTAATCGCTCATTGCGATGCTAGGGAAACAAGATTCGCTACCTTTAGCTTTAATGTGTTCCACTATAATGCCAAAGAGATAGGATTTCACGCCCACGCCTTTAATCCACTCCACTTCACTATTTCAAGTCTTAACACTGTGGAGATAAGATTCACGCCTAAGCTTTAATCGCTCCATTGCGATGCTAGGGAAACAAGATTCGCTACCTTTAGCTTTAATGTGTTCCACTATAATGCCAAAGAGATAGGATTCACGCCCACGCCTTTAATCCACTCCACTTCACTATTTCAAGTCTTAACACCGTGGAGATAAGATTCACGCCCTAAGCTTTAATCGCCTCCTCATTGCGATGCTAGGGAAACAAGATTCGCTACCTTTAGCTTTAATGTGTTCCACTATAATGCCAAAGAGATAGGATTCACGCCCACGCCTTTAATCCACTCCACTTCACTATTTCAAGTCTTAACACCGTGGAGATAAGATTCACGCCCTAAGCTTTAATCGCTCATTGCGATGCTAGGGAAACAAGATTCGCTACCTTTAGCTTTAATGTGTTCCACTATAATGCCAAAGAGATAGGATTCACGCCCACGCCTTTAATCCACTCCACTTCACTATTTCAAGTCTTAACACTGTGGAGATAAGATTCACGCCCTAAGCTTTAATCTGCTCATTGCGATGCTAGGGAAACAAGATTCGCTACCTTTAGCTTTAATGTGTTCCACTATAATGCCAAAGAGATAGGATTCACGCCCACGCCTTTAATCCACTCCACTTCACTATTTCAAGTCTTAACACCGTGGAGATAAGATTCACGCCCTAAGCTTTAATCTGCCTCATTGCGATGCTAGGGAAACAAGATTCGCTACCTTTAGCTTTAAGCTTTATAATGCCAAAGAGATAGGTTCCACTATAATGCCATTTCAAGTCTTAACACCAGGAGATAGGATTCACGCCCACCTTTAGCTTTAATGTGTTCCTTTAATCCACTCTATTTCAAGTCTTAACTTCACTATTTCAAGTCTTAATGTGTTCCACTATAACCAAAGAGATAGGAGATAAGATTAACACTGTGGAGATAAGATTCACGCCCTAAGCTTTAATCTGCTCATTGCGATGCTAGGGAAACAAGATTCGCTACCTTTAGCTTTAATGTGTTCCACTATAATGCCAAAGAGATAGGATTCACGCCCACGCCTTTAATCCACTCCACTTCACTATTTCAAGTCTTAACACTGTGGAGATAAGATTCACGCCCTAAGCTTTAATCTGCTCATTGCGATGCTAGGGAAACAAGATTCGCTACCTTTAGCTTTAATGTGTTCCACTATAATGCCAAAGAGATAGGATTCACGCCCACGCCTTTAATCCACTCCACTTCACCTATTTCAAGTCTTAACACCGTGGAGATAAGATTCACGCCCTAAGCTTTAATCTGCTCATTGCGATGCTAGGGAAACAAGATTCGCTACCTTTAGCTTTAATGTGTTCCACTATAATGCCAAAGAGATAGGATTCACGCCCACGCCTTTAATCCACTCCACTTCAGCCTATTTCAAGTCTTAACACCGTGGAGATAAGATTCACGCCCTAAGCTTTAATCTGCTCCATTGCGATGCTAGGGAAACAAGATTCGCTACCTTTAGCTTTAATGTGTTCCACTATAATGCCAAAGAGATAGGATTCACGCCCACGCCTTTAATCCACTCCACTTCAGACTATTTCAAGTCTTAACACTGTGGAGATAAGATTCACGCCCTAAGCTTTAATCTGCTCATTGCGATGCTAGGGAAACAAGATTCGCTACCTTTAGCTTTAATGTGTTCCACTATAATGCCAAAGAGATAGGATTCACGCCCACGACTTTAATCCACTCCACTTCACTATTTCAAGTCTTAACACCAGGAGATAAGATTCGCTTTGCCCTAAGCTTTAATCGCTGCTCATTGCGATGCTAGGGAAACAAGATTCGCTACCTTTAGCTTTAATGTGTTCCACTATAATGCCAAAGAGATAGGATTCACGCCCACGCCTTTAATCCACTCCACTTCACTATTTCAAGTCTTAACACTGTGGAGATAAGATTCACGCCTAAGCTTTAATCGCCTCTCATTGCGATGCTAGGGAAACAAGATTCGCTACCTTTAGCTTTAATGTGTTCCACTATAATGCCAAAGAGATAGGATTCACGCCCACGCCTTTAATCCACTCCACTTCACTATTTCAAGTCTTAACACGGGGAGATAAGATTCACGCCCTAAGCTTTAATCGCTGCTCATTGCGATGCTAGGGAAACAAGATTCGCTACCTTTAGCTTTAATGTGTTCCACTATAATGCCAAAGAGATAGGATTCACGCCCACGCCTTTAATCCACTCCACTTGACTATTTCAAGTCTTAACACTGTGGAGATAAGATTCACGCCCTAGCTTTAATCTGCTCATTGCGATGCTAGGGAAACAAGATTCGCTACCTTTAGCTTTAATGTGTTCCACTATAATGCCAAAGAGATAGGATTCACGCCCACGCCTTTAATCCACTCCACTTTGACTATTTCAAGTCTTAACACCGGGGAGATAAGATTCACGCCCTAAGCTTTAATCATCTGCTCATTGCGATGCTAGGGAAACAAGATTCGCTACCTTTAGCTTTAATGTGTTCCACTATAATGCCAAAGAGATAGGATTCACGCCCACGCCTTTAATCCACTCCACTTGACTATTTCAAGTCTTAACACCTGGGAGATAAGATTCACGCCCTAAGCTTTAATCGCTCCATTGCGATGCTAGGGAAACAAGATTCGCTACCTTTAGCTTTAATGTGTTCCACTATAATGCCAAAGAGATAGGATTCACGCCCACGCCTTTAATCCACTCCACTTCACTATTTCAAGTCTTAACACTGTGGAGATAAGATTCACGCCCTAAGCTTTAATCTGCTCATTGCGATGCTAGGGAAACAAGATTCGCTACCTTTAGCTTTAATGTGTTCCACTATAATGCCAAAGAGATAGGATTCACGCCCACGCCTTTAATCCACTCCACTTCACTATTTCAAGTCTTAACACCAGGAGATAAGATTCACGCCCTAAGCTTTAATCGCTCATCACGATGCTAGGGAAACAAGATTCGCTACCTTTAGCTTTAATGTGTTCCACTATAATGCCAAAGAGATAGGATTCACGCCCACGCCTTTAATCCACTCCACTTCACTATTTCAAGTCTTAACACCTGTGGAGATAAGATTCACGCCCTAAGCTTTAATCTGCTCCCATTGCGATGCTAGGGAAACAAGATTCGCTACCTTTAGCTTTAATGTGTTCCACTATAATGCCAAAGAGATAGGATTCACGCCCACGCCTTTAATCCACTCCACTTCACTATTTCAAGTCTTAACACCGGGGAGATAAGATTCACGCCCTAAGCTTTAATCTGCTCCATTGCGATGCTAGGGAAACAAGATTCGCTACCTTTAGCTTTAATGTGTTCCACTATAATGCCAAAGAGATAGGATTCACGCCCACGCCTTTAATCCACTCCACTTCACTATTTCAAGTCTTAACACCGTGGAGATAAGATTCACGCCCTAAGCTTTAATCGCTCTCTTGCGATGCTAGGGAAACAAGATTCGCTACCTTTAGCTTTAATGTGTTCCACTATAATGCCAAAGAGATAGGATTCACGCCCACGCCTTTAATCCACTCCACTTCAGCCTATTTCAAGTCTTAACACTGTGGAGATAAGATTCACGCCCTAAGCTTTAATCTGCTCATTGCGATGCTAGGGAAACAAGATTCGCTACCTTTAGCTTTAATGTGTTCCACTATAATGCCAAAGAGATAGGATTCACGCCCACGCCTTTAATCCACTCCACTTCACTATTTCAAGTCTTAACACCTGTGGAGATAAGATTCAGCCTTTTGCCCTAAGCTTTAATCTGCTCATTGCGATGCTAGGGAAACAAGATTCGCTACCTTTAGCTTTAATGTGTTCCACTATAATGCCAAAGAGATAGGATTCACGCCCACGCCTTTAATCCACTCCACTTCACTATTTCAAGTCTTAACACCGTGGAGATAAGATTCACGCCTAAGCTTTAATCGCTCATCCGATGCTAGGGAAACAAGATTCGCTACCTTTAGCTTTAATGTGTTCCACTATAATGCCAAAGAGATAGGATTCACGCCCACGCCTTTAATCCACTCCACTTCACTATTTCAAGTCTTAACACCGTGGAGATAAGATTCACGCCCTAAGCTTTAATCTTCTCATTGCGATGCTAGGGAAACAAGATTCGCTACCTTTAGCTTTAATGTGTTCCACTATAATGCCAAAGAGATAGGATTCACGCCCACGCCTTTAATCCACTCCACTTCACTATTTCAAGTCTTAACACCGGGAGATAAGATTCACGCCCTAAGCTTTAATCTGCTCATTGCGATGCTAGGGAAACAAGATTCGCTACCTTTAGCTTTAATGTGTTCCACTATAATGCCAAAGAGATAGGATTCACGCCCACGCCTTTAATCCACTCCACTTCAGCCTATTTCAAGTCTTAACACCGTGGAGATAAGATTCACGCCCTAAGCTTTAATCGCTCATTGCGATGCTAGGGAAACAAGATTCGCTACCTTTAGCTTTAATGTGTTCCACTATAATGCCAAAGAGATAGGATTCACGCCCACGCCTTTAATCCACTCCACTTGACTATTTCAAGTCTTAACACCGTGGAGATAAGATTCACGCCCTAAGCTTTAATCTGCTCATTGCGATGCTAGGGAAACAAGATTCGCTACCTTTAGCTTTAATGTGTTCCACTATAATGCCAAAGAGATAGGATTCACGCCCACGCCTTTAATCCACTCCACTTCACTATTTCAAGTCTTAACACCGTGGAGATAAGATTCACGCCCTAAGCTTTAATCGCTCATTGCGATGCTAGGGAAACAAGATTCGCTACCTTTAGCTTTAATGTGTTCCACTATAATGCCAAAGAGATAGGATTCACGCCCACGCCTTTAATCCACTCCACTTCACTATTTCAAGTCTTAACACCTGGGAGATAAGATTCACGCCCTAAGCTTTAATCGCTCATTGCGATGCTAGGGAAACAAGATTCGCTACCTTTAGCTTTAATGTGTTCCACTATAATGCCAAAGAGATAGGATTCACGCCCACGCCTTTAATCCACTCCACTTCACTATTTCAAGTCTTAACACCGTGGAGATAAGATTCACGCCCTAAGCTTTAATCTGCTCATTGCGATGCTAGGGAAACAAGATTCGCTACCTTTAGCTTTAATGTGTTCCACTATAATGCCAAAGAGATAGGATTCACGCCCACGCCTTTAATCCACTCCACTTCACTATTTCAAGTCTTAACACCGTGGAGATAAGATTCACGCCCTAAGCTTTAATCGCTCATTGCGATGCTAGGGAAACAAGATTCGCTACCTTTAGCTTTAATGTGTTCCACTATAATGCCAAAGAGATAGGATTCACGCCCACGCCTTTAATCCACTCCACTTCACTATTTCAAGTCTTAACACCGTGGAGATAAGATTCACGCCCTAAGCTTTAATCGCTTTCATTGCGATGCTAGGGAAACAAGATTCGCTACCTTTAGCTTTAATGTGTTCCACTATAATGCCAAAGAGATAGGATTCACGCCCACGCCTTTAATCCACTCCACTTCACTATTTCAAGTCTTAACACCGTGGAGATAAGATTCACGCCCTAAGCTTTAATCTGCTCATTGCGATGCTAGGGAAACAAGATTCGCTACCTTTAGCTTTAATGTGTTCCACTATAATGCCAAAGAGATAGGATTCACGCCCACGCCTTTAATCCACTCCACTTCACTATTTCAAGTCTTAACACCGTGGAGATAAGATTCACGCCCTAAGCTTTAATCTGCTCATTGCGATGCTAGGGAAACAAGATTCGCTACCTTTAGCTTTAATGTGTTCCACTATAATGCCAAAGAGATAGGATTCACGCCCACGCCTTTAATCCACTCCACTTCAGCCTATTTCAAGTCTTAACACCGTGGAGATAAGATTCACGCCTAAGCTTTAATCTGCTCATTGCGATGCTAGGGAAACAAGATTCGCTACCTTTAGCTTTAATGTGTTCCACTATAATGCCAAAGAGATAGGATTCACGCCCACGCCTTTAATCCACTCCACTTCACTATTTCAAGTCTTAACACCTGGGAGATAAGATTCACGCCCTAAGCTTTAATCTGCTCATTGCGATGCTAGGGAAACAAGATTCGCTACCTTTAGCTTTAATGTGTTCCACTATAATGCCAAAGAGATAGGATT
Organism: Gossypium raimondii; assembly: GCF_025698545.1. Taxonomy (NCBI): domain Eukaryota; kingdom Viridiplantae; phylum Streptophyta; class Magnoliopsida; order Malvales; family Malvaceae; genus Gossypium; species Gossypium raimondii. Next base: position 37,791,463 of record NC_068570.1, read on the forward strand.
CACGCCCACGCCTTTAATCCACTCCACTTCACTATTTCAAGTCTTAACACAGGAGATAAGATTCACGCCCTAAGCTTTAATCTGCTTCATTGCGATGCTAGGGAAACAAGATTCGCTACCTTTAGCTTTAATGTGTTCCACTATAATGCCAAAGAGATAGGATTCACGCCCACGCCTTTAATCCACTCCACTTCACTATTTCAAGTCTTAACACCAGGGAGATAAGATTCACGCCCTAAGCTTTAATCGCTGCTCATTGCGATGCTAGGGAAACAAGATTCGCTACCTTTAGCTTTAATGTGTTCCACTATAATGCCAAAGAGATAGGATTCACGCCCACGCCTTTAATCCACTCCACTTGACTATTTCAAGTCTTAACACCGGGGAGATAAGATTCACGCCCTAAGCTTTAATCGCTCATTGCGATGCTAGGGAAACAAGATTCGCTACCTTTAGCTTTAATGTGTTCCACTATAATGCCAAAGAGATAGGATTCACGCCCACGCCTTTAATCCACTCCACTTCACTATTTCAAGTCTTAACACCGTGGAGATAAGATTCACGCCCTAAGCTTTAATCTGCTCATTGCGATGCTAGGGAAACAAGATTCGCTACCTTTAGCTTTAATGTGTTCCACTATAATGCCAAAGAGATAGGATTCACGCCCACGCCTTTAATCCACTCCACTTCACTATTTCAAGTCTTAACACCGTGGAGATAAGATTCACGCCCTAAGCTTTAATCTGCTCATTGCGATGCTAGGGAAACAAGATTCGCTACCTTTAGCTTTAATGTGTTCCACTATAATGCCAAAGAGATAGGATTCACGCCCACGCCTTTAATCCACTCCACTTCACTATTTCAAGTCTTAACACCGTGGAGATAAGATTCACGCCCTAAGCTTTAATCTGCTCATTGCGATGCTAGGGAAACAAGATTCGCTACCTTTAGCTTTAATGTGTTCCACTATAATGCCAAAGAGATAGGATTCACGCCCACGCCTTTAATCCACTCCACTTGACTATTTCAAGTCTTAACACCAGGAGATAAGATTCACGCCTAAGCTTTAATCTGCTCATTGCGATGCTAGGGAAACAAGATTCGCTACCTTTAGCTTTAATGTGTTCCACTATAATGCCAAAGAGATAGGATTCACGCCCACGCCTTTAATCCACTCCACTTCAGACTATTTCAAGTCTTAACACCTGTGGAGATAAGATTCACGCCCTAAGCTTTAATCTGCTCATTGCGATGCTAGGGAAACAAGATTCGCTACCTTTAGCTTTAATGTGTTCCACTATAATGCCAAAGAGATAGGATTCACGCCCACGCCTTTAATCCACTCCACTTGACTATTTCAAGTCTTAACACCGATGGAGATAAGATTCACGCCCTAAGCTTTAATCGCTCATTGCGATGCTAGGGAAACAAGATTCGCTACCTTTAGCTTTAATGTGTTCCACTATAATGCCAAAGAGATAGGATTCACGCCCACGCCTTTAATCCACTCCACTTGACTATTTCAAGTCTTAACACCGGGGAGATAAGATTCACGCCTAAGCTTTAATCTGCTCATTGCGATGCTAGGGAAACAAGATTCGCTACCTTTAGCTTTAATGTGTTCCACTATAATGCCAAAGAGATAGGATTCACGCCCACGCCTTTAATCCACTCCACTTCACTATTTCAAGTCTTAACACCGTGGAGATAAGATTCACGCCCTAAGCTTTAATCTGCTCCATTGCGATGCTAGGGAAACAAGATTCGCTACCTTTAGCTTTAATGTGTTCCACTATAATGCCAAAGAGATAGGATTCACGCCCACGCCTTTAATCCACTCCACTTCACTATTTCAAGTCTTAACACCGTGGAGATAAGATTCATTTGCCCTAAGCTTTAATCTGCTCATTGCGATGCTAGGGAAACAAGATTCGCTACCTTTAGCTTTAATGTGTTCCACTATAATGCCAAAGAGATAGGATTCACGCCCACGCCTTTAATCCACTCCACTTCACTATTTCAAGTCTTAACACCAAAGGAGATAAGATTCACGCCTAAGCTTTAATCTGCTCATTGCGATGCTAGGGAAACAAGATTCGCTACCTTTAGCTTTAATGTGTTCCACTATAATGCCAAAGAGATAGGATTCACGCCCACGCCTTTAATCCACTCCACTTCACTATTTCAAGTCTTAACACCGGGGAGATAAGATTCACGCCCTAAGCTTTAATCTGCTTCCATTGCGATGCTAGGGAAACAAGATTCGCTACCTTTAGCTTTAATGTGTTCCACTATAATGCCAAAGAGATAGGATTCACCGCCCACGCCTTTAATCCACTCCACTTCACTATTTCAAGTCTTAACACCGGGGAGATAAGATTCACGCCCTAAGCTTTAATCGCTCCATTGCGATGCTAGGGAAACAAGATTCGCTACCTTTAGCTTTAATGTGTTCCACTATAATGCCAAAGAGATAGGATTCACGCCCACGCCTTTAATCCACTCCACTTCACTATTTCAAGTCTTAACACTGTGGAGATAAGATTCACGCCCTAAGCTTTAATCCTTCATTGCGATGCTAGGGAAACAAGATTCGCTACCTTTAGCTTTAATGTGTTCCACTATAATGCCAAAGAGATAGGATTCACGCCCACGCCTTTAATCCACTCCACTTCACTATTTCAAGTCTTAACACCGTGGAGATAAGATTCACGCCTAAGCTTTAATCTGCTCATTGCGATGCTAGGGAAACAAGATTCGCTACCTTTAGCTTTAATGTGTTCCACTATAATGCCAAAGAGATAGGATTCACGCCCACGCCTTTAATCCACTCCACTTCAGCCTATTTCAAGTCTTAACACCGGGAGATAAGATTATTGCCCTAAGCTTTAATCGCTCTCATTGCGATGCTAGGGAAACAAGATTCGCTACCTTTAGCTTTAATGTGTTCCACTATAATGCCAAAGAGATAGGATTCACGCCCACGCCTTTAATCCACTCCACTTCACTATTTCAAGTCTTAACACCTGGGAGATAAGATTCACGCCCTAAGCTTTAATCGCTCATTGCGATGCTAGGGAAACAAGATTCGCTACCTTTAGCTTTAATGTGTTCCACTATAATGCCAAAGAGATAGGATTCACGCCCACGCCTTTAATCCACTCCACTTCACTATTTCAAGTCTTAACACCGTGGAGATAAGATTCACGCCCTAAGCTTTAATCGCTCATTGCGATGCTAGGGAAACAAGATTCGCTACCTTTAGCTTTAATGTGTTCCACTATAATGCCAAAGAGATAGGATTCACGCCCACGCCTTTAATCCACTCCACTTCACTATTTCAAGTCTTAACACCGTGGAGATAAGATTCACGCCCTAAGCTTTAATCTGCTCATTGCGATGCTAGGGAAACAAGATTCGCTACCTTTAGCTTTAATGTGTTCCACTATAATGCCAAAGAGATAGGATTCACGCCCACGCCTTTAATCCACTCCACTTCACTATTTCAAGTCTTAACACCGTGGAGATAAGATTCACGCCCTAAGCTTTAATCTGCTCCATTGCGATGCTAGGGAAACAAGATTCGCTACCTTTAGCTTTAATGTGTTCCACTATAATGCCAAAGAGATAGGATTCACGCCCACGCCTTTAATCCACTCCACTTCACTATTTCAAGTCTTAACACCGTGGAGATAAGATTCATTTGCCTAAGCTTTAATCTGCTCATTGCGATGCTAGGGAAACAAGATTCGCTACCTTTAGCTTTAATGTGTTCCACTATAATGCCAAAGAGATAGGATTCACGCCCACGCCTTTAATCCACTCCACTTCACTATTTCAAGTCTTAACACTGGGGAGATAAGATTCACGCCCTAAGCTTTTATCTGCTCCTCATTGCGATGCTAGGGAAACAAGATTCGCTACCTTTAGCTTTAATGTGTTCCACTATAATGCCAAAGAGATAGGATTCACGCCCACGCCTTTAATCCACTCCACTTCACTATTTCAAGTCTTAACACCGTGGAGATAAGATTCACGCCCTAAGCTTTAATCGCTCATTGCGATGCTAGGGAAACAAGATTCGCTACCTTTAGCTTTAATGTGTTCCACTATAATGCCAAAGAGATAGGATTCACGCCCACGCCTTTAATCCACTCCACTTCACTATTTCAAGTCTTAACACCGTGGAGATAAGATTCACGCCCTAAGCTTTAATCTGCTCCATTGCGATGCTAGGGAAACAAGATTCGCTACCTTTAGCTTTAATGTGTTCCACTATAATGCCAAAGAGATAGGATTCACGCCCACGCCTTTAATCCACTCCACTTCACTATTTCAAGTCTTAACACCGTGGAGATAAGATTCACGCCCTAAGCTTTAATCTGCTCTCATTGCGATGCTAGGGAAACAAGATTCGCTACCTTTAGCTTTAATGTGTTCCACTATAATGCCAAAGAGATAGGATTCACGCCCACGCCTTTAATCCACTCCACTTCACTATTTCAAGTCTTAACACTGGGAGATAAGATTCACGCCCTAAGCTTTAATCTGCTCATTGCGATGCTAGGGAAACAAGATTCGCTACCTTTAGCTTTAATGTGTTCCACTATAATGCCAAAGAGATAGGATTCACGCCCACGCCTTTAATCCACTCCACTTCACTATTTCAAGTCTTAACACCGTGGAGATAAGATTCACGCCCTAAGCTTTAATCGCTCATTGCGATGCTAGGGAAACAAGATTCGCTACCTTTAGCTTTAATGTGTTCCACTATAATGCCAAAGAGATAGGATTCACGCCCACGCCTTTAATCCACTCCACTTCACTATTTCAAGTCTTAACACCTGGGAGATAAGATTCACGCCTAAGCTTTAATCTGCTCATTGCGATGCTAGGGAAACAAGATTCGCTACCTTTAGCTTTAATGTGTTCCACTATAATGCCAAAGAGATAGGATTCACGCCCACGCCTTTAATCCACTCCACTTGACTATTTCAAGTCTTAACACCGTGGAGATAAGATTCACGCCCTAAGCTTTAATCGCTCATTGCGATGCTAGGGAAACAAGATTCGCTACCTTTAGCTTTAATGTGTTCCACTATAATGCCAAAGAGATAGGATTCACGCCCACGCCTTTAATCCACTCCACTTCACTATTTCAAGTCTTAACACCGTGGAGATAAGATTCACGCCCTAAGCTTTAATCGCTCATTGCGATGCTAGGGAAACAAGATTCGCTACCTTTAGCTTTAATGTGTTCCACTATAATGCCAAAGAGATAGGATTCACGCCCACGCCTTTAATCCACTCCACTTCACTATTTCAAGTCTTAACACCGTGGAGATAAGATTCACGCCCTAAGCTTTAATCTGCTCATTGCATGATGCTAGGGAAACAAGATTCGCTACCTTTAGCTTTAATGTGTTCCACTATAATGCCAAAGAGATAGGATTCACGCCCACGCCTTTAATCCACTCCACTTCACTATTTCAAGTCTTAACACCGGGGAGATAAGATTCACGCCCTAAGCTTTAATCGCTCATTGCGATGCTAGGGAAACAAGATTCGCTACCTTTAGCTTTAATGTGTTCCACTATAATGCCAAAGAGATAGGATTCACGCCCACGCCTTTAATCCACTCCACTTGACTATTTCAAGTCTTAACACCGTGGAGATAAGATTCATTTGCCCTAAGCTTTAATCTGCTCATTGCGATGCTAGGGAAACAAGATTCGCTACCTTTAGCTTTAATGTGTTCCACTATAATGCCAAAGAGATAGGATTCACGCCCACGCCTTTAATCCACTCCACTTGACTATTTCAAGTCTTAACACCGGGGAGATAAGATTCACGCCTGCCCTAAGCTTTATCGCTCTCATTGCGATGCTAGGGAAACAAGATTCGCTACCTTTAGCTTTAATGTGTTCCACTATAATGCCAAAGAGATAGGATTCACGCCCACGCCTTTAATCCACTCCACTTGACTATTTCAAGTCTTAACACCGGGAGATAAGATTCACGCCCTAAGCTTTAATCTGCTCATTGCGATGCTAGGGAAACAAGATTCGCTACCTTTAGCTTTAATGTGTTCCACTATAATGCCAAAGAGATAGGATTCACGCCCACGCCTTTAATCCACTCCACTTGACTATTTCAAGTCTTAACACCGTGGAGATAAGATTCACGCCCTAAGCTTTAATCGCTCATTGCGATGCTAGGGAAACAAGATTCGCTACCTTTAGCTTTAATGTGTTCCACTATAATGCCAAAGAGATAGGATTCACGCCCACGCCTTTAATCCACTCCACTTCACTATTTCAAGTCTTAACACCGTGGAGATAAGATTCACGCCCTAAGCTTTAATCTGCTCATTGCGATGCTAGGGAAACAAGATTCGCTACCTTTAGCTTTAATGTGTTCCACTATAATGCCAAAGAGATAGGATTCACGCCCACGCCTTTAATCCACTCCACTTCACTATTTCAAGTCTTAACACCGGGAGATAAGATTCACGCCTAAGCTTTAATCTGCTCATTGCGATGCTAGGGAAACAAGATTCGCTACCTTTAGCTTTAATGTGTTCCACTATAATGCCAAAGAGATAGGATTCACGCCCACGCCTTTAATCCACTCCACTTCACTATTTCAAGTCTTAACACCGGGGAGATAAGATTCACGCCTAAGCTTTAATCTGCTCATTGCGATGCTAGGGAAACAAGATTCGCTACCTTTAGCTTTAATGTGTTCCACTATAATGCCAAAGAGATAGGATTCACGCCCACGCCTTTAATCCACTCCACTTCAGCTATTTCAAGTCTTAACACCAAGGAGATAAGATTCGCTGCCCTAAGCTTTAATCTGCTCCGCTGCGATGCTAGGGAAACAAGATTCGCTACCTTTAGCTTTAATGTGTTCCACTATAATGCCAAAGAGATAGGATTCACTGCCCACAGCTTTAATCCACTCCACTTCAGCTATTTCAAGTCTTAAGACTAGGGAGATAAGATTCGCTGCCCTAAGCTTTAATCTGCTCCGCTGCGATGCTAGGGAAACAAGATTCGCTACCTTTAGCTTTAATGTGTTCCACTATAATGCCAAAGAGATAGGATTCACGCCCACGCCTTTAATCCACTCCACTTCACTATTTCAAGTCTTAACACCGGGGAGATAAGATTCACGCCCTAAGCTTTAATCGCTCATTGCGATGCTAGGGAAACAAGATTCGCTACCTTTAGCTTTAATGTGTTCCACTATAATGCCAAAGAGATAGGATTCATTTGCCCACGCCTTTAATCCACTCCACTTGACTATTTCAAGTCTTAACACCGTGGAGATAAGATTCACGCCCTAAGCTTTAAATCTGCTCATTGCGATGCTAGGGAAACAAGATTCGCTACCTTTAGCTTTAATGTGTTCCACTATAATGCCAAAGAGATAGGATTCACGCCCACGCCTTTAATCCACTCCACTTCACTATTTCAAGTCTTAACACCGGGGAGATAAGATTCACGCCCTAAGCTTTAATCTGCTCATTGCGATGCTAGGGAAACAAGATTCGCTACCTTTAGCTTTAATGTGTTCCACTATAATGCCAAAGAGATAGGATTCACGCCCACGCCTTTAATCCACTCCACTTCACTATTTCAAGTCTTAACACCGGGAGATAAGATTCACGCCCTAAGCTTTAATCGCTCCATTGCGATGCTAGGGAAACAAGATTCGCTACCTTTAGCTTTAATGTGTTCCACTATAATGCCAAAGAGATAGGATTCACGCCCACGCCCACGCCTTTAATCCACTCCACTTCACTATTTCAAGTCTTAACACTGTGGAGATAAGATTCGCCCTGCCTAAGCTTTAATCGCTCATTGCGATGCTAGGGAAACAAGATTCGCTACCTTTAGCTTTAATGTGTTCCACTATAATGCCAAAGAGATAGGATTCACGCCCACGCCTTTAATCCACTCCACTTCACTATTTCAAGTCTTAACACCGGGAGATAAGATTCACGCCCTAAGCTTTAATCTGCTCATTGCGATGCTAGGGAAACAAGATTCGCTACCTTTAGCTTTAATGTGTTCCACTATAATGCCAAAGAGATAGGATTCACGCCCACGCCTTTAATCCACTCCACTTCACTATTTCAAGTCTTAACACCGTGGAGATAAGATTCACGCCCTAAGCTTTAATCGCTCATTGCGATGCTAGGGAAACAAGATTCGCTACCTTTAGCTTTAATGTGTTCCACTATAATGCCAAAGAGATAGGATTCACGCCCACGCCTTTAATCCACTCCACTTCACTATTTCAAGTCTTAACACCGTGGAGATAAGATTCACGCCCTAAGCTTTAATCTGCTCATTGCGATGCTAGGGAAACAAGATTCGCTACCTTTAGCTTTAATGTGTTCCACTATAATGCCAAAGAGATAGGATTCACGCCCACGCCTTTAATCCACTCCACTGACTATTTCAAGTCTTAACACCGTGGAGATAAGATTTATTTGCCTAAGCTTTAATCGCTCCATTGCGATGCTAGGGAAACAAGATTCGCTACCTTTAGCTTTAATGTGTTCCACTATAATGCCAAAGAGATAGGATTCACGCCCACGCCTTTAATCCACTCCACTTCACTATTTCAAGTCTTAACACTAGGAGATAAGATTCACGCCCTAAGCTTTAATCTGCTCATTGCGATGCTAGGGAAACAAGATTCGCTACCTTTAGCTTTAATGTGTTCCACTATAATGCCAAAGAGATAGGATTCACGCCCACGCCTTTAATCCACTCCACTTCACTATTTCAAGTCTTAACACCAGGAGATAAGATTCACGCCCTAAGCTTTAATCGCTCCATTGCGATGCTAGGGAAACAAGATTCGCTACCTTTAGCTTTAATGTGTTCCACTATAATGCCAAAGAGATAGGATTCACTGCCCACAGCTTTAATCCACTCCACTTCAGCCTATTTCAAGTCTTAACACCAGGGAGATAAGATTCGCTGCCCTAAGCTTTAATCTGCTCCACTGCGATGCTAGGGAAACAAGATTCGCTACCTTTAGCTTTAATGTGTTCCACTATAATGCCAAAGAGATAGGATTCACGCCCACGCCTTTAATCCACTCCACTTCAGACTATTTCAAGTCTTAACACCAGGAGATAAGATTATTTGCCCTAAGCTTTAATCTGCTCATTGCGATGCTAGGGAAACAAGATTCGCTACCTTTAGCTTTAATGTGTTCCACTATAATGCCAAAGAGATAGGATTCACGCCCACGCCTTTAATCCACTCCACTTCACTATTTCAAGTCTTAACACCGGGGAGATAAGATTACTATTGCCCTAAGCTTTAATCGCTCATTGCGATGCTAGGGAAACAAGATTCGCTACCTTTAGCTTTAATGTGTTCCACTATAATGCCAAAGAGATAGGATTCACGCCCACGCCTTTAATCCACTCCACTTGACTATTTCAAGTCTTAACACCGGGAGATAAGATTCACGCCCTAAGCTTTAATCTGCTCCATTGCGATGCTAGGGAAACAAGATTCGCTACCTTTAGCTTTAATGTGTTCCACTATAATGCCAAAGAGATAGGATTCACGCCCACGCCTTTAATCCACTCCACTTCACTATTTCAAGTCTTAACACCGTGGAGATAAGATTCACGCCCTAAGCTTTAATCGCTGCTCATTGCGATGCTAGGGAAACAAGATTCGCTACCTTTAGCTTTAATGTGTTCCACTATAATGCCAAAGAGATAGGATTCACGCCCACGCCTTTAATCCACTCCACTTGACTATTTCAAGTCTTAACACCGTGGAGATAAGATTCACGCCCTAAGCTTTAATCTGCTCATTGCGATGCTAGGGAAACAAGATTCGCTACCTTTAGCTTTAATGTGTTCCACTATAATGCCAAAGAGATAGGATTCACGCCCACGCCTTTAATCCACTCCACTTCACTATTTCAAGTCTTAACACCGTGGAGATAAGATTCACGCCCTAAGCTTTAATCGCTCATTGCGATGCTAGGGAAACAAGATTCGCTACCTTTAGCTTTAATGTGTTCCACTATAATGCCAAAGAGATAGGATTCACGCCCACGCCTTTAATCCACTCCACTTCACTATTTCAAGTCTTAACACCGTGGAGATAAGATTCATTGCCCTAAGCTTTAATCTGCTCATTGCGATGCTAGGGAAACAAGATTCGCTACCTTTAGCTTTAATGTGTTCCACTATAATGCCAAAGAGATAGGATTCACGCCCACGCCTTTAATCCACTCCACTTCACTATTTCAAGTCTTAACACCGGGAGATAAGATTCACGCCCTAAGCTTTAATCTGCTCCATTGCGATGCTAGGGAAACAAGATTCGCTACCTTTAGCTTTAATGTGTTCCACTATAATGCCAAAGAGATAGGATTCACGCCCACGCCTTTAATCCACTCCACTTGACTATTTCAAGTCTTAACACCTGGGAGATAAGATTCACGCCCTAAGCTTTAATCTCTCATTGCGATGCTAGGGAAACAAGATTCGCTACCTTTAGCTTTAATGTGTTCCACTATAATGCCAAAGAGATAGGATTCACGCCCACGCCTTTAATCCACTCCACTTCACCTATTTCAAGTCTTAACACCGGGGAGATAAGATTCACGCCTAAGCTTTAATGCTCATTGCGATGCTAGGGAAACAAGATTCGCTACCTTTAGCTTTAATGTGTTCCACTATAATGCCAAAGAGATAGGATTCACGCCCACGCCTTTAATCCACTCCCACTTGACTATTTCAAGTCTTAACACCGATGCTAGGGAGATAAGATTCACGCCCTAAGCTTTAATCTGCTCATTGCGATGCTAGGGAAACAAGATTCGCTACCTTTAGCTTTAATGTGTTCCACTATAATGCCAAAGAGATAGGATTCACGCCCACGCCTTTAATCCACTCCACTTCACTATTTCAAGTCTTAACACCGGGAGATAAGATTATTTGCCCTAAGCTTTAATCTGCTCTCATTGCGATGCTAGGGAAACAAGATTCGCTACCTTTAGCTTTAATGTGTTCCACTATAATGCCAAAGAGATAGGATTCACGCCCACGCCTTTAATCCACTCCACTTCAGCTATTTCAAGTCTTAACACCAGGGAGATAAGATTCGCTGCCCTAAGCTTTAATCTGCTCATTGCGATGCTAGGGAAACAAGATTCGCTACCTTTAGCTTTAATGTGTTCCACTATAATGCCAAAGAGATAGGATTCACGCCCACGCCTTTAATCCACTCCCTTCACTATTTCAAGTCTTAACACTGTGGAGATAAGATTCGCTGCCCTAAGCTTTAATCTGCTCGTTGCAATGCTAGGGAAACAAGATTCGCTACCTTTAGCTTTAATGTGTTCCACTATAATGCCAAAGAGATAGGATTCGCTGCCCACAGCTTTAATCCACTCCACTTCAGCTATTTCAAGTCTTAACACCAGGGAGATAAGATTCGCTGCCCTATACTATAATCTACTACATTGCAATGCGAGGGAGACAAGATTCGCTACCTTTAGCTTTAATATGTTCCACTATAATGCCAAAGAGATAGGATTCACGCCCACGCCTTTAATCCACTCCACTTCACTATTTCAAGTCTTAACACCTGTGGAGATAAGATTCACGCCCTAAGCTTTAATCTGCTCATTGCGATGCTAGGGAAACAAGATTCGCTACCTTTAGCTTTAATGTGTTCCACTATAATGCCAAAGAGATAGGATTCACTGCCCACAGCTTTAATCCACTCCACTTCAGCTATTTCAAGTCTTAAGACCAAGGAGATAAGATTCGCTGCCCTAAGCTTTAATCTGCTCGCTGCGATGCTAGGGAAACAAGATTCGCTACCTTTAGCTTTAATGTGTTCCACTATAATGCCAAAGAGATAGGATTCACGCCCACGCCTTTAATCCACTCCACTTGACTATTTCAAGTCTTAACACCGGGGAGATAAGATTCACGCCCTAAGCTTTAATCGCTCATTGCGATGCTAGGGAAACAAGATTCGCTACCTTTAGCTTTAATGTGTTCCACTATAATGCCAAAGAGATAGGATTCACGCCCACGCCTTTAATCCACTCCACTTCACTATTTCAAGTCTTAACACCGGGGAGATAAGATTCACGCCTAAGCTTTAATCTGCTTCATTGCGATGCTAGGGAAACAAGATTCGCTACCTTTAGCTTTAATGTGTTCCACTATAATGCCAAAGAGATAGGATTCACGCCCACGCCTTTAATCCACTCCACTTGACTATTTCAAGTCTTAACACCGGGAGATAAGATTCACGCCCTAAGCTTTAATCGCTCCATTGCGATGCTAGGGAAACAAGATTCGCTACCTTTAGCTTTAATGTGTTCCACTATAATGCCAAAGAGATAGGATTCACGCCCACGCCTTTAATCCACTCCACTTCACTATTTCAAGTCTTAACACCGTGGAGATAAGATTCACGCCCTAAGCTTTAATCTGCTCATTGCGATGCTAGGGAAACAAGATTCGCTACCTTTAGCTTTAATGTGTTCCACTATAATGCCAAAGAGATAGGATTCACGCCCACGCCTTTAATCCACTCCACTTCACTATTTCAAGTCTTAACACCGTGGAGATAAGATTTGCCCTAAGCTTTAATCTGCTCATTGCGATGCTAGGGAAACAAGATTCGCTACCTTTAGCTTTAATGTGTTCCACTATAATGCCAAAGAGATAGGATTCACGCCCACGCCTTTAATCCACTCCACTTCACTATTTCAAGTCTTAACACCGTGGAGATAAGATTCACGCCCTAAGCTTTAATCGCTGCTCATTGCGATGCTAGGGAAACAAGATTCGCTACCTTTAGCTTTAATGTGTTCCACTATAATGCCAAAGAGATAGGATTCACGCCCACGCCTTTAATCCACTCCACTTCACTATTTCAAGTCTTAACACCGTGGAGATAAGATTCACGCCCTAAGCTTTAATCTGCTCATTGCGATGCTAGGGAAACAAGATTCGCTACCTTTAGCTTTAATGTGTTCCACTATAATGCCAAAGAGATAGGATTCACGCCCACGCCTTTAATCCACTCCACTTGACTATTTCAAGTCTTAACACCGGGGAGATAAGATTCACGCCTAAGCTTTAATCGCTCATTGCGATGCTAGGGAAACAAGATTCGCTACCTTTAGCTTTAATGTGTTCCACTATAATGCCAAAGAGATAGGATTCACGCCCACGCCTTTAATCCACTCCACTTCACTATTTCAAGTCTTAACACCGTGGAGATAAGATTCACGCCCTAAGCTTTAATCTGCTCATTGCGATGCTAGGGAAACAAGATTCGCTACCTTTAGCTTTAATGTGTTCCACTATAATGCCAAAGAGATAGGATTCACGCCCACGCCTTTAATCCACTCCACTTCACTATTTCAAGTCTTAACACCAGGAGATAAGATTCACGCCCTAAGCTTTAATCTGCTCATTGCGATGCTAGGGAAACAAGATTCGCTACCTTTAGCTTTAATGTGTTCCACTATAATGCCAAAGAGATAGGATTCACGCCCACGCCTTTAATCCACTCCACTTCACTATTTCAAGTCTTAACACCGTGGAGATAAGATTCACGCCTAAGCTTTAATCTGCTCCTCATTGCGATGCTAGGGAAACAAGATTCGCTACCTTTAGCTTTAATGTGTTCCACTATAATGCCAAAGAGATAGGATTCACGCCCACGCCTTTAATCCACTCCACTTCACTATTTCAAGTCTTAACACTGGGAGATAAGATTCACGCCCTAAGCTTTAATCTGCTCATTGCGATGCTAGGGAAACAAGATTCGCTACCTTTAGCTTTAATGTGTTCCACTATAATGCCAAAGAGATAGGATTCACGCCCACGCCTTTAATCCACTCCACTTCACTATTTCAAGTCTTAACACCGGGAGATAAGATTCACGCCCTAAGCTTTAATGCTCATTGCGATGCTAGGGAAACAAGATTCGCTACCTTTAGCTTTAATGTGTTCCACTATAATGCCAAAGAGATAGGATTCACGCCCACGCCTTTAATCCACTCCACTTGACTATTTCAAGTCTTAACACCAGGGAGATAAGATTCACGCCTAAGCTTTAATCTGCTCATTGCGATGCTAGGGAAACAAGATTCGCTACCTTTAGCTTTAATGTGTTCCACTATAATGCCAAAGAGATAGGATTCACGCCCACGCCTTTAATCCACTCCACTTCAGCCTATTTCAAGTCTTAACACTGGGAGATAAGATTCACGCCCTAAGCTTTAATCGCTCATTGCGATGCTAGGGAAACAAGATTCGCTACCTTTAGCTTTAATGTGTTCCACTATAATGCCAAAGAGATAGGATTCACGCCCACGCCTTTAATCCACTCCACTTCACTATTTCAAGTCTTAACACCAGGGGAGATAAGATTCACGCCCTAAGCTTTAATCGCTCTCATTGCGATGCTAGGGAAACAAGATTCGCTACCTTTAGCTTTAATGTGTTCCACTATAATGCCAAAGAGATAGGATTCACTGCCCACACCTTTAATCCACTCCACTTCAGCTATTTCAAGTCTTAACACCAGGGAGATAAGATTCGCTGTCCTAAGCTGTAATCTGCTCCGCTGCGATGCTAGGGAAACAAGATTCGCTACCTTTAGCTTTAATGTGTTCCACTATAATGCCAAAGAGATAGGATTCTCTGCCCACAGCTTTAATCCACTCCACTTTAGCTATTTCAAGTCTTAACACCAGGGAGATAAGATTCGCTGCCCTAAGCTTTAATCTGCTCCGCTGCGATGCTAGGGAAACAAGATTCGCTACCTTTAGCTTTAATGTGTTCCACTATAATGCCAAAGAGATAGGATTCACTGCCCACAGCTTTAATCCACTCCACTTCAGCTATTTCAAGTCTTAACACCAGGGAGATAAGATTCGCTGCCCTAAGCTTTAATCTGCTCCACTGCGATGCTAGGGAAACAAGATTCGCTACCTTTAGCTTTAATGTGTTCCACTATAATGCCAAAGAGATAGGATTCGCTGCCCACAGCTTTAATCCACTCCACTTCAGCTATTTCAAGTCTTAACACCAGGGAGATAAGATTCACGCCCTAAGCTTTAATCGCTCATTGCGATGCTAGGGAAACAAGATTCGCTACCTTTAGCTTTAATGTGTTCCACTATAATGCCAAAGAGATAGGATTCACGCCCACGCCTTTAATCCACTCCACTTCAGCCTATTTCAAGTCTTAACACCGTGGAGATAAGATTCACGCCCTAAGCTTTAATCTCTCATTGCGATGCTAGGGAAACAAGATTCGCTACCTTTAGCTTTAATGTGTTCCACTATAATGCCAAAGAGATAGGATTCACGCCCACGCCTTTAATCCGCTCCACTTCACCTATTTCAAGTCTTAACACCAGGGAGATAAGATTCGCTGCCCTAAGCTTTAATCTGCTCCGCTGCGATGCTAGGGAAACAAGATTCGCTACCTTTAGCTTTAATGTGTTCCACTATAATGCCAAAGAGATAGGATTCGCTGCCCACAGCTTTAATCCACTCCACTTCAGCTATTTCAAGTCTTAACACCAGGGAGATAAGATTCGCTGTCCTAAGCTGTAATCTGCGATGCTAGGGAAACAAGATTCGCTACCTTTAGCTTTAATGTGTTCCACTATAACGCCAAAGAGATAGGATTCACTGCCCACAGCTTTAATCCACTCCACTTCAGCTATTTCAAGTCTTAACACGGGGAGATAAGATTCACGCCCTAAGCTTTAATCTGCTCATTGCGATGCTAGGGAAACAAGATTCGCTACCTTTAGCTTTAATGTGTTCCACTATAATGCCAAAGAGATAGGATTCACGCCCACGCCTTTAATCCACTCCACTTCACTATTTCAAGTCTTAACACCGGGGAGATAAGATTCACGCCCTAAGCTTTAATCTGCTCATTGCGATGCTAGGGAAACAAGATTCGCTACCTTTAGCTTTAATGTGTTCCACTATAATGCCAAAGAGATAGGATTCACGCCCACGCCTTTAATCCACTCCACTTCAGCCTATTTCAAGTCTTAACACCGGGAGATAAGATTCACGCCCTAAGCTTTAATCTGCTCATTGCGATGCTAGGGAAACAAGATTCGCTACCTTTAGCTTTAATGTGTTCCACTATAATGCCAAAGAGATAGGATTCACGCCCACGCCTTTAATCCACTCCACTTCGCCTATTTCAAGTCTTAACACCAGGAGATAAGATTCACGCCCTAAGCTTTAATCGCTCTGCTTTGCGATGCTAGGGAAACAAGATTCGCTACCTTTAGCTTTAATGTGTTCCACTATAATGCCAAAGAGATAGGATTCACGCCCACGCCTTTAATCCACTCCACTTGACTATTTCAAGTCTTAACACCGTGGAGATAAGATTCACGCCCTAAGCTTTAATCTGCTCATTGCGATGCTAGGGAAACAAGATTCGCTACCTTTAGCTTTAATGTGTTCCACTATAATGCCAAAGAGATAGGATTCACGCCCACGCCTTTAATCCACTCCACTTGACTATTTCAAGTCTTAACACGTGGAGATAAGATTCACGCCCTAAGCTTTAATCTGCTCATTGCGATGCTAGGGAAACAAGATTCGCTACCTTTAGCTTTAATGTGTTCCACTATAATGCCAAAGAGATAGGATTCACGCCCACGCCTTTAATCCACTCCACTTCACTATTTCAAGTCTTAACACCGGGAGATAAGATTCACGCCCTAAGCTTTAATCGCTCATTGCGATGCTAGGGAAACAAGATTCGCTACCTTTAGCTTTAATGTGTTCCACTATAATGCCAAAGAGATAGGATTCACGCCCACGCCTTTAATCCACTCCACTTGACTATTTCAAGTCTTAACACCGGGGAGATAAGATTCACGCCCTAAGCTTTAATCGCTCATTGCGATGCTAGGGAAACAAGATTCGCTACCTTTAGCTTTAATGTGTTCCACTATAATGCCAAAGAGATAGGATTCACGCCCACGCCTTTAATCCACTCCACTTCACTATTTCAAGTCTTAACACCGTGGAGATAAGATTCACGCCCTAAGCTTTAATCGCTCTCATTGCGATGCTAGGGAAACAAGATTCGCTACCTTTAGCTTTAATGTGTTCCACTATAATGCCAAAGAGATAGGATTCACGCCCACGCCTTTAATCCACTCCACTTCAGCCTATTTCAAGTCTTAACACCGGGGAGATAAGATTCACGCCCTAAGCTTTAATCTGCTCATTGCGATGCTAGGGAAACAAGATTCGCTACCTTTAGCTTTAATGTGTTCCACTATAATGCCAAAGAGATAGGATTCTCTGCCCACAGCTTTAATCCACTCCACTTGACTATTTCAAGTCTTAACACCGTAGGAGATAAGATTCACGCCCTAAGCTTTAATCTGCTCATTGCGATGCTAGGGAAACAAGATTCGCTACCTTTAGCTTTAATGTGTTCCACTATAATGCCAAAGAGATAGGATTCGCGCCCACGCCTTTAATCCACTCCACTTCACTATTTCAAGTCTTAACACCGGGAGATAAGATTCACGCCCTAAGCTTTAATCGCTCTCATTGCGATGCTAGGGAAACAAGATTCGCTACCTTTAGCTTTAATGTGTTCCACTATAATGCCAAAGAGATAGGATTCACGCCCACGCCTTTAATCCACTCCACTTCACTATTTCAAGTCTTAACACCGGGAGATAAGATTCACGCCTAAGCTTTAATCGCTCATTGCGATGCTAGGGAAACAAGATTCGCTACCTTTAGCTTTAATGTGTTCCACTATAATGCCAAAGAGATAGGATTCACGCCCACGCCTTTAATCCACTCCACTTCACTATTTCAAGTCTTAACACCGGGAGATAAGATTAATTTGCGCCTAAGCTTTAATCGCTCATTGCGATGCTAGGGAAACAAGATTCGCTACCTTTAGCTTTAATCTCTTCCACTATAAAGCCAAAGAGATAGGATTCGTTGCCCACCACTTTAATCCACTCCACTTCAGGTATTTCAGGTCTTAACGCCAGGGAGATAAGATTCGCTGCCCTCAGCTTTAATCTGCTCCGCTGTAACGCTAGGGAAACAAGATTCGCTACCTTTAGCTTTAATCTGTTCCACTATAATGCCAAAGAGATAGGATTCGCTGCCCACAGCTTTAATCCACTCCACTTCAGCTATTTCAAGTCTTAACACCAGGGAGATAAGATTCGCTGCCCTAAGCTGTAATCTGCGATGCTAGGGAAACAAGATTCGCTACCTTTAGCTTTAATGTGTTCCACTATAATGCCAAAGAGATAGGATTCACGCCCACGCCTTTAATCCACTCCACTTGACTATTTCAAGTCTTAACACCTGGGAGATAAGATTCACGCCCTAAGCTTTAATCTCTCTCATTGCGATGCTAGGGAAACAAGATTCGCTACCTTTAGCTTTAATGTGTTCCACTATAATGCCAAAGAGATAGGATTCACTGCCCACAGCTTTAATCCACTCCACTTCAGCTATTTCAAGTCTTAACACCAGGGAGATAAGATTCGCTGCCCTAAGCTTTAATCTGCTCCGCTGCGATGCTAGGGAAACAAGATTCGCTACCTTTAGCTTTAATGTGTTCCACTATAATGCCAAAGAGATAGGATTCGCTGCCCACAGCTTTAATCCACTCCACTTCAGCTATTTCAAGTCTTAACACCAGGGAGATAAGATTCGCTGCCCTAAGCTTTAATCTGCTCCGCTGCGATGCTAGGGAAACAAGATTCGCTACCTTTAGCTTTAATGTGTTCCACTATAATGCCAAAGAGATAGGATTCACTGCCCACAGCTTTAATCCACTCCACTTCAGCTATTTCAAGTCTTAACACCAGGGAGATAAGATTCACGCCCTAAGCTTTAATCGCTCATCATTGCGATGCTAGGGAAACAAGATTCGCTACCTTTAGCTTTAATGTGTTCCACTATAATGCCAAAGAGATAGGATTCACTGCCCACAGCTTTAATCCACTCCACTTCAGCTATTTCAAGTCTTAACACCAGGGAGATAAGATTCGCTGTCCTAAGCTGTAATCTACTCCGCTGCGATGCTAGGGAAACAAGATTCGCTACCTTTAGCTTTAATGTGTTCCACTATAATGCCAAAGAGATAGGATTCACGCCCACGCCTTTAATCCACTCCACTTGACTATTTCAAGTCTTAACACCGTGGAGATAAGATTCACGCCCTAAGCTTTAATCTGCTCATTGCGATGCTAGGGAAACAAGATTCGCTACCTTTAGCTTTAATGTGTTCCACTATAATGCCAAAGAGATAGGATTCACGCCCACGCCTTTAATCCACTCCACTTCAGCTATTTCAAGTCTTAACACCAGGGAGATAAGATTCGCTGCCCTAAGCTTTAATCTGCTCCGCTGCGATGCTAGGGAAACAAGATTCGCTACCTTTAGCTTTAATGTGTTCCACTATAATGCCAAAGAGATAGGATTCACGCCCACGCCTTTAATCCACTCCACTTCAGCTATTTCAAGTCTTAACACCAGGGAGATAAGATTCGCTGCCCTAAGCTTTAATCTGCTCCGCTGCGATGCTAGGGAAACAAGATTCGCTACCTTTAGCTTTAATGTGTTCCACTATAATGCCAAAGAGATAGGATTCACTGCCCACAGCTTTAATCCACTCCACTTCAGCTATTTCAAGTCTTAACACCAGGGAGATAAGATTCGCTGCCCTAAGCTTTAATCTGCTCCGCTGCGATGCTAGGGAAACAAGATTCGCTACCTTTAGCTTTAATGTATTCCACTATAATGCCAAAGAGATAGGATTCGCTGGCCACATCTTTAATCTACTCCACTTCAACTATTTCAAGTCTTAGCACCGGGGAGATAAGATTCACGCCCTAAGCTTTAATCGCTCATTGCGATGCTAGGGAAACAAGATTCGCTACCTTTAGCTTTAATGTGTTCCACTATAATGCCAAAGAGATAGGATTCACGCCCACGCCTTTAATCCACTCCACTTGACTATTTCAAGTCTTAACACCGGGAGATAAGATTCACGCCCTAAGCTTTAATCTCTCATTGCGATGCTAGGGAAACAAGATTCGCTACCTTTAGCTTTAATGTGTTCCACTATAATGCCAAAGAGATAGGATTCACGCCCACGCCTTTAATCCACTCCACTTCACTATTTCAAGTCTTAACACCTGTGGAGATAAGATTCACGCCTAAGCTTTAATCTGCTCATTGCGATGCTAGGGAAACAAGATTCGCTACCTTTAGCTTTAATGTGTTCCACTATAATGCCAAAGAGATAGGATTCACCGCCCCGCGCTTTAATCCACTCCACTTCACTATTTCAAGTCTTAACACCGTGGAGATAAGATTCGCGCCCTAAGCTTTAATCGCTCATTGCGATGCTAGGGAAACAAGATTCGCTACCTTTAGCTTTAATGTGTTCCACTATAATGCCAAAGAGATAGGATTCGCTACCCACAGCTTTAATCCCTCCACTTCAGCTATTTCAAGTCTTAACACCGTGGAGATAAGATTCACGCCCTAAGCTTTAATCGCTCATTGCGATGCTAGGGAAACAAGATTCGCTACCTTTAGCTTTAATGTGTTCCACTATAATGCCAAAGAGATAGGATTCACTGCCCACAGCTTTAATCCACTCCACTTGAGCTATTTCAAGTCTTAACACCGGGAGATAAGATTCACGCCCTAAGCTTTAATCGCTCATTGCGATGCTAGGGAAACAAGATTCGCTACCTTTAGCTTTAATGTGTTCCACTATAATGCCAAAGAGATAGGATTCACTGCCCACAGCTTTAATCCACTCCACTTCAGCTATTTCAAGTCTTAACACCAGGGAGATAAGATTCGCTGCCCTAAGCTTTAATCTGCTCTCGCTGCGATGCTAGGGAAACAAGATTCGCTACCTTTAGCTTTAATGTGTTCCACTATAATGCCAAAGAGATAGGATTCACGCCCACGCCTTTAATCCACTCCACTTGCCTATTTCAAGTCTTAACACCGTGGAGATAAGATTCACGCCCTAAGCTTTAATTTGCTCATTGCGATGCTAGAGAAACAAGATTCGCTACCTTTAGCTTTAATGTGTTCCACTATAATGCCAAAGAGATAGGATTCGCTGCCCACAGCTTTAATCCACTCCACTTCAGCTATTTCAAGTCTTAACACCAGGGAGATAAGATTCGCTGCCCTAAGCTTTAATCTGCTTCGCTGCGATGCTAGGGAAACAAGATTCGCTACCTTTAGCTTTAATGTGTTCCACTATAATGCCAAAGAGATAGGATTCGCTACCCATAGCTTTAATCCCTCCACTTCAACTATTTCAAGTCTTAACACCAGGGAGATAAGATTCACGCCTAAGCTTTAATCGCTCATTGCGATGCTAGGGAAACAAGATTCGCTACCTTTAGCTTTAATGTGTTCCACTATAATGCCAAAGAGATAGGATTTCGCCCACACGCTTTAATCCACTCCACTTCACTATTTCAAGTCTTAACACTGGGAGATAAGATTCACGCCCTAAGCTTTAATCGCTCCATTGCGATGCTAGGGAAACAAGATTCGCTACCTTTAGCTTTAATGTGTTCCACTATAATGCCAAAGAGATAGGATTCACGCCCACGCCTTTAATCCACTCCACTTCACTATTTCAAGTCTTAACACCGTGGAGATAAGATTCACGCCCTAAGCTTTAATCTGCTCATTGCGATGCTAGGGAAACAAGATTCGCTACCTTTAGCTTTAATGTGTTCCACTATAATGCCAAAGAGATAGGATTCACGCCCACGCTTTAATCCACTCCACTTCACTATTTCAAGTCTTAACACCTGTGGAGATAAGATTCACGCCTAAGCTTTAATTGCTTCATTGCGATGCTAGGGAAACAAGATTCGCTACCTTTAGCTTTAATGTGTTCCACTATAATGCCAAAGAGATAGGATTCACGCCCACGCCTTTAATCCACTCCACTTCACTATTTCAAGTCTTAACACTGTGGAGATAAGATTCACGCCCTAAGCTTTAATCTGCTCCATCACGATGCTAGGGAAACAAGATTCGCTACCTTTAGCTTTAATGTGTTCCACTATAATGCCAAAGAGATAGGATTCACGCCCACGCCTTTAATCCACTCCACTTCAGCTATTTCAAGTCTTAACACCAAGGAGATAAGATTCGCTGCCCTAAGCTTTAATCCGCTTCGATGCGATGCTAGGGAAACAAGATTCGCTACCTTTAGCTTTAATGTGTTCCACTATAATGCCAAAGAGATAGGATTCACTACCCACAGCTTTAATCCACTCCACTTCAGCTATTTCAAGTCTTAACACCAGGGAGATAAGATTCATTACCTAAGCTTTAATCGCTCATTGCGATGCTAGGGAAACAAGATTCGCTACCTTTAGCTTTAATGTGTTCCACTATAATGCCAAAGAGATAGGATTCACGCCCACGCCTTTAATCCACTCCACTTCACTATTTCAAGTCTTAACACTAGGGAGATAAGATTCACGCCTAAGCTTTAATGCTCTCATTGCGATGCTAGGGAAACAAGATTCGCTACCTTTAGCTTTAATGTGTTCCACTATAATGCCAAAGAGATAGGATTCACGCCCACGCCTTTAATCCACTCCACTTCACTATTTCAAGTCTTAACACCAAGGGAGATAAGATTCACGCCTAAGCTTTAATCGCTCATTGCGATGCTAGGGAAACAAGATTCGCTACCTTTAGCTTTAATGTGTTCCACTATAATGCCAAAGAGATAGGATTCACGCCCACGCCTTTAATCCACTCCACTTCAGCCTATTTCAAGTCTTAACACTGTGGAGATAAGATTCGCACGCCTAAGCTTTAATCGCTCTCATTGCGATGCTAGGGAAACAAGATTCGCTACCTTTAGCTTTAATGTGTTCCACTATAATGCCAAAGAGATAGGATTCACGCCCACGCCTTTAATCCGCTCCACTTTAACTATTTCAAGTCTTAACACCGGGAGATAGGATCCACGCCCTAAGCTTTAATCCGCTCCCTTCAACTATTTGCTTTAAGTCTTAATGCCAAAGAGATAGGATTCACGGAGCCTTTAACAAGATTTCAAGTCTTCACAAGGAGATAAGATTCACGCCTTACAATAATCTACTCCATTGCGATGCTAGGGAAACAAGATTCGCTACCTTTAGCTTTAATGTGTTCCACTATAATGCCAAAGAGATAGGATTCACCGCCACACCTTTAATCCACTCCACTTCAGCTATTTCAAGTCTTAACACCAAGGAGATAAGATTCGCTGTCCTAAGCTGTAATCTACTCCGCTGCGATGCTAGGGAAACAAGATTCGCTACCTTTAGCTTTAATGTGTTCCACTATAATGCCAAAGAGATAGGATTCACTGCCCACAGCTTTAATCCACTCCACTTCAGCTATTTCAAGTCTTAACACCAGGGAGATAAGATTCGCTGCCCTAAGCTTTAATCTGCTCCGCTGCGATGCTAGGGAAACAAGATTCGCTACCTTTAGCTTTAATGTGTTCCACTATAATGCCAAAGAGATAGGATTCGCTGCCCACAACTTTAATCCACTCCACTTCAGCTATTTCAAGTCTTAACACCAGGGAGATAAGATTCGCTGCCCTAAGCTTTAATCTGCTTCATTGCGATGCTAGGGAAACAAGATTCGCTACCTTTAGCTTTAATGTGTTCCACTATAATGCCAAAGAGATAGGATTCACTGCCCATAGCTTTAATCCACTCCACTTCAGCTATTTCAAGTCTTAACACCAGGGAGATAAGATTCACGCCTAAGCTTTAATCGCTCCATTGCGATGCTAGGGAAACAAGATTCGCTACCTTTAGCTTTAATCTGTTCCACTATAAAGCCAAAGAGATAGGATTCGCTTCCCACTGCTTTAATCCACTCCACTTCAGCTATTTCAAGTATTAATGCTAGAGGCATAAGATTCGCTACCCTCATCTTTCATCTGCTCGGCTGCAACACTAGGGAAACAAGATTCGCTACCTTTAGATTTAATCTGTTCCACTATAATGCCAAAGAGATATGATTCACTGCCCAGAGCTTTAATCCACTCCACTTCAGCTATTTCAAGTCGTAACACCAGTGAGATAAGATTCGCCAGCCTCAGCTTTAATTTGCTCCGCTGTAATGCTAGGGAAACAAGATTTGCTATCTTTAGCTTTAATCTGTTCCACTATAATGCCCAAGAGATATGATTCCCTACCCACAGCTTTAATCTGCTTCATTTATGCTATTTCAAGTCTTAACACCAGAGAGATAAGATTCACTGCCCTCAGCTTTAATCTGCTCCGCTGTAATTCTAGGAAAACAAGATTCGCAACCTTTAGCTTTAATTTGTTCCACTACAATGCCAATGATATAGGATTCGCATCCCACAGCTGTAATCCACTCCACTTCAGCTATTTCAAGTCTTAACACCGTGGAGATAAGATTCACGCCCTAAGCTTTAATCGCTCATTGCGATGCTAGGGAAACAAGATTCGCTACCTTTAGCTTTAATGTGTTCCACTATAATGCCAAAGAGATAGGATTCACGCCCACGCCTTTAATCCACTCCACTTCACTATTTCAAGTCTTAACACCGTGGAGATAAGATTCACGCCCTAAGCTTTAATCTGCTCCGCTGCAATGGTAGGGAAACATGATTCGCTACCATTAGCTTTAATCTGTTCCACTATCATGCCAAAGAGATAGGATTCACTACCCACAGCTTTAATCTGCTTCATTTCAACTATTTCAAGTCTTAACGCTAGGGAGACAAGATTCGCTGCCCTTTGCTTTAATCTGCTTCGAGGCAATGCTGGGGAAACAAGATTTGCTACCTTTAGCTTTAATCTGTTCCACAATAATGCCAAAGAGATAGGGTTCACTACCCATAGCTTTATTCCACTCCACTTCAGCTATTTCAAGTCTTAACACCAGGGAGATAAGATTCACGCCTAAGCTTTAATCGCTCCCATTGCGATGCTAGTGAAACAAAATTTGTGACCTTTAGCTTTAATTTGTTCCACTATAAAGCCAAGAAGATAGGATTTGCTTCCCACAACTTTAATCCACTCCACTTCAGCTATTTCAAGTCTTAACGCCAGGGAGATAAGATTCGTTGCCCTCGGCTTTAATCTGCTCCGCTGCAATGCTAGGGAAACAAGATTCGCTACCTTTAGCTTTAATCTGTTCCACTATAATGCCTAAGAGATAGGATTCGTTGCCCACAACTTTAATCCGCTTCACTTCAGCTATTTCAAGTCTTAACGCTAGGGAGACAAGATTCGCTGCCCTCTACTTTATTCTACGTCGAGGTAATGCTAGAGACACAAGATTCGCTACCATTAGCTTTAATCTGTACCACTATAATACCAAAGAGATATTATTCGCTACCCACAGCTTTGATCTGCTCCACTTTAGCTATTTCAAGTCTTCACGCCAGGGAGATAAGATTCGATGCCCTCTGCTTTAATCTGGTCTGCTGCAAAGCTAGGGAAACAAGATTCGCTACCTTTAGCTTTAATCTGTTCCACTATAAAGCCAAAGAGATAGGATTCACTTCTCACTACTTTAATCCGCTCCACTTTCGCTATTTCAAGTGTTAATGCCAAGGACATAAGATTCACTACCCTCAGCTTTCATCTGCTCGGCTGCAACACTAGGGAAACAAGATTCGCTACCTTTAGGTTTACTCTGTTGAACTATAATGCCAAAGTGATAGGATTCGCTGCCCACAGCCTTAATCCGCTCCACTTCAGCTATTTTAAGTCTTAATGCCAGGGAGATAAGATTCGCTGCCCTCAGCTTTAATCTTCTCCGCTGCAATGCTAAGGAAACAAGATTCGCTATCTTTAGCTTTAATCTGTTCCACTAGAAAGCCAAAGAGATAGGATTCGCTTCCCACAGCTTTAATCCACTCCACTTGACTATTTCAAGTCTTAACACCGTGGAGATAAGATTCACGCCTAAGCTTTAATCGCTCATTTGCGATGCTAGGGAAACAAGATTCGCTACCTTTAGCTTTAATGTGTTCCACTATAATGCCAAAGAGATAGGATTCACGCCCACGCCTTTAATCCTCTCCACTTCACCTATTTCAAGTCTTAACACCGGGAGATAAGATTCGCGCCCTAAGCTTTAATC
Source organism: Gossypium raimondii (assembly GCF_025698545.1). NCBI lineage: Eukaryota > Viridiplantae > Streptophyta > Magnoliopsida > Malvales > Malvaceae > Gossypium > Gossypium raimondii. The sequence continues at coordinate 37,817,714 of NC_068570.1, forward strand.
GCTCACGCAATGCTAGGGAAACAAGATTCGCTACCTTTAGCTTTAATGTGTTCCACTATAATGCCAAAGAGATAGGATTCACTTTAATACCCACTTCACTATTTCAAGTCTTAACACTGTGGAGATAAGATTCGCCTAAGCTTTAATCGCAATGCTAAGGAAACAAGAGTCGCTACCTTTAGCTTTAATCTGTTCCACTATAATGCCAAAGAGATAGGATTCACTACCCACAGCTTTAATCCGCTTTATTTCAGCTATTTCAAGTCTTAACGCTAGGGAGACAAGATTCGCTGCCCTCTGCTTTAATCTGATTCGAGGCAATGCTAGGGAAACAAGATTCGCTACCTTTAGATTTAATCTGTTCCACTATAATGCCAAAGAGATAGGGTTCACTACCCACAGCTTTAATCCGCTCCACTTCAGCTATTTCATGTCTTAACGCTAGGGAGACAAGATTCGCTGCCCTCTGCCTTAATCTGCTCAGCTGCAAAGCTAGGGAAACAAGATTTGCTACCTTTAGCTTTAATCTGTTCCACTATAAAGCCAAAGAGATAGGATTCACTTCCCACAACTTTAATCCACTCCACTTCAGCTAATTCAAGTCTTAACGCCAGGGAGATAAGATTCGCTGCCCTCAGCTTGAATCTGCTCCGCTGCAATGCTAGGGAAACAAGATTCACTAGCTTTAGCTTTAATCTGTTCCACAGTAATGCCAAGGAGATAGGATTCGCTGCCCTCAGCTTGAATCTGCTATGCTGCAATGCTAGGGAAACAAGATTCACTAGCTTTAGCTTTAATCTGTTCCACAGTAATGCCAGGGAGATAGGATTCGCTGCCCTCAGCTTTAATTTGCTCGGCTACAACACGGGGGACACAAGATTCGCTATCTTTAGCTTTAATCTGTTCTACTATAATGCCAAAGAGATAGGATTCGCTGCCCAGAGCTTTAATCCGCTCCACTTCAGCTATTTCAAGTCCTAACTCTAGGGAGATAAGATTCGCTGCCTTCAGCTTTAATCTGCTCCGCTGCAATGCTAGGGAAACAAGATTCGCTACCTTTAGCTTTAATCTGTTCCACTATAATGCCAAAGAGATAGGATTCGCTGCCCAGAGCTTTAATCCACTCCACTTCAGCTATTTCATGTCTTAACACCAGGGAGATAAGATTCACGCCTCTAAGTTTAATTTGTTCATTGCAATGCTAGGGAAACAAGATCCGCTACCTTTAGCTTTAATCTGTTCCACTATAATGCCAAAGAGATAGGATTCGCTGCCCACAGCTTTAATCCGCTTCACTTCAGCTATTTCAAGTCTTAACGCCAGGGAGACAAGATTCGCTGCCCTCTAGTTTATTCTGCTTTGAGGCTTCTTACCAAAAATTTTTAGAATTTTTGGCGCAGCCAATTAGTATAGTTTATTCTCTAAAGTCACCCCTATTTCACTGCTTAACATCTCTGACCTCTCTTCACTAAAAATGAATTATTTCATTGTACAAAATTCAGATGATATTTCTATTTATTTCCTTTGAAAATAGACTCATTAAGGATTCTAAGCATATAAATTTTAAGTCATAATTATTTTTTTACAATTTTTAATTATTTTTAATATTCAAAACAGGGGATTCTGAAATCAATCTACCCCGCCTCACTAAAATTCAAATATCTCAAATATATAACTCTTTTGCTTTCTCTGTTTCTTTTATGTATAAATAGAGTCATTGAGCTTTCATTTCATATCTTATTCACTCTCTAATTAAATTTCCACCATTTTAGTGATTTTTCAAAGTCACACTGTTGTTACTAATTTTACTTTTTCATAATTTCACTTTTTCACTTTCAATCATTATTCAATTAAATTCCACACATATATTCATCATTCAATCACACTTAATCGTTACATGATCTCATGTATTTTCACTTAGTCAATTTCCCGATGAACACTTCGGAATAATAACAGATACACGGTGGATTCAACACACAACAACCACCCTTTGTAATCAATGATATCCGGTGGGATCAGCACATAGCAACTACCTTATAATTAATGATACTGGTTCACATAGTAGCCTACACATAGTACTACATATGTGACCAGCACTATCCGATACACGTAGTAGCTTGCACATAGTACTACACACATGATCGAAGCTATCCGGTATGCATAGTAGGCTGCACATAGTACTACACACGTGACCATCATTTTCACTTTCACATAGTGGCCTACACATAGTCCATGCCACACATGTGATCATTTATGTCACTTCATTTGTATCCCTTTTTATTCCGAATGTTCAATCGGGAAATTTCTTACTTTTTCTCATTTTTTCCTTTTTCACTAATCAAAGTCAATTCCTTGTCTTTCTTGACTTATAATAACACATTTAACTTATTTAACACTCACATTATTCAATCCAGTCCAAAACTCACATTTTGGAAAAAATACATTTTTGCTCCTAAAGTTTCACAAATTAAGATTTTGCCCCTAGGCTCAGAAATTAAGTTTTATTCCTTTTTCTTATGTTTTATGACATGTTGAACATTTTTCCCTTCTATGGCAACATCAAATTCTCACTCTAACACTTACTTATGAAAATTAGGTATTTTTACCGATTATGTCAATTTACTCGTTTTCACTTAAAATCAGCTAGCAAAAGTTATTTAACATAATTTCAAGCTTCATATGCTACCATAAAACATCAAAATAAACATATTTCACCTATGGGTATTTTTCCAAATATGAACCCCAGATTAAATTATTGCTAGAATAAGCTAAATCAAGTTACCGAGACTCCAAAAACATAAAGAACATTAAAAACGGGGCTTGGAATCACTTATTATGGAGCTTGGAAGCTTGAAAACCATAAATATGGCTTCCCCCTTGCTGATTTCGTTCACCATGGAGAAGATGGACAAATTTTTGGCTATTTTGCCTTTTTAATTCTTTTAATTACTAAATGACCAAAATACCCCCAACTTAAAAATTTCCTATTTCACTTATCTCTTGTCCATTTTTGTCCAACAAGTTAACCAATGGTCTAATTACCATTTAAGGACCTGCAATTTAAAATTTCATAACAATTGGACACTTCTAACATGTAGAACTCAACTTTTGCACTTTTTACAATTTAGTTCTTTTGACTAAATTGAGTGACCAAACGTCAAAATTTTTGAACAAAATTTTCACGAAATCATTTTTTGAAATCGTAGACCATAAAATATAATGAAAATAATTTTTTTTCTTATTGAATTTGTGGTCCCGAAACCACTATTCCGACTAGCCCAAAATTCGGGCTTTCACAAAAACTATATAATAAAGCATAAAATCACATTTTAATAATTTCCATGTCCTAATTTCATATTTTCACATATTTCATTAACTTATTAAATAATTACTTGGTTTTAACAAAAAATTTAAGTAAAAAGTTGATGAATTATATAGGAAAAATCCTATATATTTTTTAGTTTACACACCCCCAAACTTAAATCATTGCTTGTTCCGAGTAATGTTCATGCACAGCACAAGGTCTTGCTAAGGCAAATTTTGCTAAGAGTGTAAGTAGCATCAATCTTCGTCTCATAATCACGCATCAATAAATTCATGTTCATAGATCTATTTTATTAACAAGTAACTCATATACAAACATTTTGAAAATTTTATTTTAAGTTTCAAGATAGGCCAACATGAATCATAGTTTGCATGTATGTCACAGCCATAGATAATATTCTTCATTCAACACAATTTCTCATCAATCAAACAAAACAATCATAAGGTTTATTTATGATCTTCATATGTTGAACTTAATACTTTCTCTCAACTAATATAGGTGACATAATTATCAAATCAATAGGTCTTTTATAAGGTTGTAATGGGGCTCGGTTAAAGGTAGGGATTTTAAGAGATGAGACATTTTGGTTTCAAAATCTTAACTTTTAACTTGTCTTGGATTTCTCGAAATTCAACCTTTTTCTTCAAATGAACCTTTGGAACTCCCCCAAACTTACTTTGAACTCATACTCATATATATTTTTTTGGAGACTGAGTAAACTTTTCTTCACTTTGTCTCTCGTTTTTTAAGCATGATCACATATATCTTCCAAAAATTTCCCTTAAATGTTAATTACCAAGACAACTTTAGTTAAGGCAGTGCACAAAATTAGGATAACTTCAAAATATAGAGATACGGCTTGTAATGTAGGTTTATTACAATGAACAGGCCTTTAAGCTCAAAATTATAGTTTCAAGGGTCTAATATAATAAGGTGGGCTTGAAAAGGCTCAAACAATCCAAAGAAAAATGGTGTCTATATCATTTTAGATTTTTATGTCTCTTAGGATTTCACCTCAAGAAAGTTACTAAGTCAATTCTAAAGATATAAACCTTCATGCATGTCTATTCTTAAGAGAAACTAATTTTTCATGGCAAACATTACCTAAGACTAAGATCATAAAAACATTCCATTCTTCATGATAACATACAATCACCCAGATAAAATCATCATTCATGCTTGCATACAAGCTATCTTATTAAAAATATTTTCTCTAAACATTCATTTATTAAAACATACTTATGAAAGAAATGATTTGAAACATACTTGAAAATTTTAAAAATTTCAGCAATTTTCCTTACCCCCTTTAAAAAGAAGCAATTTCCTCATTGCAAGAACAAAATAATGAACGAAAACTGAACACCAGGTAGGGTTGTAAAGAAAGAGAGGTGAGTCAATAAGACTACTTAATACCAAGTCTTTCCTCACAACCCAATCCTACGCATGTTCATTCCTATTGCCACATCACTTAGTCTTTTTCTTTCTAAAGAAGTATTTATTCATGCTTGCTATGTTTTATTTTGTAGAAATTAAATCTTAATTACTAAAGAAATAAATTCCTAAAGACCTAAAAATAATTAAATAAATAACAAGACAAGAATCCCCTCTTTTATTTTTCTAACTCATTCCCTTTGTCAGTTTGCATCTTCAGTATCTTTCGTCCATGTCCCAAAGATAGCATCTGGGAACTCAGGAACAAAAATGTTAGAGATATTCTTAAAAGTATTTCGAATTGAATCATCCCTAATTTTTGCATATTTCTAATAAGTTTGTTGTTGATTGTGCATGAACCTGCACATATCCGTCAAAATTGACAACTCTAATTTCCTTAAAGTACTTGCAGAAGTAGGTATGGGAGTTGTATAGTCAGGTTCAACACTTAGCTTGACTGGTTCTTCTTCTGGCTCAACCCTTGGTTCAGGAAAGTTCGGTTCCTTATCATATTCTTCCTCTTTAGTGTCTGTGACTAAATTAGGTTCAGTTTCAGTTCCATCTATTAACTCTTCTGTATCTGGCTCAATTGGCTCTTCTTGCTCGCCTTGATTCAGTTCATGCACCCTCTCTACTAATTTTTCAAGATCATAATTTGTAAGTCATCCTTGAACATATTACCCCTTCAGATTTGCTTGTGTTTTAACACGGGCCTTTAACCAAAGTGAAGTGATTAATTATGGGAAATAATCACTTCCTACCTTCTTTTTAGCACAATTGTGAATCTCCTTGAGGATAATTTTCCCAACATTGATGGACTTTTCTATCAAGATTGCATATAACAAAAGCATCCGTTCCATCGAGATGGTGGAACTATGTGAGATAGGCATAAAAATGTAGTGAACATTTTAAGTATTCTCTTCGACAAGAATGGCTCCCATACTTTCTTATAATCCATTGGGATCCCGGATTTATCACAACATCAAGCACTTGTTGAAGAAAATCCTAATTGATATTGTTCATCATAGGGTAGTACTCATATTCTTCAACATCAAGTAAATTAAACAAATCATTGATGGACTTAGAAGTAAGAGGTACCTTTTTCTTTCGAACGATGACTTCAGTCGCATCTTGCATAGTCAAACAGTATAGAATTCTCGAACTAGTTCATCATCGGGAAGTGAACAAGCATCACAAAATCATTCCCACTTGAGAGCATTGATTTTCTTTCCCACTTGACAACCATCAAATCATTACTCTTCAAGTCAAAACCTTTTTCCGGCATCATAGGTTGATGCTTAAAGATTGAATCAAATCTTTCTTTCACTTCTTCAACGGTCAAAATTGGGTTTTTTGGAGTAGTCTTTGAAGATCTGGTTCTTTTGCGAGACATGGTATCTTTTCCCGAAAATTCGGCAAAGTTTCTATAAAAAAGAGAAAAGAGAAATCGACAAAGTGGGTAAAACTTACTACGACAAGAATCTTGCAACTATAATAGGGAAATTTGGCAAAATGGGAAGAGAACTAGGTTTTCTTTCGGGATTTGAGGTTGACGACACAAATGGGAGATTTAAGGATTTTTAGGTTGTAAGAAAATTGCTTTGAAGGATATGAAAATTAGTAGAATAGAGAGGGATTTATATAGGGAAAAATTAGGGTAACATGTAGCAAAAAGTTAGCTACATTAGGGTTACTTGGGCGGCAAGCAATGGGTTTGACGACAAGGCATGAATTTTTCCCTCTTTTTTGTTGTCTTGGGCCTCAAACTTAGACTGTATCTTCAAAAAAAAACTAATTAGTACTTGGGCCAAATTTGACCCCCTTTATTACATAAAAATTAAAATTTAAACAGAACAAATGAAATTTTTAAAAAAAATTATTCTTAATTAGAAAATTTCTTCTTAACAAATTACATTAAATTAATTCCCAAGAAAGGTTGGAGGGGTCACAGCGGTCTCGCTTAAGTTCCAATCTCCTTAGGCAGAATTAATTAAATGTAATATGTTAAGAAAAAATGTTCTAATTATTTATTTATTTACAAAATGAGTTCATGAAAAAATAAAGGTCTGTTAATTTGAGCGGGGATTCAACTCACTCAACTTCACCATCCCAGTAGTGTTTGAGACGTTGACCATTAACTTTAAAGTACCTCCGTAATTGTTTTATAATTCAATAGCTCTATAAGGATAAACTCGGTGGATGGTATAAGGTCATTTCCATCAGGATTTAAGCTTCCCAGGAAATAACTTCAACCTGGAATTAAAAAACAAAACCTTCTGACCTTCTTTAAACTCGTGAGATTGTATATGACTATCATGCCATATATTTAATCTTTCTTTACACATTTTGGTATTCTCATAGGAAAACAACCTTAGCTCTTCCAACTCATCAGGTTGTAACATCCTTCTCTCATTGGCTTGCTTAAGATCAAAGTTCAATTGCTTGAAAGCCCAGTGAGATTTATTCTCCAACCCTAATAGCAAATGACATGCTTTTCCAAAGACTAACCAATAAGGAGTCATTCCTAACGGAGTCTTAAATGTTGTTCGATAGGCCCATAATGCATCATCGAGCCTTCGAGACCAATCTTTTCTTCTACGGCGTACTACCTTTTCAAGGATACTTTTGATTTCGTGATTCACTCTTTCAACTTGCCCATTAGACTGGGGGTGATAGGCAGTAGCAATCTTTTGCTTCACATCATATTTTTCAAGCAACCACTTAAGTCATTTGTTTACAAAATGAGAACCTTCATCACTAATAATAGCTCTTGGTGTCCCAAATCGTGTAAACACATGCTTATGTAGGAATCGCATGACTACCTTAGCATCATTTGTAGGGTATGCTTCAGCTTCAACCCACTTGGATACATAGTCCATAGCAACTAAGATGTATTTGTTCCTATATGAAGAAGGAAACGGGCCTAAGAAATCAATTCCTCATACGTCGAACAATTCAATCTCCAAAATTTTTGTCAAGGGCATCTCCTTCCTCATTGATATATTTCCAGTCCTTTGACATTTATCACAGTTCTTCACATAAGCATAAGTATCTTTAAATCGTATAGGCCAAAAGAAACCTGCTTGCAAAATCTTTGCTGCAGTACGTGAACCACCAAAGTGTCCCCCACTTGAAGATGAATGGAAATGATACAAGATCTCAACAATCTCGCTTTCAGCTACACACTTTCAGATTATATTATCTGCACATTGTTTAAAAAAACAGATCCCCCCAAAGATAATATCGACTATCATGAAGGAATATTTTCCTTTGTTGGTATGTCATTTCTTGAGGAATTATTCCACATCTAAGATAATTGGAAAAATCAGCAAACCAGGGTATTTCATGAATTTGATTTACCTAAAATCAGTGTTCATCTGGGAGATTCTTGTTGATAGGTGCACATGACTGAGTTACCTCATTTTGCACCAACCTCGACAGATGATCAACTATTTAATTTTCGACACCTTTTCTATCTTGGATCTCAAGGTCAAATTCTTGAAGTAAAAGTATCCAACGAATTAGCCTTGGTTTTGCATCTTTCTTCGTGAGCAAGTATTTAATGGACGCATGGTCAATAAATACTGTAACTTTGGTGCCTATAAGATATGAGCAGAATTTGTCAAAAGCAAAAACTATAGTGAAAAGTTCCTTTTTGGTTACCGTATAATTGCGTTGGGCTCCCGTCAAAGTTCTACTTGCATAGTAGATAGGGTGAAACACTTTATTTCTTCTTTAACCCATCACAGCTCTAACGGCATAGTCACTTGCATCACAACTCAACTCAAAAGGTGAGTTCCAATCAGGTGTAATGATTATTGGGGCTGAGATTAACCGCTTCATTAGCTCTTCAAAAGCTTCCAAACATGCTTGGTTGAAATCAAAACTGTATCTTTCTCTATCAACCAACACAATGATTTAGAAATTTTTGAGAAATCTTTGATAAACCTTCGATAAAAATCGGCATGGCCTAAGAAACTTCTGAGTCCTTTCACATTCATTAGGGCCAGTAATCTTTCAATTATGTCCACATTTTCTTTATCGACTTCAATTCCTTTTTTGAGATCTTATGACCTAAGACAATCCCTTCTTTGACCATAAAATGGCATTTTCCCAATTAAGGATAAGATTCGTCTCTTCGCATCTCTTCAGTACCTTAGCCAAATTACTCAAACAGATATCATAAGTGTTACCAAAAATAGAAAAATCATCCATGAAAAACTCAACAAAATTTTCAAGCATATCAGTAAATATTGCCATCATGGATCGTTGAAAAGTTGCAGGCACATTGCATAAACCAAAAGACATTCGCCTAAAAGCAAACATACCGTATGGACAAGTAAATATTTTTTATGTTGGTCTTCCGGGGCTACAACTATTTGGTTATATCCCGAATAGCCATCTAAAAAATAATAAAATTCATTACCTACCAGTCGATCTAACATCTGATCCATAAAAGGCAACAGAAAATGGTCATTCCGAGTGGCTTTGTTCAACTTTCTGTAATCAATACAGATTCTCCAATCGGTAGCAGTTCTTGTTGGAATTAACTCATTATGCTTATTTTCAACAATCGTGATTCCACTTTTCTTCGGCACACACTGCACGGAACTTACCCACGAACTATCTAAAATAGGATAGATGATTCCTGCATCTAACCATTTGAGCACTTCCTTTTTCACAACTTCTTTCATAATAGGATTGAGCCTCCTTTGCCCATCAAGTCGAACGCTTTCACCTTCTTCTAAAATTATTTTATACATGCAAAAAGAAGGTCTTATACCTCAAATATCATCTATGGTCCAACCAATTACATTCTTAAATTTTTTTAGAACAACAATTAGTTACTCCTCTTGATCTTTTGCCAGTTCCGCTGAAATAATCACAAGGAAAGTAGAACAATCACCTAAATAAATGTATTTCAAATGGGAAGGAAGTACCTTTAGTTTGAATTTAGGTGGTTCTTCAATTTACAACTTGGGTTGCACAAATTCTCTGACTTCCAACTCTAATAGTCCAAACTGTGTGATTGAATAAAATTTCCCGGATCAAAGCCATGTTTTCTTTACCTTCTTCATCCTCCAAAGGGTCAAGATCTAAGGCTTTCTTCAATGGATATTCTTCAAAATTACTTTCCATAGAAACCAGGGTTTCTATCTCTTTCATAATTGAACACTCCTCTATCGGATCGGGAAATTTCATCGCTTTAAGAATGTTTGAGGTTACCTGATCGTTTTAAACTTGCATGGTGAGTTCTCCTTTCTGCACATCAATTAACATTCTTCCTGTGGCTAAGAAAGGTCCCCCAAGGATGATCGGCACTTCCTAGTCTGCTTCAAAATCTAAGACAATGAAATCAGCAGGAAAAAAAATTTATCACTCTTACCAAAATATCTTCGATCTTTCCTTCAGGATATGCTAAAGATCGATCCTCTAGCTGAAGCATCACAGTTGTAGGTCTTACTTCACCTATCCCTAGCATCTTGAAGATAGACATAGGCATCAAGTTGATACTCTCTCCTAAGTCACACAAAACTTTACCACTGTAGGAGTCACCAATGTTACAGGGTATAGTAAAGCATCTTGGGTCTTTCAATTTCAGTGGCAGTTTGTTCTGCAGGAACGCACTGCACTCCTTTTTCAAGGAAACAGTCTCATACTCACTCAGTCGTTTCTTCTTAGACAGTATATCCTTCATAAACTTCACATAATTTGGCATTTGTTCTAAAGCCTCCACCAACAAAATATTGATGTGTAACTGCTTTAGAACATCCAAAAACTTCTTTAATTGCACCTTCTGTTTCTACTTGTTTTGCTACAATCTTTGAGGATATGAAGGTGATGGAACTTTAGGTTGAACCGAACAACTTTTCTGAGTAGGTAAATCTGCATCCAAAGTAGATGTTAAAATATTTGAATTCACTAAGTCAAGGTTTACCTTGTCAGACTTTACAGATTCTGATTCCTTTGGTGTAGGAGCTTCAATAGTTGGTTGATTCTTCTCAATGAGCTTATCTTCAACATCAATCAATCGGGGTTCTAGAATTTTACCACTTCACAATGCCATTGCCTTGATATGTTCTTTACCCAAATTTCTTGGATTTTTAGTATCGATCGGTAAGGCTCCTTGTGGTCTATTACGTAGCTTCATAGCTAACTGACCCATTTGGTTTTCCAAATTTTTCAGTGTTACTGCTTGGCTTTGAATCAAAGTGTCATTCTTTGCCATGTACGCTTTCAACAAGTTCTCCAAACTGTTTGATGCCTTAGCTTGAGGTGGTTTTGGAGCTTGCTGATTAAACCCTTGAAATTGGTTGGGTTTTTGCTGTAATAAGTTGTTGTTCGGCCCATTTCCTTAGTTGCTCCAAGAAAATTTAGGATGATTACGCCATGAAGGATTGTAGAAGTTGGACTAGGGTCCTTGTCCACTCTTATTTTGATATTGGTTCCCCACATAGTACACTGACTCGGGATTTGATGGAAAATTCTCAAAAGAATGACCTTCCCCACAGTACATATAGGAAACTATTTCAAACAGACTTGGTGGCTGAGCTACAAAATTATTAGTACTATTAGCGGTTAACTGTTTTAACATAAAGGAAATAGACGATACCTGAGCTAATAATGAAGTTAGGGAGTTAACTTCATGAACTCTAGCTACGCCTCTTCCTCAAGCTGTTCGATTTGTTGGCCATTGATAGTTATTACTCGCGATCCCTCCGATGATCTCATAAGCCTGATTATAAGACTTAGAAAAAATTGCACCATTCGCGAAAGCATCTACCATCAATCTTGTATGTGCATTGAGACCATTATAGAATGTCTCTAACTGGATACAGTGAGGAATCCCATGATGAGGACACTTACGAAGTAACTCCTTGAATCGCTCCAAAGCCTCATATAAAGACTCTTCATCCAATTGTTGGAAAGTTGTGATCTCGTTCCTCAACTTAGCGTTTTTGCTAGGTGGGACATACTTAACTAAAAATTTCTCTGCTAATTCTTGCCATGTAGATATGGAAATTGGTGGCTGTAAATTGAGCCATGCTCATGCTCGATCTCGCAATGAGTACAGAAACAACTTCAACCTCAGTGCGTCTTCAGTCACACCGGCTATATTAAATGAATCAGTCACCTCCATAAATAATTGAAGGTGGAGATGATGATCTTCTATGGGCATACCACTAAATTGGCCCATCGTTTGTAGCATTTGAAACATCACTGGTTTCAATTCAAACTGGGTTGCCTCAATATTTGGCCTTTTAATTCTTGTGTTTAAGTCACTGAAAAGTGACACAGGATATTGTCCGATGCATCGATCCCTATCATCGGCAATGAGGATAGGATTTCGTACATGATCGGCTTCATTACCTTAGTCTTGATTCTGATTTCCAAGGTCCATCTTGACTTGTCTTTAAGCTATTCGTTCACGTCTTTTTTGTCTCAGGTCTATAAGGAGTAAATCAATAATTCGATCTATGCTCATAAATACCTGAAAAGAAAATCACAAAAATTAAAAAGAATAAGTTAGTAATATTAGATATAAATCAAATTGAAAATAAATAATTTCACGAAAAAAATACTATGGCAACAGTTGACAATCCCCGGCAACGGTGCCAAAAACTTATAACGCATAGGTTTGTGCAAGTGTACACAGTCATTATCAAGTAATAAGTAAGTATCGAGTTATCGTCTCCACAGGGATTGTATTTGTGCTAAGTCACTTAATTTGTAAAATTATATTCACAATTTGGTAAATAAAAACACAATATAGTTGAGAAGTGGTGATTAAAATATATTAAACCAAATGCAATAATCCCTAATGCAAGTTATCCTAAGTATGCAAACTAAATGAAATAGATTTTAGTAAAATTAAACACAATTTGCAACAATTATAACACAAATAAACTAGGATAATTACTTTAATTAAACTCAACTTATTGTCAACATTCTTAATAACATTCGGAAAAACATTCCTTGGCAACTCGATCTTTCATGAGTTTAGAAACCACATTAGGTTCTTTCAGAATCCTTTACTTAGTAAATACGCATTTTACTGATCCTTATTTACTAAGGGTTTTTTAGTATTTGTGTGAAGTAACAGGGACGTGTCAGGTTTGAAACAATTTAATCACACAAATCTAAAAAACTATACAGATAAGAGAACTTGGTCATAGTTGTTATGCAACCTACAATTTAATCGGGTCAGAATCTAAATTGAGCAAGCACATTTCAATTATGTGTACATTATCCGTCGTCCGGTCAGGATCGCTTAGCTAATTCAGGTGCATTCCAATCACATATGAATGAAATACAGACTTGATTTTAATTGAAAACATGATCGATTGAGGCACAAACATTATAAGCATGAATCAACTAAATATTATTTAATCAAAGCAATCATCCTAGCATAAATAACATTAAGCTAACATTGTTGTAAAAAAGAACAAAGAACACATAGCAAACATTTTTAGATTAAACTAAATAAAAGAAAGATCAAACCCAATTCAGAGTGGCTGTCACCTAAGACTCTAACTGACGAGGCTCCTTAGCTTCTTTGCTTTGCTTCTTTGTTGATGGTTCTCCAAGGTGGCTGACCAAGGGTTCTTTAAGAGGAAAATTTTGCTAAAAATGCTTATCCAAGGATGATGATAGTCGTGAGGATGGAAAAGGCTAAGAGAATTTGGAGAAAAGAGAGAATAATGCTTGAGGGATGATTGAAAAAGTGGGAAATGAGCTCTTATTTATAGGTGAGGCAAGGGAGCTAGTTTACTAAAAATAGGAGTGTCCATCATTTGAAACTTCTTCCAAGGATGGCCGGCCTTGAATTGAGGAAATGTGGTTGATTCTGCTTGATTCTTGGTCAATTTGAGTGCCACCACAACTCAGGACTAAGACTTAGTCACCAGCAAATATTCGGGAAAATCTCTGATTTCTTTAACTCTTCAAAGACCTTGTGTAATTAAACAAAAAATTGATTTATGATCAGCCATGTGCAACCAAAAATTGGGTTGACTTGGTCCCCAATTTGGACAGTCTTGCAATTAGAAGAAAATTCTCAAATCTATCCAAAAATAGTAGATAGTTTAGAGGACCAAATAATATAATTTTAACCACTTCAATTAATTAATTTACTTAGTTAATTAAAACGCAATTTATTAATGAAATATTTAAAATGAATTATTAAATATAACTTTATATTTTATTATTTAATTTAATCATGCATTGCCCACTTTATAGCTTAAAAATATAATATGCTCAAACTAATATAAAATAAGTCATTTTATGCATGAAAACTATATAATAAAGCATAAAATCACATTTTAATAATTCCCATGTCCTAATTTCATATTTTTTCATATTTCATTAATTTATTAAACAATTACTAGGTTTTAAGAACAAATTTAAGTAAACAGGTGATGAATTATATAGGAAAAATCCTATATCTTTTTCAGTTTACACAGTCCCAGAAAGCTACGAACTTTAGATACATTTCTCAGAGGTTTCCAATCCATTATTATAGAAATTTTGCTCAGATCAACTCTTATACCCGATGCTAACACTATATGTCCCAGAAAACCAACTTCTTGTAACCAGAATTCACATTTACTGAACTTTGCAAATAATTGTTTATCTTGCAGAGTCTGCAACACGATTATCAAATGCTCGGTATGCTTAGATTCATCTCGTGAGTAAATTAATATGTCATCAATAAATACGACAACAAATTGGTCTCAGTACGGTCTAAAAATTTGGTTCATCAAGTCCATAAAGACTACAGGAGCATTCGTCAGTCCGAAAGGCATAACTAAAAATTGATAATGTTCGTACCTCGTTCGGAAAGCAGTCTTTGGCACATCGAATTCTTTTACTCGTAGCTGATAGTAACTAGATCTTAGGTCTATTTTTGAGAATACAGTAGCCCCTATGAATTTATCAAACAAATCATCTATTCTAGGCAGAGGATACTTATTCTTCATTGTCACTTTATTGAGCTGTATATAATCAATGCACATTCTCATAGTTTCGTCTTTATTTTTCACAAATAATACCGGAGCACCCTAGGGAGAAAAACTCAATCATGCAAATCCTCTATCGGTCAACTCTTACAACTGAAATTTCAATTCTTTTAACTTAGTCGGAGCCATTCTGTATGGAGCTATTGATATCGAAGTAGTTCCTGACACAAGTTCAATACCAAATTCAACTTCTCAAATCGGTGGTAATTCTGGTAGCTATTCGGGAAATACATCTGGATACTCACACACAACTGGCACAGATTCAATCTTATCTTTAGTCACTTTTGTATCAAGAACATAAGTAAAGTAAGTTTCATAGCCTTTTCTCACATAACTCTGAGCTTTCATCGATGAAATCATAGCCGGCAACCCATTCAGATCATCTAACTCAATCTAGATAATCTCATTATTTTGACATCTCAAATCGATTGTCTTTAATTTGCAGTTCACAATCACATCATGCAACGTCAACCAATCCATACCCAGTATCACATCAAACTCATCAAATGGTAAAAGCATTAAATCAGCTGGAAAACAGACTTTCCTAAGGGGTTCGGTACTTTAATTACAAATTTTATAGACTCGACATGTAAACTCTTTTTAAACACTAAGTTCATGCATATGTAAGAATGGGTTGATCCAGGATCTCTCAATGCAACTATATCAGTGTTGTAAAAAGAAAAAGTGACAGTAATCACATCTGCAGATGACGCCTCCTCTCGTGAACGGATAGCATAAGCTCGAGCAGGCACTCGTGCCTTAGATCTCACAGCTGAATCTCTCGTAACACCTAAATTTCCACTGATATTTCCCGTGTTTCAGACTGGTTGTCTTCTAGCAATCGTGTTACTCATTTTCACTGGTTGATCTCTTTCATCTGTAGGTTTCTTTGGACAGTCCCGGAGATAGTAATCCAATGATCCACATCTAAAACACACTCCACTTATCACTCTACATTTATCGTAATGGCGCCTGCTACAATTCTTACACTCAGGCCTAACATTTCTAACATTGCCCACACTTGCAATCGACGTCGTCTGAGGTTTAGAGCTGTACTGTTTGTCCTCTCTATCTCAGATCGAAATCCCCACAGAAGCAGTAGAACGAGGATGATACTCTCTAAATTTTTTTGATGCGAACTGATGAGACTTTTTTGCAAATCTTTTTCTAATATCTCTGGCTTCAGAATCAACTTTTCTTTTCTCTTTACCATGCTCTTCAGCTTTACAGGCTAATTTAACCAGGACAACGAACTCTTTCAACACAAGAATCTCGACTAGTAATCAAATATCTTCATTCAATCCATCTTCGAATCTTTTACACATTATAGCCTTCGTAGAAACACATTCACGAGTGTATTTGCTGAGTCGTACAAATTCTTACTTATACTCAGTTACTGTCATTCGGCCTTATTTCAATTCATGGAATTCCTTTCGTTTCTGATCGATGAACTGTTGGCTGATATATTTCTTTCTGAACTCAGATTGGAAGAATTCCCAAGTAACTCTTTCTTGCGGAACAAAAGATATTAGTGTATTCCACCAATGGTACGCTGTACCTCTCAACAAAGATATAGCACACTTCAAACATTTGTCAGGTGTGGAAGAAAGTTCATCAAAAACCCTGATCATGTTTTCAAGCCCGAACTCAGCTCTCTCAGCATCGTCACTAACTGTAGCTCAAAATTCTTCAGCCCCATATTTTCTTATCTTATCAACGAGAGGTTTATTCAATCGCAACGGGTCTGTACCTTGAGGCATTACAGGGATCGAGTGAGGAACAGGCGGGGGTGGAGGTTGTTGAGCAGCCGGGTTTTCTCGAACAAATTCAATGAACCATTCATTTAACACTTGGAAGAAAGCTTGTTTAGCTTCTCATCCCCGACTTCCCATAACGGGACTAGATTCAAAAGGTGCAGTCTCTTGAGCAGGAGCTGGCGCATTACTTTCAACGTTGTCAGCTATGGCTCGATTTGGATCCATTTACTATTTCAAACATAATTCAGAAGTTTTCAGAAGATATCACACTATCGCAGTTTATATATGGCATGTATAGCTAGACTCGTATATTCTACGGTAGTCCTAGAATAAATGTGACACCCCTAACCTGTAACCGTCGCTGGAATAGGTTAAGAGGCATTACTAGACTTTCAACTCAGTTCAAATTAGTAATTCATCAAACATTTAAAAAAATATCATTTCATTTCAATAATTATCAATCACTCATATTCATAACATGCTTAAATCGAGCATACAAAGCTTAATTCATACGTTTGGGACTGAATCGATAACATATAAAGTTGAGAAAACTTAGAAAAATTTTCAAATAAGGGTCACACGCCTTTGTACTTAGGCCGTGTGGCATGAAATAGGCTTGGTTTAAGCCACTTTTCACACTCCAAAAAACATGTACCTAAACCATTCATATAGTACAAAATTCACATACAATATGAGCAACTATAAACAACCATTTCCATGCACATATATGCCATTTCAAAACCAATCATTTACATACTCAAATCAATACCATTTGTGCATTTAAACACATATCAAACTAATATGATTCAACCTCATACCTATCCTAATATCAAATAACATTCAAGCATGTTCGAATTCACCAACTCATCAATACCAATATTATCATATGCATCAAATCCTTCATAAGCAAACTTGCCAAAACATATCATCTTATACACATTTGACCATTATAACAACTAAGCCAAATATCATGATTTAAGAACATCAAAACACAATAACTATAGAATAAGCTAAAGTAACCAAAAACATATTCCCACAAACTAGCCTATACACAACTTCCATAAGTTCAAAAGTACCGAGAAATCGACTAGATAGTGTGATGCTTATCTCCGATGTCGTCCGAATCCAGCTAGCTAACGAACATATATAAAACAAGAAGAAATAAATTGAGTAAGTATTAAAGCTTCGTAAGTTGTTATATAAATAATAAGAAATCTGTTAACATGCTTTTACCAATCCTCAACATGTTCTCAAGATAATACAATCAAAATTGCACATAGTTCCACTATTTACTCATGTTCACATCAAGCGGTCTACTTGAGTCATAGTCACTAAATTATATCTTGCACTACGAAACTCCAAATTAAGATCTGCTAAATTTTCCCGAAACAAAACTCACATATCTTCTTACCATAAAATTTTTAGAATTTTTTGGTTTATCCAATAAGTACAATTAATTCTTCAAAATTGTCCCTGTTCTGTGTTTGATAGTTCCGACCCTTCTTCTCTAAAAATTAATTATCTCTTAGTACGGGATTCAGATGATATTCTCGTTTGTTTTTATTAAAAACAGACTCATTCAAAATTTTAATCATATAAATTCTAAACCATAATTCCTTTTATACAATTTTTAATTATTTTCGAAAGTTAGAATAGGGGATTTCGAAATCATTTTGACCTTATCTCACAAAAATTCAAATATATCATAATACGAGATTCTTTTGCTTACATCATTTCTTCTATGTGAAATTAGACTCAATAAGCTTTAATTTCACGTATTATTCAACCTCTAATGCGATCCTCACAATTTTAAGTGACTTTTCAAATTTATACACTTGCTATTGTCCAAAACTGTTTTATTGCAAATTTTACTCTTTCATGATTTCTTTCATACATTTCATAAAATTTTGTTTCCAGTTCCGTACGTCCTTATAAGACATATCATATTTCATCTAGACAATTCATATAGATCATATTCCATTTCATTCTCAATCATATAATCGATAACAGTATAATGCCCGTTAAACCTAATGAAACATCGAAGGATACTTGGGTGATACACACTATGTGCATTAATCAGTAATCCATCAATTCATTATCATTTCCGCTCTTTTGAGCCATGATTGGGAAGCTCATTCTAAGCTGAAAAACGGTAAGTTCTATCAAGTTGAAACGGTAAGCTCATAAGATCTAATATATCGGTAAGCTTATACGAGCTGTGGTGAGTCCGCAATAATGCAGGAGCTCGACCAGAATGGTAACCCTAGTGACATGTCACTCGTATCCTACGATTTTCATAGTTCAAACGGGGCTCGGTATTACTCAATACATTTCAAATTAAGCAATTCAATATCATTTATTTCAACCATTCAATTCACATATATATACATATTCATTTCATACAATTGCAATTAAATGAAAGGTCGATTCTAATTATACGGACTTACCTCGAGTTGCTCGGATGGAAATTATCGACTATTCGTCCACTTTTCCTTTTCCCCGATCTAATCTCAATCTCGACTTATCTTGATCTGCATATTATCAAAATCAGCTTATTTAATCAGCTATTTATTCAATTTAGTCCAAAATACACATTAGGCTATTTTACACATTTGCCCCTAAACTTTCACATTTTTACAATTTAGTCCTTATCACATAAAATTGCTATTTCATGCAATTTAGTACAAACCCATGCTTAACCAAATTTAATACATGTTACTAGCAGCCCATATTTTCAATTTATTCACACTTTTAACCACCACATTTCACATTTTATCAATTTAATCCCTTTTTGACATTTTTGTCAAAATTAACTTTACAAAACTTGTATATCAAACATTAAACCTTCATAATCTATCATTAAACACTTAAACAACCAAGCCTTCAACAATGACATCATTTGAAATCTATAACAGTTTCAAAAAATGAAGGTACGGGCTAGCTAGAACACGAAGCGACGATATCAAAAACATAGAAATCAATAAAAAGGAGACAAAAATACACACCATGCACATGGATTTAAGTTGGCCGAATCTAGCTTCTTCAATGGCTTCTTTTTCTAATGAAAATCGATTGAATAAAGGTAAAAGATGATACTTTGTCTTTTATTTTATTTAATTTTAACCATTATTTACTTATTTACTAAAATACTCTTTAAAAACATTTAATATTTCAATAATGCCAAGCCATGTTCATCCATTAACACCATTAATGGTCTATTTACCATATAAGGACTCATAATTTAAAGTTTTATAGCTATTTAATACCTTTAGCTATTAGAACTCAACTTTTATACTTTACGTGATTTAGTCCTTTTATAAAATTAAGCATGTAAACGGTAAAATTTCTTTATGAAATTTTCACCTAATAATTCTATCATGCTATAAACTTTAATATAATAATAAAATTAATATTTTAGCTTCAGATTTATGGTCTCAAAACCACTGTTCTGGTTTAGCTAAAATTGGGCTATTACACCGTTAGGAAATGACACCTAATAAATCAAATAGTGGACTCACCTAATAGAGGCATAGTTAAGAATGCATGATGTGCCAAAACATGATTTGTCAAGCCTTCGGCTACAGTCTAATGAATGATGGGCGAGAGCCCAGGCATAAGCTATGTATACGATTGTATGCCCGCACGTTTGCCTTGTAGCTTTTGTGCATCTTACTGGTGATCACATGGATTAATACATTTTTCGCAGCTCATCCTAAAGGATGAGAAGATTTCTCCCCCTGAGTTGATCCTTATATAGACAGAGGATACTTCCTGGGGAAGTAATGCACAGTTCCCAACATTTACTCGGTCAACTAGATTTTTTTCTTTATTCCAATGGGTGTTCGGTACATGTATTAATCCATGTGATCACTAGTTAGATTCATGATAGCTGTAATCAATGACGTACGAAAACATATATGTGACACACCTTTTGGTATCAGCTTATCCAATATCCTTAGTCATCTTATCAGAGCGTACCTGATGGCATGACATTTCACACTTTGGCGCATCACTCCTTCTTGGTAGTGACTTTATTATGTGAGTTCACTTTGTGTTGTACTGCCCGTCCTTTCCTAATGGGGTCTCACAGTAGATTTCGTTACAGACTATGTGCCCTCATATATGTCAAAATTCTTAGTAGGATGGATAACGTTAAATTTATAGGTTTCAAGATTTTCCCATAAACCGGACGTGACCTTAATTTGATATCGCTTATTTTTCGGGCTTCAGATTAACCTGAAGCCCTAACTTTCTTCTAGCTTTGTTCTCTTAACCTATCTTAAAATTATAACTTAACCCAGGTCCATATTGTGAACTAATACACATCACATCAGTCATCTGGTAGTCTTATCCAAATATTACGAATTCCAAGAACTAATCAAGTACTTTCCTTTGGTCCTTAACTATCTTAGTTCCCATTTGGTTACCTTCTAACTATCTTTTACTTATATGTTAACAAACTCAAGGCCATCGCCACCGAATACTCTCTATTGTTGACATAAGCTTTTCATCACAGGTTCTTACTTCTCATAACAGATTTCTCCCAAACATACATCTCATACATTAACACAAACATAGCATAAATAATTCATTTACATACCTATCATCCCTTAATCGAGCCTTTGGGACCTTAAAAACACTTTAGAAACAATTCGAGACAAAATTGGAAACATTTGGAATATTTTGGAAAAAGTCGGAAAAATTGAACTACAGGGGTCACACAGCCGTGTGGCCAGGCCCTATGACTGACATGGCTGAGACACACGCCCATTTGTCAGGCCGCATAGCTTTTGAAATAGTCACACACGGTCGTGTCCCAACCCGTCTCTGTGCCCATGTAACTCTCTGAGTTGGGTACACAGCCAAGCCACACGCCCGTGTGCCAGGCCATGTAACTCACAAAATAGCTCCACACGCCCGTGTCCCAGGTCGTGTGTTAGGTCATGTAATAGCTTGACTTGCATGTTTTAAAACCTACAGGGGACACATGGCCATGTCACTTGGCCGTGTCTCACATGCCCGTGCCTCAGGCCTTGTGGACATGAAATTGGTCAAAATCAAGCCATTTCCATCACCAACCCAAACATGTACCTAAAAGCATTTTGTTCACAACTTCAAAACTTCAAAACCTTACCAAAACATGCATGAAATGACCAATTCAAAAGACCAAATCTATTCAACCAATATGCCATACAAGGCACCTTAATGGCAAACATACAACTTACCTAAACATATGCATATTTAACCATATTTCATTCATACACATCTAGTTCAACTCTATCTCAAAACATACCATAACTTGTCCTATACCATTTCAACATAAACTTACCATTTGAACCATACCATTCATACATCGCAAGTACTGAAATGACACAATTTAACCATTACCGAAATGGTACCAAACAACCAACATATATACATACCAAAATCAGCATCTAAGCATTGAACCAAACATTCAAAACAAGTCCACCTATACATGCCATTATAACATTGGCCAAAACATAAAAAACTATTGATAAAATCACTAGATAGTGTGATAGATCTCCGATGAGCTTCCAAATCGATCGAGCTTCCGATTATTTATAAAACACAGGAAAGAAAACTATGTAAGCACATAATGCTTAGTAAGTTCAAAAAACATGAACATTACTTACCATTTCAAAGCATAACATTAAGATTAAGTAGAATATAATCCAACCATAAGCTTGGCACATGCCTAAGCACCATCAACAACACATGTTAGTGCATTAACACATAATACATTTGAATTATCATAAAGAAAACTATTTGTACATGAAAATACTACTTTTGAATGCATCATTTTCATAAACATAACATACTTTCATTGAAACTTTCCATTTCAATCCTTTTCATTGCTTCATGATATATTTCATTTGAGCACTTAACGTTCCTTTCCTTTTTATGCCTGTTGAACCATTTAGAATAACATTAGATACGCGAGAAAGCTCACATGAAGTGTGCTGAACATCTAACTGTAACATTTCCCTTTCCTTTACATCGTTGCTCTCAAGAGCTATGAAATGGGCCTACTCACACAAGTTGTGGGTTGGAATGTAAGCTACATGATATTGCTTTCATAAGCTGTGGAGTATTCGCAACAAATGCAAGACCTCAGCCATCAGTAGGACATTCAAGACCAACACTCGAAACATGAAATCCCTAATGAGATATCATTTGTATCCTACGAATTCTTAAGGTTCAAACGGGGCTCTATAATCATCGTGACATCATTGGATATACATTATATGGTAACATGAAAATTAATACATTAACATATAAATCGTTATAACAGTAAAATGATATTTAATCATACGAACTTACCTCGACAACCAAAGTGTAAAAACGTAGTCGATCAATCCGAGGCTTTCGCTTTTCCCCGATCTAAATCTGTACAAGGTCTATCTTGATCTAAATAGATAAATTCAATCCATTTAATACTTCTATTTTTCAATTCAGTCCATAAATCATATTTCTGTAAAATTATAATTTTTCCTCTAATATTTTAACTCTTCTACAATTTAGTCCTTAAACTTGTAAATTGAAATCTAAGCATTTTCATCCTCATTTCATGCTAGCCGGATTCACTAGGGACCTATATCAACCCATACAAATCAACACCTCAGAAATTTACCTTGTACTTTTACTACAATTACAAATAAGTCCCTAAATGACATTTTTATCAAAAATCACTTTAGAAAACTTGTTTATGTATTAACAAGGACTCATAATATGTCATTAAAATTCAAGAATCATGCAAGAACATTCAAGGCAAAACTTATATCTTTAATAGTTTTACAAATTAATACCTAGGCTAGCTAGATTAAGCTACAACGACTTCAAAAACATAGAAATCAATAAAAGGGACGAAATTACACTTACATGCAAGATAAATGAGTAACCAAAGCTTCAAACACTAGCTATGGCTTCTCCTTCATCAATTTTCTGTGGAAATAGAAGTTAAAGAAAATGATACATTTGTTTATGATATAACTTAATTTATGTCCATCTTTGTCCACTAACAATAAAAATGGTCTAATTGCCATTTAAATCAACTCACATTTAAGTTTCATAGCAATTAGACTCCTTTTACCAATAGAACTCTACTTTTGCATCTTTTACAAATTAGTCCTTTTTACGTAATTAAACATGCAAACGTCGTAATTTCTTAACAAAAATTTTAATACGACCCTACTAACATTCCATAGACATTAAAATAATAAAATAATAATAATTTACTCATCAAATTTGTGGTCCTAAAACCATTGTTCTGATTTAACTAAAAACTGGCTATTACAACTCTCCCCTAAAGGAATTTTAGTCCCCGAAAATCTTACCAAAAAAGAGGTTTGGGTATTGCACTTTTATAGCTTAGTCCGATTCCCAGGTAGCTTCTTTTATTTCATGGCGTTGCCAGAGTACTTTCAGTAAAACTATACTTTTATTTCTCAATTCTTTAATCTTTCGTGCTATAATTCTAATCGGTTCTTCACTGTAAGTCATATTTCACTGTATCTCAACATCAACAGGGGAAATCACATGTGAAGAATCTGATCGATACTATCATAACATAGAAACATGACATACATTGTGAATCTTTTCCAACTCTAATGGTAATGCTAATCGATAAGCTACTGGCCCGGTTCTCTCAACGATCTCGTACGGCCCAATAAACTGCGGACTAAGCTTTTTTTTACGGCCAAATCGAAGTACTTTCTTCTAGGGAGATACCTTCAAATACACCTTGTCCTTGACTTGGAATTCGATGTCTTCTGTTTTCAAATCTGCATTCTGTCGATTCGAAACTGCTTTTAAACTCTCATGTATCACTTTAACCTTTTCTTCAGTTTCTCGTATCAAATCAACAGTAAATAACTTTTCCTCACTAAGCTCAATCCAGTACAATGTAGTTTGATAGTTTCGACCATACAAAGCTTCGTACGGTTCCATTTTAATACTCGCTTGATAACTGTTGTTGTAGACAAATGCAAACAGTGGTATAAATCTCTCCCAGTTACCTTTGAACTCTAAAACACAACATCGAAGCATATCCTGGAGTATTTGAATTACTCGCTCAGACTGACCCTCGACCTGAGGATAAAATGTAGTACTAAAATGCATTCGAGTACCTAGAGTTTCGTGTAAGTTGCTCAAGAATTGAGATGTAAACCGCAAATCTTTGTCAAAATAATAGAAACTTGCACACTGTGCAATCCATACGCACTAGAATGAAATGCTGGACTATGTTAAACGACCACCAATGACCCACACAACATCTTTTTTTCTCCGAGATAGAGGCAATCCCGAAACAAAATCCATAGTGACTCGTTCCCATTCACTCTGGAATCATCACTGGTTGTAGTAAACCTGAAGGTACTTGATGCTCGGCTTTAACTTGCTGACAAACTAAACATCTCGATACAAATTCTGAAATATCTCATTTCATACCTGGCCACCAATTCATTTGTTTCAAATCGCCATACATTTTATTGCTAACAGTATGACTAGACAAGGTACTACTGTGAGCTTCCTATAAAATCTTCTGAACAAGATCGAAATTTTTTGGAACACAAATTCTGTTTTTGAAATTCAAATTATCATTGGAACGAACATGAAAATCTGAATTAGGTGTCATCTCAATCTATTTTTAAGCTTCGCAAATATATTGCAGAAACGTCGGTCTAGCTTTTAATTTAATTAAAATCAAACCATCGTCAATCAGAGTTAACTCGTGTTCAAAGCTCGCAAGGTAAATAAAGATTTTCTACTCAAAGCATCCGCAACAACATTAGACTTTCCTGGATGATAGTCAATGATCAAGTCAAAATCTTTCAATAACTCGAGCCACCTACGCTGTCTCAAGTTCAAATCTTTTTACGACATAAAATATTTCAAGCTTTTATGATCCGTGACTATATGACATTTTTATTCGTACAAATGGTGTTGCCAAATCTTCAAAGCAAACACAATAGCTACAAGTTCTAAATTGTGATTCAGATGATTCTTCCCCGCGATTTCAACTATCTAGAAGCATACGCTATTACTTTGCCCTCATGCATCAAAACACAACCCAAACCATTCAACTATGTATCACTATAAATCACAAATTCTTTACCAAACTTTGGCTTAACTAACACGGTACCTCGGTTAATAATTTTTTCAACTGATTAAATCTTGGCTAACATTTATTGGG
The DNA here is from genome assembly GCF_025698545.1 of Gossypium raimondii. Lineage (NCBI taxonomy): Eukaryota > Viridiplantae > Streptophyta > Magnoliopsida > Malvales > Malvaceae > Gossypium > Gossypium raimondii. The sequence continues at coordinate 37,843,457 of NC_068570.1, forward strand.
CCATTAGAATTTATAATCTTTTTGTAATAGTCTCATCACTGACGAAACAATCATTGAGAATCCCTTGACGAATCTACTATAATATCCGGCTAAACTCAGAAAACTTCTGACCTCAGATACATTTCTCGGAGAGTTCCAGTCTATCACAGTTAAAATTTTGCTGGGATAAACTCTAATGCCTTCGGCTAATACGACAAGTCCCAAAAAATTTGACTTCTCGAAGCCAAAACTCACACTTGCTAAACTTGGTGAACAATTTTTTTCGCGTAAAGTTTGCAAGAAATTTCTCAAATGTTGGGCATGCTCTGTCTCATATCCTGAAAATATTAGAATATTATCAATAGACACAATAAAAAATCTATTTAAGCATGGCCTAAATATTCTGTTCATCAAGTCTATAAATGTAGCAAGTGCATTAGTAAAACCAAATGGCATCACAAGAAACTCATAATGTCCGTACCTGGTTTCTGAACATAGTTTTTGACACATCCAAGTATTTAACCCATAACTGATAATAATCAGAATGAAGATTGATCTTTCAAAATATCTTTGCACCTTTCAACTGGTAAAATAGATCATCGGTATGTGGCAAAGGATACTTATTCTTGATCATGATTTTGTTGAGCTGTCGATAATCAATACATAATCACATGGATCCGTCCTTTTTCTTAACAAATAACACCGAAGCACCCCAAGGAGAAAAACTGGGCCGTCCTTTTTCTTGCAAATGTGATTTCAACTCTTTCAATTTAGTAGGTGCCATTCTATATGGAGCTATTGATATTAGAGATGTTCTCGGTATTAACTCAATAGCAAACTCAGCCTCTCTGATCGATGGTAACCCTAGTAACTCTTCTGGAAACACATTCGTATACTCACATACAACTGGAACCAATTCTAGCTTTAACTCAAAAGCTCTAAAATCAAATATATAAGCAAGATACACTTCTCAGCCTTTTCTAACATATTTTTGTGCCGACATAGTCAATATAACATTAGATACATTGTCAAATCTATTTGACTCAATTTGAAGCTTTTCACCGTTCTAACTTTTCAACACGATATGCTTTCATCTACAATCACAGCAACATTGACCTGATCCGGCTTGATTGATTGAGTCGAGTTCACTTAAGTTGCCCGATCGTCGACGAGAAGTTTGTTCAAATTTGTGGATAGTTGGAGTTAGGTTGGTTTATAAGCGGAAGTAATCAAAATGGGTTCAAAAGATAGCTTGGATTGATGATTGATAGGCTCGGTTTAACAAAGAAAATAAAGTTTAAGTTCATAGATAAAATGGAATGGAAATTGAACTCAAGCGTAAGAACGATTCAATACTACATAAAGTATTGCCCCGGGACTCATATTGCTCAAGGTGGGTTAAATGGATTATCGAAGATGGACCTTGACCCGTTACCTATAGAAAGGTAAGAACCAAAGGTATAAAAAGGTGGAAGAACGCCACACCAAAGAGGTGATAAGTTCAAAGAGTTGGGTTGATGCCACTAGCTAGCTAGATAAGTCAGAACGAGACTCAAACGAAATATGATTGGAGGTAACCTCACAAAATAAGTTTAATAATCAGAATCCTCTAACCTTTTTACAAAGAAGAAATAAACTATTTATAGATTACATATGATAGTCGAATGGACAGATTAAAAAAGCTTAAGAACTAAGTAATTCGACTTTAAATGTGTGAAACTAATCTAGAAATGTATCCATTAAAAGTGATGTCTAAATTCGGCTGAATGGATGTTCAATGGGTAGCTTCATAATTAAGGAAATGAATTTGGCAGCTTGTGAATGCATGAGAGACCAATGAGCATGTCTATGTTCGGCCAAGGTGTGAATGGACACTCCAAAAGATGCCTTTTCGCCGAATAGGTACTTAGGAGATCAATGGACAGCAACCGATGCATGTAAGTGAATATTCATGCATTCTTCCATTCATTGTATTGAATCATTCATGCATCATCTTTAAGGCAACCTGATAAGATCTTAGCCCGGGATGTTTCTATTGAGCTGCCACAAGGGCCTATAACTAGGTCACGAGCTAAAAACTTTAAAGAAGCTTTGGCAAGCTATGTGGATCGAGTTTGGAGAGAACACGAAGCTGATTCCATTCTTCATGAAAGGAGTAACCAATAGGCGTAACTTGCAATTTATTGCAAGTTGAACTAAAATTTTAATGAGCTCATCTTTAGTTAAATAATTGAGTTGCTGATCATTTAATCAACCCATCTTAGTTTAATTAATAAGTATTTTTGTTGAACTTTAATAAATAAGTGTTGCTCTTAATTAATCTAGTTTCTAGAATTATTTATTGAAGCATGAGTTAAGTTTATTTAATTTTGCTTCTTAAATTAACTAGTTGCTGGAATTGTTAATTCGTGAGTTTAGTTTATTTATTTAAGTGAAGTGTTTATTGTTTACATGTTTAATTAGTGTTTAATAAGTTTAATAAGTTCATTTTAATGTTTTAATTGCGGAGTTTCTTGACTCACAACTGTTACATTACAAAGTTGTTACAAACTTAAATAAAGTGACCTTTCAAGTGCTAACTGATCACAAATGAAGTAGCTGTTACAAAGGGAGTTAATTCACCATTGAAGAACATTTTAAAGGGCATTTTATACCCTTTAAATTCGACAGCAACTCTTTAGCTTCCTGCTGATTGTTTTTGTTCTTTTAAAAAGAATAAATTCAGCATTCAAAACTTCTTCAATGAGATGATGTCCATTCGGCTACCCATGGGACAACTCAAGAGACAATTTCAAGCTTTCATGAACATTCATTCAGCTGAATCGAAGAGAATTCAATGTGGAAGCTACTTGTTCCAAGAATGCCAAGAGTTTTGATCTTTAATCAGTTTTTCTTAATCAGCACATTAAGTGGATGTTTGTGACTTTTTAGCTACCTTATTTTAGCACTATAAATAGGTGTATTCAGATTTTGTAAAGCACTTCTTTGATCAATTGGAATGAAACTCTGTTCATTTGGTGAGAATTACATTTCTCAAATTTTGTACGAAGACTTGTTGGCTAATCTACAAAGCTAGTGGCGTCAACCCGTGCTTTGTTTTATCCTGAACTTATCACTTTACCAAGTGTGGCGTTCGAACCCTATACCGAGGTTCCTTTCTTTTTAGATAGTGGGTCGAGGTTTTTGTTTGAATTTCTTCTATCCATCTCATTAAACGAATAAGTGCTGGGTCGACACTTATTAGTGTTGGTTATTACTTGTTTCTTGAGCCGATTGTCTTTCCATCATTTTTCCATAACTGAACCCATCCATTTAGCCATTTTCTGAACCATTGTTGTTTTAAAACAATATTGAGCCTATTTCACCAATTCTGCTTACTAGCTATTCTTTTGTTCCTTACTTCATCATAGACGATCGGGCAACATAAATACGACTCGACTCAACACCGAGGCAAATCGTATCATTTGGTATCAGAGCTTTTAAAACGAGAAGTACAGACTTACGAAGATAAGCCAGAATAGGTTCGTGAAGAAAAATTTTTTGAACAAAAACAAACAAAATTCACGTTGTATTGCAAGTTTCTCATTGTTATTTCTTTTTGAAGTATTGAAAAAAAATGAAATTTCAAAAAAAAAAACAAAATTGGAAATTTCCTGATTCACAAAGAATTGATTTTCTGCCCCCATCTCTTCTTCCCCAACGCCAAACTCAACCTACCCTATTCCTATTCATTTTTTCCCCTTGTTTCCCAAATTTGTGACCGACCCCTAAGCCTACGATTAAGCCTTGGCAAGTCTTCTTACAAAGTCACGAGAAAAGAAGGAGTGGAAACACGAGCGTGAGTGTTAACACGAGCGTGAGCACAATAGAGAGGAGGTAAAAGCCAACATACGAGTGCAAACACGAGCGTGAGTGTTAACATTTTCTTTTTTTTTCCGAGTGAATATAAGGTTTGTTGTGAGGTTTTTATTAATAATATTATTATCTTTCTATAGTTCTGAATTGTTTAATTTGTTTTATGTCACAAAATTTTGATCAAAATATGGAGGAGCGACAAGCATGACAACCTGTTCGAAATGTTCCAGACCTTACTCTTCAAGCCATGTTAAGCGAGGTAGAGTGACTTTCTGACTGGAAGCTTGAACCGATACAAGAAAGGTTAGACTTGGTTGAAGAGAGAGCACGTCGGAGAAGGACACCTCAAAGTCCCCCTAGAAATCGTGGCCGACAACAATTTAATGAAGATGAACCACTTGAACTTAGTGGGGCTGAAAGTGACAAAGGGTCCAATGTGAGTGTTCAACGAAGAGAACAACGAAATCGAGGCCAAAGAGTTCAAAGACGAGAAGATGATGATCTCAAGAATATAAAGTTGTCAATACCGCCTTTTCAAGGAAAATCTGACCCTGAGGCGTATCTAGAGTGGGAGAAAAAGATTGAATTAGTATTTGATTGCCATAACTATTCTGAGAATAAGAAGGTCAAACTAGTCGCAATCGAGTTTTCTGATTACGCGATGATCTGTTGGGATCAATTCACAACTAGTCGAAGGCACAACGGAGAAAGACCTATTACCACCTGGGCTGAAATGAAAGCGGCAATGCGACGGTGGTTCATTCCTTCGTATTATCATCGAGAACTTCATCAAAAACTTCAAAATCTTTCTCAAGGAACTAAAAGCGTAGAAGATTATTACAAAGAAATGGAGGTGGCGATGATTCGTACGGATGTGCAAGAAGACCATGAGGCAACGATGGCTCGTTTTCTAGCTAGACTTAATCGTAATATTGCTAACGTATTCAAACTTCAACATTATATTGAGGTGACGGACATGGTACACATGGCCATCAAAGTGGAAACATAAATGAAGCGAAAAGGTGTTACTCAAGGTTATTCCACTACAAATTCTTCAAGATGGGGACAAGGCGTTAGCAAAAGTTTTCCATCAAACATAACAAAAGAGTGCACGATGATGCCCAAAACAAACAAGCCTTTGGCCGAATCAAGCAAAGGAAAAGCCATTGAGAGCTCGTCCAACCGTTCAAGAGATATCAAATGTTTTAAATGTTTGGGAAGAGGACATATCGCAAGTCAGTGTCCAAATTGGAACACCATGATATTGCGTGCTGATGGTGAAATTGAAATAGAAGATGAAGAGGAAGATGAGGTCGAATTGAATTCTGATGAAGAAGAGGATTTGGAACACCCTGTTGAAGGAGAGTTGCTTGTAATCAAATGAAGTCTAAGTCTTCAAGGAGTGGAGAACGAGCAACAACGAGAGAATATTTTCCATTCGAGATGCCAAATCCAAGGTAAAATTTGTAGTATTATTATAGATCGGAGAGTGGTTCATGATGGCTATACCAATAGGTATACCTTCAAGCATTGTGGCAAGAAAGTGACACTTACACCGTTAACATCGAAGCAAGTATACGAGGACCAAATCAAACTCAAAACTTCTGTTGGACAAATGCAAGAAAAAGAAAAAAAGAGTGCGAGTGGGAAAGAGAAGAAAAATGAGAGAGCTCGAGGTAAAAATTTAAAAGAAAGTGAAAAGGCAGCAATAGAAGAAAAACATGGAGAAGAAAAAAACATTGAGAAAATGAGTGTGTTTGCAAAAGCAAGTGATGTTCGGAGAGCATTAACCTTGAGGCAAACTGTATTTGTACTCATGTACAAAGAAATTTTACTGAACACTAACGAATTACCCAAAGATCTACCTTCTTCTATGTTGTCTCTTTTACAGGAATTTGAGGATGTTTTTCCAGATGAAGTGCCAAGTGGATTGCCTTCCATTCGAGGCATCGAGCACCAAATTGACTTAGTGCCTGGAGCCGCACTTCGTAATCGACCTGCTTACCGAACTAACCCAGAAGAAACCAATGAGTTGCAAAAGGTTACATCCGAGAAAGTCTTAGTCCTTGTGCGGTGTCGGTTTTACTTGTGCCCAAAAAGGATGGGTCGTGGCGAATGTGTGTTGATTGTCGTGCCATCAAGAAGATCACCATCAAATATAGACATCTTATTCCTCGACTCGATGATATGCTTGATGAGTTAAGTGGTGCCAAAATATTTACGAAAATTGATATTTGGAGTAGATATCATCAAATCCGAATACGAGAAGGCGATGAATGGAAGACTGCCTTTAAGACCAAACACGGTTTGTATGAATGGTTGGTAATGCCATTTGGTCTTACAAACGCTCCTAGTACTTTTATGCGATTAATGAATCATGTGTTGCATGCTTATATTGGAAAATTTTGTGTAGTATATTTTGATGATATCTTGATATACAGAAAGTCATTGGAAGAACACGTTCAACATTTGCGGAAGATTTTAGGAACGTTGCGGCAAGAGGTACTCTATGCCAATTTTAAAAAGTGTTCATTTTGCACTAACAAAATTGTGTGTTTAGGTTTTGTCGTGAGTTTCTAAGGATTGGAAGTTGATCAAGAGAAAGTTCGAGCGATTCAAGAATGGCCGCGTTCAACTAGCATTAGCCAAATCTGAAGTTTTCATGGGCTGGCTAGTTTTTATCGACGATTCGTACCTAATTTTAGCACAGCTACTGCACCATTGACAAGTGTTATTAAGAAAAAATCAGCATTTTATTGGACAGATGAGCAAGAAAATTTATTCAATGAAATTAAACAAAGTCTTGTCCAAGCACCTTTATTAGTACTTCCTAATTTTTCTAAAACCTTTGAAATCGAATGTGATGCTTCAGGTGTAGGAATTGGGGCTGTGCTAACACAAGATGGAAAACCGGTGGCGTATTTCAGCGAGAAGATAAGTGGCGCTATTCTTAATTATCATGTATATGATAAGGAAATGTATGCCTTAATTCGATCTCTTGAGACGTGGCAGCATTATTTGTGGCCAAAGGAGTTTGTGATTCACTCTGACCATGAGGCTTTAAAGTACATCAAGGGTCAACATAAGTTAAACAAACGCCATGCAAAGTGGATTGAATATCTTGAATCTTTTCCATATGTCATCAAGTATAAGAATGGTAAAGAAAATATAGTGGCTGATGCCCTATCAAAGAGGTACACCATATTATCTTATCTTGATTCTAAGTTACTTGGGTTTTCTTATTTGAAAGAATTGTATGTTGCTGATGTTGACTTTGGTAATATTTTTGCTACTTGTGAGAATGGATCTTTTGAGAAGTTTTTTAGGTTCGAGGAATTCCTTTTTAAGGAAGGCAAGTTGTGCATACCACAAGGTTCGATTCGAGAATTACTTACACAAGAGGCGCATAGTGGAGGTCTCATGGGCCACTTTGGTATAACTGAGACCCTATCTACTTTACAAGAACATTTCTATTGGCCGAGAATGCGAACAGATGTTGTACGAGTCTGTGCGCGTTGTGGGACTTGTAAACAAGCCAAGTCCAAAATTCAACCACATGGTTTGTATATGTCGTTGCCCATACCCAAACTTCCTTGGACGGTTGTATCCATGGACTTTGTCCTTGGGTTACCACGAACAAAAACAGGAAAAGACTCTATATATGTGGTAGTTGATAGATTTTCAAAAATGTCTCATTTTATTGCATGTGCTAAGACTGATGATGCTGTTCATGTAGCTAATCTCTTCTTTAGGGAAGTTGTTCGTTTACATGGAATTCCAAGAACGATTGTATCCGATCGTGATGTAAAGTTTTTGAGCCATTTTTGGAGATCATTGTGGGGAAAGCTTGGAACGAAGCTATTATTTTTGACTACTTGTCATCCATAAACGGATGGACAAACAGAGGTGGTAAACCGAGTATTAACTACTTTGTTGCGTGCCATCATCCGTAAAAATCTAAAGTCGTGGGAAGAATGTTTACCTCACATCGAATTTGCTTACAATCGTTCTGTTCATTCTGCTACTAAGTTTTCTCCTTTTGAAGTAGTTTATGGCTTTAATCCATTAACTCCCCTTGATTTGTTGCCATTTCCTAATGATCAATTTGTACATGTAGATGCCAAGAAAAAGGCTGAATATGTCAAGGAGCTCCATCAAAAAGTGCGAGCTAACATTGAAGCTCGTACTGAAAGTTATGTTCAAAAAGCAAACAAAGGAAGAAAAAAGTTATTTTTTAACCAGGTGATTGGGTCTGGGTTCATATGAGGAAAGAACTATTTCCAGCCAAACAACGATCTAAGTTATTACCACGAGGAGATGGTCCATTTCAAGTTCTTGAACGGATCAATGAAAATTCATATCGACTTGACTTACCGGGTGAATATAATATTAGTGCCAGTTTTAATGTTGCTGATTTGTCTCCTTTTGATATAGATTCCGACTTGAGGACAAGTCACTTTCAAAAGGGGGGAATGATACGATCTCAGCCCGGGATGTTTCTATTGAGCTACCACAAGGGCCTATAACTAGGTCAAGAGCTAAAAACTTTAAAGAAGCTTTGGCAAGCTATGTGGATCGAGTTTGGAGAGAACACGAAGCTGATTCCATTCTTCATGAAAGGAGTAACCTAATAGGCGTAACTTGCAATTTATTGCAAGTTGAACTGAAATTTTAATGAGCTCATCTTTAGTTAAATAATTGAGTTGCTGATCATTTAATCAACTCATCTTAGTTTAATTAATAAGTATTTTGTTGAACTTTAATTAATAAGTGTTGCTCTTAATTAATCTAGTTTCTAGAATTATTTATTGAAGCATGAGTTAAGTTTATTTAATTTTGCTTCTTAAATTAACTAGTTGCTGGAATAGTTAATTCGTGAGTTTAGTTTATTTATTTAAGTGAAGTATTTATTGTTTACATGTTTAATTAGTGTTTAATAAGTTTAATAAGTTCATTTTAATGTTTTAATTGCAGGAGTTTCTTCAGCTCACAACCGTTACATTACAAAGTTGTTACAAACTTAAACAAAGTGACCTTTCAAGTGCTAACTGATCACAAATGAAGTACCTGTTACAAGGGGAGTTAATTCACCATTGAAGAACGTTTTAAAGGGCATTTTATACCCTTTAAATTTGGCAGCAACTCTTTAGCTTCCTGCTGATTATTTTTGTTCTTTTAAAAAGAATAAATTCAGCATTCAAAACTTCTTTAATGAGATGATGTCCATTTGGCTACCCATGGGACAACTCAAGAGACAATTTCAAGCTTTCATGAACATTCATTCAGCTGAATTGAAGAGAATTCAATGTGGAAGCTACTTGTTCCAAGAATGCCAAGAGTTTTGATCTTTAATCAGTTTTTCTTAATCAGCACATTAAGTGGATGTTTGTGACTTTTTAGCTACCTTATTTTAGCACTACAAATAGGTGTATTCAGATTTTGTAAAGCACTTCTTTGATCAATTGGAATGAAACTCTGTTCATTTGGTGAGAATTACTTTTCTCCAATTTTGTAAGAAGACTTGTTGGCTTATATACAAAGCTAGTGGCGTCAACCCGTTCTTTATTTTATCCCGAACTTATCACTTTACCAAGTGTGGCGTTCGAACCCTATACCGAGGTTCCTTTCTTTTTAGATAGTGGGTCGAGGGTTTTGTTTGAATTTCTTCTATCCATCTCATTAAACGAATAAGTGCTGGGTCGACACTTATTAGTGTTGGTTATTACTTGTTTCTTGAGCCTATTGTCTTTCCATAATTTTTCCATAACCGAACACATCCATTTAGCCATTTTCTGAACCCTTGTTGTTTTAAAACAATATTGAGCCTATTTCACCAATTCTGCTTACTAGCTATTCATTTGTTCCTTACTTCATCATAGACGATCGGGCAACATAAATACGACTCGACTCAACACGGAGGCGGATCGTATCATGACCATTTGTTGTAGGTAGTCATGCATGTACCCGAACATACATTGAACCAGAAATGTTCATGAATCCTTATTAATTGTGTTCCCACATGTGGATGTACCTACAAAAGATATAAACAAATGAGATTCAAGGTACATTCAACTTGAATTAAATAATATCAAGACATATTTAACAAATTAAAATAAAGACATAAATAAAATATAATTAATAATAAATTCGGCTAGCTCAATGATAGTCGAAATTCTTGATGAGCTGAATTGAGCTAGAAAATTTGGTTATGAGCTGTAGTAAAATAATTAAAATAAAACTAACACTCAAATTATTCAAGTAATAAAATTAACGAGCTGGAAAGAAGCTAAATTGAGCTCAAATAGGTGGAATTGAGCTCAAGTGAGCTGATTGGAGTCGAATTGAGTTAAGGGAGCTGAAATTGAGCTGAATTCAGCTTGCACTAAGGTGCATGGATTCTTCAAGGAGTTGGTTCGAGCTTCCCCATCTTCAGTGAGCTGATTCTCCTTCCAATACTTAAGCAACAAAGCCGAAACAACTTCTTGAAGTTGCTTGGACCTAGCTCAGGTCATTGGTCCTTTTGGGAGCTCGATGGGATCAAGAGGTGGACTTGATGAAGCTTGGGACGTGGTCATGTCAAACATCATACAAAGTTAACCAATTCATGCCCAAAATCACATCAAACTCATCAAAGGGTAGTAACATCAGATCAGCCGGAAAGTTGCAACCCTGAATAATCAAAAGACAGTTTTTACAAACTTTATTAACTAACACATACTGACCTAGGGGGTTCATTACTTTAACCATAATTTTAGTAGAATCAAAAGGAAATTTCTTATCTGACATTAAAGTCATGCATACATATGAATGTGTTGACCCTAGGTCAATCACAACAGTAACATCAATATCAAAGATAGAAAATGTACCAGTGATAACATCTGGCACTGAAGCATCCTCTCTAGCATGTATCGAATAAGCTCTAGTCGGCACTCGTGCCTCAGATCTAATAGTAGAGTCTTTCGTCCCAATACAGTTATTTCCCGCATTTTTCAATGTTTTGAGATGGTCTCCCTCTCGCAACGGTATTACTCGGTCGAGTAGTCTGAGCCTTTTCTTTGTCAGACCTTTCCAGGCAATCCCTGAGATAATGTTCTTACGAACCACATTTAAAACAATCCCCATCCTTCAATCTGTATTCACTGAAGTGCCATCGACTACATTGCTGACAATTCGGCTTGTTCTTTCTAACACTGCCTACGCTTGCACAGATGTAGTCAGAGATTTTGAGCTTGTATGTTGTTTCCCTCTATCTTTCCTAGAGTAACCCATCGAATCGCGTTTAAAACATGCCCCATCCTTCAATCTTCATTCACTGAATTTTCTTCGATTACATTGCTGACATTTAGGCTTGTTGTTTCTATCACTTCCTACGCTTGCTACAGACGTAGTCTGAGGTTTTGAGCTTGCATGTTGTTTCCCTCTATCTTTCCCAGGGTAACGCACTGAATTTGATAAAGAACTATGATATTCTTTTGATTTCCTTGACGGTGAGGAGTGTGACTTTCCCAAATGTTATTTTTCTGAATCATGAGGCTTAGAATCGACTTTTCTCTTTTATTTGCTAAACTCTTCAGCTTTGTGTGCTCTGTTAACTAAAACCACAAATTTTTTATAGTTTAAGAATCTCGACAAGCAACTTAATATCTTTATTTAATTTGTCTTCAAATCAAGTACACATTGCAGCTTCTGTTGGTACACACTCTCAGGCATACTTGCTTAGTTGCACAAATTTTCTCTTATACTCCAATATTGACATCCTGTCTTGTTTCAATTTAAGAAACTCTTTACGTTTCTTATCAGGAAATCTCTTTACGTCCCAATCTTTCTGATCTCTCAGCACAACCGCAACTAAGGTATTCCCTCACTAATAAGTAAAATCTTATAAAAATGGTACAACACATTTCAAGCATTCTGTCGGTGTAAATGATACTTTATCAAAAACTTTGATCATATTTTCTAATAAGAATTTAGCTCTTTCAGGATCATCTTCAGACATTCATCTAAACTCATCAACCCCAAACTTACAGATTTCATCAACTGGAAGCTTGCTACCTCGTACTTGTTCCAAACCTTGAGGAACTACGGGGACTGGTTGGGGTACAGGTGGGGGTAGAGGTAGTTGAGCCATTGGGTCCGTTCGTGCGAACTCTATGAACCATTCAGTCATCATCTGGATGTTACTTCGTGATATAGGCCTACTTCCACTAGATGTTACTCCGTGAAGGGAGGTTAGCGTTACTTTCTACTTCATCAGAATCAGCTCGGTTGGATGACATTTTATCAATATTAAAATATTGTAACAACCCATTTTTAGTGAAATCAGAACAGTGGTTTTGGGACCACAAATCTGACGTGAAAATATTTATTTTATTATTATTTTAATGTCTATGGTATGTTAGTAGTGTCCTATAAAATTTTAGTTAAGAAAATTTTTCGTTTTCATGCTTAATTAAGTGAAAAGGACTAAATCATAAAAGGTGTAAAAGTGGAGTTCTAGTAGTTAAAGGTATCTATTCGCTACGAAATTAAATTGTTAAAGGATCTATATGGTAATTAGACTATTATATAAAATAGTGGACAAAGATGGACATTAAATGAGTGAATTTCAATTTTATAACAAAGGTTAAACTACTAATTTAGTAAATAAAAGAAAATTAAAACAAATTAAGGTTGCATCATCTTTTGGTCAAGCTAAATTCGATGAAGAAGGAAGCCATAGCTAGGGCTTAACTTTTGGTCAAGCTACATTCTATAACAGCCTGTTTTAAGTGAAACCAGAATAGTGGTTTTGGGACCACAAATTTGATGTCAACAAATTTATTTTATTATTATTTTAATGTTTACAGCATGTTAGTAGTGTCGTATAAAAGTTTTGTGATGAAATTTTATCGTTTACATGTTTAATTTGATAAAAACGACTAAATTACATAAAGTGCAAAACTTGTGTTCAATTAGAGAAGCTGTCAATTTAATATGGAATTTGAATGTGATTATCCTTAAGTGGTAATTAGACCATTAATATTAATGGTGGAAAATTATGGACATTATTTTTGTATGTTTTAATGTATAAGTAAGGGTAAATAGGTAATTAATAAAATAAACTAAAATTAAAGTAAGAAAAAGAAAGGTATCATTTTTTCTTCTTCATTCCCCAACCAAATATAGCAGCAAAGAAGCCATTAAAGAACACCAAGCATTCGGCCAACATTCCTTAATGCATGTAAGTGCATTTTTATTCTGTTTTTAATGATTTCTATGTTTTTGGGGTCGTCGTAGCTTAATCTAGCTAGCCCAAGGACTAATTTGTAAAACTATTAAAAGTCTAGGGTTGTACAATGAATGTATGTTAGTTTTTTTATGTTTGATGGATAAAAATGAATGCTTGATGTTAGTTGAACAACTTTAATGAGGTTTCAATGACTTTCGGATCCTGTTTGAACCTTAGGAATATATGGGATACAAATGACATTTCATTAGGGGTTATCATGTTTTGGGCACTGGTCTCATACGTCCTATTGGTTTCTGAGTTTCTAGCATATGTTGCAGTTAGTTGACAGCTTATGTGAGCAGTACCGTATAGCCATGGCTTAACTGACAGCTTGTGTGAGCAGACCCAAATTTGGCTCGAAAGAGAGCATTGATATGAGATATGAGTATATAATGGTTCGACCACATATGGGCACTTAGTGTGTGAAATTCCCTCGTATCGAATAATATTCTAGTGGTTCAATGGGTATACAAAAAGTGAAGGATCGATATAAGCATCAACATATAATGTCATGAAAGCGTGAGACATGTATGATAAGATATTGATTAAAGATTTTTAGTATGTTCATAATAGAATGAATGTTTACATTGAAAAGATTAATGAAACTCTTTATTGTATAATGCATTTGGTTAATTTATATGCTCTTTATACTTGAGAATTTTTGTTGGTGCTTTGGCTTGTGCCAAGCAATGTTGGATATGTTCACTATTTTTTTTAAGCTTTTATAATGAAATGGTAAGTAATGTTAACGATTTACAAACTTACTAAGCATTTTATGCTTACTTGTGTGATTTTCTCATATGATTCTAGTTAATCGGAGGTTCGTGTGGTATGGAAGCTTGTTAGAGAACCATCACACTATCCACCAGTTATAGCGGTATATTTTGAAGATTTTGAATCATGGTTATAATGGCATGTATAGGTGTCTTGTTTAATGAATTTAGCCATTATGTGTGGCTTGTATATATGTTATTTTGGTTGATAAATTAGTTGGTATGTTATTATGATTATATGGTATTTTGTGTGGTTGTTAAATTGATGTTGTCTTGGTTAAAATAATGGTAAGGCAATATTGATGGGAATGATATAGTAGCAATTAATGGTTGATGTGGAATGAATGTGGCATAATGTTGAAAATGGTTAGTTTTTGGCATTTTGGAAGTAAGCATCTTTGGCCATATTAGTATGGTGTATGTTAGGTAAGAAATGGTCATTTTTGCATTGGTTTTTTATGAACTTTTGGTATAAGCTCATTATGACAAATGTGTTAGTGATTTTTTTTAATTAATAGTTTAGTTGTGGATTGAATTGGTTACGTGTTTAAGTAAAATTGTTTTGTTGAATTGAGGTGCCATTTTGGCATATTGGTTCAATGGTTAAATTTTAGGTTGATTAAGCTTGGATATGCATATGCAAAGCGAGTTTTGAATGATTGATTTTAGGTACAATTGGCTTGTGCATGAGTTGTGAGTTTGGGTGAGAAAAATGACTTGGAAATGGCCTATATTTCATCCACATGGGCTGAGACACAGGTGTGTGTCTCTGCCATGTGTGACACACGGCCAAGCGACACGGCCGTGTCTCCCCTATAGCTTTAAAAGGGTTGCAATTCAGGCTATTACAAGGCCTAGCACACGGCCTGGCACACGGGCATGTGGGGTTATTTCGAAAGGTACACAACCTGGCACACGGGTGTATGGCTTAGCCGTGTGGGCCAATTCAGTGAGTTGCACGAGTACGGACACAGGAAGGGACACGGTCGTGTGTCCTTATTTCAAATGCCCACATGGCCTAAGACACGGGCATTTCTTTTGGCCGTGTGGCCCTTGTAGTTTGAAAACTTTTGACTTTTTTTTGAAAAATTTCATATGTTTCTAATTTAGTCCCAAATAGTTTGCAATGTCTGTTTTGGGCCTTGAGGGCTTGTATAAGGGACCGTATTTATTTTTTTGCTTGATATTATTATGTTTTACCTTGTGATTTTTATGACTTAAGTTGTTCATTGTATGACGTTATGTTTCGGTAACGCTCCGTAGCCCTAATCTAGAGACAATACGGGCTAGGGGTGTTACATTTATTTGTATCAGAGCTATGGTTTAGTCGATTCTCAGAGTGAACGTAACATATGTGAGTCTAGATATACATGCCATTATATAACCTTTGATAGTATGATAACTCTTGACAGGTTGACTTATAATTTCATATAGTAATGGATTCCAACCGAGCAGACTACGTTGATGTGGAATGTAACGCGCAAGCCTCTGTTCACGGAGCAGCGTCGTTTGGATCGAGGCCCATATTTGGGAGTCGAGTAGGAGAGGGTAAAGAAGCATTCTTCCAAATGATGAATGACTGGTTCACAGAGTTTGTCAGAACTAATCAAGCTACTCAACGACCTCTACCCCCATCTATTCCCCAATCAGTTCCCATAGTTCCTCAAGGCTTGGAACTTTTACGCGTGAGTAAGTCGCCTGTTGATAAAATCCAAAAATATGGGGCCGAAGAATTCAGGGCTACATTTGATGATGATCCTGAGAGAATTGAGTTTGGTTAGAAAATACGATCTTAGTCTTTGATGAGTTATCTTGTTCACCGATCGAGTGTGTCAAATGTGTCGTATCTCTATTGAATGATTCAGCATATCAGTGGTGGAACACGTTCATTTCAGTAGTACCAAGAGAGCGGATCACTTGGGAATTCTTTCAAACTGAGTTCAGAAAGAAATATATAAGTCAAAGGTTCTTCGATCAAAAGCGCAAAGAATTTCTAGAGCTTAAATAGGGTCGTATGATAATATTTGAATTTGAAAGAGAGTTTGTCAGATTGAGTAAGTATGCCCAAGAGTGCATTCCCACTGAAGTTGCTTTGTGTAAACAGTTTGAAGACGAGTTGAATGAAGACATCAAGCTTTTAGTCAGAATTCTCAAGTTAAAAGAATTTGTTGTTTTGGTTGATAGAGCACACAAAGCCGAGGAGCTTAGTAAAGAGAAAAGAAAAGCTGATTTGGAAGCTAGAGATTCAATAAAGAGATTAACAGGGAAATCATATCATTCATCGTCAAAGAAATTAAAGGATTACCATAATTGTTCGACCGCTTCTGTGGGATATCCTAGTAGAGATTGTGGTAAGCAACACGCAAGTTCTAAAGCTTAAGTTACATTAGTAGCAAGCGTTGGGAGTGTTGAGGCCAACAAACTTGATTGTCAACGATATGGAAGATGACACTTTGGCGAATGTCGGATGAATGACGGAGCTTGTTTCAGATGTGGTTCACAGGAGCATTTTATTCGAGATTGTCATAAGTTGCCTGGAAAAGACAAAATTTAGACTATTCGACCGAGCAATACAGCTGTGAGAGGGAGACCGCTGAGGAATCTTAGAAATGGAACAATAGTCTTAGTGCAACTAAGGATTAGCTGTGAGGCCTGAGGCACGAGCACCAGCCAGAGCTTATGCAATTCGTGCGCGTGAGGATGTTTCTACTCTAGATGTTATTACTTGTACCTTTTTTTTATCTTTGACACTAAATTTACTGCTTGGATTGATCCTGGATCAAGTCATTCATATGTATACACGAATCTAGTGTCAATTAAAAATTTACCTGTTGGGTCCACTGTATTTGTGGTTAAAGTATCGAACCCCCTAGGTCAGTATGTGTTAGTTGATAAAGTCTACAAGAACTGTCCTTTGATGATTCAGGGCTCTAGCTTTCTAGCCAATTTGTTGTTATTACCATTTGTTGAGTTTGATGTGATTCTGGGTATGGATTGGCTGACTCTGGATGATGCTGTAGTGAAATGTAGATGAAAGCTTATTATATTGAAATTTTAGAATGGTGAGACACTTTGGATCGAATCTGATGAATCGAGTGAGTTGCCTATTGTTATTTCAGCTATGGCAGCACAGAAATATGTGAGAAAAGGTTATAATGCGTACCTTGCTTATGTTCTAGATTCAAAAGTGCTGAGCTAAAAATTGAATCAGTGGTCGTAGTCTGTGAGTATCCAGATGTGTTTCAAGAAGAATTACCCAGGTTACCACTAATCAGAGAGGTTTAATTTTCTATTGGGTTAGTACCGGAAACAATACCGATATCACTAGCTCCGTACAGAATGGCTCCTACAGAGTTTAAAGAGTTGAAAGCTTAGTTGCAAGAGTTTACAGATAGAGGTTTTGCATGACCTAGTTTCTCGCCTTGGGGTGCTCCGATTTTGTTCGTTAAGAAAAAAGATGGATCAATGAGATTGTGTATCGATTATCGGCAGCTCAACAAAGTTACGATCAAGAATAAGTATCCATTTCCATGAATTGATGATTTTTTTATCAGTTGAAAGGTGCCACAATATTTTTGAAGATTGATTTATGTTCTAGTTATTATCAGTTGCGGGTAAAAGATTCAGATGTGCTGAAAACTACGTTTAAGACCAGGTATGGACATTATGAATTTCTTGTGATGCTGTTTGGGTTAACTATCACACCTGCAGTATTTATGGATATAATGAACATAAATTTCAGATCGTATTTAGATCAATTCATCGTGGTTTTTATTGACGATATTTTGATTTATTCTTGAGATGAGACTAAGCATGTCGAGCATTTGAAAATTGTATTGTAGACCCTGCGAGAGAAGCATTTGTTTGTCAAATTTAGTAAATTTGAATTTTGGATTTGAAAAGTTAGTTTTCTAAGACATATAGTATCAGCTAAAGGCATCAGAGTGGATCTGAGTAAAATTTCAGTAGTTATTGATTGGAAACCTCCGAAAAACATATCAGAAGTCAGAAGTTTTCTGGGATTAGCTGGTTATTACAAAATATTTGTCAAAGGATTCTCGATGATAGCTACTCCAAAGACACATTTACTACAGAAAGATGTAAAGTTTAAATTTTCTAAGAAATGTTAGCAAAGTTTCAATCAGTTGAAAGCACTATTGACCATGACACCAGTTTTAGTTCAGCCAGAGTCGGGTAAAGAATTTTTAATTTTTAGTGATGCATCTTTGAATGGTTTAGGCTATGTTTTGATGCAGGAACGTAAAGTGAAAGCTTATGCTTTCAGACAGTTAAAGCCACATCAAAAGAACTATCCGAACATGATTTAGAATTGGCAGCAATTGAGTTTGCATTGAAGATTTGGCGACACTATTTGTATGGCGAAAAATGTCACATTTATACCGATCAGAAGAGTTTGACGTATTTAATGTCGTAGAAAGACTTGGGTCTAAGACAATGCAGATGGCTTGAGTTGCTGAAAGATTTGATGTGGAATGAATGTGGCATAATGTTGAAAATGGTTAGTTTTTGGCATTTTGGAAGTAAGCATCTTTGGCAATACTAGTATGGTGCATGTTAGGTGAGAAATGGTCATTGTTGTATTGGTTGTTTATGAACTTTTAGTATAAGATCATTATGAAAAATGTGTTCGTGAATTTGTTTAATTAGTAGTTTAGTTGTGGATTGAATTGGTTAGGTGTTTAAGTAAATTTTGGCATTTTGGCATTTTGGCATATTGGTTGAGTTGTTAAATTTTAGGTTGATTAAGCTTGGATATGCATATACAAAGTGATTTTTGAATGATTAATTTTAGGTACAATTGGCTTGTGCATGAGTTGTGAGCTCTAGTGAGAAAAATGACTTGGAAATGACCTATTTTTTGTCCACACAGGCAGAGACACGGGAGTATGTCTCAGCCCTATGTGACATATTGCCAAGCGACACGACCATGTGTCCTCTGTAGCTTTAAAAGGGTTACAAGTTAGGTTGTTACACGACGTAGCACACAGTCTGACACATGGGTGTGTGGTGTTATTTTGAAAGGTACACACCCTAGTACATAGGCGTGTGGCTTGGCTTGTGCCCAAGTCAATGAGTTACATGGGTACGGACATAGGCAGGGACACAATTGTCTGTCCCTATTTCGAATGCCTGCAAGGCCTAAGACACGGGCGTGTCTTTTGGCCATATGAGTCACATGGCCGTGTGACCCCTGTAGTTTGAAAAATTTTGACTTTTTTTGAAATATTTCATGTGTTTCTGATTTAGTCTCGAATAGTTTCCAATGTTTGTTTTCGGCCTTGAGGGCTCGTATAAGGGACCATATGTATGTTTTGGATTGATAGTGTTATGTTTTACTTTGTGATTTTTATGAATTAATGTTCATTATATGACGTTATGCTTCGGTAATGCTCCGTAGCCCTAATCTAGCAACGGATACGGGCTAGGGGTGTTACACATTCACTTTTATGGAAGTGGTTTTTTTCCCGTTTTTAATGATTTTTATGGTTTTAGGATCGTTGCAGCTTAATCTAGCTAGCCTAGGGATTAATTTCCAAAACTATTAAAGGTTTAGGGCTTTTCCATAAGTGTTCTTGCATAATTTATGAAGTTTGATGAAAGATTACGAGTCTTTGTTGTTAAATAAACAACTTTTGTACAGTGAATTTTTGATGAAATTATCATTTAGGGACTTTTTTTGTAAAAGTAGTAAATTACCATGATTAATATGTTAAATTATGGTTTGTGTGGGATGGTATGAGTCCCTTGTTAAATTGACTAGCATGGTATGTGGATGAAATTGCATAAATTTCCATTGATGATCTTAAGGACTAAATTGTAAAGGAGTTAAAATATTAAGGATAAAAATGTAAATTTACAAAAGTATGAATTTTGGACTAAATTGAATAGTATGATTATTATATGAATTGAATTTTCTTATTTAGATCGAGATAAACCTCGTATGGATTTATATCGAGGAAAAGCTAAAGCCTTGGATTAGATATCCTATTTCGACGTTTTTGTAATCGAGGTAAGTTCGTATGTTTAAATAACGTTTAAATGTTATTTTGGTATATATGCTTTTGTGCTAAATATCATGTCATGAAATGATGGAAATCCAACAACGTACAATGACTATCAAGCCCCATTTGAACCTTAGGAATATATAGGATACAAATGATATGTCATTAGGGTTACCAAGTTTCGGGTGCTGGTCCTAAAGGTCCTACCGATGGCTCATTTGTTGCAGATACTCATTAGCTAGTGTGAGCGGCATCATGTAGCTACATTCTAACCGTCAGCTTATGTGAGTAGACCCATTTACCCATTTATGGCTCAAGTGAGCACTGATGTAAAGGAAAAGGAAAGTAATGGTTTTGACCATATGTTTAGCACACTTTGTGTGAGCTTTCCGTGTATCCAATATTATTCTAAGGGGTTTAACAAACATGAAAGGGAAGGAACGGTAAGTGTTCTTATGACTATGTTATGAACTTATGGAAAGGTTTGAATTTATAATGCTCAAAGTATGTATAACTATACTTATGGAAAGTATGAATTCAATTCTACAATGTTCCTGAAATCTATCTTACCATGTGATGATTTTGTTAAGTTATGTATTAAAGCACTAACTTGTGTTGTTGATGATGCTTAGGCTTGTGCCAAGCTTATGTTGGAGTAATTCATGTTTATTTTATAAGGTTTTGCATTGAAATGATAAGTTATGTTCATGATTTATGAACTTACTAAGCATTATATGCTTACGTAGTTTTCTTTCCTATATTTTATATATTATCGGAAGCTCGATTGGTTCGAAAGCTCATCAGAGATCTATCACACTATCCACTGATTATATCAGTAGATTTTGATGTTTTGGTCAAGGTTCTAGTGGCTCGTATAGGTGATTATATCTAGTTGTTTTTGTCATGTATAAGTGTTATTATAGTTGATGTACTTATGGTATTTTGATGCCTTGATGGTTGGTGTTATTATGGTCAAGATGATGCATGTTTTAAATGACCAAATTTGGAGTTGGTCAAGATGATGCATGTTTTGAATGACCAAAACTTACCAATATGGTCAAGATTTATTTAAAATGAACATACTACTTTTAAATGCATCATTTTCATAAACATAACATACTTTTATTTAAAATTTCCATTTCAATTCTTTTCAGATTTATTTCCATCTTTGTCCACTAATAATAAAAATGGTCCACTTACCATTTAAATCCACTCACATTTAAGTTTCATAACAATTAGACTCCTTTTACCGATAGAACTATACTTTTGCACCTTTTATAATTTAGTCCTTTTTACGAATTAAACATGGAAATGTCAAAATTACTTAGTGAAATTTTAATACGACCCTATGAACATTCTATAGAAATTAAAATAATAATAAAATAATAATTTAATTTTTTGATTTGTAGTCCCGAAATAACTTTTCTGATTTCACTGAAAATGGGCTGTTACAATGCACGCCAACCAGATGCTCTTAGGGCGAATCCTTCCTTATCAGACTTACTACGTTCTCACCCTGTGTCTGCCAACATTTTGGTGTCACAGGCGTACTCACAATGGTTCTTGTGTTTATACTAGTTCAAACATCTTTCACTTTTAACTCATCCTATCCGACTCATTCTTTAAACAGTACATGGATACTAATATTTCATCAGGCGGGATGTTACATGGATCCTTGTATATAAATAATTTAAAATGTTAATTGCTTGTTTAGATAGATGTATGCTTGAAAGAAATGGTTTAGGTGATTGATTTGGGAAAGACATTAGGCATTGTTTGAAATAGTATAGAGCCTAGAAGCTTATATGTTGCTATATACCCTCAGTTCCCATATCTTTGAGCCTCTAGTGCCCTTTCCTTGAAAGCCTTAATATCAAATACTTGAACCTAAATGAGTCTAGTACTTAATCCTTCTCGATCTTGTTATTTAAAATGCACTATGTAATAGACGCTGGGCCATGAAAATTGAGGGCTAGGTAGAGGCATCATGATGGCTTTGAGTGAGAAAAAGAAAAATGAAAAGACTACGTAAATTAGTATGTTAAAAAAAGGGTGAACGAAAGAGCGTAAAATAAAAAAAAAGATATTGAAATCAAAATTAAACTCAAAAATGAAAATCTTTCGGTTAAAAATTACAAAATTTTGTACATACTAATCTCATGTAATACCTTTTAAAATTTTGGGAGAAATAAGGTAGGCAAGGTAAGGAGAAATAAGGAGGTGAGCTCGTGAATAAATTAGGACCAAAAAAGGAACAATGTCATGTGCTTAACCGTTTATAGTGTTTGAACTCGTTTGATTGTCTATTCTTTCAATCCTGAACGGTCCTAAGCCTTCAGAACTTTACAAGCCTAGAAGACCATTAGGACCCAAACAAGCCACCGACACTATAATTTGTAAATAACTTACATTTGTTTGAACGAACAGGAACAAATCTTTTTAAATATCTATGAGCGATCCGTAAAATATATTTTGATGGATAACACTTTTACATATGTTCACTTCCATTGCCTCTACATCTGTTGACATTTTAACTTAGTGAACTAATTATGTCTACATTAAGAATAAACAAGTTAACTAGATATCACTCTTAAGTTGCATGTAAGTTCTTGTACGAGTTCGATGTTTTACCAATATGTGACTTAATTGCCTGATTTAGTCCAAGAGTCGTGTTTTCTTTTGCCTGTTTGGTGTGTTTAATTGAGGACAAGCAAAGAGTCAAGTGTAGGGGAGTTTGATCTGCCATAATTTGATGTGCCAACTTAGGCTTTCCCAGTATACTTAAGAAGCTTATTCTCAAGAAAAGTAGTGTCGTTTTTCGTAGTTTTTGTAATTTTAGATTTCAAGATAATAAGTGTAAATGTCTCATTTTTAATCATTTGGTAACCCAATTTGGCTGATAGTGCCATTGAAGCCCTAACGTGTGATTATATAGTCTAGGGACGTGTAGGAAGTCGAAAGTAAGCAAAAATTATACCAAGGGAAAGAGTCCCGTGATATCCATACCTTGGAATCACAACACCTCCAACAAACTTAAAAATTAGAGATCACCCTTTAGTGGTATCATGATATCCACCCTCTAAAAAGACCCTCATGTTCGAAAATGATTGGGGTATCCTGGTACCCTCTTCTTAGGTATTGCGATACCGATATCGAGATGGGACAAAATTGGATAAAATGGTAGTTTTTATCCACCCAATGCACCAATCAGACAAGGCCCGAATAGCTTAAGGTTATTTACACTTTTAGTCTCTATACCTTGGTTGTAAGATATTTTTAGATTTAGTTTAATGTATTTCAGTTCTTTTATTTTCAATCCTTTAAATTTTATTCCTTTTATGTTTAAAGCTTTACATTTTCTTGTTGAATGTTTTTAGTTTCACGTTCTTTAAGTTTTCTTGTATAAAAATCTCAACTTCTATATTTTTCTTAAGCTTTACTTGCATGGTTTCCTTGCTTTTTATTTCCATAGTTGTTAGTTGTATTTTTAACATGTCTAGCTAAACCTCTAAAGGGGTTGGTTGATAGAGATGTGGTGAGATGATTTTTGGATGAATAACCAAATCTACTAAATTCAATTAATTTGAATGAACCTAAAAACTTAGGATTGACGACCCTAAAGGAACATTTAGATAAGTGAGACCGAGAGGTAACCTTGTTTTGCACTAGTTCATCAGACTTGAATTACCCGGTGAGATCCAGAGATGAATCAGAGTAATTTGTCTAATTTGATAAAATTGATATCGAGAGATAAAATTGAGCCACTTTAGTAACTTGAGCAATT
This sequence comes from Gossypium raimondii, assembly GCF_025698545.1. Classification (NCBI taxonomy): domain Eukaryota; kingdom Viridiplantae; phylum Streptophyta; class Magnoliopsida; order Malvales; family Malvaceae; genus Gossypium; species Gossypium raimondii. Next base: position 37,867,139 of record NC_068570.1, read on the forward strand.
GAAGTCCCTTGTTCGAAAAATGAAAGCCCACATCGAAGTCGACCAACCACTGATAGTAATTTTTTCGTTAATTTCGTAGTTTTGCAATCTTTACAATTTAGTCCCTAGAATAGCATATTTAATTTTCATGTAACATTTATTTGTTATGATTTATTGTACTAGTAGTCTCTTAGACTCTAGAGTGTGCACTAATTATTACTCAATCGCCATCTCATTTGGGTTAGAGCCTTTTGAGGTTGAGGCCCCCGTTACAAAATAGTTTTCAAAATCATTTGTTTTAATTTGCATGCACGCGACTGGTCAGTATGGATATTACAAATTTCTGGCAATTGGACTGGGAGTCACTATATTAGGCATGGGAGAAATTTAAACTCATGTTACTTAAGTTACCATATCATGGCTTGCAGGATTACCTACAACTTTAAGCTTGCCAACTCATCAAGGACATGATAATGAATTCTTACGTGTGGTCGGCTGAGCGGTTCACATATAGAGCCAAACAATTGACTATGAACGCGGTCAGTAGCGAGGAAAAGTATCAACACGTCCTCAAAAGGCTCATTTGATTTGAGATAAGTTCGGTAAACATTTAAGTTCAAAATCAATCAATTCTAACCCATTCTACTGCAGGACATTACGGTGAAGGTGCTATATAGGGAAATGTTAATAAGAGAAACGAAATGGATGTTAACTAAGTACCGAATAGAGGATATAACCCATACTCCAACACCTATAATTTGGGGTGGTATGATCGTCCTCTATTATCATTTAGGGCACCTAAGTATTTGAAAAGAAAACTAGCCTTTAATAGTGACCTTCCGATGTCAATTAAGGTAAGAAAGGTAAAGGAAGGCTTGCATGTGGCACAAGCCAATGTGTGTCAAATCCATGGTCAATAAAAACAAATCGTGGAATTATTGTAAAACCTTGCACCCTCAAGAATCCCTAGTAATATTGAGCTAAAATCGAAGGGGGAATGAAAAGAAGATGCCAAGCCAATTACCCTTAGATCTGGGGTTGTGGTTAAGGAACCTATTCGATCAATTAGTGGTGAGAAGGAAATGAGTAAGAAGGATAAGAGCAGTCGCACTCCTAGTGTTGGAGATGGGGTTGAAGAGAAGGAAAGACCCGAGAGTAAGCCCACACGAACTGAACCGAAAGATAGAACCGTTCCAATACAATAACCAAATACATCCCCAAACCCTTTCTGAATATACTAGAAGAGAATAAGAAGTGAGACAATGAGGAGTTTCTAGTCTTCCTTAAGATTTGTAAGGCTTTGAATGTCAACCTCCATTTGCTTGAGGTCCTAGAAAAAGTGTCAAAACATGCCAAGTTCCTTAGAGAAGTGATGTCTAAAAGAAAGAATATTTGGAGAGACGAGTGAATCACTCTTAATACCAAGTGTAGTGTTGTTGTGTCTAGAAGAGTCTCACCAAAACCCAAGGACCACGGTAGTTTCACCATTCCTATAGAGATTAGATGTGTGAATTTTAGCAAGGCATTTTACGATCTTGGAGTAAGTATAAACTTCATGCCTTTGTCCATCTATCGTAGGTTAGGTCTAAGTGACCTTAGGGAAACTTTGGTAACCCTCAAACTAGGCGATAGGTCCCTAGTTCAACCAAACAAAGTTTTGGAAGATGTTTTATTAAGAGTTCAACAATTCATCTTACCAATTCACTTCATAGTTCTTGACTTTGGGGAGGATTTAGAGATACTGATTCTATTAGGGAGACCGTTCCTAGCTACCTCTAAAGCCATCATAGGTGGTCAGGGAAAGATGACTGATCTTCCGTAATTTGGTTCAACAGATCAAACTAGTTTTCACACTTTAGGAGCATGAACATAAGTATTTTAGTTAATTTTTAACTATGGTTTTGTAAGTTTAGTTAAATTCAATACAGAGCGTAATTTGAGTCTTTTATTAACCTTAGAGGCCCGAATGAGGCCTTAGGATGAGCTAATATACTTTATGAGCATGCAGAAGACCACTAAAAGGTGTGCTCACTCGATATTGGTCACGATGTTGCAACACGGAACATCGGATGTCATAACATAGGCAGCAGAATAGTAGAATTCCAAGTCTGCCTTTAATGTTGTGACACAGACTGAAGATGTACTACACACCTCTGAATATATCCAGAAGATGAACATACTGTCGTTGATGTCGTGACACAGGACTTGGTATATCGTGACATAACCTTTGTATGGGAAATAATTACGAGTCAGGGGTGTTTTGGTTTGCACAATCAAATGTTAAGCACGAGAACAGTAGTTGACCTAGTGTTAAGGATGACGACCACTCTAAATTCTATAAATAGGCTCATTTAGCACATGTTATAGACGGCTTTCAATTTGAATAATTTTTTTTCTTATATTTAGTTTTTGGTTTTTCTCTTTTCTTAGGCTTTAGGTTTATTTCAGTTTTTATTTACTTTCGTAAGAGAAATTATATTTTTAAAACATAATCAAACTTTATGAGGATTCTGCGTTCAATTCTAATACAAATTAGGCTTTTTCAAAACTCTATATTCTTAAATTATTATTCATGTTTTCTCTTTATATCAAGTTGATATTGTTTATTAGATCCATAGGGAACTAATCCTCCTGTGGGGGATTAGCAAGAGGAGTTATGATTAATTAACTGTTTTGTAATATTCTCTTAGCGAATCAACTGTTTCGGAAAGGATGAGCCTAAAGCCCTAGGCCTGACAACCCTAGGAAGTCATTAAGTTGAGAATTAACCCAATTTTAATATGGCCTATCCGTAATCACCTTAGCCTTAAATCGGTGTAGACTGTAAGGTGGAGAGACAAGTAGTTCTTGCAAACTCGATATGATAGTGGAAGATCGGAAGATCCTGTTGAGATATCGACTATTTGATTGAACAAGAAAATCTGAAACAATAGTTGGTTATGATTAAGGAAGCAAGCTAATCACCCATACTCAGATTTGATATATTTTATTATTTGATTTATCGTAATTTAATTGTTTCTTTTATTTCGTTTATTATTATTAGTTTAGATTATCAAAATCTTTCTTTAAATTCATCATAATATAGTTAATTTAGAGTACTAATTAGATATGTTTATGCTTATGATAGAATTAATTTAGTGCTCGCCTCTTTTAGGTATGATCCTCAAAGTACCCACCTACTCTATTGTAACTATATTACAACCTAACCCATATACTTGCGGATACCGCCTTTTATATTTTGTATAGGATTTCTACTCTGGATGTTGGTACGTCCAGAGGCGGTAAAGTTGTTGGTACCTTTGTCGAGGAGGCAACGTCACCATATTAATTTTAATTTTTGTATATTAATAGAATAATTAGGAAATATTTAGATTATAGATATGATTTTAGTTTATTTAATTCTTTGTTGGCATTACTAACACTTCTCTACTCTTGCAGAAATCCTAGTGAACATTCTCGTCCCGGATACCTAAAGCAATAACCACAAAAATTGGTACAGCTTAATCCATGGATAATTTCGATTACATTGGTTGGAAGAGGAATTAAAGTATAATAATGTCATCTCTGAGGAATAGGAGATCCATGAGAACCAACAATTAATGATGCTTGAATTAAGTTGACTTTAAGGATAAAATCCAATTTCTTTGCAAGATGATAATACTAATACCAATACAAATTCAATGGGTCATCAATACAAGCAAGGTCAAAAATTAGACGAAGATAAGAACTCAACCAAAAACACTCGTGAGGAAAAGGAACCCTTGAACAGTCGGCTAATCCTGAGTATGGAAAAGTATGCGAATTAGGACAAGTGACATGACGAGAAGTTAGAGAACCAATTGAAGAGATGGTGAGTGAAAAAAAGAATCCATCGGGAGTTGGATTCACTTTCCCAATGATAATAAGTCTATTGATGGGAACAACGCACGAGGTTAGAACATATGGATCTATCTCAACGACTGCAGACAATAATATTCACTACTAACCTCGTGGAGGAATACCTAAAGTCTCGAAAACTTGTGAAAGAGAGCGAGGACAAACATGTAATTTTTGGGTATATACTCAACTTGAATGTCTTTTGAAGATACTAATTTTTAATCAGACACTAAAAAAGTTCAGTGATTTAGGGATCTTCTGGATGCTAACAAAAGTTGAAAAAGTATACATTGACAGGATTGATGCTTACAAAGCTAGTATCACTAAGACAATATTACTAGCAAGTGTGGAAACAAGATCGAGGGAGCCACAAATCACTTGATTAATAGAAAAATCACTTAATAGACTTATAAGCCAATGTGTAGAAAAACTCAAAAACTATTGGAACCAGAACTCAAATTATGTGGTACATAATGACACTTTCATCAAGACGTTCAAGGTAACTCCCATAACACCATTTCTTTTAGATGCATTATTTGAAAATAGTATGCACAAAAAGCACGAATAGAAATCTCCAAATCTATTGTGGAAAAAATACTATAAAATAAGGTTAGGGTGGTTGCGTTACTACTTGATTTTATAAGTGACTAATTGCTACGATCTGCAGAAAGATTTGTTAGTGATTTGTGTATGTCAAAAGGGAAAATTTAGAGACCGAGATAAACAAATAAGAATAGATTGTCATGATGGGTGTTGGAAAAATACGGATAGAAACAAAAATATGAGGAATGCCCAAGTGAATATTAACCGAGTTGACAGATGAGCCTAGCAGCAGAACTTGATGAATGAGTCCGCCAACAAGACCTAACATTCTGATTTAACGTTGACCTATTGTACAATATTTTATATTTTTCTAACCAATTAATCAAAATTTTACAGGAAAATCAAAATGTTGAACAAGCGCCCGAAGCACTCGAAAGATCAAAAAATTTGGAAACTCAAGATTCGGTGTCACAATACTGCATCTAGAAACAGAGAATCAAGGAAATCACCTCAACATTGCGACATAGCCCCCTTGTGTCGCGACACAAAAGACAGAGTACCTAGGTTTTCAAATATTTTACGGTGTGTCACAACACCAAACGCCAATGTCGTGACAATGGAACATTGGCAGGGATGTCACGAGATGGAACCCTATGTCGCGACATTGCTGTAATTCTCTATAGGGTTGAGCTGACCCATTCGCGCAACCCAGTGGCATATCTCTTACTTTAACCTATTTTTTCACCCTAAAATCTTTAATTTTAACTTAAAAACACTTTTATTCAACCACTAAAGTTCTCTCAACTACTAAAACCTCTCTAATCCTCTCTACCTTCAAAACCCTCTTTTTAAATTCAAACCTTAAACCACTCAATCCTCTATTGTGATTTCTAAGCCTATATTTGAGAAAAACATCATTAAGCACTTGAAGGACAAAAAATTTACACCTTAGTTAGGTACCATCTATGGGAGCAATTATGTGTCACCCTTAAAGAAAATGTGATTATACCAGTAGTGTAAGAATTTTATGCCTCTTTTAGAGATTAGGAGACAAGAAAAAAGGAAGGTAAAAGTTAGGACACTGTAACAGTGAAAGGAGAGGAATTCTTGATCACCCCTAGAGAGATATCTGAGTTTTACGATGTCCCTTATTATAGTAAAGGCTTCGCTGATAACACTGATTTGAATACATTTGAGGATATAAAGATGGAAGATGTCATTAAGTACTTAAATCAGGCTAGGGGTACATGGAATTATAGGACGGATGCAACTTCACCAACTAATTGTAATCAAGTAATAATGTTCACAGTAGCAAAAATGTGGATGCAATTCATAGGTACTAGGATTGCGCCTACATTGAATATTTCTAACGTTAATACTTTTTGAGCCGGGTCTTTCTTCCCTTACCTCGTGACAACATTGTGCCAAAACGCAGAAGGTCCAATAGGAGAAAATGAGAACTTCATGAAGCCAAAAAATAACATAATCAAAGATTCAATATATAACCAATATGTTGAGCTTCAGAGGAAGCAGATTATTGATTGGAAATAGAGAATGAAAGAACAGATAGATGTTTCAGTGTCACTAAAGGGAAAGAAAAATCAAAACTCGGAAAGGGGAAAGTGGGAGCACCAACAAAAAACTTAATGGAATCATTAGATAGATGCAGGAAACGAGCCTGATACTCCAAGGATTCATCTGACTAAACAGGTTAAGAGCGTTGGATTACCCACTGGACATGTTCAGCCCAACACAGACACACCATAGAGTTGAAGAGGAGTAGCCAACCTCAGAAGATGAGAGTGGCCAAGATCTCCTGAGAGCAGAAGAAAACTATGAGGTGGCATTCCAATCTCAATATTCTACACAAAAAGGGCCAATCAGTCGAAGCCCATCCTACCATGCACCTTCGACGGGTGGGAGCTCCAATCAAAGATATAGCACGGGAAAAGGGAAAGCACCGATGGAAGGGAGGCGTTCGCTTCGTATTCATGATTCGGACGAAGATTAAAACTGAACTTTTATTTTTATTTTTTGGATTATATTAGTTTTTAGATTATCTTTAAATTTTAATTTGTTAGGAGTAGGAGTAATAATAAATTATTATTCTTTTTTTTCTAGTGTTGCAAAAAAAATTATGTAAGAACCCCATATGGAAGAAACATAATGATTTTTGAGCTTTTAATGAAAAAAAGAGGAGGCACCCACCAATAGTCTGCAACGCTATCACAATTAATCGGGTAACCTAGTTCTTTATATTTTTAGGGCAACACATTGAGGACAATGTGTTATCAAAAGTGTGGGGGGTAACATAGGGAATTTGTTTTAAATTTTTATGTTTTTCTTTGGTTTTTTCTTGTCAATTGTGTGCTTAAGCTTGTAAAAATACAAGTAATTGGTTAGGAGCACGTACACAAGTTAATTGTAGTTACAGTAAATTCGGCACGAGGATAGATGATTTTAAAATTTTATTATTAAACTATTAAGTTCTATATATTACATTATAAATAGATATTAAGGAAATTGACTGTACCAAATGATATGGAGAATACAAGGAAACGAGCATGCTAATATGAATGATAAATTGTTGAATTTGTGATTATTTGGTTGCCTAAATTTGTGAATATTGAGATACGTAGGGATGACCTAAGGCCTTGTTTGGTATACACCCAGAGCAAAAAAAGCTAACGTTTATTTCTCTATCCTTCGTACCTATTTTAGGCCAGAAGACATTACTTGATGAACCTTTATACATAACTGGAGCTAAAAATGATAATTAGTGCTTACTTTTTCCTTTGGTCTTGAATTGCATGATTATAGATATCTTGTCATACATATTAAGGGTTAAGTAGATACATTATGGTGGTTTTGTAAAAATAAAGCGATAGGAAAGATCAATAGAGTATAGTGATTATAGGTTAGCCAAAAAGTGCAAAAAGAAATATTTAAAAAGAAAACCTAACAAGTAGAAAAAGACTATGTCAAAAATGCAGGCATTTGTTGTGAGTGAGGTATTGTGAAAAAGAATGAAAAGTGACAAAGTCACAACAATAGAAAAACTCATTCATTGGTGTAAGAAAAACTTGTGAGCTAGCCATAGTTACTATATGATGCTGAGATATTTTTAAGGAGATAAAAGGAAGGTAAGAAAAGGAGAAATAAGATGGTCAGCGGGAAAGGGTCACAAGGGTGAGAATAGGAGACAATAGGATGTGCCAAAATATTTTTGTGCTTGAAACCATTTGATGGTTACTATTCTTGAATTCCATACTTGTCCAAAGCCTCAAAACGTTACAAGCTGAAAAGCCCTATGTGATCTAGGTAAGACTTATTTACAATTTGAAATCATATTGAATAATTGCATTTATGATTGTTTGTATTCTGCAAGGATAATCAAATTAGTTGTATAATTTATTTATGGATTCCTACATTTAAGACCCTTAATGCTTGTATGCTTTGTAATATATTAAACTTAGGTGTTTGATATCAAACGTGTTAAGTATCTATATATCATGCCAAGATTTTGTATGAATATGAAATGCTTATTCATGTGCTCCAAAGCTAACATTTGTACCATACTTTCTCAAGGGTCATCTTTTCATTTATTATTTTTGTTTGTGTTACTTGAGGACAAGAAATGACTTAAGTGTGGGGGTGTTTGATTTGCCATAATTTGCTGTAGCAAATTAAACTAGTTTTCGCACTTTAGGATCTTGAATATAAGCATTTTAGTTAAGTTATAATTATTTTTTCATAAGATTAGTTCAATTCAATAATATGTGTAATTTGAGTATTTTATTGACCTTAAGGGCTGACTGAGGCCTAAGGGTGAGCTAATATACTTTATGAGCATACAGAAGACCACTAGAAGGCGTACTAACTCAATACTGGTCGTGGTATTCAAACACGGGGCATGGGATGTCACAACATAGGGAGTTGAATAGAAAAACTCCAAGACTACTTTCGGTGTCATGACACACCCCTAAATATATCCTAAAGATGAGCATACTGCCCTCGGTATCGTGACACAAGACCTGGTGTTTCACGAAATCACCCCTATATGGGAAATAATTATGAGCTAGGCGCATTTTGGTCTGCACAATCAAATATTAAGCACGGTGAGGGTAGCTAACCTAGGGTTAAGGACGACGACCACTCTAAAGCCTATAAATAGGTTAATTTAGCACATGTTATAGATGACTTTCAATTTGTATAATTTTCTTCTTATATTTAATTTTTGTTTTTATTTTTTCTTAGGCTTCAGGTTTATTTCAGTTCTTGTTACTTACTTTCGTAAGAGAAATCAGATTTGTAAAACACAATCAAACTTTATAAGGATTCTGTGCTCAATTCTAATATAAATCAGGTTTTTTCTAAATTCTATATTTTTGAATTATTATTCATGTTTTTGCTTTACATCAAGTTTATATTGTTTATTAGATCCATGAGAAACTAATTCGCCTGTGGGTGATTAAAAAGTTGAGGTATGATTAATTAACTGTTTTGTGAGGATATCTTAGAGGATCAACTGTTCAAGATAGGACAAGCCTAAAACCCTAAGCCTGACAACCTTAGAAAGTCATTAAGGTAGAAATTACCCTAAATTTGGTATGGCCTATCCATGAACACCTTAACCATGAAACGGTTAAGACTATGAGGTTGAGAGATAAGTAGTTCTTATCAACTTGATATGTTAGTGGAAATCGGAATATCCTCTTGGGGTATCGACTAGTTGATTGAACAAAAAACCCGAAATAATTGGTTATGATTACAAATCGAGCTAATCACCCATACTCAAATTTGATATATTTTATTATTTGATTTCTCGTGATTTAATTCTTTTATTTCCTTTATTATTATTAGTTTAGATCATCAAAAACTTCTTTTTATTCATCATAATATAATTCATTTAGAGTACTAATTACATCTATTTATGGTTAGGTTAGAGTTAATTTAGTGCTTGCGTCCCTTGGGTACAATCGTTAGAGTACTTACGTACTCCATTATAACTATATTACAACCTGACCTGTATACTTGCGGATACCGCCTTTTATATTTTGTGCAAGATTTCTACTCTTGACATTGGTACGTCCAAAGGCGATCAATGACGATGAAAGTTGGTGAGAGGCCGAAACCTTTAGGTGTGTAGAACCTAAACCTAATGTGAAGGAAGTGTTCCCTAATAGTGAGCTAAAGTATCAAGCAGTTCATGCGTTTAACAATGTAAAATATTTGTAGTGGCGTATGTTTTCAGGTTCAAGATGAAATGAGGCATAGTGAAGAGATGACTAGTGAATCAACTCGTAGGGTTGAAGAAAATGAGACGTATGTTGCGCAAGCATCACTATGGGGATGTTACATATCACCCCGGGAAAAATTTTTAACTTGTCACATGTGGCAATTGAACCAAAAGTTTGTAAATATTCATATTTTTTAGCATAGAATCCACGTACTTTCTGCATTTAGATTAGGATTTTAATATATGTTTGTTTAATTTCAAAATTGGTAGGATAGATTTGTATTGAATGGGAGGAAATTCAATGATTTTGAAAGTGTTTTGGGGCCATGTTCAATCAAATCGCTATATCCAATAGGGGATGTTACGATTTCTTAGACAATTTCAATGGGGGCCAAAAATCTTTTGGGGATCTCTATATTAGACCCCTGGTATTGCGATACCCCTGGAAATTTAAAAGTAAAATAATTTGGTTTTACATAATGATGTCGCGATACCCATCCCTCGGTATAGTAATACCTCAGACAGTAACGAATGTGAAGGGCCTAAAAATAGGAGATATTGTGATATCCACTCCTTGGTATCATATTAGGGCAGGCAATACCCAGGTTAGGTATTGTGATCCACGTGTTTTGGAGGCTTTTTAGTACCTTAACACCCCTAAAACACCAATTTTCCCAAACCCTCCTCAATTAAAAAACCAGAAACAATCTCCCCTCTCATAGTTCCTTTCAATCTCATTCAAATCTTCAATCATTTTCCTTTACAATATTGTTGAATTTTTCTTGTCTTTTCATTCTTTTTGTTCTTTGTAGGTGGTATTCATTGGTGCCTTGGGAAACACAGTGCTACATTGATACAAAACACCAATTTACTGAAATCACTACGGTCTAAGGTATTTTTTCTTGTATCTTCTTTCCATTTGTTATTTTATTTTCCTTGTTATCTTTGTTATTTAGTTTTCCATTTGTGAATATTTTTTTTGTGGTTAGTTGGTTAGATATATTTGATAGTTAATTTAGTTTAAAAGGATAATCAATATGCCTCCCAAAACATTAAAGTGAACACGATCCCAATAAGAACCACCTCTGTTGTCGGAGTATGTTCCATATAAGTTTAAATAGAAATAGGCCAAATCCTATTTCTTAAACATTCAAGGAAGAACTTTTATCCTTGAAAGAGGCTTTGACCCCTCCGCATCAAATTGCAAAGAAATTTGAGATTTGTTTCATTTTTATCGATGGATGAATATTATGGTGGTGCCAACTACACCTACAGTAATAACGGTTGTATTGGAGTTTTACTCCAATTAAAATTTTCTAAAAGGAACAAAGTGTATGTTGGGCACAAGAAAGTTGATATCTCATTGCAAGCAATTAACAATTATTATGGCATGCCATATTACGCTAGTGATGAGTTTTCTGCTCTGGAACTCTAGAAGTTTCATAATGTTGATATGGACTTCGTTTTAGTGTACAAAACAGAGGGTAGGGTTGAATGGTGATGTGAGGGGTATAATGATTACCCCTATCTTCTAAACAAGCTATCATGTTTTCTATTGCTAATATGTGGATGTAATTTATATGTACTCGTATCTCACCCCTGCTTAACACTAATATCATTAATATGTTTTGAGCTACTTGTTGTACTGTATTTTGCAACAAAAAAGTGTTAACCTTGGGACTTGGATAAACAAGGAGATCAGATAGTGTGCACGAGCATAAAGGTAGGAATCTATTTTTCTCATCTAATCCCGAACTTGTGCCGTTGAGCTGGGGTAGTGATGGAGACCACCAAGAAATCTCATCTTCTGGTTATGAGCATTATTTGAGATACTCTACTCCACCAATTCCAAGAGCTCACAAGAAGCAAATATAAGAATGGAACCGGCGGTGGAAGCACAAAATGGGAGTTCCTCCAATAGTCAAGAAGAAAACCGCAAAGAAGAAGGATGGTGAACCTACACAATGGCAACGTAGGTTAGGAAAAGATGTGTATTACAACACGAGACTATTGGAGTCGATCAAGTCATTTAAGAAACATTTATGGCGAGCCAGGCGGTAGAGGGCACAAAGTGGCCCAAGAGAGCGAGCAATTTATCCAAGGCCAGTGCGACTGGAAAGGATGAGGAAAAAAAGCACCTATTTTCCTCATCTAATCATGAACTTCTGCTGTCTAGTTGGGTTAGTGATGGAGACCACTGAGCAATTTCATCGTCTGACTACGAGCATTATTAGAGATACTTTACTCCTCTAGTTCCAGGAGTTGTACAGGAAAAAAATATAAAAATGGAACCAGCAACGGAAGCACAAAATGGAAGTTCCTCCAATAGTCAAGAAGAAAACCATGAAGAAGAAGGATGATGAACCTACACAATGCAACGTAGGTTGGGACAATATGTGCATTACAACACGAGACTACTAGATTCGATGAAGTCGTTTATAGAAACATTATGGCGAGCCAGGGGGCAAAGGGCATAAAGTGGCCCAAGATATCGAGTGATTCATCCAAGGGCAATGCGGCCGAAAAGGAAGAGGAAGAAGAAGCACCCGAAGAAGAGGAATATGACGAAGCAACAAAGCATGATACCTTTAGGCCTTACGATGATGATCTAGAGGATGTTTTTGCACCCACGCTCTCATCCACGAGATTTTTTTCATCTGAGAACTGAACGATTGACCTAGCCTGTCTTATAAAATTTTGGCCAACAAGGGTAAGGGAAAAGGAATTGTGAGATCGAGTGAGGGTCCCAGGGACGATTAGATGTAGTTACATGAGTATGTAATTTTTATTTTTTCTTTTATGCGGCATGTAAACTATAAACTACTTTTGGATTTGTTTTGGATGTTTTATTTTTCTTTTATTAGTATTTGCATATATTTTTATTTGTTTTTGTTTCTATATGCAGCAAGTTACCCTGAAAGACTATACAACATTCGCGAGATTTGATGAGGAGATGGACCCCCGAGCTAGTTTGGTGCTCTTTCTAAGGAAGTTCGGTAATCTCCTATGTTTTTTGGGAACACATTGTCCACAATGTGTATGTAGGGGGATGCACATAGATTTATGTGTTTCATTTTTTTCCTTGCTTTAATGTTATTTTGTGTGCTTATTTTCAATCTTTCACCTTTTTCAAAAATTCCAAAAACATTTTTTGCATTTTGTTTCTATTTTGTGTAATTGCATGGTGCTTGGATTATAATTAGGTAATAAGTCATTATTTTTAAATATTGAATAAGTACATTGAATTGCTAAACTTGTAAATTTTTAATGATGTTTGTTCATTTAAATAGATGTACACTTGTAAGAATTGATGTTAGGTGATTAATTCGGGAAAGACCTTAGGCATTGTTTGGAATAGCCTAGAGCCTAAAAGCATACCTTTTGCTATGTACCTCTACTTCCTATATGTTTGAGCCTCAAGTACTCTTTCCTTGTAACCTTAATATCAAAGCCTTGAGCCTAAACGAGTCTATCACTAAATCCTTCTCTGTCTCATTCTTTAAAATATACTATGTAATAGACGTCAGGCCATGGACATTGAGTGCTAAGTAGATACATCATGGTGGCTTTGTGAGAGAAAAAGAACATGAAGAGATTATGCAAATTAGCACATAAAAAATAGGTGAACAAAAGAGCGCAAAATAAAGAAAAAAGAGAGCTAAATCAAAATTAAGCTCGAAAATGAAAATCTTTCAGTTCACAATTACAAAATTTTGTATGTACTAATATCACGTAATACCTTCTAACATTTTGTGAGGAATAAGGTAGGTGAGGGAAGGAGAAATAAATAGGTGAGCTCGTGAATAAATTGGCGACAAGTAGGGAACAATGTCATGTGATTAACTATTTTTAATGCTTGAGCACGTTTCAAGTGTCCATTGTTTGAATTTTAAACCATCATAAGCCTTAGAATGTTACATGCCTAGAAGAACTTTGGGACCCAACTAAGTCACTAACACAATAATTCGTGAATAGCTTGCATATGTTTGAACGGGTATGACCAATTCATTTTTTTAATATCTATCGGTGATCTGCATAATTTATTTTGATGGATAACACTTGTACATATGTTTGTTTCCGTTGCCTTATATCAATTGACATTTTAACTTAGTGAACTAAATATGTTTGTATTAGGAATAAACAAGTTAGATAGATATCACTCTTAATTTGCATGTGAGGTAGTTCTCATACGAGTTTGATGTTTTACCCCTATGTGACTTAATTGTCTGATTTAGTCCAAGAGTCTTCTTTTCTTTTGCAAGTTTAGTGTCCTTGCTTGAGGACAAGCAAAGATTTAAGTTTGGGGGAGCTTGATCTACCGTAATTTTATATGGAAAATTAGGCTTTCCCGGTATACTTAAGGAGCTTATTCTCAAGCAAAGTAACTTCTTTTTCATAGTTTTTTGTAATTTTTAGATTTTAAGTTAATCAATGTGAATGTCTCGTTTTTACTTATTTTGTGATCCAATTTGGCTAATAGTGCCACTGCGGGTCCTAATGTGTGGTTAAGTGGTGTAGGGACGTGTTAGAGGTTGAAAACGAGCGAAAATTGCACCAAAGGAAAGCATATCGCGATATCCAAACCTTGGAATTGCAATACCTAAAACAAACTTTAAGATTGAAGATTGTAGGCCACCCTTCAATGGTATCACGATATTCACTTTTGGTATCTTGATATCCACCTACAAGAAGAGCCCCTAAGTTTCAAACTGACCAGGGTATCCCGAGTATTGCGATACCGATGTCGTGAGGGAACAAAATTGGACAAAAAGGGTAGTTTTTGTCCTCCTGACGCAACAATCACACAATGCCCATGTAGGGGCAATTTTGGCAGCAAAAATTCATCATACATCAGCCTAAAACAACTCATTTTGGTTGAGGAGAGAGAATACACACATTAGCTTAGTTTTAGCCTTAGTTTATCTAGGTTTTATTTTAGTTTTTCTATAACTTTCTCTAGGGTTTATTTCTCTTCTCCTTTCTTTGTTTTAGAGTTTATTTTACTACACTTTTTTCTTGTTCTTAGTGTTCTTGTAGTTAGCTATCACTGTAGCCTAGATTTATTTGCACTTTCAGTCCCTATACTTGGGTTGTAATGAAATTTCTACTTTAGTTTTATGTATTTCAATTTCCTTTACTTTAAATCTATTAAAGTTTGTTTCTTTTATGTTTATTGTCTTAGATTTTCTTGTTGAATTCTTTTCATTTCATATTATTTAAGCTTTCTTGCATAAAAATCTCAAATTTTATATTTTTATTAATATTTAGTTTAATGACTTATTTGCTTTTCATTTCCATGGTTGTTAGTTGTATTTCGAGCATGAGTACCTAAACCTTTAAGGGGGTTGGTTGATGGAGAAGTAGTGAGCTGATTTTTTGATGAAGTACAAAATCGTAATAAATTGGGTTAATTTGAATAACCTAAATACTTAGGATTGACACCCCTTAGGGAACATCTAGAAAAGTAAGACCGAGAGGCAATCTTTTTGTGCACCAAGTCATTAGTCCTGGATTATCTGGTGAGATCCAGAATTAAACCGGACTGATTTGTCTAATTTGGTAAAATTGTTATCAAGAGATAAAATGGAGTCAGTTTAGTAATTTAAGTGATTTAAGTACCTCATTAGAAGATCGATGAACCACATCGAAGTCAACCGACCACTGTTAGTCATTTATTAGTTAATTTCATAGTCTTGTAATCTTTACAATTTGGTCCCTGGAGTAGCGTATTTAATTTCCTTACAACATTTTCTTATTATGATTTGTCGTACTATAAAATCATAGTAGTAGTCGCTTAGACTCTAAACTATATGCTATTTATTACGCAATTACCCTCTCCTTTCGGTTTGAGTTCTTCGAACACTCTAGTGTTCCACTGGACACTATAAATATTACAACTAACTTCTACGCTTGCAGTTAAAATCGTTCTTCAAAAAAAAGGTTTCCAAAACTGTTTGTTTTAACGCGCTCAAGTGGTCAGTATTTTAGTGGTCAAATATGACTCACCTCCCTTTCCTGGGGCCCTACTTGGTGCATGGTTCACATTCACTTCTTTAGTTTTTCCTTTCAAAGAAAACTATAGAGAATCAAAATTGTTTGATTTTATGATTGATTGATTCTTTTGAATAAATGAATGTGAATGCTATAAAATTGTCATAGCATGCAATGCATATATTGGAAGCATGTCATATAGATTAGGTAAGAATGTCACTAGGAATATTTTATGATCATTTTTGAAATCTGTGATAAAAACCTTACATGTTTTTAAAATATTGAATGGAAAAAGTTCCTTGCACAAGACCTATGATTTCCATTGATAGTCCCTAAGTGATAACATGACAAAGTTTCAAGCTAGTTATTATCCTGGTCAAACCCCAAGGTAAACTTTATCATGTGTGTTCACTAGAATGAATTTCCTTTTAAGGACAATTAGTCATGCATGACTCTCACTAAGATTGTCCAAGATGACTCACAAATGGAAGCATGTTCATGATAGATGTTGAGTCAATGGTTACATACTCATGATTTATGACAATTAGTCATGTTCATGATTGTATTAAATAGTTTCTTAAGATATGATATTTAAGCTAAAGATGATGGTAAAATGTTAAACAGTCGTTGGTTCGTGTAGAGTGTTGAGAATTAAGATTCATGAATTGATTGGATATAGTTCTTATACCTGCTAGTTAATTATGGGACCGAAAGGCAACATGATTGATAGCTGTGAGAATGATCGTAGAAACGAAAAAAATTCCAAGGTTTTAATACAAGACACATGCATTATACTACGTTCTTGATATGTTGCTGAAATGAAAATATTTGCTTAATACAAATATAGTAATTAGTGAATCTTTATTATTTTTCAGTATATATATGTCTCCTACTACTCTTATTAGCATTCTTAATGAGAATAAATTGAATGGGGATAACTTTTGAGAATATAAACAAAACTTGCTGATAGTTCTAGTTACGAGAAACACAAATTCATCATTGACAAACCTTGCCTACCTAAAGCTCAACCCAAAGAGAGAAATTGCTTGAGAGATTCTGGCTTGATTGCTCGACGTTATATGTTAGCGAGCATGAGTAGTGTGTTGCAAAAGCAAAAAGAGAATTTTTATACTGCTAAAGAGATCATGACAATTTTGGAGGATTTCTCCGAGGCCAAGTCATATTGGCTCAACAATCCGCTATGACAAATTTGAAGAACTCCCAGCAGAAACCTGACACTTCGGTCAAATAACATATGCTTAAGCTTATAAGATTCTTTACGAAAGCGAAGGATAATGGATCTGAACTAGACATGAACACTCAGATTGAAATAGAGTTCAAATCTTTGACCAAGGAATTTGCTAGCTTTAGGGCCACTTACAACTTGGGGAATAAGGCGCTTACATTGACTCAGCTCATGAAAGAATTACAATCTTATGAGTCGATGTTGAATGGTGGTAAGTCAGCTTAGGAGAAACCTCAGGCAAACTTAGTTGTGGACTCGTCATCCTTTAAGGCGAAGTAGAAAGTTAAGGAAAAGAAGAAATTGAGTAAGTCTTCTGTTCCACCTTGTATGAATAAGAAGAACACTAAAGAATCAAAAGATCTTAAAATGATCAAATATTTCTTCTGTAACAAAAAAGGCACTTCAGATCAAACTACAAGGAGTATTTGAATTACCTAGCCGAAAAGGGAAAACGTACGGAACTCTTTATGGATGAAGCTTGCTTAGTGTAAGAATCAATTAACATCTTGGTTATTGATTCTGAAACCACTAACCATGTCTATGTTTTTTTTACAAGGGTTCAATGAAACAAGAAGTCTACGTGACAAGATCCTTTTGTGGCGGACCTAAGATGGGAGCTATGTTTCAGCCGAAGCAGTGGGAGAGTTATTTTACATTATGATAATTTTAGGAAGAGTGTTTTAAAGGATGTGCTTTATGTACCTTGTAATGTCATATTCCCAACCCGATTTACCGGATCCAAGTATAAGACATCAAATTACTTACACACTTAACTAAATATTTCAATCTACGAAAATGATATTGAATATACCTCTTATTTATTTAAATTCCTTTGTAAGACCATAGGTTCCAATAATACATTTATTGTTTTTCACAAAACTTTCAAAGATAAAATAATACCTTACAACATGTTTCTTATATAAACTGACATATTTGCAATGGGTTTTACTATTTTTCACTTGAAAAACATATTTCTATAATGTCCCTCTGTATGCATAATACTGCCCTTGGACTACAGCCATGGCACATCCCTAGCTTGGTCCCTTCTAGCGCACTAGTTTAATACAGACACTTGCATATAAAAGTACACATGTAAGTTCAAAGGAACTTAGTGGGTCTCACTCATAATTACCTTTCTATGGGGACGTAGAAACTTTCGAATCAAGGGTTTAGATTCTGTATGTTGGCGGATAATTCTGATTCTTGGTTGTTGGATAATCATATGTCAATTTTTGCACTTAATTATCCTATACTCATCTCATCCGAATGGTGGATTTCCACTTTAAACCATACTTTATATCCATTACACAATCTCTCTACAGTTTTTAGTTATATACAATTCTCATAACGATAATCAGCGATTATCAGAACACTAGCTACATCGTATCTTCAAATCAGTCCAAACAAGCATACATACTTAGAAGAATACAATGTTTTAATTTAAGCAATAGAATCTTAGAGGACTTCAATTCAGAACCTAAGAAATTTCAAATTTGACGGACACTAGCACCACCAACATTCCAAATGTCCCAAGTTCCCTGTCATTGCAAAACAATAAGGGGGATTCATCAGTTGGTTACTATGTTGAAAATTCTATTGGAAATGCCTCCCAAACATGCCCAGATTTCACGCAAGGCAAACTAGTATCTCACTACTTGATCATTATAGAATTCACTTCACTGATTTCCTAAATGACATGCCACAAAAACTATCTAGAGAGTTCACCACAAAGGCCTTTGAAAGAATTCACCATAAAGGCTTTTCCATGAAATCCGTGTTTACTATCCTAGTGGACCATCTCTGTGGATACCATGGACTTTTCCCACACGGTCTTAAACATTCACGTCCCCTTGGCATATCATCATATGATGCCATAGCCATGGACTTTCCATAGATTTATTACCAATCTGATTAGCATTAAAATTTTGCTTTAGAAGGCTACACAATATATCTCCATTTTCACAGTGATTTGTCGATCTGGTTAGCAACATACTTGCCCTTCTGAAGGCAACACAAATAAATCTCTTTCTCAGCTTTCTACACAACTCAGAATTTTCTGGTACTGAACCCATGTAACAAGAAAGTATTAAATAGGACTACACACACACACACACTAGTAAGAACATCTTATACCACACAAAGGCCCAGAGCTTTTGCTTCGACCATCCTTCCCGATCCAGCAATAGTAACTACTTAAACAAACATAAGATTTCTGCAACTACAAGCGACCTCCATGTAGGGCTGTTCTACAACACTCTTCCCTTCTATAGTCATAACATGCAAAGCTATAAGACTTACCAGAAGGTTAAGTCATCTATCTTAGTTCAACCTTAACGAAGAGGAAGAACAGAATCTTGAGGTTAGAAAAAAGAACTTGAATATTAAGCAGATGGCCAAAAACCATTTGAAGTGTCCCCTCCCCATAAATATATTCTCGGTCCCCTAATTTTCATACCAAATTCAAGGTAGGTAAAAGAAAATCCGACGAAGGTTAACCTCAATGTTGACCAGTCATGAGGAGGTCAAATCGATCTTACTCCTGCTGAGAAATGGCCAACCATGTTGCTTATGATGATTTATTTAGTTTTCTTATTTTAGTGTATAAGTAATCTTCCATTCATTTTGCTACTCTACTCTTTACTTTGATCTTTGTCTTATGTTGCTACAGAATCCCAACAACCCCAACTAACCCGATATAAGATCCAATTGAACAATACTCTTACAAATCAGGCACACTATATCTTGGTAGAGACTCTCGTTTGGTGTGGTCTTAAAGACAATTAAGCCTCCTACAGTTTCCTCATACACTTGACAGTCTCTTAGTGTTCAGACAAAACATTGGGGCGTACCCCCTTTCTAGGCACGCACTTTCTTGGGCGCAATCTTTCTTTTCTTAAAAACATCCTACGATTATTTATTAAGATACCTCCAATGGGTGAATACTATCATGCTAGAATATGCAAGCACCCAATGTAACACGCTATACCCGGTCCGGTTGCCCAACTCGAGCTATGAGGCATTACAACATTAAACTTTGAACATTCATCATAATATCAATCAAAAACAAATAAATAAATCATAACCAATCATTTGAATGCTATTCAATCAACCTAAGACCTAAATCTAGCTTACAGAACATTTAAAATAAACTGAAAACAAGTCTGGATTAAAATAAAACTTTTAAAATTTTTTTGAGTAAACAGTGAAAACACGGGTCACACGGCCATGTGGCCAAGCCATGTGACAGGGCTCAGCCCGTGTGGCTCAAAAATAGGGCCATGTGGCCAGACCGTGTAATAATTTGTGCCCTTGAACTCTAGGTCACACGAACATATTATCAGATCGTGTAACTCTCTTAAACCGTGTGGACAATCCTGCACCAAAAATCAAAGAGGCCACATGACCGTGTCATGCAACCGTGTGGGACATACAATCGTGTGGCAGAACATATCCCAAGTCATGTTTGCCTAAAAGCACCATCAAACACAAGCCATTTCACATACCAAAACTTAGACTCCAAGCTATGCATTAACCAACTTTCAAACCTATTCAAAATGTGCCAAAACAAGATAAAATATTCCAATTCACAATCAATTATGCCCCTAACCAATATGCCCTCATTGGCACCATAATTTCAAACATAAACAATAATCATTAAACCAAAAATATACCACAAGTTAGACTCATTCAATCATCGTCCAAATTCTAAACACCAAATGCCAAATTATCAAATGCACATATATTTAATCCTAAGTTCACAACTTACCACAAAAAAATTGACAATTTCAACTAAACACAAAATATTCCAAGTTTCCTATTGACATAAACATACCAAAACAAAAATTAAAAGTGCCTTTAAATACAAGATCAATCATTCACCGTCACTTACTTAAACCAACCAACATACCGATAAGATTTGTATCAAAACATACACCATATTATTCAAAAGGCACAACATATAACCATAGTATTTACACCCTACATAACAAAATATTTATTTACATGCCATTTATAACTGGGCAAAAATAAGCAAATAGCTACCAAATGAGTTGTAGGATAGTGTGGTCTCCAATGATGATCCAATCGACAGAAAAAGTCCGACAATCTACAAAAAAGTAAAAAAATAAAAACATCACATACCTGTAAAATTTAATTATAAATCATACATAATATTAACTAACAATCTTTTTGCATAATTCATCATTTCAACAAATTCGAGTTAACTAAACCTGGATGATTAATATCACCAAAACACAGCATGTCTATAATCATATACTCAAATATAATCAACCAAAATAACTCATCATATTTTCTCATTCCATTTCCATTTCTACAATTAATTTTTTTGTCTGGAGAACAATAGTAAATTAACTTCGGATAAATTGAAAGGTAATGCTCGCATGAGCTAACATAAAGATATTAACCGATACGCAATTTTGCTTACACAAGCTTCAGAGAATCCGCAACATATGCAAGATCTTAAGCCATTGGTGTTGTATCAACCACCGGTACATCGTACTTGCTAAATATAACACTGACACAAAGTGCCTACTAATACAACTAATAAATCTTGAAAATAGTTATATTTTGAACCTCTAAGCTTGACTAAATGCCTATACTTAAGTAGATATATTTACATTTCTAGGTTATTTTTAGAAAATTGCATAATAACGCTTAGATTGCACCTTAAATGTCATTTCATGTTACTTTTACTATTAGGAAGAAGAAAATTGGTTGTTGTATGCAGCAGGTGCAGGAAGGATAAAGAAAAGGAGGAAAAGGAATAAAAGAATGAAGGAAGTGAAATATTTCCATGGCCAAAGGTTGGATGGGTTTCAAACACAAACGCATGGCAATTCTAGGAAAATGCTGACACAACACTTAGTCCTCATCACTCTCAGCCAACTAGACGTGTACCAGATAAATCCACCTGAAAAAGAGGGACAAATTTGTGTGCTGAGAAAGGGGGAACTACCCTATAAAAGAGGATAGAGAAAAGAAAGAAGAAAAAAGTATTGCGAATGAGAAATTTTGGAAGGGGATTTGGAGAGCATTTTTCTCTTCAGAAAAACTCGTGAAATATTCCAGAGAAAAGGGAGAGGGTAGCAGCTTCAAAGGATAAAAGAGACACAATGAAAGGGATGAGCAATCAACCTTGGGTCTTGCACGATTCAACAAATCAAAGTGAAAGATGGAGTAGTGAAAGCTTCCTGCAGTTCAACCTTCATTATGTTAATTAATTTATGTGGTTTCTAAACTGTTAGTAATGATGTTAAATGTTATTATGATTTTGGATTTTAAACCCCAACCCATGAACTAATTTCATTCGGGTTGGAATTACTTTATGTATCTTGATATATTATTGATCATGGTGATATTTTTAGTAGATCTACTGTTTTATTCAGTTTGGATTATTATAAATATATGCATACAAGCTCTAGACATAGATGAATGCATGGTATATCCTTAGACTTGATTTAATTCTGAAAAGGATAAATAAGTTGGATCGAAATCAAATGATATTAGTGAGTACTCGAGCGAATACTTGGAGCACTCTAGACATAGAGTTGTGATCTGTACAGGGTAAGGAAGAACATTGTTAGGTATTTTTCTTCAGACTTGTAGACATACAACAACTTAGAATGATAACTTTAATTCTAGTTCTCGAAAGATGCGTAATGCAGTAGTTATACTCTTAGTAGTAATTTGGTCAAGACTTTGCCATTACAATATTATGTTATTAAGATATAATCCAAGTAATTCCAACCTTCCCATTCAACTCCATTAATCCCCTCAACTTTGTCTCTTAGAAGTGCCACAACATTTTATTCATTATTTGATTTTTATATTTCAGACATTAATTCTTCACTTCAAATCATTCTTCTATTTATTTTTCTATAAGCCTAATTAGTATAGTTTATCATAATAACTCAACCATATTTTTACATATTTTGATCACTGTGGAGATCACTTTATTACTTGATTCGACGTGTATACTTGCACATTTGCATTACACATTTACACGTGAAAAGTTTTTGGTGCCATTGCTGAGGATCGGCAAATTGGTGAATTTTTGTTTCTTATTATAAATTTAATTTTGTTAGTTTAAGCTTACTTAGTTGTTTTTTTTATTCTTTTTCAGGTTTATTGCTAGTTTATGAGTAGAGGTATTCTTGAGAATGAATAGTATTATTTTAATCCTGAAATTGAGATAACTTTGAGAAAAAGGAGAAAAGAATTGCGAGAAATGGAAAGGATTGGAAATGATCCAGACAAAGATGATTCATTACATACAAATTGAAGGTATATTGATATTCCTCATGTGATAGATGATAGAGACAGACCGATTAGAGACCATGTAGTGCCAATCTTGGATGATTTGAATCTAGGGATTCTCAGCCACATATTCAAGCACAACATTTTGAGTTGAAACTAGTGATGTTTCAAATTCTACAAACAGTGGGACTGTTCCATGGATTACCTACTGGAGATCCACAGCTCCATTTAAGACTCTTCTTAGAGGTCCGTGATAAATTCAAGCAGCAAGGTGTTCCTAAAGATGCCCTGAGACTCAAGTTATTTCCTTATTCATTGCATGATCATGCCAGAGCAAGGTATTCCTAAAGATACCCTCCAAACATGAATGCCAAATTGAGGAACGGTATTACATACTTTCAGCAATCTGAAGATGATACTAGAGGATTGCCATGGCAATTGTATTGAGCAGCAGAGAAGACTGAACCCCATTATGAAAGAAGTCGTTACAAAGGAGACTATCAAATGACTTAATTCTAGAATAGTATATCCCATTTCTAATAGTTTTTGGGTAACTGTCAGACCCCTAACCCGTATTCATCACCAGAATAGGGTTACAGAGTGTAATGCCCCAAAAATCTAAGTATCTAATTTTTGCATTATTTGGGACTGATTGCTTGTTTGCTTTAATGGCTAAGTGACTTGGGTGTGTATAGGAGTGTTTGAGGAGCCTGGGTTCAAGTCTTAGCTTCTGCAGAATTTTAAGTTTTGCTTTTAAATGAATCTGGACATTGGCATATAGGCCTTATAAATAATAGTGCTTGTTTTGAGACACAAAAATAGCTTGTGGTCTAGTGGCAAGGTGGCATGTTGTGTAACTGGGAGGTCTGAGGTTCAAGTCCTGGGTTGTGCAATGGAGTATTTATTTTGCTGCTTGAGCTGTGTAGGTAGTGGAGTTGGACTGAAACACGGCTAAAGGGAGTTTGAATGGAATTTGAATAGAGTTGTTGGGGGTGTTGAAGAGAAATCGGTGGAGTGATTCATGGAAGGATAAGGGGAGATATTTTAGGAGAAAATCAAGGGAAGTGAGGGGAGAGGAGATGTGTGCCGAATGTGGACTTTGTTACTTAGGAAATTCGGCCAGAGGGGTATACTACTCATTTTGGTGTACCTGTCATTTTGGTTTTGTGTATATTTTCCCTCTTTTCGCCTTTGGTGCTGGATTTTTGAAGAGATTTCATGTACCTCTCGGGTTTGTTTGAGTACTTTTTCTGCGCTTCCCTTTTATTTTTTCTTCTTTGTTTTTGGTCGAATAGTTTTTGGTTCCCCTCTGCCGAATTCTACTTCTTTCTTCCCCTCTTTTTTTTGTTGCTTCTTTTCACTTCTCCACTTTTTCCAAACCTTTACTAAATTATGTTGAAGTGGTGTCGTATTGCATCTTACGTTTGAATTGCTCTTCTTTCTCAGCCCCTTTTTGCACAATTACTTGTCGAATATTACCTTTCCCTCCTCTTCATCTCCTCCATTTTGATTTCAGCTTGACAACTATTCTATAACGGTTCGATTTCCTCGAGGAGTAAAGGTGTAGCAAGTGATATTAAAATCGTCGAAACCTTTCTCTCATCATTCGATCAAGGTAAGTATGTAGTATAGCATTCCAAGTGTTGGCCGATTGCTTTCTGTGGTTCAGTTAGTTGTCGTGTGTGGATTTAAACCACATGAATAAACAATCTTGTTTAATAATCAGTTTGCAATATAGATATCCGTCAAAGAGATTGTAGTCAACCTTCGTCAGTGGTATAAGTGGGCTAAGCCACTTTTTACAGTTGAGGCAAGTATTAATTTAGTGTGAGTTAAGGGTGTAAAAGAGGGAGTAACCCTATTGTTTTGGGTGCTCGTGGATCTTGGTGCGTTTTCACAATCAGGTGTGTAAACACCCTATTGCAATCGTAGAACGGCAAAAAGTCGAAAAGCTAAAAATACAGCATTTGAGACCACACAGGCGTGCGATTGCTCGTGTGGTAAGCCCAACCCATGAAACATGGGTGATGGACTGTATAGGCCTCCATGACCTTTTTCATGGGCTTAGGCCATAATGGGCCAGATAGGGCTGAAATGGGCCGTGTGGGGTCAAAGGGCTTGTAAGTCCCAGGCGGATGAAATCCACGAATTATGGCAAATACAGGACTAGGCGATATAGATCCCATAGCCGTGGCAAATTCTGGGCTGAATAGGCCGCATGAATATGTGGGCCCAATTGGGCCGAGTAATGGTCCTTGGGCCCGTTTACACTATTTTACCATTTAGGTTACCTGAGTCGCTCGAGGTGGCTACGGACCTTTTGAGAGGTCAATAAATAACCAAAATACCCCCATAGGGTAAAATGACTGAAATACCCCCATAGGGTAAAATGACTGTTATACGCCTAGGAGATGAAATGAATGATATGGCCTGAAGTTATGTATAACTGATTTGATCTATGATATGTATGACTATGATTGAGTATGACATTTTGTATCACGTATAATTTATGACAAGACATACCGCTTGGGGTTGGGATACTGTTATGGAGGAAATATACTGTTACTGGCAGCTTTGCTGCGATGCTGTTACTGATAGGTTTGATGCGATACTATTACTAGAAGCTTTGCTGCAATATTAGTGTGTTGGCTGGGTGGGTTGATTTTATCCCCACATGGTGTGTTGGTAGTACGGGGAGGTGTGTTGGCTAGATTGGGATGGGTTGCATTATTGCACTGTATTGATATTGTACTGGGCTAAGGCCCATATCATTACTGTATTGGGGTAAGGCCCACACTATACTATTACTGAATAGGGCTTAGGCCTAAACTGTCACTGTTTGTTCTATATAGATTGACTGATAAGGGATTACACATTGAGTTTTGTAAAGTCACTCTTTCCTTTTAACCATGCAGGTAATTCTCAGTCTTAGGCGATTTGGTGCTGCGAGAGACTTAGAGGTGGCCACACAACTATAGCTGTTCTACACTTGCTTTTATTTAAATTTAATGTTTATGTTGGATTTTGTTTTTGTAATAAGGCCTTTAAGTTTGTTTAGATTTTTAATTGGGCTTTTGCTTACTTATTTTAAACTGCTAGTTTAGGAGAAGACGGATTTTCAAATTAATTACTGTTTTCAAAGACATGAGACCTAAACAACAGAGTTTTAAAAGCTTCTACAATTTTAGATCAACTTACTATAACAAAAGTGAGACAGCAAGGTAAACGCTTTGGCTAGATGATTTGTTAAATAATAATTAAGAGGTTTTTAAACTTAGAAATGAATTTTTACCAACAAGACCAATTTTTGAAAGAAACTTCAATGTGACACGTCAAATTAGACCATAACGTTTAGGCTGGGTTTGGGGTGTTACATTTAGTGGTATCAGAGCCGGGTTGTAAAACTCGATTATGGAATGGGTTTTTAAAATTTTTGGAATTTTTGGAAAACTGTTCTTAAAGTGTTTAGGAAGGTTTACAAGTGTGGCACACCGAAGCTCCAGCGCCGAATCCGTAAGTTGTCTTTATACTGTAGACTGCATGAACTGAAATACACTAAGATATTACTATAGATAATATGACTGTACTGAAACTCTTTAGTTAGAGTAAACTGAGACTGTAGGAAACTGAAAACTGTAGGGAGACTTTGATTTGCGGAAACAAAACTCTGATTACTGCTTTTCATAAGTCATCTGTTAATATTTATTGGAATTACAAGCTAATGCATAAAACTTCGTCAACAGATAATACGTTACACGATATGAGCACTAGAGGTACTAGCAAAAAGGGTACACGGGGCCGCGATAGGGGTCGAGGAAGTGCTAGGGCTGAGTCTTCGACATCAGGCCACATGCCTAATGTTGAGGCTAGGGAGGCACCAGCTTCACCGGTGACTGAGACGAGATTATACGATCGAGTGACTAGGGATGAGGCACTATCCCAAGCTATGCTCCGTATACTGGAAAGGGTCGCAGGGACCAGTACTGGTGCTATAGGCTGTAGGTCGATTTCAGAATGACTCTGGTCGAATGGAGCGAAAATATTTAGGGGTATTTTTGGGGTAGCCCCAAATGTGGCTGAATACTGGTTGGAAGCCACAGAAAGAATAATGAATGACCTCGGATGCACTTCTGAGCAAAAACTAAAAGGTGCAGTGTCTTTACTGCGAGACGAAGCCTATCAGTGGTGGCTTACTGTGAGAGAGGGTACTTAGGCTGAGCGGTTAACATGAGATTTCTTTAAGACGGCATTCTTAGGAAAGTATGTGGGTGCAAGTTATGTAGACCCCCGAAGAAAGGAATTTCCGAGTTTCACCCAAGGGAAAAAACCGTGGTAGAATATGAGGCACAGTTCCTGCGACTGAGTCTTTATGCTCGTGGGATAGTGGCAACTGATTATGAACGATGTGTGCGATTCGAGGATGGCCTCCGAGATGATTTATGACTCTTGATAGCTCTGTAGAGGGAGCGAGACTTTGCTATCCTAGTAGAAAAAGTGAAAATCACCAAGGATGTGAAGCGCTCTGAGCATCAGAATCATGAAAAGGATAGGGGCAGATATAAAAGGGATTTAGAGCTCTCGAGTTCTTCTAGAAGGCCTAAAAAGAATGACAGGTTTGATGGGCCAGTTGGAGCTGGGGTTCCTGTTTCAAGATCATAGCCTTGTGTTGATTGTGGGAGACATCACCTGGGTAAGTGTTGGAAGAATATTGGGGCATGTTTCATATATGGGTATATGGAGCATCAAGTTAAGAATTGTCCTCAGAGGCCTGTTCAGATGCAAGCTTCAAGCCAGGTTTATGTTCAGCCAGCGAGAGGTGGTCAACAGCCACCGAGAAGCTGTGGACAGGATAGAGGTGGAAATCGTGTGGGTCAAGGTCGTGGAGCACAAGGCAGTGGTTCTGGTAATATTGATGTAAGGTAGCCAGCACTGGTCTATGTTGCTCGTCGTCGAAAGGATGGTGACGCTCTAGATGTTATAATCGGTACGTTCCTAATTCATAATGTACCTTACACTGCTCTGATTGATATAGGGTCTACGCATTCATACATTGCATGCACAGTGTCTAGCACCTTGGGTATCATGTGTGAGAGTACTGTTAATGAGATGACTGTGTTAAGTCCATTAGGACAGTCTATAAGGGTAGACATGTTGTTCAGAGATGTGCCCCTAAAGGTTCAAGGAGTTATATTTTCAGTGGATTTAATGGAGCTACCGTTTGGTGAATTTGACCTAATCTTGGGGATGGATTGGCTGGTAAAACACCGTGCAAGTTTGGATTGTACTGTTAAGCGTATGGTGTTGAAGACTACTGAGGATGAGGAGGTGGCTGTGATTAGGGAGCGAAGGGACTTTTTGTCTAATGTGATTTCTACATTAAGGGCCGAAAAACTGGTTCACAAGGCTTCTAAGGCGTTTCTAGCCTATATTGGTTTATCTGATTCTGAGGGTCCTTCTGTTGGGGATATTAGAACAGTTAAGGATTTTTCTAATGTATTTCCTGATGAGCTCTCTGGGTTGCCTCCGAAACGCGAAGTTGAATTTGGTACTGAGCTCCTGCTTGAAGCAGCTCCAGTGTCCATCGCTCCTTATAGGATGGCACCAAAAGAGTTGGTGGAGTTAAAAGCTCAAATCCAAGAACTGTTGGATCAAGGATTCATTCGACCAAGCGTGTCTCCATGGGGAGCACCAGTATTATTCGTAAAGAAGAAGGATGGGTCCATGCACATGTGTATCAACTATCGACAATTGAATAAATTAATTATCAAGAATAAGTATCCTTTGCCAAGGATAGATGATTTCTTTGATCAGTTGCGAGGAGCTTCGGTTTTCTCTAAAATAGATATTCGTTCTGGGTATCATCAGCTGAGAGTTAAACAGGCTGACATGTATAAGACTGCGTTTACGACTCATTATGGTCATTACGAGTTCCTAGTGATGCTGTTTGGGCTGACGAATGCACCAGCTGCCTTCGTGGACTTAATGAACTGAGTATTCCACCTTACCTGGATCGGTTTGTAGTGGTGTTTATACACGATATCTTGGTGTATTCGAGAACCGAGGGTGAACATGATGCTCATCTCCGAATTGTTCTACAAATTTTAAAGGAGAAACAACTGTACACTAAGTTCAGCAAGTGTGAGTTCTGGCTGCGAGAAGTAACATTTCTGGGTCATGTGGTATCTACCGAGGGGATTAGGGTTGATCCTCGAAAATTTGAAGCCATACTGGACTGGAAACCACCTAAGATTGTATTTGAGATTTGAAGTTTTCTAAGTCTGGTAGGGTATTACAGATGTTTTGTTGAGGGGTTTTCCTTTATTGCTGCACCTCTGACTAAGTTATTGCGTAAAGGGGTACCGTTCAACTAGACTGATAAGCAGTAAGAAAGTTTTGAAAAATTGAAGAAAGTTCTTACTGAAGCCCCTATCTTGATACAACTAGAGTCTAGGAAGGAATTCACTTTCTACAGTGATAAATCACACGTGGGTTTGGGTTGTGTGCTGATGCAGGAGGGTAAAGTGGTTGCTTATGCGTCTCGTCAGCTTAAGCCTCACGAGGCGAATTACCCTACTCATGACTTGGAGTTAGCCGCAGTGGTATCTGCACTAAAAATTTTGAGGCACGATTTATTCGGTGAGAAGTGTACTATCTACACAGATCACTAGAGCCTTAAGTACCTCCTCATTTAGAAAGAGCTCAATCTTAGGCAGTGAAGATGGATAAAACTGCTTAAGGATTATGATTGCTCGATTGAGTACCACCCTGGTAAGGCTAACTTGGTAGCTGAGGCACAAGCCGTAGGGTTGTATCTGATTTGAGGGCAATGTTTGCTCGTCTCAGCTTGTTTGATGATGGTAGCTTGCTGGCTGAGCTACAAGTTAGACCAACGTGAACTGAGCATATTAAAGGGTAAACAGTTGTTGGATGAGTCACTAGTTTCTCGTCTCCGACAGGATGAGTATGAGAAAACTTTAAATTTTGGATTGAATAGTCAAGGAGTACATTGTTTCCGTGGGAGAGTCTTTGTACCGAGGGATAATGATTTGAGACAGTCTATACTGTGAGAGGCACATAGTAGTCCTTATGCTATACATCCCGGTGGGAATAAAATGTACCGTGACCTTCATGAGTTATATTGGTGGCCAATTCTTAAGCATGAAGTTACTGATTTTGTTGGTAAGTGTTTAACTTGTCAGCAATTGAAGGCTGAACATCAGTTACCTTCAGAGTTGCTTTAGCCGGTTAAAATTCCACTTTGGAAGTGGGAGAGATTAACCATGGATTTTATGAGTGGGCTGCCATTAACGACTACTAAGACGGATTTGGTATGGGTTATTGTAGATCAATTGACTAAATCTGCCCATTTCATACCAGTCCGTACTGATTACTCTTTGCAGAAGTTGGATAAACTTTATGTGTCAGAAATTGTAAGACTGCATGGGGTACCGACTTCTATTATATCAGATAGAGATCCTCGCTTCACATCTCGATTTTGAAAGAAGTTACACGAGACTTTGGGTACAAGACTAGACTTTCGTACTGCGTTTCATCCCCAGACAGATGGTCAATCGAAATGAGTGATTCAAGTACTGGAGGATATGTAGAGGTGTTCTGTAATGTATTTTTTAGGTAGTTGGGAAGACTATTTGCCACTAGAAGAGTTCGCGTATAATAATAGGTACCAGTCCAGTATTCAAATGGCACCATACGGGGCGTTATATGGTCGAAGGTGTCGTACTCCTACCTGTTGGACTAAGGTAGGCGAGAGGGGAGTTTTAGGGCCAGAGTTTGTTTCTGATACCGAAGAGAATGTAAAACTGATTTGAGATTGATTAAACGAAGCATCTGACAGATAGAAGTTGTATGCGAATTTGAAACGTAAGGAGGTTGAGTACTTTGTGGGGGACTTCGTCTTTCTTAAGGTCTCGCCATGGAAGAAGGTACTAAGATTTGAACGAAAGGGCAAGTTGAGCCCTATGTTTATTGGGCCTTATCATATACTAAAACGTATGGGACCGGTTGCCTACCAACTTGAGTTACCTCTAGAGTTGGACGGGATTAACGATGTGTTCCATGTCTCCATGCTGAGGCAATATCACTCTGATCCCACACATATAGTACCAGTCGAGGAGATTGAGGTTAGGCTAGATCTGACCTTCAAGGAGGAGCCAATACAGATACTGGACTGTGAGGTTAAATTACCGAGGAAGAAGTCTATTCCACTAGTCAAAGTGCTTTGGCGTAATCACAGTTCAGAAGAGGCTACGTGGGAACCCGAAGAGGCGATGTAACAATAATACCCTCATCTATTCTGACCAGGTAAATTTCGAGGTCGAAATTTCATTAACGGGGGTAGAGTTGTAACACCCTAAAAATCTAAGTCTTTAATTTTTGCATGATTTGGCACTGATTACTTGTTTGCTTTAATGGCTAAGTGATTTGGGTGTGTATGAGAGTGTTTGAGGAGCCTGGGTTTAAGTCTTGGCTTCTGTAGAATTTTTAGTTTTGCTCTTAAATGAATCTTGACATTTGCTCTTAAAAATAGTGCTTGTTTTATATCACAAAAATAGCTTGTGGACTAGTGGTAAGGTGGCGTGTTGTGTAACAGAGAGGTATGATGTTCAAGTCCTGGGTTGTACAATGGAGTATTTATTTTGCTGCTTGAGCTATGTAGGTAGTAGAGTTGGACTGAAACACAGCTAAGGGGAGTTTGAATGGAATTTGAATAGAGCTGTTGTGGGAGTTGAAGAGAAATTGGTGGAGTGATTCAAGGAGGAATAAGGGGAGAGATTTTAGGAGAAAATCAAGGGAAGTGAGAGGAGAGGAGATATGTGGCAAATGTGGACTTTGTTACTCTAGAAATTTGGCCAAAGGGGTATACTGTTCATTTTGGTATACCCTTCATTTTAGTTTTTTGTATGTTTTCCCTCTTTTTGCCTTTGGTGCCGGATTTTTGAAGAGATTTCGTGTACCTCTCAGGTTTGTTTGAGTACTTTTTCTGCACCTCCCTTTTATTTTTTCTTCTTTGTTTTTGGCTGAATAGTTTTCAGTTCCCCTCTGCCGAATTCTCCTTCTTTCTTCCCCTCTTCTTTTTGTTGTTTCTTTTCACTTCTCCACTTTTTCCAAACCTTTACCGAATTGTGTTGAAGTGGTTTCGTGTTGCATCTTACGTTTGAATTGCTCTTCTTTTTCAACCCCTTTTTGTACAACTGCTTATCGAATATTGCCTTTCTTTCCTCTTCATCTCCTCCATTTTGCTTTCAGCTTGACAACTATTCTATTCAGGTTCAATTTACTCGAGGAGTAAATGTGTAGCAAGTGATATTAAAATCGTCGAAACCTTTCTCTCATCATTCGATCAAGGTAAGTATGTAGTATAGCATTCTTAGTGTTGGTCGAGTGCTTTCTATGGTTCCGTGAGTTTTCATGTGTGGATTTAAACCACATGAATAAACAATCTTCGCTAATAATCTGTTTGCAATGCAGATATCCGTCAAAGGGATTGTAGTCAACCTTCGTCAGTGGTATATGTGGGCTAAACCACTTTTGACAGTCGAGGCAAGTATTAATTTAGTGTTGGTCAAGGGTGTAAAAGAGGGAGATTAACCCTATTGTTTTGCGACTAGTGGAAAGCCTTGTATGAATGTAGGTTTTGGGTGCTCGTAGATCTTGGTGCGTTTTAACAATTAGGTGTGTAAACACCTTATTACAATCGTAGAATGACAAAAAGTCGAAAATACGACGTTTGAGACCACACAGGCGTACGATCGCTCGTGTTGTAAGCCCAACCCGTGAAACATAGGCAATGGACTGTAGAGGCCTCCATGAGCTTTTTCATGGGCTTAGGCCATAATGGGCCACGTTGGGCTGAAATGGGCCGTGGGGGTTAAAGGGCTTGTAGGCCCCACATGAATGAAATCCACGAATTGTGGCAAATATAGGACTAGGCGATATAGATCCCATTGCCATGGAGAATTCTGGGCTGCACGGGCCGCACCTGTGGGCCCACTAGGGCCGTGTAATGGGCCTTAGGCCCGTTTACATTATTTGACCTTTTAGGTTACCTGAGTCGTTCGAGGCGACTACGGACCTTTTGAGAGGTCAGTAAATGACCAAAATACCCCTATAGGTAAAATGATCGAAATACCCCCATAGGGTGAAATGACTGAAATACCCCAATAGGGTAAAATAACTGTTATACCCCTAGGAGATGAAATGACTGATATGGCCTTACAGTACAAACATTGACATAAAAATGATAAAAATCAATTCATTCACATACTTATCATCCCTTAATCGATCCTTCGAGGTCCTGAAAATACTTTAGAAACAATTCGGGACTAAATTGGAAATGTTTGGAAAGTTTAAGAAAAAGTTAGAAAATTTGGACTACAGGGGTCACATGGCTGTGTGGCTGGCCTGTGTGAGTCATACAGCTGAGAGACATGCCCATGTCTCAGGCCATCTAACAATTAAAATAGGGACACACATCTGTGTCCCAGCCCATGTCCTTACTCGAGTAACTCCCTAAGTTGGGCCACACGGCCAAGCCACATGCCCGTCTACCAGGCCGTGGAACTCTCGAAATAGCCACACATGCCCGTGTGTTGGGCCATGTGCTAGGCCATGTAATAGCCTAATTTGCATGCATTAAAACCTAAAGGGGACACACGGCAATGTCGCCTAACACACGGCTGAGTCACATGCCCGTGTCTCAGGCCGTGTGGACATGAAATTGGCCAAATTCAAGCCATTTCCAACACCAACTCATGCAACCACCTAAAAGCATTTTGAGCACATGATCATTGCATCAAAACATGACCAAAACCAACATGAAATGACCAATTCAATAGTCCAAGATCATTCTACCAATATCCCATACAAGGCACCTAAAATGAAAAATACAAATTTACCTAAACATATATATATATGACGACATTTCATTCATAAACATCTAGTTCATTTCCATCTCAAAACATACCATATCTTGACCTATACCATTTCATCATAAACTTACCATTTGAGGCATACCATTTATGCATCACAAGAACTAAAATAACACAATTCAACCATCATCAAATGGTACTAAAACACCTAACTTATACATACAAAAATAAATATCTAAGCACTCAACTAAACATCAAACACAAGTCCACCTATCCATGTCATTATAACCTTGTCCAAAACATCAAAAACTATCGATATATTTACTGGATAGAGTGATAGATTGCTAGTAGTTTATATGGAAACAACCGTACGCTGAGTATTTCATACTCAGCATACTCAATGGTATTACCATAATTCAAATTATAACAATAATAAACATGTAATGCACAAATCATACATTCAAATTTAAACTTAAATTTCATATTTGAACAATAACAATTCATCAATTAATATCATATATCCACAATTTGAACTTGGACACATCATGAACCTTAGGTTCATTCCTCAAACTCATATCACATTTCAATTCACAATTCAACTAATTTTCATCTCATTTAAGTAGCTTGATTGATCAACTCATTCAGTTTATCATTTCATTATTTACCCCTATTAACAAAATTTGGACTTTGACGGATACACGAATCCAGCCAAACACTCCAGTATGGACCCAGTGCCTTATCGGATAGTTCGAAGCAATAGTTGACACCTAGTGTCTCATCGGCAGAGCCGAAGAAAGTTGGTACCCAGTACCTCATCGAATCTATCTGAAGAAATATAGTGACACCCAGTGTCTCATCGACTTGAGGTCGAAGTATCCCTGAACTCTTCCAATCCTATGGCATGCCATCTATATCCGACTCAGCCCGACTATTTAATAGGGTCTCCAAATTCACATTTCAATTCAATTCCACTTTTTCACTTTCAATCACAATTCAATTCAAAATTCACCTTTCCATTTTTTTAAGTCAATATTTCATTCAATATTTAATTCAATTCCACACATATATTCATCATTCGATTGAATTTCTTTCAACTTACCAATAATACTTACCTTATATTTCACTTACCATACATATAAATTTAAATATAGCATTTATAATAAGTTATTTGAATTATAGTAATAGAAATCGTAAATCTCTCATTTTAGTCCTTGATAGCTTTCTTCTTTCCTTTCGCTATATAGTGTGATAGATCTCTGACGAGCTTCCAACCTGATAGAGCTTCTGATTATCTATAAAACTTAGGAAAGAAAACTACGTAAACACATAATGCTTAGTAAGTCCGTAAAACATGAACATAACATACCATTTCAATATATAACATCAAGATTAAATAGAACATAATCCAACCACATGCTCGGCACAAGCCTAAGCACCATCAACAACATATGTTAGTGCATTCAAACATAATTCGCTTCAATTAACATAAGGTAAGCCATTATACATGAACATACATCATTTAAACTTATCATTTTCATGAACATGAGTATACTTCTATTAAAGATTACCATTTCAATCATTTCCATAAATACATGATTTAGTTCATTTGAACACATACTGTTCCTTTCATTTTCATGCTCGTTGAACCATTTAGAATGTCATCGACTACTCGGGAAAGCTCACACTAAGTGTGCTTAAACATATAACCATAAACTTTCCTTTACATTGTTGCTCACATGAGCTGTGAAATGACCCTGCTCACACGAGTTGTAGGTCGAAATGAAAGCTACACGATGCTACTCACATGAGTTGTGGAGTATCCGCAACAAATGTAGGACCTCAACTATCGGTAGAACATTCAAGACCAACACTCGAAACATGAAACCCTAATGACATATCATTTGTATCCTACAAATTCCTAAGGTTCGAACGAGGCTCGATAACCGTCATGGCATTGTTGTATATTCATCTTTCAATTATATAACAATTAACATAACAACATATAATCGAAAATATCAATAGAAATGATATTTATGCATACGAACTTACCTCGAGCATTTGAGCGTAAAAACAAAGTCGACTAATCTGAGGCTTTATATTTTCCCTAATCTAAATCCATATGTGGTCTATCTTGATCTAAATAAACAAATTCAATTCATTCAATACTTCTATTATTCAATTCAGTCCATATTTCATATTTTTGAAAATTTATAATTTTGCCCCTAACATTTTAACTTATTACAATTTAGTCCTTAAGCTCATAAATTGAAACTTAAGCATTTTCATCCCTTTCTTAAGCTAGCCAATTTCTCTAGGGGCTTATATGAATCCACACAAATCATCATTTCACAAATTTATCATGGAATTTTACTACTTTTACAATTAAGTCCCTAAATGACATTTTCATCAAAAATCACTTCACAAAACTTTCTTTATTTAACAACAAAAACTCATAATCTGCCATTAAAAATAAAAAATCAAGCAATAGCTTTCATGGTAAAACCCTAAATCTTTAACAATTTTGTAAATTAATCCCCGAGCTAGTTAGGTTAAGCTAGAACGATCCCGAACACATAAAAATCATTAAAAACAGAAGAAAATTACACTTACATGAAAAGGATATACTTTGCCTAACATTCAAGCCTCTTCAATGGGGTTTTCTATCCCTAAATTCAGTGGAGAGATAAGCTAATGAAGATGATACAATATTTTTACCATATTTTACTTTAATTTAATTATTGAATTACCTTTTTAACCTTATTAATTAACCTTAATATCACTTAATTTTATGTTCATGTTTGACCACTAACACTATAAATGGTCTAATTACCATTTAATTCCACTCACATTTAAATTTCACGGCAATTTGACTCCTTTTACTAATAGAACTCTACTTTTGCACCCTTTTTTATTTAATATTTTTTACGTAATTAAACATGCAAACGTCAAAATTTCCTAACGAATTTTTGTACGACCTTACTAACATTCCATAAACATTAAAATAATAAAAAATAAAATTTTACTCGTCAAATTTATGGTCCCGAAACCACTGTTCTGATTTCACTGAAAACAGGTTGTTACAGTAAGCCCTGTTTAATGTGTACCCAAGAAAAGGGGTATTGCTGTGGTTAGAAATGATAACAACAAACTCATTCTAACTCGTACTTTCATGGGATGGAGAGTTTGCATAGACTATCAAAAGCTCAACAAAGTAACCAGGAAAGACCATTTTCCTTTTCCATTCATCGATAAATGTTAGATAGATCAGTGAGAAAAGCCTTTTACAGCTTTTTGGATGGTTATTCAGGGTATAACCAGATTGCAATAGCTTCTTCTGACCAAAAAAAGACTATTTTCGCATATCCTTATGGAACCTTCACTTTCAGATGAATGTCGTTTGGATTGTGCAATGCCTCTGGAACATTTCAACGTTGCATGATGGCAATATTTTCGGACATGGTGGAAAAAATTTTGGAGGTTTTTACGGATGAATTCTCAGTGTTTGGTGATACTTTTGAATGTTGTTCAAAAAACTTAGAGCTAGTAGTTTGTCAGTGTGAATAGACTAACCTTGTTCAGAATTTCAAAAAATGTCATTTCATTGTCTGTGAAGGCATTGTTCTAGGACATAAAATTTCACACCAAGGGATTACTTTAAACGAATCAAATATTGAACTTATTGAGAAACTTTTACCACCCATTATAGTTAAAGGTATTCGAAGTTTCCTTGGCTATGTAGGATTTTATTGAAGATTTATTAAGGATTTCCCAAAGATATCCAAACCCTTGTATGCATTGTTAGAACATAATAGAGCTTTCAAGTTTTATGAGACTTATGTGCAAGCATTTAAGGAATTGAAAAAGTAACTACTAACAGCACCGATTGTTATAGCATCAAATTAGACATTACCTTTTGAACTTATGTGCGATGCCAGTGTTTTCACTGTAGGAGCAATGCTTGGGAAAAGAAAGGGTAAAGTGTTTCATGCCATCTACTATGCCTATCGAACGCTAAAAGATACGCAGTTGAACTACACCACTACTAAGAAGGAACTATTGGATGTGGTAATTGCATTTGACAAATTCAGATCCTATTTAGTTGGCACCAAAGTTACAGTTTATACGGATCATTCTATGATTAAGTATTTGGTGACCAAGAATGACGCCATACCAAGATTAATCCGGTGGATATTGTTGCTACAGGAATTTAATCTAGAAATGTGAGATAGGAAACGCAGACAATCAAGTGGCTGATCACTTGTCGAGACTTGAAGTAGGAAATGAAGACAAAAATATTCAACTCATTAAGGAGGATTTTCCAAATGAGCAACTGTTGGTTGCCACGACATTACCTTGGTATGCTGATATCATCAATTTCATAGTAAGTGGCTTGCTACCACCTGAGCTCAATAGTCAAAGAAGAATAAAATTTCTCCATGACGCCAAGCAATATTATTGGTATTAGCCATTTTTATTCAAACATTGTGCAGATCAAATAATTCTGATGTGTGTTCCAGATGATGAGATTCAAAGTATTTTACACCACTGCCATTCAGCAACATATGGAGGACACTTTGGGGGAATACGAACTGCTGAAAAGGTTCTCCAATCTGGTTTTTATTGGCCAAGCATGTTTAAAGATGCACATGATGTTGCCAAGCTTGCAATCATTGTCAATGAACTGGAAACTTATCAAAGAGGTACGAAATGCCATTACAAAATATTCTAGAAGTCGAATTGTTTGATGAGTGGGGAATGAACTTTATGGATCCATTTCCACCCTCTT
This sequence comes from Gossypium raimondii, assembly GCF_025698545.1. NCBI lineage: Eukaryota > Viridiplantae > Streptophyta > Magnoliopsida > Malvales > Malvaceae > Gossypium > Gossypium raimondii. Next base: position 37,905,964 of record NC_068570.1, read on the forward strand.
GGGGAAATATATACATGTGGTTGTAGACTACATCTCCAAATGGGTTGAAGCTGTCACTCTCCCTACGAATGATGCCAAATCGGTACTAAAGTTCCTGCATAAAAATATTTCCACCAAGTTTGATACTCCTCGTGCTTTGATTAGTGATGAAGGTTCTCATTTTGACTGTATTAGTTGCTACTGGCTTGAATAGATATGGGGTTAAACATAAATTTGCCATGGTATATCATCCCTAGACAAATGGACAAGGTGAGGTCTCGGATAGATAAATTAAGCAGATTTTGGAGAAAGTGGTTGTAACAGCCCAATTTTTAGTGGTGTTAGAAACAGTGGTTTCGGGGCCACAAATCCAACAATTAAGTTCATAAATGTTATTATTTAATATTTACTAGTCAAATATGGTATTGAAATAAATTTTGACTTGGCAATTTATGCTATTTGAATGAATAATTAAGTTCAAGTAGTATGACCCTAAAGGCAAGTGGTTTTAGAAAATGAGATATCGGGACCTTGTTTCTATAAACCGAGCTATAAATATTTTATTAAATATTTACGAAATGTTATTAAGGTTGTATTAAAATTTGGTTAAGAAATTTTAATGTTTGGAAGTTAAATAAGGAAAAAGAACTAAATCGTAAAGGATGCAAAAGTTAATCGCTATAGATTTAAAATGCAAAAGGACCAAAATGGTAATTAAACCATGGTCAAAAAGTCCAAGTGGTGGTGACATGATTAAATCCACTAGCTTTTAGGCTATTAGCTCTTTTAGTCCTAATTAGTTTAGGATTAAATTGTAAAAAGTATATTTAGTTGGAGTTTAATTTAATTGAAGACCAATTGTGCAATTAAACCTTCCTTAAATGGTAATTATACCATTTTTATATATAGTGGACATTTCTGGACATGTTTTAGTGATTTATAAGTTCTAAATTAAAGGTTAATTTTATAAATAATTAAAGAAAAAGTTAAATTGAAAGACTTAAAAGATGATATTATCAAATTTTCTTCCTTATTCTTGTTGGACAAGCCGAATAGCCATGGAAGACATGGGGAAAGCTTTGGGAAAACCTATGTTCTTCAATTGGGTGAGTAAATCTTACCCGTTTTTAGTGATTTTATGTTTTTGAGCTCGTATTAGCTTAATCTAACTAAACCGGGGACTAATTTGTAAAACTGTCAAATGTTATGGAATGTTTCATTGATGAATTTGAGATATTCTTGAAATTTTATGGTAGAATCTTAAGCTTGGTTGCTAGATAGGACTATTTTGTAAAGTAATTTTTGGTGTTTCATGTTTCAGGTGCTGGTCTTGAATGTCGTACAGATGGTTGAGGTCCATCATTTGTTGCAAATTCTCCACAACTTGTGTGAGCAGCAACGTGTAGCTTACATTCCGACCCACAGCTCGTGTGAGCAGGCCCATTTCACAGCTCGTGCAAACATTGATGTAAGGGAAATATTACAATTATATGTAAAGGTACACTTCGTGTGAGCTTTCCTGAGTATCCAATGTAATTCTAGATGGTTCAACGGTTACAAAAAGGAATGGAGCAGTAAGTGACTCAATGGAAAGGTTTATGAATGTAACACCTCTCAACCCTAAATCGTCGTTGGAACAGGGTTATAGAGCATAACCGGACCTATCGGACAATTTACAATTAATAAACTATTTCGTAATCAAATAACCTAAATTTATCTTTTTATAACTTGGCGTTTCATTTATCATTCAAACATTAGACACCAATTCTTTACAACCAAAACCGTCAAGACTCTTTAATAAGGTCAAAGTACATCCCACATTTACCGAAGGAAAAATACATCACCGAAGTTATACTGAAGTCGGGATTGATTTGGACGTTGAACCGAATGTATCTTATGAAATCTATTTATGTTATAAATGTGATATATGATTGCTAATGAATCCACTAGCATGTGAACTTGATGATGCTTGAATAGGCTTATGTTAAAACCATGGCATTGGGAACAGTACGTAAGCAAATGGAATGAATCATGATCGTATGGTAACGACGATAAATTAAATGCTATGTTTATACATGGTTGATTTCTTATGTATCATGAACAAGTCTACTAACTTGTGAGTTTGATGGATTTATATAGGCTTTTATTAGGCTTATGGCATTTGTAAAATGTTTATACTTATTATATAAAGTTCGTTAATGAAATGGTATATTATGTTTAAAGTTTATACTAGTTTACTAAGCATTCGATAGTTAGAAGTTCGATTGGTTAGAAGTTCATCGGAGATCTATCACACTATCTAGTGGATAATTCGGTAGTTTTTGAGTAATTTGGCTAAGGTTTATAATGGCATGTATAGGGTGATTTCTAATGGTATTATGGTGCATGTGTTAACGATGTTTTTGGTATGTGTAAGCTTTGGAGAGCTATGTTGGTTTGTTACACCTTGATACCTTACCAAGTTATGTGATTTTGGTTACTTTAAAGTTCTTGTTGATATCGTTCTCTTGGCATGTTGATTATAATTTTAAAATGGTTACTTGTGACATGTTTTAATTCATATTTGGACTAGGTTATTATGTTTGGAAATGGTAATATTAAGATGTATAAGGTGGTTTATAATGGTGATTTGATGAATATGTAAATGGTAATTTGGTATGTTTGTGCGTTGATGTTTAAGTATGGTTGATGGACTTATAATGCTTTATTAGGTAAGTCCTTTTGGTCACTTTTTGCTAATTGATGTGTATGACATTTTGGTACAAGATGTTGACTTGGAAATGATCAATAATATTGTGTTTTAGGCACATAATAGAATGAAGTCTTTATGTATGGAATTAGGAAATATTCACATGTTTTGGTAAATTTTTTGTTGTTATAATTGTGGTGCCTTTGAATGGCATATTGGTTAGTTGATCTAGGATCTTGATATGACATTTTGACGTATGTTTGGATGTTGTTTAGGTCCCCTTTTAACTGTGCACAAATGAGTTGAATGTTCATGCATGGTTAGGTTATGAAATGGCTTGATTTAGGTGAAATTTTGGTTTACATGGCTTGAGACACGGGCGTGTGATTCAGTCTTGTGAAGCATAGGCCTGGCGACACGATCGTGTGTCATATGAGAATTTCTTAAGGTTCCAAGTCAGTGAGTTACACGGCCTAACACACAGCCTGGCACACGGACGTGTGGGGAAACTTTGAGAGTTATACGGCCTAGCTCATGGAAGTGTGACATGGCCGTGTGACCCTACTCAGAGAGTTACACGGGTGAGAACACGGGCTGGAACACGGCCGTGTGTCCCTAGTATGGAGGTTGCACGGGCGTGTGTCTCAGTCGTGTGACCCCTATTTTGCAAATTTTTCATCTTTTTCTTAAACTTTCCAAATTGTTTCAAATTGGTCTCAAATTTCTTCTAAGCTATTTTTACACCCTCAATGGCTCAATTTAGGGACAGTGTGCATGTGAATGAATGGTTTATGATGTGATTAAATTATTTACTATTAAAATGTTTAAATGTTTTTGATTGTATGGTAATGCTCCGTAACCTTAATTCAATGAAGGAGATAGGTTAGGGGTGTTACAGTGGTCACTCACACCCAAAAAGATTGGTCATCCACATTGGATGAAGCTTTGTAGGCATATCGCACTGCCTTTAAGACACCATTGGGAATGTCACCTTTCAAACTCGTCTATGGGAAGCCTTGCCATTTGCCTGTTGAACTTGAACATAAGGCATTTTTGGGCAATTAAGAAATTGAAGATTGATTGGATTAATGCTGGCAATAATCGACTACTAGAGCTGAATGAGATGGAGAAATTTAGAGCTCAAGCTTATGAAAATGCCAAATTGTAAAAAGAAAAGACAAAGCGATGGCATGATAAGAAGATTTTGCCATGACAATTTGAACCTGGACAACAAGTATTGTTGTTCAATTCGATGCTGAAATTGTTTCCTAGCAAATTGAAGTCTCGTTGGTCTGGCCTATTGGAGATAGTGCATGTTTACCATTATGGAGCAACAGAAGTCAAAGATGGAAAGACTGGCTTTAATTTCAAAGTCAATGGCCAACGTTTGAATCATTATTGGGGATTTCCCATACTTCGTGATAAACATTCCATTGCTCCTCGACCTGCGTAGTGTTTTCTTTTTCCTGGTTTTATTTAAGTCATTTTCTTTTTATTTCTTTCTTTTATCAGTTTAATTAATTTTTCTTTATTTCTTTTGTTGGAAGTAGATTTTGGCCCAGGCTTTGTATTAGTTAGCCCACTTAGCATTCTTGCCAATTTTTAGCTGAATTTTTATATTATTTTTGTCTTTTCCCGCCTAATTCTTACTTTACTGTGTCTAGCCATAATTTCAGGCTAATATTATCCCCCACATCACTACTATATCCTCTCTCATTTTTACCCTAGTCAATTCATTTTCTTTCTCCAAGTTATTTTTAGTTTCTTCTTTTTCATCATTTTCATTTTTTCCTCCATAATTGTAAAAGTCTGAAATATTTCTTTTTACAGTTACTATTTCTTCTCAAATGGCTCAACGTATGCCATACTCATCAACCTCTATGCCTCCAAGAACAGAAGAAAAGTACAACACGAACACATCGAAGTGACCCTTTTATATGGAAAATGGTTTTCTTTTTCAAGACGCAGCCTTTGTGGGATACACTGAAGCAATTTCTTCCATGGTAGAGAAACACGGATGGTAACTCTTCTTCCTTCATCCTGACGATGTTCTCACGAAATTTGTAAAGGAATTTTATGCCCATTTAACCTCTCTACACAATGCTTTCATCTATGTACGCGGTACTTCAGTGTTATTCGATAAATAGTCCATCAACGCACAATATGGTTTACCTAAAGGCCCTGTTGAACATTCTCAATTTTTCAAGACAATAGCATCAGAAGGACTCAATCAAGTTGTTGAGGATTTATGCATGGACGAGACCAAATAGACAATTTCTTAGAATGAATGCTACACCATCGATCGTGTTTCTTTGAAGCCTCATTGTAGGGTATGATACAATTTTCTTAAATCTCGCCTTAGCCCTTCAACTCAGAACTCTACAATTTCAAAGGAACCCATGTTGTTACTGTACTCTATTATGATTGGAAGAAAGATAAATGCTGGAAAATTATTTTTAGAGAAGTTCATCGTTGCGCACAAAAGAATGCAGACACCCAAATTTTTCCATCTCTCATTACTGCATTTTGTCAACGAGTCAATGTCCCTATCCAAGGAAATGAGGACAAAATCCCTAACAAAGGAGTCATCAGCAAACAGACTGCCATGAGATTTTTAGGGGAAGAAGTGCCATGGTAACCTGGCTCTGCATCAACCTCTTATTGGAAACACGAAAATATATACACTTTTTCATGCCCTTTTTAACTCAAATTCATGCAGTTTCGGTAAAATTTTTGTCGAAAAATATATAATTATTATAAAATAATTAAATTGCACTCAAGTTATTAACATGTTGAATTTTAATTAATTTTATATCAAAATTTGATTAATTTTTATTATTTTCGACAGATTTGCAGAAAGGGCAAAAAACAGTTCGATAGACATTACTAGAAGCGCAAAACCAAGAAGCAATTTTGAAGCATCAAGGCAAATTAATTTCTCGGCCTAAGACGGTCCATATTATGAATATTAGTTCATAATATAATTTATTTTAATTTTAATCCAATTTAATTAGGGTTAAATGATTTATTATTAATTAATTATGGAAAAAAGGCCTAGTTGAGTTGAACCAAGAAAACCAATCCAACTGAGCACTAGGCTGCCCAAAACCGTCCCACATGTTGACCCAATCAACTTGTTTGGCTGATTATTTGGCTTGCAAAATGACCCTTGAAGACTCCTTCAATTTGCATTCAAACCCCTCCACTATTCATGCCTTTCCAGATTTGTCCCGACCTAAAAATAGCATGTTTGGAACCTTCAAACATGCCACATGTGTGGCCGGCCATGGGGGGAGTCTTTGGCTGCTGATTTTTGTTATTTTTAGTAGTCATCTCAACCTATAAATACCCCATTGGCTTCTCACTTCAAACACATCTCAAACCCTCTCATCCTTTCACTTCTCTCTGACTCTTATCCTTTCCCCATTCCCTTGTCGATTTTACCTCTTGAGAAAGAGTCTTTCAACCACCATTGGAAAAATCATTCAAGTGTTCATGGAAGCCACAGTTCAACAAATACAATCAGAGAAGGAAGGGCGGAGCAAACTAGTCAAGCCTCAAAGAAACACCAGATTTGATTCTTGTTCTTTATCATTTTAATTTTATTGTTGTTGTTCTTAACATGCCATGAATATTTGTGATGTTGATATGTTTACTTTAATTATTATGGCTTAAATCTAATTCATGTTAGGTTGATTGCATTTTGTCCACTTAATTTATTAAAATTGTGTTTGTGTTGTTATAGGTCTTGGTAAGATGTTTGATTAAGTAAATCCATGACTAAGTTATTCTTGCGTTGCAATTGTAAGGTAACTAATAAATTAATTATTTAAACGGATTGAAATTTTAATTAATTGACACGATACTTAATCAGTGCATGTTTAACCATCTAAGGTAGCTAAGGGTTAAATTATTAATGGTATCTAACGATACATTAGCCTTGCATAACTTGCAAGATTATTGTGATTAAACTGTTTCAAGGTAAAAATACATTGTTACCTCACATACTCTTTTATGTGCTTATGAAAATTGAATTAATTTTTGAATTGGCATAGAGATATGTACAAGAGATTATTTTGATTTCATAAGTATGTATGTGCATTAACACATTTGCTTATTAAAATTTGTTTAATCGGTTGAATTGACATAGAGATATAGTCAAGAGATAAATGGATTTTGGTAGGTGAGTCTGTTTATAAGTTAGAAATTACCGAGTTGCCGTGAATTTATTTGTAACAACATGAACACGAGTTTAATAATTCTAAGTTAAGAAATGTAATTAATCTAACACAATTATGTCATATTGATTAAAATCATCTTTTAAAATCGTGCATTGGAACTTTTATTTTCTTTTTATTTATTATACTTAGTTAAAATCTTAGTTTTTAATCACCTCCTCAAATCAAAATATTTTTCTTCACCAAAGTGTTTTTAATTGCATTCATAAATAATTCTTTCCATAGTCCCTGTGGGTACGATAACTCAACATTTACTTGTCACTTTATTACTTGTAGTAATTGTGTACACTTGCATATTTCCATCGTTCCACTTATCCACCTACTGGTACCCATGCCATTCCATCAACATCTCACAATGATTTTGAACAGCACGTGCTCGGTGCTCTTGAGATGTTGAAACAATAGCTTTTTTTTGATGCAGAAACAAAAACTGAGGGCAACTACTAGTCTAAGAAGGGCTCAAGAAGAAATGGTTTTATTTTGGGGGTATGTCAGAAGGAGGGATAATTCCATCAAGAAATCTCTTTAGAAAAACTTTACCAGTCCCATGCCTGCATTCCTTACATTTCCCAAAGAGTTGTTATCAGATCCAAAGGATGAAGTTGAAGTCGTTGTGATAGATACTACCATACATCCAGCCACTGCAAAAAAGAAGAACAAAGAAACAGAGGGGGAGGAAGAGAAAGATAGAATCGGTGAACATTGACTCAGATAAGGAAGGAGATAACATGAATCAAACTTGTAACACCCCTAACCCGTATGCATCGCTAGAATAGGGTTACAGAGCACATTTCAAAAATCATATCATAGTCCTTTCAAACACATGCAAATCATCCCTTATTTAAGCCCTTGAGGCCTTAGAGACACTTCAAAAAAGACTAAATCAGAAATATATGAAACCTTAAGGAAAAAGTTGGAAAAATTCACACTGCAGGGGTTACACAGCTGAGACACATACCCGTGTCTCAGGTTGTGTAACATTCGAAATAGGGACACATGGTCGTGTCCTAGCCCGTGTCTGTGCCCGTGTAACTCTCTTACTTGGGTCACACTACCAAGCCACACGTCCGTGTACCAGGCCATGTGCGAGGCCATGTGTCTTTCGAAAAGAAACCATTAAAACCTACAAGGGATACACGGCCGTGTCGCATAGCCGTGTGCCACACAGGGCTGAGACACACACCCGTGTCTTAAGCCATGTAGATAAAAAATAGACCAAATTCAAGCCATTTCTTTCACCCAATTCAAGCACACCCTTACAAGCCATTTGCACATATGACCAACGTATCAAAACATGTTCAACCATGCATAAAATGACCAAATTCAGTCAACCAATATTCCATAAAGGCACCTCAAACACATACATTAACCATACCTAAACATGTGCATATTTAACCATTTATCAACTGACTTGTTTCCATACCAAAATATATCAAAATTGACACATATCAAACATACCATATTAGATTCATGCGATATCAAACTAACCTTACCATTTGGACCACTTCTCACATGCACCAAAACCATCTAAATGACAGCAACTAGCCATTTCCAAATGGTTCCAACAACCAATATATATACATACCAAATTTGAGTCATACACATCTATTCAAAATCTTTCCAAAGCATACTATAACCTGACCATGTTGTGGTCAATCCATCACCTACCATTTTATCCATTCAAACATACATTTATACATTGTCAAAATGACAAACATCAATATGGCATCAAAAGTACCAATGTTACAACAACCACAATGACATTTACATGCCAAACTCATCAACTAACATGAACCCTAAGTTCACATATACATGTCATTATAACCTTGATCAGGACATCAAAATCAACCAATATAATCGTTGGATAGTGTGATAGATCTCCAACGAGTATCCCAATCGATCGAACTTCCGATAATCTGTAAAGTAAAGGAAAATAACAACGTAAGGAATGAATGCTTAGTAAGCTCGTATAAACTTGAAACATAACTTATCACTTCAGTACTATCATATATATTAAACCAGATTCAACACCAATACTTTAAACTTAGTGTAAACCCATTGAAGACCATTCAACTCACAATTGAGTATATTTATAAACATCACATACACCTTTCATTCATAACATAATAAGGTCTCATAGGTTGACTTACATAATTATCAACCTCTCCATAAAACGATGAACCATTTCATCTACTTACTTACCATTTCATTTACTTAACATAAGCTTAATTACATTATTAACTCATGAATTAATGTATTTATTCATATAATAAGTAAACTCACATATAGCATAAGTAAATTTTTCCTTACAAATAAGTCATTTAACTTAGCAATCATTTTATATCATCACATTACATCTCAACTATGAACTTATCATTTCATTACGTATTCTCACCCATTTAATTCGCATAACATACAAGACATAAACATAACACTAACTATAGTCAAAAGCTAGTGCATTTAAGCATAACTCTTTTAGAATCAACTACACAATAAACCATTTCATGAGAAATTACATACTTTAATTCTTACCACTCTTTCATGCACCTAAGCATCTTTCCATTTGGTTACTTGCCATTTCAATGCATTTCTTTAAAATTAACATAATACAATCCAACCAATAGCTTGGCACAAGCCTAAGCATCATCAACAACACATATTAATGCATTAATTCATAATTCACTTGAATAACATAAGATAAGTCATTAAACATGAATAACCTCACTTGAAATCATCAATTCCAAGAACATAGTAATACTTTCATTTAACATTTCCTGTTCGTCCCTTTTCATAGTTTTCATAATATAAGCCAATTGAATACTTACGGTTCCTTCCCTTTTCATGCCCGTTGAACCACTTGGAATAACATCGGATACGTGGGAAAGCTCACACAAAGTGTGCTAAACATATAGTCGTAGCTCATATGAGCTATAAAATAGGTCTGCTCACACAAGCTGACGGTCGGAACATAGGCCACACGATGCTACTCACACAAGCTGATGAGTATCTACAACTAATGTCGGACCTCAACCACCAGTAGGACATTTAGGACCAGCACCCGAAACATAGTAACCTAGGTCTGCTCATACAAGTTGTTAGACAGAATGTAGGTACACAATGCCACTCACACAAGCTTACGAGGGTTTGCAACTAATGTCGGAACTCAGCCATTGGTAGGACATTCAAGACCAGCACCCGAAACATGGTAACCCTAATGACATGTCATTTGTATCCTATATATTCCTAAGGTTCAAACAGGGCTCGATAGTCTTCGAACGTCATTTGATTTCTATCGTCTCTTACTTGATAAATTGTATAATAACATATATATATTGATTCATTTATAATAGAATCACATTAAACATTCAATTTAATCAATGTTTAAGTGATTATAGTTTATGCGAACTTACCTGACTAAATTGCAGAAATGTCAAAGTACAAGGGCTTTTTGGTAATTTTCATTTTCTTTGATTTTCCACTTTAGATAGTAAAAATTATTTTATGCAATTTAGTCATTTTGACATTTTATTAAAATACCCTTAACATTTTACTTTTATTCAATTTAGTCCCTAAGCCTAAAACATGCAAATTAACCATTTTTTAATGCAAAACCATGCCAACCAAATATTCATGCCATCCAATAATACAGCCCATATTTTTAATAATTTCACAAAAATCTATTTATTTTACTATTTCAACAATTTAGTCCCTAATCGGTAAATTTATCAAAATTACTTAACAAAATACTTATAAATAATAACTAATACCTCAAATTCATCATTAATATCTAAAATCACATTGGTTCATCAATGGAACATTCAAAATCTTTAAAAATTTCGAAAATAAAGGTACGTGCTAGTTGAACCTAGTTGCAACGACCTCAAAAACGTAAAAATTATTAGAAACGGGGTTAAAAAAGACTTACATGCATACATGGAAGCTTGGCCAAAGCTTCAAGGTCTAACAATGGCTTTCTTACTTTCAAATACAGTGAATGAAGGAATTGAAAAGATGATAAAAACTTTGTTTTATTTAATTTTATTTAATTTATCAAATTATCATTTTACCTTGGTTAATAAATAATTAAAACACCAAATCTATGTCCATATTTTTCCACTAACTCCTTAAATGGTTTAATTACCATTTAAGTCCCTTTACTTTATTCAATAAGCCTTTTAATCACTCAAATCAAATAGTGATCAAATTTTACATCCTTTATAATTTAGGCCATTTTAATTAATTAACTATCGAAACATTAAAATTTCTTAACGAAACTTTAATACGACCTTAATAACACCTAGTAAATATTTATAAAAATATTTACGGCTCAGTTTATAGAAACAAGGTCCCAATACCTCATTTTATAAAACCACTTAACTTTAGGGTCTTACCACTTGAATGTAATAAATCATTTATATAACGTAAATTACCAAATCAAAAATCATTTTAAAACCATAATTGACTCATAAATAATAATATTTACGAAGTTATTAATTGAATTTTTGGCCTCGAAACCACTATTTCTGACACCACTGAAAATCAGGCTATTACAAAACTTCTGCACCGCAGGAACCTGGCACTGCACGTTAAACCACTACACCCATATCAAAGCAAGATCGTGATATTAATCAATTGATTGATGATCTCACGAAATCTGATAATGATGAAGAAAAGGTGCCAATCAATCTGCTTAAACAGAAGCAAGGCTACAAGCACGCTGCTAGGAAATCCACCCAATCCAACTAAAGTAACACAAACCCTTTCCAAGCTTTTTTATTTTTTACTTTTCATTTGAATATTTTTTTCATTTTTACATGTATTTTTCGCACATTCATAATTTTTTTCATTGCATTTTCTACATATCTTTTTTTTTTTTGCATAAATAAATTTTATGTCTGGTCATGCATTGCGGACAATGCATCCCTTAGGTTTGGGGGTGTGTTGCACATATTGCATGCATGAGATATTTTGTTTGAACATTAGATCATTTTGTCACTCATTTTTCCATGACATACAAATGCTAAATGACTGTTAGACCATGAGAAGTATATTTGTTTCTATGATGTTCGATGAGGATAATAACTCTTCAAATTGTGAAAATTGTAATAGTTGATTAGGTATGTTTTGCTTAGGATAGTTGTATGGAAATTGATGCCTAAAAGTAGAATGACCTAAGTATAATCGCAATTAGTCTATAGTAGGTTTCTTTTAATACACTTAGAAGTCTTGAAACTAATATCAGTAAATTAGCATTGTGTAATAATAAATACCATGGCAAAGCTAAGGGTAAATTAATAAATAAAATAAAATTTAAAAAGACACTATAAAGCACTCCAATGTTTGAAATGGTTGAGTAGGCCAGTAATACTCTATTTGCTCTATTGTATTATTGATCAGAAAAGCAACATCAGATAAGAGTGAGAAAAAAATAGTTTGGGACACTCCACTGTAGTAGCAGGCTGAGTAGCTAAGGGGGTAGTTGTTTGTTCTATCCATCTTTTTAGTTAAAATCCTTAGTTTCATGAGTGAATTACATTCAAATTGTGGCATGATGTAATACCTGGTAGTCTAGTGCATGCTCCATTAAGGTTGTCAAGTAAAGAAATCATGTGACAAGATGAATTCCCTAGAAAAAAATTTATATAATGCAATGACAGAATAAGTATGAGAAGAAAAATCGAGTTTAGTGGAAAGGTAACCTAAGTACATTAGGAGGTGCTTGCCATAGTCAGAATTGCATGAAAATTTAGGAACTTGTATTTTTACGTAACATTTTCTCCACTTTGTACGCTAAACAAACCTATAAAATTTGAACCAATTTGTTTTAGACAGAAGACTGTTGAGAATGGCAGTATAAAATATGTTTCGTTTGGTTTAGCAGTACGAGAGGCAATAATGTAGTTATGGAAAATTCATGCATTCATACAAATTCTGCTTGAAGACAAGCAAGAACTGAGGTTTGGGGGTGTGATAACTCTTGAAAAGAGTTATATTTCGAACCTCTACACTTGACTAAATGTCTCTACTTAAGAAGATATATTTGCATTTTTAGGTTATTTTAGAACGTTGCATAAGATCGTTTGGATTGTGCCTTAAACGTCATTTCATGTTACTTTTGCTATTGGGAAGAAGGAAATTGGTTGTTGTATGCAACAAAGGTAGGAAGGATGAATAAAAGAAGAAAAAGGAATAAGAGAATGAAGGAAGTGAAATATTACCATGGCAAAAGATTAGATGGATTGCCAACACAAACGCCATGGTAATTCCAGGAAAATGCTAACGCAACACTCAATCCCCGTCACTCTCAGCCAGCTAGACATGTACCAAATAAATCCACCTAAAAAAGATGGAGAAAAGTGTGTGTTGAGAGAGGAGGATCTAACCTTTAAAATAGGATAGAGAAAAGAAAGAAAAAGGATGTCGGACAAGGAATTTTGGAAGGGGATTTCGAGAGCATTTTTCTCCTTAGAAAAAGTCATGAAAAATTTCAGAGAAAAGGGAGAAGGTAGCAGCTTAAAAGGAGAGCAGAGACGCAAGGAAAGGGATGAGCAATCAACCTTAGGTCTGGCACGATTCAGCAGGGTCGAAGTGAAAGCTGGAGTGGCAAAAGCTTCTTGCAGTTCTACCTTCATTCTTTTAATTAATTGTTGTTATTTCTAAACTATTAATGATGATGTTGAATTTTATTATGATTTTGGATTTTAAATCCCAACCCATGAACTAATTTTATTTGGGTTGGAATTACTGGATCTATCTTGATATATTGATGATCCTGGTGATATTTTGAGTAGATATATTGTTTTATTAGGTTTGGGTTATTTTAAATATATGCATGCAAGCTCTAGACATAGATGCATGCATGGTATATCCTAATTAGACTTAATTTAATTCTGAAAAGGTTAAATAAGTTGGATCGTAATCGAATTATACGAGCAAGTACTCTAGCAAATACTCGTAGCACTCTAGACATAGAGTTGTGATCTGTTAAGGGTAAGGAAGAATATTGTTAGGTATTGTTCTTGAGAATTGTAGACATATAAAGACTTAGAATGATAACATTAATTCTAGCTCTCGAAAGAAGCAGAATGCAGTAGTTATACTCATAGTAGTAATTTGGCCAAGACTTTTCCATGACATTATTATGTTATTAAGATATAATCCAAGTAATTCCAACCTTCCCATTCAACAACATCAATCCCCTCAACTTTGTCCCGTAGAATTGCCATGACATTTTATTCATTATTATATTTTTAAATTTCATGTATTAATACTTCACTTCAAATCATTATTCTATTTATTTTTCCATAAGCTTAATTAGTATAGTTTCTCATAATAACTCAACCATATTTTTACCTACTCCGATCCCTGTGGAGACGATCTCACTTATCACTTTATTACTTGATTCGACATGTATACTTGCAAAATTGCATTACATATTCACACACGACAACAACACCAGTACAAAGTACCTGCTAATGAGATCATCTGCTACTAGTGCCTGCTAAATATAACACCAACACAGAGTGCCTGTTATGCCTTAATGACATGTCATTTTTATCTTAGCTATTCACTAAGTTCACACGGGCTTATTATGTTTTTCCGAGACAATTTCACGCTCACTTTATCTTTCCATTCCATTAACATTCAATAAATCATAACATCACTCAATTTAATGTAATAAATTACATAATAAGTTGAAACATTAGAAACATAATAAACATAATACAAACTTACCAAAACACGATAGCTAACAATGTGAACAACGACTACATGACGACTTTTCCTTTCCGGCGTTTATCAACCGATTGATCCGTTTCTTGATCTAAATATAATAATTTTATTCAATTAACCTATTCAATATCATAAAATATTTAAATTTGCATTTATGACCCTTTAACAATTTTTACACTTTACCCTAAACTTTTACATTTTATTCAATTTAATCCCTAAACCCGAAACTTCCAATTAAATCACAAATTAACCCAAACAAGGCCAGCAAAATTTTCCTCTATGCATATACAGCCCATAATTATTGATAAAGCACAAGAATTTCATGATAAATTTTTATTTTATCATTTTAGTCCTTAAACTTAAAACTAACTAAAATCACTTTACAAAATAGTCATATCTAACAACCAAGCTTAATAATATTTCATGAAACTTCAAAAACATTACAAATTCATCAATGGCATAATTCTAAACATTTAGAAATTTTACAAATTAGTCCCTGGGTTAGCTAGATTAAGCTACAACGATCTAAAAACATAAAAATCACTAAAAACGTGTTAAAAATTCATACCATTCAATTGAATCTAGCTTGGTCGAACCTTCCTCATGAAACCATGGTGTTTTCGATGTGAAAATAAGAAAAGGAAGAAGATAACACTATTTGCTTCCATTCTTTTTAATCTTTTATTATATTTATTATCTTAATACTTTTAAATTAAACATATAAAACAAATATTTCAACCCATTAACCGGACACTAGGATTAATTAGGGTCAATTTACCATATAAGGCCTTCTACCACATAAGGCCTTCCAACCATGATTTTATAGCCATTAAATATTAATAAACTCATAGCGATTAAATTTTGCACCTTTTACAATTAAGTCTTGTTTACTTAATTAATTATCTAAATGTTAACATTTTTGGACCATATTTCAATGCACCTATATAATCGTTTTGTAAATATTTAATAAAAATATTTACAGGCTCGGTTTATAGAAATGAAGTCTCGATACCTCGTTTTCTAAAACCACTTGACTTTTGGGACAACCTACTTGTACTTAACTATTCATTCAATTAGTAAAAATTATCACATCAAATTTTAATATAATATTATATTTGACTCATAAATATTAAGTAATAATGTTTATAGACTCACTCGTCAGATTTTGTCGTTCCGAAACCACTGGAAAACAAGTTGTTCTACCCAATCACGCCAATTAACCAATAGAGTGGTAGATCGTACTATCACAATGCGCCAAAACAGTTGTTGAGCATACTTTACTCTCAAATTGGGTCTGCCACATTTGGGATGTGACTACCCCATTTTAAGAGGAACTTAATTTTTGTAGCATGTTTACTTAATGATGGTTATTCCGTGAAATTCAGTAAAAGAGATTGCTATTTATATAAATCATTCTTTGATTTATAATAGATGGGTGGAAAAAAATCTCTATTTTTTCAAACCAAATAACTAGCTAATGCTTCAAACTGAAATGGTAAATAGAAAACTTTTCACTCGAATGTGGGATACCTATGACACTTAAGACTTGGTCATATTGACCAAGAAAGAATCACTAGACTCTTGAAAGATGGTCCCTTACGTATGCTTAAGGAAATTAGTCGTCCACAATGTGAACCTTGCTTGAATGGTAAAATGACTAAGAGGTCTTTTAATGAGAAAGGTAACCAACCCTTAGAAATTGTGCACACTGATGTATGTGGTCCCATGAGCATCAGTGCTCGAGAAGGTTATGATTATTATGTGACTTTCATCAATGAATGTTCTTGCTACAGATATATGTATCCAGTTCATTACGTTGGGCTAAAACACCCTATACTTGGCTTGGTCGCCGAGCCTGAGTAACAGGACGCTACACCACTGTCTCACATCATACGCATCATGCATTGTCACATTTCATGCAAACATCTCTTTATATTGGCCTATATACAAATTTTAAATCAGACATATACTAAAAATTAATATAACATACAAAATCTACCTTAATCAAGCTTATGACATCAATTAAAATGCTTTAGGACCATTTAGCAAAAAATTCAAAACTGTTACATAATTATCGATGCTGAAGGAGTGATATCAATATTCCTCTTCAGCGGTATCGATACCGCTTGGAAAATCGATACCAAAACTGCTTATTGTTTCTTGTTTAAAAACCAAAGTCACAAAATTTATTGGTACCACTAAAAAACTATCGATAATTCTACTCTAAGTATCGATACTCGTGATAAAATATTGATACCAATTTATAAAATTATTTCCTACACTTTCAAAATAACAGAGGTATCATTTTTAAAACCTGAATATTAATACCTTGGCTCCAGACCATAAAAATATAGCAGTTCCAAGCATATAATCAATACTAACTTAAATCCAAACATCATGCATCATTTACCTCATTAAATAGACACCAAAAAGTACAAAATAACAACCCAAAACCTCATAATCATGCCCAAAAAAAAATAAAACATACTTTAAGCTCATATGTTTTAAGCAAAATAAACATGTAAAAAACGTAAAAATCATAGCATATAGTCTACCATATTGCCTTTATTTCCCGAACAGAAATAATCAAATAAACACCTACAAATAGCCACTAAAGTTTTGGCTTGGATCACCCTTTAGAGACCACACCGCTCACACCGGTGCTACATATCTATAATGGTTTAAAAGGGAGAGCGTAAGCTTAACAAGCTCAGAGAATGCTCAAAATAACTACCACGCAAACAAGTCATCATGCATTAACGACAATCATATAACATATTCACAATATTACCAACTTTAATGTCATATTACATATGCTTTACATCTTAAATGGGTCCATTGCACATTAATCACTTTAATATTTAAGCATAATTCAAATTAATATTTTGGCATAAATCACATTGATAATTAAGCATAAAGCACATTAACTTTTAAGAATAAATCACTTTAACTTTTAAAACATTTATTGATAGTTTTACTCTTAAGCTTATGAAACAAAAAGTGGGCACTATCACCACACATCAAATACACAGATCTCCAAACACACCAAATGACTTATAGAGTCGAACATGTCCCATAAGTAAAGTATATAACTAAAACTCTCCAACACACCAAACATATCTCGTTGAATAGAGCTTAGCTCACATTCTTTTATCTCTCCAAACATGACCTAGTGCCTTAAAACCTAAATCACATATACATATAGGTGAGTACTCACAATCCTATGGCATGGAAACTATATCCAACGGTCTCATAAGGTCACAAGGCCAAAATACCCACATTATAATCAAACTTTTACTTACCGATTTTCCCACATAATCACTGCATATTCACATCATTAGCACTATATACTCATTTTCGCTTGGCATGGATAACATGCCCACATATTCACTTTCAAAATAGTCATCACAACATAGTCATAGGACATCACACCTTAGTTCGTTTTATCAAAATTACACAAGTACATTTATCACATATTAAGCATAGGTATGAGAACACTTACACATAGAAATTAGAGTAGGGGTTTAGGCTACTTCTAAATTCCCAGTTAACACAATGAATTGTCTATGAGCAGCTATTCCAAAACACTCACCAATTACACTTTTGCCGAAAAGTAGAAAGCTCAAACTAGCTTTTCCTTGCCTTTATCTCTACTTGTAGAAGGTCTTATCGATTCCAATGCTTCATCAAAGTAAATCACACAAGAATGCAATCAACATTCAGCCAAAGACACACATCAAACAATCCAAAAACACAAGCCTAAGCTAGGTTTTGTTTTGACTCAAATCTTTGACATCGAAAATTTAAAATTTGAATATTTTGATCTATACTTAATCCTTTTTCCTGAAACTAATTCCATTCATCTAATTATTTACCTACTACTGATTCTCAACCTTTAAACTTTGCCAAACTACTTAATTTATGGTATCAAAAATTTTCGATGTACAATAAATATTTTTCATTAAAACTCATTAAAACATTAAAATGCATTAGTGAAACTCTAAAGTATGTTTAGAAACCTTGTAACCATGTTAAAACAAGTTGAAAAACACTTTGAAACAATAGTTTAAAATCCACCATTAATGACCTAATTTTCAGCTGTTATTTAAAACATGCGATTTAATGGCTAAAATTTCTGTTTAAAAAAGCTCATATCATTTAAAACTAATTAGGAATTGAACCGTTACCTTAGTTAAAGAAAAATTAAGCATTTGATCGAAAACCCAAAAAACCCACAAGCTTGACAATTGAGGAATCTATGGTGTTTTGGGGTATTTTTCCTGAATTTTAAGAATGTTTAATGATTTGGAAAGTGATAGGAATCAAAGGAATTTAGGTTTGGCAAAGAAAATTGAATGGAAGAGTTGGTAGAACAAAGGGACGGCAAGAACAATTTATGGAGAAGAACTAATGTGAAAATAAAACTATAAATGGGAGTTTTTAGGTTGAATTTTAAAATCTGGTCTAATTTTCTATTAAAAACTCTAAGTTTTGTCTCTTTTACAAATTAGTCCCATTTTCAAAATTAAAGGTATTTAAAACTCATTTTTAGAAATTGATTTATTTTTCTAAAAGCCATAGATGAATTACCGATTACCATGCTTACAAAATTCCCAAGCACACTAAAGCTAAAATCCCTAAAATACCCTCAAAACTTCTAGGCCTAATTTTGGGGTGTTACAATTCTCCCCTCTAAACAGAATTTCGTCTTCAAATTTCTCTACTAACACATCACTTGCTTTAATCACAAAATATGTTATTTTTACTTTTAAATTAACTATCACACTTTCGCTGCGCACTTTGATTCCTATTCTCTTTAACTTTCGACACCTTTTCTTAATGATTCTATTCACTACCACGAACTATTCTACAGTAACTTTTATAATGATTTCTTCTATCCACTATGACACTCTTATCTGAAGTACTTGTAATCATTCTTCCTAATTCGATAGTCTTTATCCCGATTCTCCACTTAACAGCTAAATCACTCAAAAATTAAAAAGGCATAAAACCTAAGTCTACTAACAAGAATAAAAGAATTTATTACAAGGAAAAAATACCCATAATCTCATCGATCGAATCTTGACCCTGTGGCTCCCTAACAACATAAACTTGAGTTAGACCTCCTGACTTGACTTGAGTAGCAATATTATGAGCAACAACTCACTACCCTACCAGTCTCCCATCACCTCTACCACGACTACGGTCTTTAGCAGGCACAGATGCAGGCGCAAAACTCTGAGTCTGAGAAACCTCTACTCGATTTGGGAAATCCCTCAAAAAATGTTCCCACAAACCACACTTAAAACAACCACATATCAACTTACGACACTCACTAGAATGCCTATGCTTATAGTGTATATGAAGTGGCCATCTAGAACCACCTGACTAACCACCAATTGTAACTACAACACTGTCTTCCTGCCAAGACTGAATTTGTCGCAACTCATGTTATGCACTCCTATCAAAACCCCAAATATCACATCTTCTCTTAGATGCTCATCTAGATGAACCATTAGAATTCCTTATACCCGATTTAGTAACCAAAAAATGAGGCAGCTCAACCAAAGTCTCCTCAACTACTTTGGCTTTCTCAACCAACTCATCAAACATCTCTGTATTTTGAGCTACCAAGTAAACCTGAATCTCGCGATTAAGGCAGAAATAAAACCTCTTACAATGGTCCCTCTAAAAAAACCTATCTTAGGAGCATACTAACTAAGTCACACAAACTTTGCCTCATAGTCAGCCACTGACAAATCTCCCTAAACCAAATACAAAAAATCATAATTACAAACCTCCATATACTGCTCGCCCTTAAAATTTCTCTTAAAGACCTCAAGAAAACATCCCCAAGTCAATCGATCAGTAGTAGTACCTCTCCTAACCGTATTCCACCAACAATAAGTGTAATAGCCCTTTTTCACTACTAACGAAATAGTAGTTTTGGGATCATAAATTTTCATCGTGTTGACTCGTAAATATTAATTATATAATATTTACGGATTCATTAGATTCATATTAAAATTTGGTTAACCTTTAGATAATTAATTGAAGAAAATGCCTAAATTAAAAAGGTGCAAAGGTTTATTTCTATAAGTTAAAAGGGTCAAGTGAATGTGGAATCTTAATCTAATGGATTTAGATGGTAATTATATCATATAATATGTTAGTGGATAGCCATAGATTAGGTCTAGTTGAAAATCTTAATTTTTAACAAGGGTAAAATGATAAACTAGTAATTAAAACATAAAATTAATATGCCAAAATCACCATCTTCTTCACTTTAGAGAAGAAAAATCAAAACACCATCGAATAGTAGGGGAAAGCTTCATTCAAGGTATATTTACATGCATGGTATGTTTTTTAACCCCGTTTTTATTAAATTTTATATTTTGAGATTGTTGCAACTAGGTCCAGCTAGCTCATACCTTCATTTTTTAATCTGTTAAAAATTCTAGAAGTTTCCGTTGTTGAATCTTGTTTATTTTTATGATAGTTATGTATTTGAAATTTTGATTGTGGTATTTGGTTGTTGTGAGAAGTAATTTTTTAGTTTTTGATTTAAGGATTAAATTGTAAAATGTCAAAATTTCAAGCTTTGTTGGTGATTTAGAAGTATAATTGGGACTATTTAAGGGCTTAGATTTTTGGATGTTATTGTTAACTTAAGAAAATGGTTAATTTGATTATTTTTGGGTTAGAGGAATAAATTACAAAATTTGTAAAATTTTAGAGAAAATGTGTAATTAATTAAAAGTTAAGGGTCATATGCATTGAATGGAATGTGAAATGTGTATGAGATTAATATATTGTATTTAATTAGTATATAGATCAAGACTTGAACCAAAAAGACAATAACCAAGGAAAAGGGAAAATAGTGGAATAGTCCATACGTGTTGACTGGACTTAAATCGTTGGTAAGTACATAGTATTTCAATGCATAAATAAAAATCTAGCTGTATTCTTATATTATTGTTCATTAGTTAATATGTTTATAGATAATTAATGTCTAACTGCACATACGTACCCCTGTTTGTACTTTGGTACCCCTAAATGTTCATACGTGCCCCTATTTATACTTCGATACCTTAAATACACATACGTGCCCTTGTTAGTACCTCGGTACTCCTGAAGGCATATTCATGCTCTTGATTTTATTATGGTATCTTGAAGAACATTATATCATTACATAATCTCATCATTTGAAATCTTGAAATTTTAGTAAATAAATAATAGATGAATCATGTCTAATTGTGTTTAGATTAAACGTTACACTATGTCTTACGTAAGCTTACAGGTTTCCATCGATTGCTTTGTAGATAATCGTTGCTGACTCTTTGGAAGGATTAACCAACCGGCTCACACATCCATCTAAGTTGGTAGCTTTGCTATCTTTTAAGTTGTGGCATGTATATATAGATAAATATGTGGTTTTGAAAAGTTGATAGAAGTAGTAGATGAATGATATGTGTGCTTTGCTTAGGGTATGTTTTGTATTGATGAAACAAGTATAACAAGTATACATATAAAATGCATAAGTGAAATCTTGATGTTTAGTTGTTGAATGAAGTGGTTTTAATCATAGAGCAATGCTTATTTGTTTAATGTCATATAAAGGTGGTCTTTTGATATTGTTGTGGCTAAATGTTTAGTATATAAATGTGGTGCCTTTGAATGGCATATTGGTTGGATGATATAGATTAATTTATTTGGTATATTTAAGTATGTTGTAGTGTGCCTAGGTCTATTAAATGTGTACATAATTGGAGTGGTGGAATAGGTATGGTTTGGTCTTAAAAGGGCATGATTTTTGGGTCAAATTTGGTGCAAATGACCTGGGACACGAGCTATCACACGGTCATGTGACACACATGGCCTTGTGACACTGTCGTGTGTCATTTTTGAATTCTTAGTGTTTTAAGTCAGTGAGTTACATGGCCTGACACACAGTCTACGTCACGACCGTGTGACCCTACTTAGTGACTAACATAGGTGAGGACACGGTCTGGAACACGGTCTTATGTCTCTTGTTCAGTTGTGACACGGCCTAGCCACACAGTCGTGTGACCTCTGTTTTCACATTTGTTAATTTTTTTCTTAAAACCTCTAATTTGTTTCAAATTAGTCCTAAATTGTTTCTAAACTATTTTTAGGGCCTCAAAATCCCGAGTTAAGGTCCAAATTTCATATTTTTTATAGATTCTTAATGAGTTTTTGCTAATTAATTTTGAATGACATATTTTGATATAAATTGTTTGGAATTGCTTGATAATACTCTGAAACCGTAGTCTAGCTACGGGGATGGATTGAGGGTGCTATATTTTATGGTATCAGAGCTATAATTTAGTCGATTCTAGGAATAATGTAGCAGAGTAGAGTTTAATATATACTTGGCACATATACTCTGTGATAGTGTGATGCTTTTGATCCACTCTAATGTTGTATTTTCTTATTGATTCAAGATGTCACCTAGCTCAATCTGGGTTGTAGTTAACGAAGCTAAAAGTAATTTTCAAGCTTTAAATCCTGACACAAGTTATAGTGTGTCGATTCCACAATCCTTTGGTGATGAAATGACAGATGTGTTTCTCAGGATGATGAACCAGTGGTTCAATGAATTTTATAAAGTAAATCTGTAACTCCACCACCTCCACCCCCTACTGTGCCTCCTCCGGCACCCTTGGGTCCTCAAAATATTGTGCTTTTTTTAGTTACTCGAGTATCTATAGATAAAATTTAAAAATGTGGACTAGAAGAATTTAGAGGCAAGGTTGATGATGATCCTGGAAAAGCCAAGTACTGGTTAATGAATCCGAAAAGTGTCTTCATAAAATTGATGTGCACTCCTGAAGATTGTTTGAGATGCATTGTGTTATTATTAAAAGATGAAGCGTACTTATGGTGGGACACTTTGAGCATGATGACATCAAATGATCGCATTAATTGGGATTTCCTTCAGATTGAATTCCAAAAGAAGTATGTAAGTCTATTGTTTATTGACAAGAAAAAGAAAGAATTTCTTGAATTAAAATAGGGGAATCTGTCTATAGTTGAGTATGAACAGGAATTTGTAGAATTAAGCAAGTATGCCCATAATATAGTGTCAAATGAAGAAGAAATGTGTATTAGATTTGAAGATGGGTTGAATGATGATATTCGTATATCTATGGAAACATTAAAATTACGAGAATTTGTAGAACATTCTGAACGAGCCCAGAAAATTGACGAAATTTGCAAGAGTAAACGATAGTCAGATTTGAAATTTTAAGATTTTAACAAAAGAGGGTCGTTTAAGTCTACTCAAACTTCTCCATCAAAAAAATTTAGAAATGACACAAGTCAATTGGCTGCCCTTTTAGAGTTCACTGGCAAAGATAAACCGAGGCAAAGCAACTTTAAGTCTATTAATTCTCTAACGGCTAGTGTTGGAAGTGTAAGAAATGTAGAGAGAATAGTTCCTATTAGTGATGATTATAACAAAAGGCATTTTGGTGAGTCGGTCAAAGTTAGGAGCTTGTTTCCATTGTGGATCTACTGGTCATTTCCTCTGTGATTGTCCAAAAAGGAAAAATGATTTTGGCAATCAAGTAAACAAGCCTGAAGCAACTTAACAGAGAGGTAGACGATCTGGAAATGGTAGAAATACTACTTCTGGTCAAAGGAAGAATAGCAATATGAATGACCGATCTGAAGTAAGAACATCAGCTAGAGCCTATACAATCAGAGCTCGTGAGGAAGCTACTACGCTAGATGTTATTGTTGGTACTTTTTCTCTCTTTGAAATTAATATATATGCATTGGTTGATCCTGGATCAACTCACTCGTATATATACACTGCATTAGTAGACAAAAAGAATTTTCTTGTTGAGTTCACTGAATATACTATCAAAATAATGAATCCACTAGGTCATTGTGTTTTAGTTAATCAGATATGTAAATTGTGTCCACTGAAAGTTAAAGGTTATGATTTTTCCGCTAGTTTGATGTTGTTACCTTTTCATGATTTTGATCTCATTCTGGGAACGAATTAGTTGTCTAAGCATGATGCAATAGTGAGTTGCTGAAGGAAACTAGTTTGAAGTGTCCGAGTGGTGAATTTATCTGTGTTAGGGCAGATGGGGCCAATTGTATTACAAATGTAGTTTCAGCACTGTCAGCTCAAAAATTGATTAAAAAATGATGTAAAGCTTATTTAACCTACTTTCTTAATTCCAAAGTGGCTGAATTAAAAATTTAACAAGTGTCGATAGTCAAAGAATATGTTGATGTTTTTCCTGAAGAACTGCCTAAGTTGCCACCGACTCAAGAAGCAGAATTTGTGATCAAAATTGTGCCTAAAATAGCTCCAATTTTAATAACACCATATAGGATAACCCGTATATAATTGAAAGAGTTAAAAATACAATTGCAAGAGTTGTTAGATTGTGAATTTACTTGACCAAGTGTGTCACCCTAGGGTGCTCTAGATTTTTTCATAAACCAGAAAGATGGGGTCAATGAGACTATGTATAGATTATCGACAGCTGAATAGAGTCAACATTAAGAATAAATACCCGTTGCCACGTATTGATGATTTTTTAGATCAGTCAAAAGGAGCTACAATGTTTTTAAAGATCGACTTAAGATTCGAATATTATCAGCTACAAGTTAAGGAGCAAGATGTACCAAAAAATGCATTCAAAACTAGATACGGTCACTACGAATTTCTGGTGATGTCGTTTGGTTTGACTAATGCTCCTGTGGCATTTATGGACTTGATGAATCGAGTATTTTAGCCACATTTAGATCGGTTTATTATGGTATTCATTGATGACATCCTGATTTATTCATTGATCGAATCAAATCATGTCGAACATTTAAGAGTGGTGATGCAAACTTTACGTGAAAAACAACTATATGCAAAATTCAGTAAATCCGAGTTCTAGCTATGGGAAGTTGATTTTCTGGGACATGTTATATTTGCTGATGGAATCAAGATTGACCCGAATAAAGTATATGCGATTGTTGATTGGGAAATTCTGAAGAATGTTTCTTAATTTTGATGTTTCTTGGGATTAGTCAGATACGATCAATGATTTGTTAAAAACTTTTCAATCATTGCTTCACCTATGACACGGTTACTACTGAGAAACGTCAAATTTGTTTGGTCTAATAGGTGTCAACAGAGTTTTGATCAGCTGAAAAACATGTTAACATAAGCTCTAGTATTGACTCAGCCTGAATCTGGGACGGCATATGTTGTTTACAGTGATGTGTCTCTCAGTGGTTTGGTTTGCATGTTAATGCAATTAGGGAAAGTAGTAGCTTATGCTTCTCGATAGTTAAAGTCGCATGAAAGAAATTAACCTACCCACGATCTCGATGTGGCCACAATTGCCTTCACTTTAAAGATATAAAGGCATTATTTATACGGCGAGAAATGTCACGTATGTACCGATCACAAAAGTTTAAAGTATTTAATGGCCCAGAAGGAACTGAATCTGAGACAACGATGTTGGCTAGAGCTACTAAAAGATTATGATTTAGTTATTGATTATCATCCGAGAAAGGCTAATGTGGTTGTGGATGCGCTCTGCTGAAAGTCATCATTGTTTGCATTTCGAGCTTTGAACGCTCATTTAGCTCTGAATGTCGATGGTTCTGTACTGGCAGAATTGAGGACTAAACCTTTGTTTCTACAACGAATTTGGGAGTCACAAAATGACGATCCGAAGTTGATAATGGAATGAAACTTGGTTCAAGATAATTTGACCACTGAATATAGTATTGGTGATGATGGTACATTGTATTACCGAGATAGAATTTGTGTTCTGAATAGTTTAAATTTAAAACATGATATTCTAGCAGAGGCTCACAGTAGTACATATTTCATTCATCCTGGTAGCACGAAGATGTATTGTGATTTGAAACAGATGTACTAGTGGCCGAGAATAAAATGTGAGATTTGTGAGTTCGTAGCTAAATGTTTGATTTGTCAGCAGGTAAAAGTAAAGCATCAAGTGCCGTCGGGCTTATTACAACCTGTTATGATTCCTAAGTGGAATTCGGAGTGAGTCATGATGGATTTCGTATTTGGTTTGCCTCTAACTCCGAAAAAGAAAGATTCAATCTGGGTAAGTGTTGACAGATTGACTAAATCGACCCACTTTATTCCAGTCAAAATATATTACTCACCTTTGAGGCTAGCAGAATTATATGTGTCGGAGATTGTAAGATTACACGGAGTTCCAACATCTATTATTTATGATCGTGATCCAAGGTTTACATCGAGATTTTAGAGTAAACTTCACAACGATTTTGGCATTAAACTCAATTTCAATACAACATTTCATCCTCAGATAGATGGGAAATCAGAACGAATAATACAGATTCTAGAAGACATGCTACGATGTTTTATACTCGAGTTTGAGGGTAGCTAGGAAAAATATCTACCGTTAGCTAAGTTCACTTCTAATAACAATTATCAACCTAGTATTAAAATGGCATCGTTTGAAGCTTTAAACGGAAGAAAATGTAAAACATCATTGTCTTGGTCCGAGCTGAGTGAATCCAAAATGGTAGGCATTGATTTGATTATAGAAACTGAAGACAAGGTTCGAATTATTCGAGATTGTTTAAAAGTGCATCTAGTCATCAGAAATCGTACGCGGATTTGAAAAGAAAAGATATAGAATTTGCTGTGGATGATCGAGTATTTTTAAAAGTTTTTCCACGGTAGAAAGTGTAACGATTCGGTAAGAAAGGAAAGTTATGTCCAAGATTTATCGGACCGTACGAGATTATTGAAAGAATCTGTCCTGTAGCTTACAGATTAACTTTACCTCCTGAACTTGAGAAAATTCACAACGTATTCCATGTTTCAATGTTGATACGGTACAGATCTAACCCTTCACACGTGACTCCTTATAGTGAAATTGAATTAAAGCCAGATTTGACGTATTCTGAAGAACCAATGAAAATTTTTGGCTCGGGAAATCAAAGAACTCCGGAATAAACGAGTACCGTTGGTGAAAGTCTCGTGGCATCAGCATGGTACGGAAGAGGCCACCTCAAAAACTGAGGAATCAATAAAATTAAAATATCTGAATATATTCTCAGGTAACAATTTCGAGGCTGAAATTTCCTAATGGGGAGAGTTATAACAGCCCGTTTCTCAGTGGTAATGGAACAGTGGTTTTGGGACCACCAATTTCCATCATGTCAACTCATAAATATTAATTGAATATTTGTAGAGTCATTAGAGTCGTATTAAAATTTGGTTAAGAAATTTTAATGTTTAGATAATTAATTGAAGAAAAGGACTAAATTAAAAAAGGTGCAAAGGTTGATTTTTATTAGTTAAAAGGATCAAGTGGATGTGGAATCTTAATCTAATGGATTTAGGTGGTAATTATACCATATAATATGTTAGTGGATAACCATGGACTAGGTTTAGTTGAAAATTTTAATTTTAACAAGGGTAAAATGGTAAACTAGTAATTAAAACATAAAATTAATATGCAAAAATAACCATCTTCTACATTTTGGAGAAGGAAAATCGAAACACAATTGACTAGTAGGGGGAAAGCTTCGGTCAAGGCATATTTATATGCATGGTATGTTTTTTAACCCCGTTTTTATTAAATTTTATGTTTTTGAGATCGTTACAACTAGTTCCAGCTAGCACATATCTTTGTTTTTTAATTGGTTAAAAATTTTAGAAGTTTCCATTGTTGAATCTTGTTTGTTTTTATGATAATTATGCATTTGAAGTTTTGATTGTGGTATTTAGTTGTTGTGAGAAGTAATTTTATTAGTTTTTATTGAAGGATTAAATTGTTAAAATGTCAAAATTTCAAGGTTTGATGGTGATTTCTAAGTATAATCGGGACTGTTTAAGGGCCTAGATTTTTTAGATGTTATTGTTAACTTGAGAAAATAGTTAATTTGATTACTTTGGGTTAAAGGACTAAATTGCAAAAATTGTAAAATTTTAGGGAAAATATGTAATTAATAAAAATGTAAGGGTCATACGCATTAAATGGAATGTGAAATGTGTATAAGATTTGTAACATCCTAATTTTAGGCCTAGTCGAAACAGTGGCTTCGAGACCACAAATTCGACATGATAAAATTTATTTTTATTATATTTTTATGGTCTACGATTTCACGAAATGATTTTGTGAAAATTTCGTTTTAAAATTTTGACGTTTGGGCACTCAATTTAGTAAAAAGAACTAAATTGTAAAAAGTGGAAAAGTTGAGTTCTAAATGTTAGAGGTGTCCAAATGTTATGAAATTTTAAATTGGAGGTTCTTATATGGTAATTAGACCATTGGTTAACTTGGTGGACAAAAATGGACATGGTTAGGCTTGTTTCCAAAGATTTTCATTAAGGGCATTTTGGTCAATTAGTTATTAAAATGAATTAAAAACAAAATTAAAAGCCAATTTTTGTTCATCTTCTTCATTTGGCCGAAATTAGCAAGAGGGAAGCCACAGTTAGGGTTTTCAAGCTTCCAAGCTTCGTAATCAAGAAGAACGAAATCCGGAGTTAGACCGGGGAAAGAAAAAGATTCAAGACTAAATTACTAGATTTGGTCAAATTTGGTACCGAGGTAAGTTTACAGTAAATAAATATAATATTTAAATAATTATTATTAGTATTTTTATTTTCCAGCAATTATGTATTTACTTCATGAAATTATTTAATGTTGACTCAAGTATGCGATGACAGAGAATTAGTGATACAAGCCCCGTTGAAACATTATGAATGTATTGGATACAAATGTCGTGACATTAAGGGAATGAGATCCCATGTAAGACCATGTCTGGGACATGGCATTGGCACCGAGATGAGAGGTCCCCCGTAAGACCGTGTCTGGGACATGGCATGGGTACCGATATGAGAACTCCCATGTAAGACCATATCTGAAATATGGCATTGGCAGTACAAGAAACATCCCATGTAAGACTATGTCTGGGCATAGCTTTGGCATGTGATATTCAGAAAAGAGACCCGAGTATGATTAGTATTCCAAGTGATTCAACGAGATAGAAAATGAATTAAGTTACACGAAAGTTCAAGCAAAAGCATGATAACTAGATTCAAGTGAGTTATAAAGGATTGAAAATATCTCAGTTACTAGTTGAGAAAAAGAATTTCAATAAGTGGAGTAAGTTATAATCGTGAGTTATTTAAGCAAGCAAGTAAGTAAACAAGTAAGTGAGTAAGTAAAGAAGAAAGTAAAGATCCTAGTGCTTGATCAAAATTTATGAGTATGATGGTTTATGATAAATGTTGTTATTTATTTACTTGTAAACTTACTAAGCTTTATGCTTACTTTCTTTATTTTCCTTATTTTAATAGTATTGCCAAGTCAGTTTGGGGATCACAAGGACGTCGGAGTTCATCTCACACTATCCACAGACATCTCGGTATTATGAAATTTCGAACGTGTAAAGCTATGGCATGTATAGGGACGTAGTCATTTTCAGTGTGTTCATATGATATGGCTAATGATTTGCTATTAAAATGGTTAACTAAGAACATGTTTGGTATTATGGATGTTTAAATGTTGATTAATACAAAGAAATTATAAAAAGAGCAAAAATTTGCAATGGTATAGTTTTTGGACAACATCGGTGACTTGAATTTTAAAATTTACCAAAATTAGTAGAAATGGACTTAGAGATTTAATGAGATATATAATTAAATATTATTGAGTCTATTTTCATATGAAAGAAACATTGTAGGCAAAGGAATTTTATATTATGATATATTTGAATTTTAGTGAGATAGGGTCGAATGGTTGTTAAAGTCCCCTGCTCGATTTTAGAAAATCAGTAAAAATTGTATAGAAAGAATTATGAGTTATAATTTATATGTATAGAACCCTTAGTGAGTATATTTTCTGTAGAAATAAGTGGAAGCACCATATGAAGTCTATACAATAAGATAATTAATTTTTACTGATGAGAGGTCAGGACAATCGAACAGTGAAACAAGGGAGACTTTAACTAATAAACTATATTAATTGGCTGAACCAAAAATTCTAAAAAATTTATGGTAAGAAAATATATGATTATAGTTTTAGGGAAAATTTACAGATCTAAATTTTGAGTTTTGTAACTCGAGTTTAATTAAATTAGTGACTGCTGTACAGGTGAATAACATTATGGTGAACAGTGAAATAAATTTTAAAAGTAATTTTTTATGCCCCGAACTAATAAGTCAAGTCAAGTAACGTTTCATGCTCAACTCCAAAAACGGTCTCGAGTAAGGGGTGTTACATTTGTTGGTATCAGAGCAGGTTTAGTCGGTTCTCGAAATATTCAGTGTGATTAAGAGTCTAGCTATACATGTCGTACTTATATTTTGATAGTGTGAAAACTCTTGACGATTTTAAAATTATTTCTTTTATAGTTATGAATCCCGAACAAGCTGGTGCAGATGATGTAGAGAGTACTGCACCCGTTCCTGCAGAAGGGACGGTGCCACCCGACAGTAGTGAAAGGGTCGTATCAGTTAGTCAGGGAGGAAGGGCTCGAGAAGCCTTCTTCCAAGCTATGAATGATTGGTTAGCCGAGTTCGTTCATACGAATCCGGCTGTTAGACCTCTACCCCCTCATGATTCTCAGGTTCCCCCTGTAGCTTCCCCAGCCGTAGGTATAGTTATAAGAGAAAGACCACCAGTTGATAAGATCAGAAAATAAGGGGCTGAAGAGTTTCGGGCTACTAAAGATGATGATGCCGAGAAAGCTGAATTTTGACTCGAGAATACTATCAGAGTTTTTGATGAATTATCTTGTACACTTGAAGAATGCATGAAGTGTGTTGTCTCACTTCTCAGAGAGTCAGCCTATCATTGGCGGAAGACTCTTGTGTCAATGGTACCGAGTGAGAGAATTACTTGGGATTTCTTTCGGGAGGAGTTCCGTAAAAAGTATATTAGTCAGAGGTTTATAGATCAAAAAAGAAAAGAGTTTCTTCAGCTAAAACAAGGTAAGATGACTGTGACCGAGTATGAACGTGATATTTTCAGACATAGTAAATATGCTCGGGAGTTTGTGTCCACCGAAGCTAATATGTGCAAAAGATTTGAAGATGGACTCAATGATGATATCCGACTGTTAGTGGGTGTTTTAGAAATCATAGAGTTTGTTGTTGTGGTTGAAAGAGCCTGTAAGGCAGAAGATTTGTTAAAAGAAAAAGAGAAGGGCAAAGTTGAAATTGAACTGCAAGACACGAAGAAAAGGCAAATTAGCAGATCATTTCAGTCTACATCCAAGAGGCCTAGAGAGTTCTCTAGTGGATTAAATTTTTTAGCCAAGTATGCTAGCCGAAACAGAGGCAGAAGATTTGAGGGTCCAAGAGCTCAGAATACTACAGTCACAAGTACGGGTAGTACTCGACCACCTAGGCCAGAATGTGCCCAATGCGGTAGACGTCATCTTGGAGAGTGTAGAGCAACTGAAAATTTTTGCTTTAAATGTGGTGCACCAGATCACTATATTTGGGATTGTCCCAAAACAGTTAAAAGAGAAGTAATACCAAGTGCAAGATCGGGAAATTCTTCTACTAGAGGCAGCCCACAGAGGAATTCGGGAGTTGGAGCAAGTAACAGGGGTATGCCCAGAGACTCAGCAATTAGACCAGATGTTAGAGCACCCGCAAGGACATACGCTATCCGTGCTCGTGAAGAGGCATCCTCCCCTGATGTGATTACGGGTACATTTTCTCTTTATGATACTAATGTTATTGCTTTGATTGATCCGGGTTCAACCCATTTCTATGTTTGTATGAGATTGATACCTAGTATGAACATGCCTATAGAATCTACTGAATTTGTAATTAAAGTATCAAATCCATTAGGCGAGTATGTGTTTATAGACAAAGTATGTAAAAATTTCCCTTTGATGATTAGAGGTCATTATTTTTCGGCCGATCTCATGCTATTGCCATTTTATGAGTTTGATGTGATTCTTGGTATGGATTGGTTGACTGCCCATGATGTGATGTGAACTGCGGAAAGAAATACATTGAGTTGAAATGTGAAAATGGTGATATTATCTGGGTTGATTCAGATGAGTCAGATGGTTCTCTTGCTATGATTTATGTTATGCTTGCTCAGAAATGTTTGAGAAAAGGGTGTGAAGCTTATTTTGCTTTTGTATTGAACACTAGAGATCCAGAGTTGAAAATTGAATCAGTGCCAGTGGTACGTGAATATTTAGATGTGTTTTGCGGAAGAATTGCCAGGTTTGCCTCCTATTAGAGAAGTTGAATTTGGTATTGAGTTGATTCCAGGTACAACTCCTATTTCTATTGCTCCTTATAGAATGGCCCCGTTGGAATTGAAAGAATTGAAAGCTTAGTTGCAGGAATAAAATGATAAAGATTTTGCAAGGCCTAGTTGTTCTCCGTGGGGTGCACCAGTGCATTTTGTGAAAATGAAAGACAGTTCGATGAGATTATGCATAGATTATCGGTAGCTTAACAAAGTAACTATAAAGAACAAATATCCACTGCCTAGAATTGATGATCTGTTTGACCAATTGAAGAGAGGTACTGTGTTTTCCAAGATAGATTTGAGATCTGGTTATTATCAGTTGAGGGTTAAAGAGTCAGATGTTCCGAAGACTGCTTTCCGGACTAGGTAAGATCATTATGAGTTTCTTGTGATGTCATTTGGCTTGACTAATGCTCCTGCTGTTTCCATGGACTTAATGAATCGTATTTTCGAACCTTACTTGGATAAATTTGTAGTTGTATTCATTGATGATATTCTGATTTATTCTCGTGATGAGATTGAACATGCCAAGCATTTAAGAACCGTTTTACAGATTTTGAGAGATAATAAGCTTTATGCCAAGTTTAGTAAAAGTGAGTTCTGGCTTCGGGATGTTAGATTCCTTGGACACATTGTCTTAGGTGATGGTATTAAAGTTGATCCAAGCAAAATTTCAGTAATTGTTGAGTGGAAACCACCCAAAAATGTGTCAGAGGTTAGAAGTTTTCTTGGATTAGCTGGTTATTACAGACGGTTTGTAAAGGGATTTTCCATGATAGCTACCCCGTTGACAAGGTTGTTGCAGAAAGATGTCAAGTTTGAATTGACTGAAAAGTGTCAGCAGAGTTTTGACAAATTAAAGGCATTGTTAACTGAAGCTCCTGTTTTAGTACAACCAGAACCGGGTAAAGAATTTGTAATTTACAGTGATGCATCCATGAACTGATTGGGTTGTGTACTTATGCAAGAAGATAAAGTCATCACCTATGCTTCCAGCCAGTTAAAGCCGCATGAGAAAAACTATCTGACGCATGATTTAGAGCTGGCTGCCATAGTATTTGCATTGAAGATTTGGAGACATCATTTGTATGGTGAGAAGTGCCGAATATTTACTGATCATAAAAATTTGAAATACTTGATGACTCAAAAAGATTTGAACTTGGGGCAAAGAATATAGCTAGAGTTGATTAAAGATTATGAGCTAGTGATCCACTACCACCCAGGTAAGGGAAATGTTGTTGCTGATGCCATGAGTAGAAAATCTTTATTTGCATTGAGAGCTTTGAATACCAGTTTGGCTTTATCTGATGATGGTTCCATTTTAGCTGAGTTGAGAGCTAAACCGATGTTTCTCAAAGAAATCTATGAAGCTCAAAAAAATGACAGTGAGTTGCAAGCTAAAAGAGCTCAATGGGAGTCGGGTGTAGAGTCTGATTTTCAGATCGGTTGATGGTTGTTTGATGTTTAGAGACAGAGTATGTGTGCCAAAGAATGATGAGCTTATTCAGAATATCTAACAAGAAGCATATAGGAGTTCTTTGTCTATTAATCCAGGTAGTACAAAGATGTATAATGATCTAAAGAAAATGTACTAGTGGGCAAGAATGAAAAGAGATATTTCAGAATTTGTTTCTAGATGCTTGATCTGTCAACAGGTGAAGGCTGAACATCAAGTACCTTCAGGTTTATTGCAGCCTGTGTTAGTTCCTGAGTGGAAATGGGACCGAGTTACCATGGATATTGTAGCAGGGTTGCCATTGACACCGAAAAAGAAAGATGCAGTATGGGTTGTGATTGATAAGCTAACTAAGTCAGCTCATTTTATCCCGGTTCTTATGGATTATTCACTTAACAAGTTGGCTAAATTGTATGTTTCAGAGATAGTCAGATTACATGGGGTACCGTTATCAATTATCTCAGACATAGACCCGAGATTTACTTCGCGGTTTTGGAGGAAATTGCAGGAAGCTTTGGGTACAAAGTTGAACTTCAGTACAGCTTTCCATCCTTAGACTGATGGCCAATCAGAGAGAGTTATTCAACTACTTGAAAATATGCTCAGATGTTGTAATTTAGAATTTCAAGGCAGTTGGGAGAAATATTTGCCGTTGGTAGAGTTTGCCTATAATAATAGTTATCAGTCGAGTTTGAAGATGGCTCCTTATGAAGCTTTGTATGGACGTAAGTGTCATACGCCTTTGTATTAGACAGAGTTTAAGTAAAATTAGATTTAGGGGGTTGATTTTGTCAAAGAAACGAAAGAGAAAGTAAAAGTTATCAGTGATTGTTTAAAACAAGCTTCGGACAGACAGAAGTCTTATGCAGATTTAAAAAGAAAAGAGATCGAGTATCAAGTATCAAGTTGGTGACAAAGTGTTTTTGAAAGTATCCCAGTGGAAGAAAATTTTCAGATTTGGCAAGAAAGGCAAACTAAGTCCACGCTTTATTGGACCCTTAGCATATCGATTAGCTTTGCCAACTGAGTTAGAGAAGATTCATAATGTATTCCATGTGTCTATGCTATGTCGTTACCGTTCCGATCCGTCACATGTGATCTCACTAACAGAGGTTCAGATTCAGCTAGACATGACTTATGTTGAAGAACTGGTAAAAATTTTAGATAGAGAAATCAGGCAACTAACGAACAAAAGTATTGCACTTGTGAAGGTGTTATGGAATAGGAATGGGGTTGATGAGGCTACATGGGAGCTCGAATAGGCTATGCGAAAACAGTACCCAAATATCCTCATAGGTACGATTTTCGGGGACAAAAATCCCTAAAGGGGGGAGAAATGTAACATCCTAATTTTGGGCCTAGTCGAAACAGTGGTTTCGGGACAACAAATTCGACATGATAAAATTTATTTTTATTATATTTTTATGGTTTACAATTTCAGGGAATGATTTTGTGAAAATTTCGTTCGAAAATTTCGACGTTTGGGCACTCAATTTAGTAAAAAGAACTAAATTGTAAAGAGTGCAAAAGTTGAGTTCTACATGTTAGAGGTGTCCAAATGTTATGAAATTTTAAATTGGAGATCCTTATATGGTAATTAGACCATTGGTTAAGTTGGTGGACAAAAATGGACATGGTTAGACTTGTTTCCAAAGATCTTTATTAGGGGCATTTTGGTCATTTAGTTATTAAAATGAATTAAAAAAATTTAAAATCCACTTTTTGTTCATCTTCTTCATTTGGCTGAAATTAGCAAGGGGGAAGCCATAGTTAGGGTTTTCAAGCTTCCAAGCTCCACAATCAAGAAGAACGAAATCCGGAGTTAGACCGGGAAAAGAAAAAGATTGAAGACTAAATTGCTAGATTTTGTCAAATTTGGTACCGAGGTAAGTTTACAGTAAATAAATGCAATATTTAAATAATTATTATTAATATTTTTATTTTCCAGTAATTATGTATTTACTTCATGAAATTATTTAAGTTGACTTAAGTATGAGATGACAGAGAATTTGTGATAGAAGCCCCGTTGAAACATTAGAATGTATTGGATACAAATGTCATGACATTAAGGGAATGAGATCCCACGTAAAACCATGTCTGGGACATGGCATTGGCATCATTGAGATTATGAGAGGTCCCATGTAAGACCATGTCTGGGACATGGCGTTGGCACCGAGATGAGAGGTCCCCCGCAAGACCACGTCTGGGACATGGCATGGGCATCGATATGAGAACTCCCATGTAAGACCATATCTGGGATATGGCATTGGCAGTATAGGAAACATCCCATGTAAGACTATGTCTGGGACATAGCTTTGGCATGTTATATTCAAACAAGAGACCCGAGTATCCTTAGTATTCCAAGTGATTCAACGGGCTAGAAAATGAATTAAGTTACATGAAAGTTCAAGCACAAGAATGATAATTAGATTCAGGTGAGTTATAAAGGATTGAAAATATCTCAGTTATCAGTTGAGAAAAAGAATTTCAGCATGTGAAGAGTAAGTTATAATCGTGAGTTATTTAAGCAAGTAAGTAAAGAAGAAACTAAAAATCCTAGTGCTTGATGAAAATTTATGAGTATGATGGTTTATGATAAATGTTGTTATTTATTTACTTGTAAACTTACTAAGCTTTATGCTTACTTTCTTTATTTTCCTTCTTTTTATAGTATCGCCAGGTCAGTTCGGGGATCACAAGGACGTCGGAGTTCATCTCACACTATCCACAGACATCTCAGTATTATGAAATTTCGAACGTGTAAAGCTATGGCATGTATAGGGGCTTAGTCATTTTGAGTGTGTTCATATGATATGCCTACTGATTTTCTATTAAAATGGTTAACTAAGAACATGTTTGGTATTATGGATGTTTAAATGTTGATTAATACAAAGAAATTATAAAAAGAGTAAAAATTTGCAATGGTATACTTTTTGGATAGCAGCAGTGACATGAATTTGAAAAATCACCAAAATTAGTAGAAACGGAATTAGAGAGTGAACGAGATATATAATTAAAGCTTATTGAGTTTTTTTTTTCATATGAAAGAAACATTGTAGGGAAAAGAATTTTATATTATGAGATATTTGAATTTTAGTGAGACAGGGTCAGAATGGTTTCTGAAGTCCCCTATTCTGACTTTAGAAAATCATTAAAATTGTATTGAAAGAATTATGAGTTATAATTTATATGTCTATAATCCTTAGTGAGTATGTTTTCATTAGAAACAAGTGGAAACACCATATGAAGCCTGTATAATAAGATAATTAATTTTTAGGGATAAGAGGTTAGGACAGTCAAACAATGAAATAGGGGAGACTTTAACTAATAAACTGTACTAATTGGATCAAACAAAAATTCTAAAAATTTTATGGCAAGAAACTATATGAGTCTAGTTTCATGGAAAATTTACGGATCTAAATTTTGAGTTTCGTAACTCGAGTTATAATTATATTAGTGACTGCTGCGCAAGTGCACAGCATTATGGTGAACAGTGAAATAAATTTTAAAAGTAAATTTTTATGCCCCGAACTAATAAGTTAAGTCAAGTAACGCCTCATGCTCGATTCCGGTAACGGTCTCGGGTAAGGGATGTTACAAGATCAATATATTGTATTTAATTATTATATAGATGAAGACTTGAACCAAAAAGATAATAACCAAGAAAAAGGAAAAATAGTGGAATAGTCCCTACGTGTTGGCCAGACTTAAATCTTTGGTAAGTACATAGTATTTCAATGCATAAATAAAATTATACTTGTATTCTTATATTATTGTTCTTTAGTTAATATGTTTATAGATAATTAATGTCTGAATGCACATATGTGCCCCTGTTTGTACTTTGGTACCCCTGAGTGCACATACGTGCCCTTGTTTGTACTTCGATACCCTTGAATGCACTTATGTGCCCTTGTTTGTACTTCGGTACCCCTAAATGCACATACATGCCTCTGTTTGTACTTCGGTACCCCTGAATGCACATATGTGCCCCTATTTGTACTTCGGTACCCCCTGAATGCACATGCGTGCCCCTGTTAGTACCTTCGTACTCCTGAAGGCATATTCATGCTCTTGATTTTATTATGGTATCTTGAAGAACATTATATCGTTACATAATCTCATCATTTGAAATCTTGAAATTTTAGTAAACAAATAATTGGTGAATCATGTCTAATTGTGTTTTGATTAAACGTTATGCTATGGCCTTACTAAGCTATGTAAGCTTACGAGTTTTCATGGACTACTTTGTAGATAATCATTGCTGACTCTTTGGAAGGATCAACCAACCGGCTCACACTATCCATCTAAGTTGGTAGCTTTTGTATCTTTTGGGTAATGGCATGTATATATAGAAAAATATGTGGTTTTGAAAAGTTAATAGAAGTAGTACATGAATGATATGTGTGTTTTTCTTAGGGTATGTTTTGTATTGTTGAAACAAGTATACATATAAAATGCATAAGTGAAACCTTGATGTTTTCTAACAACCCGTTTTTCAGTGGTGTCGAAAATAGTGGTTTCGGGGCCACAAATCCGATGAGTAAATTCGTAAATATTATTATTTAATATTTATGAGTTAATTACGGTTTTAAAAAAGTTTTTGATATGATAATTTATGTTATATGAATGATTAATTAAGTTCAAGTGGTAAGACCCCTAAGGTCAAGTGGTTTTAGAAAATGAGGTATCGGGACCTCGTTTCTATAAATTGAGCCGTAAATATTTTTATAAATATTTACGGAGTGTTATTAAGGTTATATTAAAGTTTCGTTAAGAAATGTTAATGTTTTGATAATTAATTAAGCAAAAAGAACTAAATCATAAAAGTTGGAAAAGTCAATCGCTATTAGCTTAAATGTGTTAATTGATTAAATAATTATAACTGGATGGCCTTAATGAATAAGTAAACCATCCTTAAAAATAGTGGGATGGTTGATGCTTTAATTTCTTTTAATTTTAAAGTTTTATATGTTATTTAATTATTAAAATAAAAAAATAAAAGGTTAATAAAATAAGAAAACATAATAGTTTTCTTCCCCATTTGGTTTTATTCATCACCGAACCACCATAGGAGACTTTGAAGCTCGGCTAACCATGTTTCCTTGCATATAAGTCCCTAAGCTATCCGTTTCTAATAATTTTTATGTTTTTGAGATCGTTGCAACTAGGTCCAACTAACTCGTACCTTCATTTTTGAAAGATTTTGAAAGTTTCCATTGATGAATCTTTGTGAATTTAGATGTTAAATGATGAATTTGAAGTCTTTTTTAGTATTTAAAAGTATTTTATTAAACGATTTTTGATGAATTTATCGATTAGGGACTAAATTATTGAAATAGCAATAGTTCAAGGACTTGATGTGAAATTATTGCAAAAATGGGCTAAATTGGATGCTATCAATATTCGGCCGGTATGGGTTTGCAATAAAAATGGTTAATTTTCATGTTTTAGGCTTAGGGACTAAATTGAATAAAAGTAAAATGTTAGGAGCAATTTTGTGAAAATGTAAAAATACTAAATTGCATAAAATAAATTGTTTTACTATCTAAATTAATGAATTAAATGAAATTCTTAATTTAGATTAAGAACGAGTGGAAAATCGAGGAGAAAAGAAAATTATCAAATAGCCATGTACTTAGTTATTTACGCAATTTAGCCGAGTAAGTTCGTAGGTAAAGAATTGTACATACCTATATATATAAATAATGTTATTGCTAATTTATGAATGGATATACTTATATTTGATGTTTAAAATGTGAGTTGGAACTCGAAATATTATAAGCGAATATAAGGTGAGAAAGGATTTAATAGAAAATATTAAATATTTATGAAATATGAGATATGCGATTTCAGAATGAATATGAATTGTTACAGCATGTGTATCGAGAAATACAAAAGGGATTAATAGATTATGTTAATCTTTGTGATGGTACATTGACAGTATGAATATATGTATTTATATTATATCATGTGTACGGAAACGATAAAGTGCCCTTGAATAATAAATAAGTTTAAAGGAAATGTATTACATGAAATGGCCAGTTGAACGTGGTATTCACTAGGATACAATTGGCATGCCAATAGGGTTAGAATGCGTGCTTGTATGAGATTTGCACTTTGATGCCCCTAGTTGCACTTCGATGTCCCTGTTTGCACTTCGGTGCCCCTGTATACACTTCGGTGTTCCTATTCGCACTATGATGCCCCTGTTTGGACATTTGTGCCCTTTTCTACACTTTGGTGCCCCTGTTATGCATCTATGATGCCTCTGGTGTGATGTAGCTACCCGAGTATCCGAGTCAAGTTACTAGTTCATCGGGCTAAATGTGAATGGAATTTACAAAATTATTTTAATGTTAAAGGCTAATGTATAGTCAAGGTATTAGTAAATGTTAAATGTTCAATGTTCAATGAGTTACTTGATCACATGTGAGTATCGTTATATTGATGATTATTCGGTTAAAGATATATGTTTATATACATATATGAATGAGTTTGGATTGAATTATTATAGTATAGGAAGCATACAATAATTCATTTTCAATACTAAGCCTATAAGTGCTTCGAAAATGTATAACAGGTATGATTAATTTATTCATTTAGCTTTAATCTTGTTTAGTGAAAGTAAGTGATTCTAGATTGACATGTGTATAGGAAAGTTTGAGATGAATGATGAATTACAGAATGATTACTAGTTAAATGTGAAAGAGTTATTTTTAAATGCACTAGCTTGTGGCTATGGTTGATGCTTATGCTTATTCCTTGTAAGTTATGCAAATGGAATGGGTGAGAATAGATATCAAAATGATAAGTTCATAGATGTTGTAACAGCTTGTTTTTCAATGGTGTTGGAAACTGTGATTTCGGGGCCACGAAATCCAATGAGTAAATTCATAAATATTATTAATTAATATTTACGAGTCAAATATGGTTTTAAAAAGGTTTTTGATATAGTGATTTTTGTTATATAAGCGATTTATTAAGTTCAAGTGGTATGACCCTAAGGTCAAGTGGTTTTAGAAAATGAGGTAATGAGACCTCGTTTCTATAAACTGAGCCATGAATATTTTTATAAATATTTACGGAGTGGCGTTAAGGTGTTATTAAAGTTTCGTTGAAAAATTTTAACGTTTCGATGGTTAATTAATTAAAAACGATTAAATTGTAAAATATGTAAAATTTAATCACTATTTAATTTGAGTGAATAAATGGTTAATTGAATAAATGAAAAGGGACTTAAATGGTGATTAGACCATTCAAGGTGTTAGTGGACAATAACGGACATGAATTTGATGTTTTATTTAATTATTAACTAAGGTTAATATGGTAATTTGA
This sequence comes from Gossypium raimondii, assembly GCF_025698545.1. NCBI lineage: Eukaryota > Viridiplantae > Streptophyta > Magnoliopsida > Malvales > Malvaceae > Gossypium > Gossypium raimondii. The sequence continues at coordinate 37,947,667 of NC_068570.1, forward strand.
TAATTATATTACAATAAATAAAACAAAAGTTTTATTCATCTTTTTCAAAGCTTCATCACCGATTTGAAAATGGGGGAAGAAGCTATTTCTTTTGCTTGGAGGTTTCGACAACTTTACAAGCAAAATTGGTATGTGATTTTAGCTCCATTTCTTGTAATTTTTATATTTTTGAGATCGTTGCAACTAGGTCTAACTAGCTCGTACCTTCGATTTTGAAACTGTTAAAGATTTTGAATGTTTCCATTGATGAACGTAGTGATTTTATATGTTAAATTATGAATTTGAGATATTAGTTGTTATTTAAAAGTATTTTATTAAGTGATTTTTAATGAATTTTCCGATTAGGCACTAAATTATTAAAATAGTAAAAATGTAAGGATTTAATGTGAAATTGTTGCATAAATGGGATGTTTTGTATACCATGAACATTTGACTAAGCTCAATTTTGGGTAAAAATGGTTAATTTGCATGTTTTGGGCTTAGGGACTAAATTGAATACAAGGAAAACTTTAGGTGTAATTTTGTAAAAATGTCAAAAATGACCAAATTGCATAAAATGAATTTTTTATTGTCTAAATTAATATATTGAATGAAATTATTAATTTAGATCAAGATCGGGTGGAAAATCGAGAAAAATAGAAAATAACCAAAATGCCCCTGAACTTTGGTATTTCTGCAATTTAGCTAGGTAAGTTCATATGAACTATAAACACTTAAATGTGAGTTAAATTGACTGTTTAATGTGCTATTATATTGTACATGAATTAATATATAGATGTTATTATGCAATTTATTATGTCATGAAACGATAGAAATTCAACGACGTACGACGACTATCGAGCCCCATTTGAACCTTAGGAATTCGTAGGATACAAATGACATGTCATTAGGGTTTACATGATTTGGGTGCTGGTCCTGAACGTCCTACCGATGGTTAAGGTCCAACATGTGTTGTAGATACTCCATAGCTCGTGTGAGCAGCATCGTATAGCTACATTCCGACCTACAACTCATGTGAGCAGACTTATTTTCACAGCTCGTGTGAGCATTCATGTACAAGAATTGACAGATTACAGTTATATGATTTAGCACACTATGTGTAAGCTACCCCGAGTATCCAATGATATTTTAAATGGTTCAACGGGCATTATACGGATAAGAAACGGTAAGAGAACGATATGTTTTATGACATGTACATATATGAGCATCCTTGATATGATGATACATGAAGATTATATAGGTTGAGATGAGTTATAAACTCATGAGATACATGCTATGGCTAAATGACTATTTATGTTAATGTGCCTACGATTTATATCTTGTATGCTAACATGTTTGGTATAAATGCTTAGGCTTTGGCCAAGTTGTGGTTGGATTATGCCACGTTAAACTTATAAGTGTGGTAAGGTTTAAATTATGTAATTTCTGTTGAAATGGTTTATCATGTGGTTTATTCCAAAAGAGTCATGTTTAAATGCACTAGCTTGTGGCTATGGTTGAATGATATGCTTATGTCTTATGTGATATGCATATGAAACGAAAGTGGAAAGGTAATGAAATAGTAAGTTCATACTTGAAGTGTAAAATGATGAAAAAGGTAATCATGAGTTGAATTGATGTTGTTATTTAAGTTAAAGAAAGTAAATGCAATGGAAAGTAATGAAATACAAATGAAAATAAGAAAATTTGAAAGGGTTTAAAGTTTTATAAATCCCACTATGCTAGGGATGATCTGTATATGTGATGCTGTGAATTTATTCACTTTGTGAGTTCTTGAATATGGTTTCATGAATCTTGCAGTATTGGTATAGGATTATTTTTTATATGTATAAATTTCATATTTGAAATGGACTGATATGACTAAAGTTTATATGAGCTTACTAAGCATTCATTGCTTACATAGTTGTTTTTCTGTTACTTTTTAGATTATCGAAAGACCGATCAGGTTGGAAATCATCGGAGATCCATCACACTATCCAGCGATTATATTGATAGATTTTGATGTAACATCCTAATTTTGGGCCTAGTCGAAATAGTGGTTCCGGGACCACAAATTTGACATCAAAAAATTTAATTTTATTATATTTTTATGGTCTACGATTTCACAGGATGATTTTGTGAAAATTTCGTTCGAAAATTTCGACGTTTGGGCACTCAATTTAGTAAAAAGGACTAAATTGTAAAAAGTGCAAAAGTTGAGTTCTACATGTTAGAGGTGTCCAATTGTTATGAAATTTAAAATTGGAAGTCCTTATATGGTAATTAGAACATTGGTTAAGTTGATGGACAAAAATGGACATGGTTAGGCTTGTTTCTAAATATTTTCATTAAGGGCATTTTGGTCATTTAATTATTAAAATGAATTAAAAACAAAATTAAAAGCCAATTTTTGCTCATCTTCTTCATTTGGCCGAAATTAGCAAGGGAGGAAGTCATAGCTAGGGTTTTCAAGCTTCCAACCTCCATAATAAGTGATCTCATTCCCCATTTTTAATGTTCTTTACGTTTTTGGAGTCTCGGTAACTTGATTTAGCTTATTCTAGCAATAATTTAACCTAGGGTTTATATTTGGAAAAATAATCATAGATGAAATGTGTTTATTTTGATGTTTTATGGTAGAATATGAAGCTTGAAATTATGTTAAACAACTTTTGCTAGCCGATTTTAAGTGAAAACGAGTAAAACGACATAATCGGTAAAAACACCTAATGTTCATAAGTGTTAGAGTGGGAATTTGATATTGCCATAGAAGAAAAAAATGTTCAGCATGTCATAAAACATAAGAATAAGAGATGAAGTTTAATATCCGAGCTTTGGGGTAAAAGTGTAAATATGCAAAAGTTAAGGGGCAAAATTGTAATTTTTCCAAAATTTGGGTCAATGACTGTTTTGATAAATTTGAATATTAAATAACCTAAATTTGCTATTATAGATCAAGAAGAACGAAATCCGGGTTAGACCGAGGAGAGAAAAAGATTGAAGACTAAATTACTAGATTTGGTCAAATTTGGTACCGAGGTAAGTTTACAGTAAATAAATACAATATTTAAATAATTATTATTAATGTTGCTATTTTCCAACAAATATTTATTTATTTCATGAAAATATCTAATGTTAACTCAAGTATGAGATGACAGAGAATCACTGATAGTTAAAAACAAAATTAAAAGCCAATTTTTGTTCATATTCTTCATTTGGCCGAAATTAGCAAGGGGGGAAGCCATAGTTAGGGTTTTCAAGCTTCCAAGTTCCATAATCAAGAAGAACGAAATCCGGAGTTAGACCGAGGAAAGAAAAAGATTGAAGACTAAATTGCTAGATTTGGTCAAATTTGGTACCAAGGTAAGTTTACAGTAAATAAATGCAATATTTAAATAATTACTATTAATTTTTTTATTTTCCAACAATTATGTATTTACTTCATGAAATTATTTAATGTTGACTCAAGTATGAGATGACAGAGAATTAGTGATACAAGCCCCGTTGAAACATTAGGAATGTATTGGATATAAATGTCATGACATTAAGGGAATGAGATCCCATGTAAGACCATGTATGGGACATGGCATTGGCATCATTGAGATTGTAAAAGGTCCCATTTAAGACCATGTCTAGGACATGGCATGGGCACCGATATGAGAACTCCCATGTAAGACTTTATCTGGGATATGACATCGGTAATATAGGAAACATCCCATGTAAGACTATGTCTTGGACAGCTTTGGCATCTTATATTCAGACAAGAGACCCGAGTATCCTTAGAATTTCAAGTGATTGAACGGGCTAGAAAATGAATTAAGTTACATGAAAGTTCAAGCAAAAGCATGATAACTAGATTCAGGTGAGTTATAAAGGATTGAAAATATCTCAGTTATCAGTTGAGAAAAAGAATTTCAGTAAGTGAAGAGTAAGTTATAATTGTGAGTTATTTAAGCAAGCAAGTAGGTAAACAAGTAAGTGAGTAAGTAAAGAAGAAAGTAAAGATCCTAGTGCTAGATGAAAATTTATGAGTATGATGGTTTATGTGAAATGTTGTTATTTATTTACTTGTAAACTTACTAAGCTTAATGCTGACTTTCTTTATTTTCCTTATTTTTATAGTATTGCCAAGTCAGTTCGGGGATCACAAGGACATCGGAGTTTGTCTCACACAATCCACAAACATCTCGGTATTATGAAATTTTGAATGTGTAAAGCTATGGCATGTATAGGGACTTAGTCATTTTGAGTGTGTTCATATGATATGGCTAATGATTTGCTATTAAAATGGTTAACTAAGAACATGTTTGGTATTATGGATGTTTAAATGTTGATTAATACAAAGAAATTATAAAAAGAGAAAATTTGCAATGGTATAGTTTTTGGATAGTAGCAAATGGCGTGAATTTGAAAAATCACCAAAATTGGTAGAAATGGAATTAGAGAGTTAATAAGATGTATAATTAAATCTTATTGAGTCTATTTTCATATGAAAGAAACATTGCGGAAAATGAATTTTATATTATGAGATATGTCAATTTTAGTGAGATAGATGGCTTCAAGTCCCCTATTCGACTTTAGAAAATCATTAAAAATTGTATAGAAATAATTATGAGTTATAATTTATATTTCTAGAATTCTTAGTGAGTCTATTTTTAGTAGAAAGAAGTGGAAGCACGATATGAAGTCTGTACAATAAAATAATTAATTTTTAGTGATGAGTGGTTAGGATAGTCGATCAGTGAAACAGGGGAGACTTCAACTAATAAATTGTACTAATTTGCTAAATCAAAAATTCTAAAAACTTTATGGCAAGAAAATATCTGAGTCTAGTTTCAGGTAAAATTTATAGATTGAAATTTTGAGTTTTGTAGCTCGAGTTATAATTAAATTAGTGACTGTGGCGCAGGTGCATAGCATTATGGTGAAGAGTGAAATCATTTTTAAAAGTAAATTTTTATGCCCTGAACTAATAAGTTAAGTCAAGTAACGCCTCATGCTCGAATCCGACAACGGTCTCAGGTAAGGGGTGTTACAGTTTTTGTAATCAGAACAGGTTTAGTCTGTTCTCGGAACATTTAGTGTGAATAAGAGTCTAGCTATACATGTCATACTTATATTTTGATAATGTGATGACTCCTGACGATTTCAAAATGTTTTCTTTTATAGTTATGGATCCCGAACGAGCTGGTGCAAATGGTGTAGAGAGTAATGCGCATGCTCCCGCAGAAGGGACAGTGCCATCCGATAGTAGTGAAAGGCCTGTATTAGTTAGTCAGGGAGGACGGGCTCGAGAATCCTTCTTGCAAGCTATGAATGATTGGTTTGCCGAGTTCGTTTGTACGAATCTGGCTGTTAGACCTCCACCCCCTCATGATTCTCAAGTTCCAATGTAGCTTCCCATCTGCATGTATAGTTATAAGAGAAAGACCACTAGTTGATAAGATCAGAAAACAAGGGGCCAAAGAGTTTCGGGCTTCTAAAGATGATGATGCAGAGAAAGCTGAATTTTGGCTCGAGAATACTATCAGAGTTTTTGATGAATTATCCTGTACACCTGAAGAATGCATGAAGTGTGTCATCTCACTTCACAGAGATTCAGCCTATCATTGGTGGAAGACTCTTGTGTCAGTGGTACCGAGTGAGAGAATTACTTGGGATTTCTTTCAGGAGAAGTTCTGAAAAAAGTATATCAGTTAGAGGTTTATATATTAAAAAAGAAAAGAGTTTCTTGAGTTAAAACAAGGTAAGATGACTGTGACCGAGTATGAACGTGAATTTGTCAGTCTTAGTAAATATGCTCGGGAGTTTGTGTCCACCGAAGCTAATATGTGCAAGAGATTTGAAGATGGGCTCAATGATGTTATCTGACTGTCAGTGGGTGTTTTAGAAATCAGAGAGTTTGTTGTTCTGGTTGGAAGAACCTGTAAGGCAGAAGATTTGTTAAAAGAAAAAGAGAATGGCAAAGTTGAAATTGAAGTGCAAGACACGAAGAAAAGGCAAATGAGCAAATCATTTCAGTCTACATCCAATAGGGCCTAGAGAGTTCTCTAGTGGATTAAATTTTTTAGCCAGGTATGCTAGCTGAAATAGAGGCAGAAGATTTGAGGGTCCAAGAGCTCAGACTACTACAGTCGCAAGTATGGGTAGTACTCGACCATCTAGGCCAGAATGTGCCCAATGCGGTAGATGTCATCCTGGAGAGTGTAGAGCAAATGAAAATGCTTGCTTTAGATGCGGTGCACCAGATCACTATATTCGAGATTGTCCCGAAATAGTTATATGAGAAGTAATACCGAGTGTGAGATCGAGAAATACTTCTACGAGAGGCAGACCATAGAGGAATTCGGGAGTTGGAGCAAGTAACAGGGTTATGCCTAGAGACTCAGCAGTTAGACTAGATGTTAGAGCACCTATAAGGACATACGCTATTCGTGCTCGTGAAGAGGCATCCTCCCCTGATGTGATTACGGGTACATTTTCTCTCTATGATACTAATGTTATTGCTTTGATTGATCTGGGTTCAACCCATTCTTGTGTTTGTATGAGATTGATGCCTAGTATGAACATGCCTATAGAATCTACTGAATTTGTAATTAAAGTATCAAATCCATTAGGCAGTATGTAAAAATTATCGTTTGATGATTAGAGGTCACTGTTTTCTAGCCGATCTAATGCTATTTTCATTTGAGAAGTTTGATGTGATTCTTGGTATGGATTGGTTGACTGCCCATGATGTGATAGTGAATTGTGGAAAGAAATACATTAAGTTGAAATGTAAAAACGGCGATATTATCCGGGTTAATTCAAAAGAGCCAAATCGTTCTCTTGCTATGATTTCTATTATGTCTGCTTAGAAATGTTTTGAGAAAAGGGTGTGAAGCTTATCTTGCTTTTGTATGGAACACTAGAGATCCAGAGTTGAAAATTGAATCAGTGCGAGTGGTACCTGAGTATTCAGATGTGTTTCAGGATGAATTGTCAGGTTTGCCTCCTATTAGAGAAGTTGAATTTGGTATTGAGTTGATTCCAGGTACAACTCCTATTTCTATTGCTCCTTATAGAATGGCCCCGTTGGAATTGAAAGAATTGAAAGCTCAGTTGCAGGGAATTAACTGATAAAGGTTTTGCAAGGCCTAGTTGTTCTCCGTGGGGTGCACCAGTGCTTGTTTTGAAAAAGAAAAACGATACGATGAGATTATGCATAGAGTATCAGCAGCTTAACAAAGTAACTATAAACAACAAATAACCACTGCCTAGAATTGATGATCTATTTGACCAATTGAAGGGAGCTACTGTGTTTTCCAAGATAGATTTGAGATCCGGTTATTATCAGTTGAGAGTTAAAGAGGCAAATGTTTCGAAGACTGCTTTCCGGACTAGGTATGGTCACTATGAGTTTCTTGTGATGCCATTTGGCTTGACTAATGCTCCTGCTGTTTTCATGGACTTAATGAACCGAATTTTCAGACCTTACTTGAATAAATTTGTAGTTGTGTTCATTGATAATATTCTGATTTATTGTGATGATGAGATTGAACATGCGAAGCATTTGAAAACCGTTTTACAGATTTTGAGAGATAATAAGCTTTATGCCAAGTTTAGTAAAAGTGAGTTCTAGCTTCGGGAAATTGGATTCCTTGGACACATTGTCTCAGGTGATGGCATTAAAGTTGATCCGAGTAAAATTTCAACAATTGTTGAGTGGAAACCACCCAAAAATGTGTCAGAGGTTAGAAGTTTTCTTGAATTAGTTGGTTATTACAGACGGTTTGTAAAGGGATTTTCCATGATAGCTACCCCGTTGACAAGATTGTTGCAGAAAGATGTCAAGTTTGAATGGACTGAAAAGTGTCAGTAGAGTTTTGACAAGTTAAAGGCAGTCTTGTCTGAAGCTCCTGTTTTAGTACAATCAGAACTGGGTAAAGAATTTGTGATTTACAGTGATGCATTCTTGAACGGATTGGGTTGTGTACTTATACAAGAAGATAAAGTCATCGCATATGCTTCCAGATAGTTAAAGCAACACGAGAAAAACTATCCGACGCACGACTTAGAGCTGGCTGCCATTGCATTTGCGTTGAAGATCTGGAGACATTACTTGTACGGTGAAAAGTGCTGAATATTTACTGACCATAAAAGCTTGAAGTACTTGATGACTCAGAAATATTTGAAATTGAGGCAAAGAAGACGGCTAAAGTTGATTAAAGATTATGAGCTAGTGATCGATTACCAACCGTGTAAGGCAAATGTTGTTGCTGATGCCTTGAGTAGAAAATTTTTATTTGCATTGAGAGCTTTGAATATCAGTTTGTCTTTATCTGATGATGGTTCCATTTTAGCTGAGTTGATGGCTAAACCGATGTTTCTCGAAGAAATCTGTAAAGCTCAGAAAGATGACAATGAGTTGCAAACTAAAAGAGCTTAGTGCGAGTCAGGTGTAGAGTCTAATTTTCAAATTGGTTCTAATGGTTGTTTGATGTTCAAAAATTGGATATGTGTACCGAAGAATGATGAGCTTATTTGAAAGATCTTACAAGAAGCACATAGCAGTTCTTTGTCTATTCACCCAGGTAGTACAAAGATGTATAACGATTTAAAGAAAATGTACTGGTGAGTAGGAATGAAAAGAGATATTTCAGAATTTGTTTCTAGGTGCTTGATCTGTCAACAGGTAAAGGCCGAACATCTGGTACCTTCAGGTTTATTGCAGCCTCTGTTAGTTCCTGAGTGGAAATGGGACTGAGTTACCATGGATTTTGTAGCAGGGTTGCCGTTGAAATCGAGAAAGAAAAATACAATATGGGTTGTGATTGATAAGCTAACAAAATCAGGTCATTTTATCTCGGTTCGTATGTATCATTCACTTGACAAGTTGACTGAATTGTATGTTTCAAAGATAGTCAGATTACATGGGGTACCGTTATCGATTATCTCAGACAGAGATCCGAGATTTACTTCGCGATTTTAAAGGAAATTGTAGGAAGCTTTAGGTACAAAGTTGAACTTCAGTACGGCTTCCCATCCTTAGACCGATGGTCAGTCAGAGAGACTTATTCAGCTACTTGAAGATATGCTCAGATGTTGTATTTTAGAATTTCAAGGTAGTTGGGAGAAATATTTGTCGTTGGTAGAGTTTGGCTATAATAATAGTTATCAGTCAAGTTTAAAGATGGCTCATTATGAAGCTTTGTATGGACGTAAGTGTCGTACGCCTTTGTATTGGATAGAGCTTAAGGAAAATCAGACTTACGGGGTTGATTTAGTCAAAGAAACGGAAGAGAAAGTAAAAGTTATCAGAGATTGTTTAAAAGCGACTTGATGCATGAAGTCTTGTGCAGATTTAAAAAGAAAAGAGATCGAGTATCAAGTTGGTGACAAAGTGTTTTTGAAAGTATCCCCGTGGAAGAAAAATTTAAGATTTGGCAAGAAAGGCAAACTAAGTCCACGTTTCATTGGATCGTTCGAGGTGACTGAAAGAACTAGGCCTTTAGCATATCGGTTAGCTTTGCCAACTGAGTTAGAGAAGATTCATAATGTATTCCATGTGTCTATGCTACGTCGTTACTGCTCCGATCCATCACATGTGATCTCACCGACAAAGGTTGAGATTCAGCCAGACATGACTTATGTTGAAAAACCGGTAAAAATTCAAGATAGAGAGATCAAGCAACTAAGGAACAAGAGTATTGCACTTGTGAAAGTGTTATGGAATAGGCATGGGGTTGATGAGGCTACATGGGAGCCCGAAGAGGCTATGCGAAAATAATACCCAAATCTCTTCACAGGTAAGATTTTCGGGGACGAAAATCCCTAAATGAGGAGAAATGTAACATCCTAATTTTGGGCCTAATTGAAACAGTGATTTCGAGACCACAAATTCAACGTGATAAAATTTATTTTTATTATATTTTTATGGTCTATGATTTCACGGAATGATTTTGTGAAAATTTCGTTCGAAAATTTCAACGTTTGGACACTCAATTTAGTAAAAATGACTAAATTGTAAAAAGTGTAAAGGTTGAGTTCTACATGTTAAAGGTGTCCAATTATTATGAAATTTTAAATTGGAGGTCCTTATATGGTAATTAGACCATTGGTTAAGTTGGTGGATAAAAATGGACATGGTTAGGCTTGTTTCCAAAGATTTTCATTAAGGGCATTTTGGTCATTTAATTATTAAAATGAATTAAAAACAAAATTAAAAGCCAATTTTTGTTCATCTTCTTCATTTGGCCGAAATTAGCAAGGGGGGAAGCCATAGCTAGGGTTTTCAAGCTTTCAAGCTCCATAATAAGTGATCTCATTCCCCGTTTTTAATGTTCTTTACGTTTTTGGAGTCCTAGTAACTTGATTTAGCTTATTCTACCAATAATTTAACCTAGGGTTTATATTTGGAAAAATACCCATAGGTGAAATGTGTTTATTTTGATGTTTTATGGTAGAAAATGAAGCTTGAAATTATGTTAAAGAACTTTTGCTAGACGATTTTAATTGAAAACGAGTAAAACGACATAATCGGTAAAAATACCTAATGTTCATGATTGTTAGAGTGGGAATTTGATGTTGCCATAGATGGGAAAAATGTTCAGCATGTTATAAAACAAAAGAATAAGGGATGAAGTTTAATATCCGAGCTTTGGGACAAAAGTGTAAATATGCAAAAGTTTAAGGGCAAAATTGTAATTTTTACAAACTTTGAGTCAATGACTGTTTTGATAAATGTGAATATCAAATAAGCTAGATTTGCTATTATAGATCAAGAAGAACGAAATTCGGAGTTAGACCGGGGAAAGAAAAAGATTGAAGACTAAATTGCTAGATTTGGTCAAATTTGGTACCGACGTAAGGTTACGGTAAATAAATACAATATTTCAATAATTATTATTAATGCTGCTATTTTCCAGCAATTATGTATTTATTTCATGAAAATATCTAATGTTAACTCAAGTATGAGATGACAGAGAATCAGTGATAAAAGCCCCGTTGAAACATTGGGAATGTAATGGATACAAATGTCATGATATTTGGGTAAAGAGATCCCATGTAAGACCATGTCTGGGACATGGCATTGGCATAATTGAGATTATGAGAGGTCCCATGTAAGACCATGTCTGGGATATGGCGTTGGCACCGAGATGAGAGTCCCCCATAAGACCATGTCTGGGACATGGCATGGGCACCGATATGAGAACTCCCATGTTGATTAATACAAAGAAATTATAAAAAGAGTAAAAATTTGCAATGGTATAGTTTTTGGACAGCAGCAGTAACGTGAATTTGAAAAATCTCCAAAATTGGAAGAAATGAAATTAGAGAGTTAATGAGATATATAATTAAATCTTATTGAGTCTATTTTCATATGAAAGAAACATTGTCCACAAAGGATTTTTATATTATGAGATATTTCAATTTTAGTGAGACATGGTCAGAATGGCTTCTGAAGTCCCTATTTTGACTTTAGAAAATCATTAAAAATTTTATAGAAATAATTATGAGTTATAATTTATATTTATAGAATCCTTAGTGAGTCTATTTTCATTAAAAAGAAGTGGAATCACCATATGAAGTCTATAAAAGAAGATAATTATTTTTTAGTGATGAGAGGTCAAGGCAGTCGAACAGTGAAATAGGAGAGACTTCAACTAATAAATTGTACTAATTGGCTGATCCAAAAATTCTAAAAAATTTATGGAAATAAAATATATGAGTCTAGTTTCAGGGAAAATTTGCGGATCTAAATTTTTAGTTTCGTAACTCAAGTTATAATTAAATTAGTGACTACTGTGCAGGTGCATAGCATTATGGTGAACAGTGAAATAAATTTTAAAAGTAATTTTTTATGCCCCGAACTAATAAGTTAAGTCAAGTAACGCCTCATGCTCGACTCTGAAAACGATCTCGGGTAAGGGGTGTTACATTTTTATGTCTTCGTTAAGGTTATAATGGCATGTATAGCTGAACTTATGGTTGATGATTAGTTGAATGTTAGTTGATGTGTTTGGTATGTATATGTCGTTTTAGGTGATGTAACCTTGGTACATTTGGTGCCTTGTTGATATGTGTTAATTTGATAATATGTTAAAGCATGTTTGAATGACCAAAGTGATATATGATGAAATGACCTCAACATGGTCAAGATATGGTATGCTTTGGAAAGGTTTTGAACTAGTTATGGCATGAATCTAATATAGTATGGTGGTTATGTATCAATTATGTTATGTTTTGGCATGGAAACAAGTTAAGTGATAATTGGTTAAATATGCACATGTATAGGTATTTTGGATGTTGAAGTAGCCATATGTTTTGGCTTGTGTTTATCCCTTTTTCGATGATGATATGAATATAGTTTTGGCATGTAAATATTTGTTATTAAAGTGGTTGATAATGCTTGAATGATTAAAGATGGAATGGTAGTTTAAAATGCATATTATAAATGTCTTGTGATCTGTTTGAATGTGGTGATTTGGTACTTTTGTTATAAATGACATATATGGCTATTGATGTTAGTTGTTGAATGGCACATTTGGTACCTTTTGGTGCTAATTGGATAGGTAAATCAAATAGTATGTTTTGGTATAAACTTAGTTAAAAGTTAGTTGAACATTTTGGCTAATTTGAGTATATGGTTATACCTGTTTAAGGGTTGAGATTGAGGTTTCCTTTAGGCATATTGGTTGTATGCTTATGTACCATATTTAAATAACTTGTTTATGCATGGTCTTAGTGCAAATTGAAGGCTTGTTTATATGTGAAAAAGTGATTTTAGGTATATGCATGAATGGGTGAGAAAATGCTTCGAAATGGCCTAGTTTTTCATCCACATGGGTAGAGACACGGGTGTGTGTCTCAGCCGTGTGTGATACACGGCCGTGTCGTAGTTTTCAAAGGGTTGTAAGTCAGGATGTTACACGACCTAACAGACAGCCTGGCACACGGGCATGTGGGTTGGCCGTGTGACCCAAGCTAGTGAGTTACATGGGCACAGACACGGGCTGGGACACGACTATGTGTCCTTACTTCGAATGTCTACACGGCCTGACCACATGGCCGTGTGACCCCTATAGTTTTGAAAATTTCCATTCTTTCCTAAAAAATTCTATAAGCTTCTGATTTAGTCCCAACTTGTTTCTAATGTGTTTTAGGGTCTCGATGGCTCGTATAAGGGACAATATGCATGTTATGGATTAGTTTTTCTATGTTTAATAATGTGAATTAAAATGTTTTAAATTTTTTGTTTGAAATGTACACTCCAGTAATGCTCCGTAACCCTATTTCTGCGACGGATACGGGTTAGGGGTGTTACAGATGTGATGAAATATGATGAATTAAAAAGGACTGTTGAGTTAAAAGACTTACTTGTAATGAAGGAATTTACTTATGTTATGAATAGGTACACTGATTCGTGAATTGATAACGTAATTAAGCTTATGCAAAGTAAATGGAATGGAAAGTAAGTAAATGAAATGATTCACCATTATAAGAAAAGGTTGATGATTATGTAATTCAGCTTATAAGACCTTATTATGTTATAAATGGAAAGTATTCGGTATCTTAATGAACCTATTCATTTGTGAGTTGATAGTTATATAGTTTGATAAATCTTGAAGCATTGGTATAGGTTTGTTTATGACTTATAAAGTTCATATTTAAAATGGAATGTTATGTTTAAAGTTTCTACGAGCTTACTAAGCATCCATTGCTTATGTGGTTGTCTTTCTCTTACTTTACAAATTATTGGAAGCTCGATCGATTTGGAAGCTCATCGGAGATATATCACACTATCCAACGATTATATTGGTAGATTTTGATGTTTTGATCAAGGTTATAATGAAATGTATAGGTGGACTTGTGGTTTACGTTAGTTGATGTGTTTGGCATGTATATTTCATTTTGATTGATGTAACCTTAGTACTTTTGATGCCTTATTTATGTGTGTTGTTATGAAAATGTGATAATGTATGTTTGAATGGTAAAAAAGATAGGTGACGAATTAACCACAACATGGTCAAGTTATGGTATGCTTTGGAAAGGTTTTGAATAGATGTGCATGATTGAAATATGGTATGTTTATATATTGGTTGATGAAACCATTTGGTAATGGCTAGATTGGTATCATTTGGATGACTTTGATGCATGTGAGAAATGGTCCAAATGGTAAAGTCATTTTGCTATGGCATGAATCTAATATGGTTAGGTTGGTCTGTGCCAATTGTGATATGTTTTGTTACGGAAACAAGTTAGTCGATAAATGGTTAAATATGCACATGTTTAGGTATGTTTAATGTATGTGTTTGAGGTGTCTTTATGCCATATTGGTTGAATAGAATTTGGTCAATTTATGCATGTTTAAACATGTTTTGATACATTGGTCATAAGTACAAACAACTTGTAAGGGTGTGCTTGAATTGGGTGAAAGAAATGGCTTGAATTTGTCCTATTTCTTGTCCACACGGCCTAAGACACGGGCATGTGTCTCAACCGTGCGTGACACACGGCCATGTGACACAGCTGTGTGTCCCTTGTAGGTTTTAAAGGTGGTATTTCGAGAGTTACACAGCCTAGCATACGGGCGTGTGGCTTGGTCGTATTACCCAAGTCAAAGAGTTACACGGGCATAAGCTGGGACAAGACCGTGTGTCCCTATTTCGAATGTTACACAGCCTGAGACACTGGCGTGTATCTCAGCCATGTGAGTCACACAGTCGTGTGACCCCTGCAGTTTAAATTTTTCTAACTTTTTCCTCAATGTTTCAAATGTTTCTGATTTAGTTCCTAATTGTTTCTAAAGTGCTTCTAGGGCTTTGAAGTATCGATTAAAGGACGATATGCATGTGTATGAATAGACTTTGCTATGTATAATGAAATGATTAGAAATGTATGTTTTTATGTTACGCCTTTACGGTAATGCTCCGTAACCCTATTCTGGCGGCAGATACGGGTTAGAGGTGTTACATGTTTAGTTGTTGAATGAAGTGGTTTTAATCATAGAGCAATGTTTATTTGTTTAATATCATATAAATATGGTCTTTTGAGTATTTTTGTGACTAAATGTTTAGTATGTAAATGTGGTGTCTTTGAATGGCATATTGGTTGGATGATATAGATTAATTGATTTGATATATTTAAGTATGTTGTAGTAGTGTCGGGGTCTATTGAATGTGTGCATAATTGGAATGGTGGAATAGGTATGGTTTGGTCTTAAAAGAGTATGATTTTTGGGTCAAATTTGGTGCAAATGACATGGGACACAAGCTGTCACACGGCCATGTAACACACACGGCCTTGTGACACGGTCATGTGTCATTTGTGAATTCTTATTGTTTTAAGTCAATAAGCTACACGGCCTAGCACAAGGCCGTGTGTGGCAAGTCAGAGAGTTACACGGTCGTGTAACCTTACTCAGTGAGTTACACGGGTGAGGACACAGGCTGGAATACGGCCGTGTGTCTCTTGTTCGATTGTTACATGGGGCCGTGTGACCCCTATTTTCACGTTTTTGAAATTTTTTTCTTAAAACCTCTGATTTTTTTTGAAAATAATCCCGAATTGTTTAACTATTTTTAAGGCCTTGAAAGCCCAAGTTAAGGTCCAAATTGCATTTTTTTATAGATTCTTAATGAGTTTTTGTTAATTAATTTTGAATGAAATATTTTGATATAAATTGTTTGGAATTGCTTGGTAATACTCTGAAACCCTAATTTGACGACAGGGACGGGTTAAGGTGTTACAATGAGCCTCACCGTCAAGTAAGGACACAACACAACCCAACTTTTCCTCGTTAGAACATGACATTTGTTCAAGGATCCTTTCAGCTCTCTCCAGCCAGTACTCATCTACGGTCGGATAGGTACCTTTCACTCAAAAAAATCTTTACCACCCAACGTCTGTAGATGTTCAAGCAGCAACCATCAACTAACAAGTGCAAGATTCACAAGTTCGAGAGTAGGGTTAGCACCAGCAATCCACTGAAATGCTCTAATCATAGCTTCATTAGAGGGCCTACACCCTTATCAGGTATATTGACTGACTCTATGCGATGGCACAAGAGGTGCAGATGATGTACCATCCTCTTGAGCATTAGCTCTCACATTAACACGTCTAGAAGGCATATCGAATCTAATCTAATACATATACACAAACAAACTAAAGGTGTGAGTGGCAGGGGAAATGATCCAAGTCAACTTCCTACAAACAAACTTTAGAATAAAGGCAATGTGTTCCCGTTCCTACCCCACATTCAATTCAATTAGAAATATTTCAAATAAATTCACACATTTTCAGACAATTCAAGCCAAAAGAGAAAGTCAGACAAATGGGTTTCTAGATCCATGGGTTACGTAAACCCAGTACATACATTGATAACTTAGGTTCAAGTGTTAAATGATCTTAGCTATGATACCATCAAATGTAATACCTTATACTTGGGTTGGTCACCGAGCCCAGGTAACAAGACGCTACACCACCGTATCACATTGTACACATCATGTATTGTCACATTTCATGCAAACATCTTTTTATCTTGGCATCTATACAAATTTTAAATCAGACATATACTAATTATCAATATAACATGCAAAATCTACCTTAATCGAGGTTATGGCATCAATTAAACATACTTTAGGACCACTTAGAAAAAATTTCAAAACTGTTACGTTGGTATCGATGCTGAAGAAGTGGTATCGATACCGCTTGGAAAATCGATACCAAAACTGCTTATTGTTTCTCGTTTAAAAACCAAAGGCACGAAAATTATCGGTACCATTGAAAGAGTATCGATAATTCTACCTCGAGTATCGATACTCATGATAAACTATTGATACTATTTTTTGCATTTTCGAAAATCACAGAGGTATCGTTTTTAAAACTCGAATATCAATACCTCTGCTCCATACCATAAAAATACAGCAGTTCCAAGCATATAATCAATACTAACTTAAATCTAAACAACATGCATCATTTACCCCATTAAATAGACACCAAAAAATCCAAAATAACAGCCCAAAACCTCATAATCATGCCAAGCAAAAAACCAATAAAACTTACTTTAAGTCCATAGGTTCTAAGCAAAATAAACATGTAAACAACTTAAAAATCATAGCATATAGTCTATCACATTGCCTTGTTTTCCCAAACATAAATAATCAAATAAACACCTACGAATAGCCACTAAATTTTTGGCTTGGATCACCCCTCAGAGACCACACTACTCACACTGTCACTACTTATCTACAACGGTTTAAAAGGGAGTGGGTGAGCTTAATAAGCTCAGTGAATACTCAGAATAACATTAATCACTTTAATATTTAAGAACAAATCACATTAATATTTAAGAATAAATCCAATTAATATTTAAGCATAAAGCACATTAACTTTTCAGCATAAATCACATTAACTTTTAACACATTTAATGATAGTTTGGCTCCTAAGGTTATGAAACATAAAGTGGGCACTATCACCACACATAGGATACACAGATCTCCAAACACACCAAATGACTCATAAAGTCGAACATATCCCATAAGTGAAGCATATAGCTAACACTCTCCAACACACCAAACATATCCCATTGAATGGAGCTTAACTCACATTCCCTTATCTCTCCAAATAAGTCCCAAGGCCTCAATGCCCAAATCACATAAACATATAGGTGAGTACTCACAATCCAATGGCATGCAAACTATACCCAACGATCTCATAAAGTCACAAGGCGAAAATATCCACATTATAATCACACTTTTACTTACCGATTTTCCGCACATAACACTGCATATTCATATCATTAGCACAATGTATTCATTGTTGCTTGGCATGGATAACATGCCCACATATTCATATACATCACATCTTAGTTATCTTTATCATAATTACGCAAGCATATTTATCACATATTAAGCATAGGTATGAGAACACTTACACTCAGAATTTCGAGTAGGGGTTTAGGTTACTTCTAATTTCTCAATTAACACAATGAATCGTCTACGAGCAGCTATTCCAAAACACTCACCAATTACGCTTTCGCCGAAAATCCAAAACCTCAAACTAGCTTTTTCTTACCTTTATATTTACTCATAAAAGGTCCTAACGATTCCAACACTTCAACACAGTAAAACACACAACAACACAATCAACATTCAGCTAAAGACTTACATCAAACAATCCAAAAACACAAGTCTAAGCTAGGTTCACATTTGACCGAAACCTTCAGTATAGAAAACTTAAAATTCAAATATATCGGTCTATACTTAATCTTTTTGCCTAAAATGAACACCATTCATCTAATTATTTACCTACAACTGATTCTCAACCTTTAAACTTCACAAAACTACTCAATTCATTGTATCGAAATTTTTCGACAAACAATAGGAATTTTTCATGAAAACTCATTAAAAAATTAGAAATTCTAATTATGTTAAAACAAGTTAAAAAACACTTTGACACCATAATTTTACCCAAAATCCTGAAATCCACCATTAATGACACAATTTTGACTTTTATTTAAAACATGTGATTTAATAGTTAAAAATTTGTTTAAAAGACCTGATATCATTTAAAACTACTTAGGAATTGAATCGTTATCTTAGTTGACGAAAAATTGAGTGTTTGATCGAAAACCTAGAAAACCCACAAGCTTGACAATGGAGGAATCTATGGTGTTTCTGGGTGTGTTTCTTGGATTTTATGGCAGTTTAATGGTTTTGTAAGTGATAGGAATCAAAGGAATTTTGGTTTGGCAAAGAAAATTGAATGGAAGAGTTGGGAGAACAAATGGACAGCAAGAACAAGTTATGGAGAATAACTAACATGAAAATAAAACTATAAATAAGGGTTTGTATGTTGAATTTTAAAATCTGGCCTAATTTCCTCTTAAAAACTCTAAGTTTTAACTCTTTTACAAATCAGTTCTAATTTCAAAATTAAAGGTATTTAAAACTCATTTTCAAAAATTAATTTAATTTTCTAAAAGCCATAGACGAAAACATTTTCGATTACCATGCTTACAAAATTTTCGGGCACACTAAAGCTAAAATCCCTTAAATACCCTTGAAACTTCTATGCCCAATTTTGGGTGTTACACGGGCACTCCACAATAGAATGACATAGTTGAGAGAAGGAACAGAACCTTACTCGGCATGGTTCATTCAATGTTAAGTTATTCACAATTCCCTGTTTCCTTTTGGGGATATGTGCTACAAAGGGTTCACTATATTCTGAATGGTGTGCCAAACAAGTTTACTTGCAAGACACGTTATGAACTATGGCATGAAAAGAAATCCGCTCTAAATCACTTTAGAATATGGGGTTTTTCAGCACACATTTTGGATAAGGATGTAAAAAAGTTGGATGCATGGGTAGAATTGTGCATGTTTGTACGATATCCTACAGGAAAAAATGGTGGATTATTATACAAGCCAAAAGATAATACGTTAAATTTTCTATACATGTTACTTTCCTTGAGGAAAGCTACATGGATAACTTTAAGCCTCGAAGTAAAGTGGTACTTGAGGAACTTTTGGGAGTTGTAGAACAATCACCAAGTTCAATTCTCGAGAAAGTTGTAGAAAGGTCTACAAACAATCAACAGCATACGGGAATCCTTCGTAGTGGGACAGTTTCTAAGAAATTGGACTGCTTCATCTATGATGGTAGTATTTATAATACGGAAGTCAATGATGAGGATAATGATCCATTCACTTACGATGAGGCTATGCAGAACTTTAATTCCCAGCTCTAGAAATAGACCATAGATGTCATGATGGATTCTATGAAATCCAATACAGTGTGAGAACTTGTAGACTTACCAGTTGGGATTAAACTCATAGGGTGTAAATGGATGTACAAGAAGAAGATAAATGTGGAAGGGAAAGTGGAAATACATAAAGCTAGACTTGTAGGGAAAAACTACACACAGAAAGAAGGTATTGATTACGATGAGACCTTCTCTCGTGTAGCCTCAAGTCTATCCGCATACTCTTATCCATTATCGCTGCTCTTGATTACAAGATCTGGCAAATGGATGTCAAGACAACATTCTTGAATGGCTATCTTGATGGGACCATTTACATGGCTCAACCCATTGGCTATGTTTTCAAATGAAATGAGCAAAAACTTTGCAAACTGCTAAGATCCATTTACGGACTTAAGCAGACATCCCGCTCATGGAATAAAAAATTTGATCAAATGATCAAAAATTTTGGGTTTGAGAAAATCGCTAATGAACTTTGTGTTTATAAGCGTATAAAGAACAAAAAGGTGGTCTTCTTCTTTTTATCTGTCGATGATATATTTCTTATTAGAAATGATGTAGAAGAATTGTCATCGGTTAAACTGTGGTTATCTCAATAGTTTAGCATGAAGGACTTGGGTGAAGCTAGTTATATTATTGGAATTCTAATCCTTAGGGATCTAAAAAACAAAACAATAGCTCTATCACAAGTTCCATACATCAATAAGGTACTGGAAATGTTTGCAATGACTGATGTGAAGCCAAACGCTCAACCAACTGCATTAGGTTTTCATCTTTCTTTGGACGATTGTCCTAAGACGGTAGAAAAAAAAGAGCATATGAGTAAGGTTCCATATGCTTCAACAGTTGAAAGTCTTATGTATGTGATGCTTTGCACACATCCAAATATCTATTTTGTAGTGGGAATGATTAGTCAATATTAGGCGAATCCTAGTCTTAGTCATTGGCAAGCTGTAACCAGAGAGATTGTTGCTTCGTAATCAATACATTCTTTTTTAGTATAACATTTTTCTACAAGTATAGTCTTATAAGTTTCCACTTTTGCATTCATGTTTCTTTTCTTATTGTAGATCCACTTACACCCTATGGGTTTTATCCCTTTCAGTAAATCTACAAGTTCCCACACAAAGTTGGAATCCATAAAATTCATCTCAACTTTAATATTTATTTCCCAGAGTTTGGAATCAACACTCTACATTGCTTCATATGTGAGTGGCTAGTCATCTACCTGTTTGGCAGACTCGGTATTTAAAACACTTCCACTGGAGTGGAAAAACTCAAGCCTACAGGAGACCCTCCCATTGTGACAAATCACCCTACGCTGTTGATCGTTTGCAGGTCTACTATTAGGAGTTGGTTCTAGAACCATCTTCGTAGGGTTTTATATATTTCCTGAAATTTCATCGAGTACTTCTTTACTCCGACGTTGGAAGTTATTCATGTAATTTCCTCTCACTGTGAAAGAGCACCCTACGTTGTTGATTGTTTGCAGGTCTACTATTAAGAGTTGGTTTTAGAAGCATTTTCGTATGGTTTTATATATTTCCTGAAAGTTCCTCGAGTACTTCTTTACTCTGAGGTTTGAAGTCATTCATGTAATTTCCTCAAATAAAGTAGCATGGAATGACACTATCACAGTTTACTCCTTTGGGTTACAAAACAAACCACCCTTTATTCCTTTTGGATATCCTACAAACATACACAATTCTATCTGTGAGTCCAACCTCCTTGCATCTTTATCCAATACGTAGGTTGAACATCCCCAAATCCTTAAATGGTTTAGATTCAAGTTCTTACCATTCCACAATTTGTATAGAGTTTTTGATGTTGCCTTAGTTGGCACATCATTCAGAATATAACAAGTCGTTTGTACCGCATATCCTCAAAAAGAGAATTTTAGCTTTGAATAACTTAACATCAAACGAACCATGTCTAAAAATGTTTGATTCCTTCTCTTTGCCATGCTATTCTGTTGTGGAGTACCCGATATGGTTTACTGGGATAGAATCTCATTCTCTATGAGGTACCCTATGAAATCATATTATTAATATTCCCCACCTCAATTAGATTAAAGTTCCTTTATGGGTAAATATAGTTGTTTCTCCACTTCCACACAAAAATCTTTGAATTTATCAAAGGTGCCACTCTTACGGTGCATTAGGTACACATACTCATATTTGGAATAATCATCAATAAAGGTTATATAATATTTGTAACCACCTCTTGCACTAAAGCTCATAGGGCCAGATACGTTAGTGTGCACAAGTTTTAGGGGTTTCACAAACCTCATTCCTTTTGCATTAAAAGATCGCTTAGTCATCTTACCTTCTAAGCAAGACTCACATTATGGAAGATCAACTGCTTTAAGCAAACTTAAAGTGTCATCTTTCACAAGTCTAGTGATTCTTTCTTGGCTAATATGACCAAGTCTCAAATGCCAAAGGTATGTCTCATTAGAGTGAGAAGTTTTAAGTCTTTTATTCAACATTTCAATCCCAAGCAGTGTGTACATCTTGGTAACACACTTATGACAAGGTCATTGGAACTTGATCCAACTCGGGTCCTGATATTCTCTAATCTAGGATATAGGCCAAATATGCCTCACATCCCTCTCTAAACAATTCTTGGGCTAACATAGTTGAGATTATATTGGTTGGACATTCCGATCAACTAGTTTCAACATTTAGCAAATCACTTTCTATAGATTTCAACGAAATTCTCTTTTGTTTACAAATTAACCATCACGTTGTGACAAGACAACCAATCCATAACAAGGATTACATCAAATTCATCGAACGGTGACATCATTAGATTGGCCAAAAATTCTCAACCCTAAATTTTTAGTGGACAATTTTTACAAATTTTATTAACAATAACACTTTGTCCTAATGGGTTGGTTACCCAGACATCAAACTATTTCATTCTACTGGTATGTTTCTTTTTGTCAATAAATATGTGCAAATATATGAATGAGTTTACCTAGGGTCAGCCAATGCATGCAGAGAGACATCAAATAGGGAAAATGTACCGATAATAACATCTGGAGCATTGACCTCTTCTCTATCTCAGATTGCATAGACTCGGATAGGTGCACGAGCCTCAAATCTCAAGGATGTATCTCTAGCTCCTCCAAGATTACCACCAATACCACTATTGAACCCAAGTTTACTCCCTCTCTAAGAGATTGACATAGTCTTAGCAGTTTGCTCTTTACTTTCATCTGACCTTCTTGAGCAATCCCTCCTTAAGTGTTCTTTGGAGCCACATAGAAACAAGCTCCACTTTTCAACCTACACTCACCTCCATGATTTCTTCCACAGTGCCTGCAAATTTATCTATCTACATTGTGAGCACTCCTTACGCTAGTTACATATGTAGTCTAGGGTTGCGGAATACTCATTCTTGGCTAATCTTTCCTCGAAATTCCTAAAAAAGTAGATAAATGACTTTGAAGATCTCTCAAATTTTTAGGTGGAAGAGTCGGGAAAGATCTAGCCATACTACACTTGCCAGAGTCTTGTGTCTTGGATTTGGCTTACTTTATATTGTTATGCATGTCTTTGATTTTCTATGTTCTTTTGGACAACACAACGAACTCTTTCAACTCCAATGCTCCCACTAACATGCGTATATCTTCATTCAGACTGCATTAAAAATGAGTACACATATGAATTTCAATAGACAATAGCTCCCTCGTATATTTACTGAGGCAGACAAATTCTCATTCGTGCTCGACTACAGTCATTTCTCCTTGCTCCAGTTCTATAAATTCCCTCTTTGTTTTCTCTAAGTATAATAAACTGATGTGCTTCTTTTTAAATACAATCAAAAAGAATTCTCATTTTACCCGGTCTCTTGGAACTATTGATGTCAAAGTTGTCTGCTACTAATATGCTTCTTCCTTAAGTAGAGACACGACACATTTCACACTATCTTCTAGAGAACACATTAGCTTATCAAGAACTTTCTAATTATTTTCTAACCACTACTCGGCTTTTGTAAGGTCGTCTTCTTTCTTGCCTTTAAATTTTCTACTCTACATTTACGAATTTTTTCAATTGGAGAGCGGACCATAGGTATCAATTGAAGAACCTGGGGTAAATGTGGTGCCATAAAGGGGAATTTTAGATGGAAGAAAGGGCATTTGTTGTTAGGGAACGGAAGGAGTAGCTCTCGTAAACTATGTGAACCATTGGTTCATCATATCCATAAAGACATCTCTGGCATCATTTCCAAGCCCTTGCAGAATGGGCAAACTTCTAGCAACTCCTTGATCAGAGATGAGATTATTACTTTCAACTTCATCACTTACTACGCTGTTAGAATCAGATGACATGGTTTATCTATATGAAAAACAAAGCCAATTCGTATCAGTAAGTAACACACCATAGTGGACTATGGTTGCATATATTTCTGGACTTGATTTACACCACGGTTCAGTCTTAAAATCAACTAAAATGTAGCTCTAATACCAATAAATATAAAACCCCTGCCCAACCAAATTATCAGGTTCGAATCACAGGATGCTACGATCGTTGTTGGAGCAACTATGGGTAGTCAT
The DNA here is from genome assembly GCF_025698545.1 of Gossypium raimondii. Lineage (NCBI taxonomy): Eukaryota > Viridiplantae > Streptophyta > Magnoliopsida > Malvales > Malvaceae > Gossypium > Gossypium raimondii. The sequence goes on from NC_068570.1 coordinate 37,971,954, forward strand.
ACGCTTTATGACCATTTAAGACATGTATTTAGCATTAATAAGTATTCATGACATGATGCACAATCATTTATGTTCTCACACGAGCTTACAAAAACTCTTTTTCTAACCTGAGTATGAAGCAGGACCAAAGTGCAAAGTTTTTAAAAGTTTTGAGCTGACATCACGACCTCAGGTTTCCTCGTCGCGGCGAAGTCATCATAGTAAGCCACGTCATGACGACATGCATACCCACGTCACGACGTCACTCACTATCAATTGACATTGCGACATAAAATACCTCTTGTCGCAATGTTGGCCTTGTTTTTGCTAACATGCACATTTGGTACCTAATTTAAGTATTTCCAAATCATATCAAACATGTTTTCACACAATATTCACCAAAATAAGGTTAATTAACTAAACCAATTTACAACCAACTCATGTATAAACTAATCAATCATTCATTCAATACCTTACCAACTAATTATAGACATTTAGCTATATGCATGTCCATTCCACCTACTCCTACCAAAATGCCTTCAACTTCCAACTCAAACACAAACATCTTACTAATTTAAAACTACCAATTCAAGAGTTTGACATGAATAAGTCAAAACATATACTAAATTACATAGCATACTTATCATATATCTTACCATTGCTAAAACATTATTTAGCTGAACCAATTCAAATGGCCTAATTGATAGCTTAACATGCCGAACCATTCAAAGGTAAATTCATCATGTATACATCATCAAACTTAACCAAAATGTGTACTACCAATATACATACCAAACAATACATCCAACATTAGACATCACACGAGCACATAATGCCATTCACTACAAAATAACTACAAGCATACTAAAGACCCATATGTCCATGCTACATATTCTAGACTCAAAATGAACATATAACTACCGTCTTTGGATAGTGTGTGCTTCCCCAATGATCCAACTCGGCAGTTCTACAAGGAAGTAAACAACTAAGGTAAGAATTAAGAATGCTTAGTAAGTTCAAATGGAAACTAAAAAAATACCTTTATCATATCTATACATATCCTTTGGCAACCAACTTTACTATCCTTTAGCACATCATGACATATCTATACATATAACAATATCATCAACCAAATACATTAGTTACATTCAACGATCATGAGTAATCTCAAAACTTAAACAAAGTCATGTAACAATTCATATAACAAATATCCCCAATTATCATTTCCATTCCATTTCATAGTTTAATTTCTATTTTCAATTCATTGAAATATCGCTCGATGGAATTATAGTAAAACGGACTCTGATATACGAAAATAAGTTGCTCACACAAGCTGGCAGTATATCAGGGTTGCTCACACAAGCTAACATTATATTGAGGTTACCTGTCTAGGCTAAACCTTCGATACGTATAACTTGAGAATCTGCAACAAATGCTAGATCTCGTAATAACATGTATAACCTTTGATTAATCGCGCGTATAACCCTAATGATATGTCATACGTATCCTAACCTTTACTATGCCTCATATCTATATCTATATCATTATGAATACATGTACCGAGTCACACATTTCATTTACAAGTCCTGTAACAACCAATTCTCATATTTGTATTCCCATACAAATTCATAATAACCAAATATTTGCAGAAATATTTAATTTAGTCCAACTTAAACCAAATGTGTCAAATCCATTAAATTCTAGTTAAAACTAACATATAGATAAGTTCAAACATAAAATAGAATAGAGTGGTATGTCCCATATGAACTTACCTGTTCAAAATACATAAAGCGAATACTTCAAGGATAATTCGAAGTTTTAGCTTTTCTCCGATCAACTCCATTTCATTCTGATTCTTGATCTAAACAATTATTTTATACCATCAATCAATACTAAACATCTCCTTACTATGCTATGATATGAATGAACCTTTATAAATTTAATATTTCCATAACCTTAAAATTTTACATTTTATTCAATTTAGTCCCTGAACTCGAAATAGTTATAACTTTAAATTCCTGCCTCAGGTTAAAATCTGATTTCAAATATTCTCACCAGGGACCATAAACTTCCTATTTCTAACACAATTTCATAACAAGTTTTACATTTATTCAATTTGGTCCCTAATGTAATAAAGTTAACAATAAGCTAAATTAACTTTACGATCTAGTCTTTTTCATGTTCTAAGCTTAAAATCTATCAATTTCAAGTCTAATTCTTCAAGAAATTAACTAAGCTTAAAATCTATCAATTTCAAGTCTAATTCTTCAAGAAATTAACTATGGCAACTTTCAAAAATTTTAATAGTTTTACCAATCGATACATGTGTTAGCTAAATCAAGCTCCCACGACTCCAAATCTATAAAAATTACAAGAAAAAGACTTGATTGCAATACCTAAATAGTGGCCAAAATTTTGGAAACCCTTGAAAGCTTTCTTTTTTCCTTCACTTATGGTGGACGGTCTTTAGTTGAGGAAGAAGAGAAATTCTTTTCTCTTTCTTTCCACCATCTTTTTATTATACTAAAATTAAGGTTTAAGAAAATCTTAACATCACTGTCTACTATACTTATCTAAGATGGTTTATTTACCATTTTAGACCTTTGGTTAATTTTCGTTTAAATCATCAAGCCTTTGGCCAAATAAAAACTTATAGCGATTGAACTTTACGATTTAGCCCCTAAACCTTAATTAACTATTAATTCGATAAAATTCTTGGCCAAACTTTAATACATTTTTATGTTATTATAGTAAATATTAATATTTAATATTTATGAGCTTGGTTTACGAAAATGAGAATCTGAAATCGCATTTTCTGGTACCATTGAAAATCGGGTCATTACACCTTTGACATCACAATTCCAACCTGATAACTTTGAAAATTACAATTTAATCCCCCGATAACCTTGGTTCATCATAAGTGCTTTCTAAGCTCGTTTAAAACCTGAATTTGATTAAATGTTGTATTATAATTAAGAACGATCATAATAACTTGAATAAATTGTTTGTATATTATGCAAATGAACTTGTAGTCGGTCCAGCAATGAATGTGACATCTCGTATCTAGGATCCAGTAATCTGATTGAGTATAGAGTGTTACAATAATATTAATATTGAGTTATCGTAATTTATTTAATTATAGTTTTAGTTGAATAGTTGTTAAGGCCAAAATAATAATAACATGGCATAGTGGTGATGCTGATAATGACACATGAAAATAAGAACGCTTTACATTTGAGTGAATTATAATTTAAATTTCTATATTTCATATATTATAATACTAATGAATCATAATATAATGATTTAATAAATTATTTTAATATTTTATTATAATTTAAGTTTATATATTTTATATACCATAAATTAGCAAATTTTAATACCATTTAAATGCATATTTTTACTTTACAACATCACATTTAAAATAATTTTTTTATCTTTTAAAAATACTTTTTGATAACAATTCTAAAAACTTAAAACTTTTCAAAATATTTTTTCAATCATATTTTCAACCTTAATAATAAACTAACTAGAATGACATTTTCATATTTAAGGAAAAGTAATTCGCAAAAATTAATAACATTTCATAAAATTTGATATATTTTTCGCAAATCAAACATAAAAAACGTTCTTTCTCTAACAGTAACTTCTAGGAAAAGTGATCATTATATAGAGGCATTATCGCATCTGGTGAAAATGAAGAAGTATTTGAAAGAGAAGTCAAGGTGCATGGCTAGCCCAATGGCTTTTATTTGAAACCACCTCACTTTCCAATCTAAATCCGACAACTTTGAAGACCAACCGACCCAAGTTCACCTCCATGTACCTCTCAAATCTTATTTCTATTTCCAATATCAACGTATATAAGGTTGCATATCGTAAAATCGGATATTCTTAAATATTTTATAATATTTTCCGTATACTTAATAATATTTAAATTAATTTGTTAATAAGATATTCACGTTATAAGAACTTAAATGTTTAGGTTGGAATATCTTCATGTGTAATTTATACGTAGATTTTAATCTAAATATTTATTTTATAATTTTAATGATTAAAGTTAGTGGTTAAAGAGCTTTTTTGATGTATTTTATAATTTTTATATATTTTTATATTTTTAATAAATTTTAAATGCTTTTTTATATTTTTATTAAAGTTTAAAATATTTTATAACTTTTACTGATTTTTATTTTTTAATTTTTTGTCACATGTCACATCGTGATTTTTAATTTTTTGTCATATGTCACATCGTGATTGTGACACGAAATTGCTTTAACTGAAAAAAGTTTGGAACAATTACCTTTAAAAATCAACTGTTAAAGTTTACGATCAAAGAGTCTTTTGATGCATTTTGGCAATTGAGTGTCAAAAAAAAACAAAAACTTAATTGTTTTTTTTTAAAGTTTGATAGTATTTTTGGTGCATTTTAACAATTCAAGTACTCAATTAGGTGGAAAAAGACAACAACAGTGATTTAATTGCTTTTTTTTTTTGAAAAAGTTTGATAATATTTTTGATATATTTTGACAGTTCGAATACTCAATTGAGTGTAAAAAAACATAATGACTTAATTTATTTTTTAAATTTGAAGACTTTTTTTTATGTCTTCTCAAAGTTAAAGTAGCTAATTGAATGAAAAAAAATATATTTAAAAAACATTTAAGACTTTTTCCATCCTTACCTTTGGATCACCACAATAATAAATGTAACTTCGTTTGAATCCTACCTCTAATGCACACGCTTAAGGTATTGTTGGCTACGGTAAATCCTTTAGGTACTTGGTATTATGATCACAACATTCCAATAAGACACAATTATAGTTGCAAAGAAAACACTATTATATCTACATATTTAGAGCAAACCTTGTGACTTTCTATACATTTTGTTTCAAAATCAGAAGCCATTCACAGTTTTAATCACAAAAACTTCCAAAACCAGCCTATACAATCTAGCATTTATTAAAACCCAGTTCATGATAATCATCAAACCAACCATACCAAAACGAAATTACCTTTCCATTATTTAACACACGCTCACTTACCGGCCTTCTTGCGAGACCCGACTCTGTGTTGAATCCGACCCGCTTCTACCCAATTCCTCCCCACCCGGCACCACCATTCCTGAGTAAACTGGCACTGGACCCGCATTTCTAACTCCATAATATATAGGTTGTTTCACACCATCAGGAGCCACTCTTAATGCGGGATCATAAGGGTCCACGTGCGTTACTGGCCTGTATGCTTGACCCACACCAGCAACCGGCTGATGATACCCAACCGGTATTTGACCCGTTGACATTGGATACTGCTGGACATACTGTGGCCGGATTTGAACAGGTTGAACCTGCGGATTTCCGGATTGAGCTGGACCCGGAACATAATATACAGGTATTTGTTGAGCGGGAGGTACAGAGTAATGAGAACCCGGAATATAGTGCCACATGGGACTACCCGAATATGCCGTTGGCTGCAAAACGGGTTGCTCCACCAAGCTCTCTGTTTGATTCTGCTTTGACTCAAAACCCGGTTCGGGGTTATCTGGTTTAGTCTTAACCGGTGGCAGATCTGGCATTGAAGGTATAACAACTGGAGCTGATGAGGTGGAACAAAAGGGCGATGAAGAAACAACCGGGGCCGGCGAACCCGGGTCCGAAACCGAGACATTCTCATGCAAGAGCTGACGTGTACTTAATTTCGGGCCACGGGGTTGGGCCTCATCGGAGTTATCCAACCCGAATAAATAATCGGGTACCTCCGATACAATCGAGGAAACCTCGGAACGGCCGCGTTCGAGACCAGATGCATTGGCTCCACTGTTAAGAGCGTCTAAGAACCAGTGCTCACGATTAACCGAACCGTCCAAAAGTGAGCTGATGCTACTGGTTCGAGAGTCTTCGCCTTTGGAGAAAAGAAAAATCCGCAACCGAGGGTTATGATTCTGTGCTAGCCGATCATATTCTTCCATCATGTTCTCGAGATCCTCATCGGTCGTCACTGAAATCAACGCGTCAAGATCCTCGTTTGGAAGCTGATACTTAACACTCACGTTGGCAATTCCTAACCACAAAACAAAAGTCAGATCAGATTAAAATCAAATATGACGTCATTAAAAAATAAAAACAAGGAAAATCCATTCTCTTTTGTTGTTGGATTACCTGAGAGTTTAGAGAGCTTTGTGAGGATGGCTGCGAAGGAGGTGGAACGATGGATGGCAACGATGCGGGTATCACCACCGGCATAACGGAGCTGATTATCATGTGGACGTGGAAGGATCTTTCCGCCGAAACTGCACATGAACCGTACACGGGCATCATGAGGAGCATGGTGCTCGGAGCGTGGAGAGGACGCGACGGAATCGGTGGTGGAGTCCAACTCAGAGAGGTGGTGAGACGACATGTTGATGAGGTGGTAGTTACCTGTTGCTGCTATAAGCACAACGGATAAAAGCAAAGTGAGACGGAGTGCGTTGAATTCTGCGTTGAAGAATGTCTTAGCTTTTGAAGGCTGAATAAATCAGGAGAAGTGGCTGTGAGAAATCAGATATGACAGAAGAATCGGGACCCTTGTTTCAGATAGTTCTACAGCAGTTGACCACACATGATCGCTTTTCAGTAATTTAAAGTGGGCGGTTGTGGGCCGCTCGTGGGATTGGAAAGAGATATTAAAGGGAATTGTTTGTGGAATGGGCTTCTTTGAGGCATAAAATAAAAATTAAAGAATGACCCCACTCGACAGGCCGAATGGTTTTAAACCACAAATAATCATTTTTGAGTTACTTACTAATAATAGCTAATCCATGATGTTATTTTTTATTAAAAAACCATGCACTCGCCATATTTGTTACGAAAAAATAGATTTTTTTTCAAATAAAATATTATTTGGGTCCTCATTTCATTTATTGACCTTGTATAAAATTACACATTACAAGTGGATCAAATATAAATTATTTGCTAAAATGTTAATATTTAATACATTAATAGTATATAATTTTATGAATTTTAATAAATTAGATGATATACCATTTAAAGTTTTTAAAATTAAATTCACTTTATTGCGTTTCAAATAATTGTTTTATAATTTCATTAATTATAAAATTATATACAGTTAATTTATTAAATATAAATAAATATAAATCTTTTACTAAAGAGTTAATATTTAATGTATTCAAGATAGTTATTCAAATAGTTGAGGTAGTTGCTAATAGTAGCTAACCCATGACGTTAATTTTCATTAAAAACCATCCACTTGCCATATTTGTTGCTCAAGATTTAGACAAATAATTGGTTTCTTTTAATATATAAAATAAAATAAAACCTTGCATGTATGATCAAGGTAATATAAAATTATATATTATAAATCAATCAAATATAAACCCTTTGCTAAAATGTTAATAATTTACCCAATAATTTTATGCATTATCAATAAACTAAAAGTTAACATATCATTTAAAGTTTTTACAAATAAATCTACTTATGTTCATTTTAAATAGTTGTATCATAATTTCATACATAGATAATATATAAAATTAAAAATTAAAAATATTCGATATACTACTAGTAAAATTTAAAAATTTCTAAATAAAATTGGGTCTATATAAAGTATAGTAAAATTAAAAATTATATAAAAAATGAGACATTTGACAAATTTATAATATTATTTGTAAAGTTAAAAAAGTAGATTGTTAGCATACCAAATACTCAACAGTCTTTATTATATATAAATTTTGAGTAAGTATTTGATATATTGGCAATATACTTTTCTTTATTTCACAAAAAATTTACATACATTTTTTCTAAATAACTAATTTTAAATATTTTACTATATTTTTATATAACACTTATCAACTCTCAAATATTATTTATAAAGTCTAAAACTACACTAAAAGTGTACTAAATATTGTCCAATAAACTTTTTCTAACGAGTTAACATGTGCATTAAGGATGTATAATTTTATGGATTAAGATAAGTAATCATCTAATTTTTTTTTTAAATAAATGAGTTGAAAGAAAAATTGTTTGTTGAACTTTTTTTTTCTCTTTTAGACCAACCTTTTCTACCGACGATGATGACACAGATTCCCGAGAATCATACATAGAAGGTGAAACCCAGTCGGGCGAGGTATGGCTGGACCCGGTAAGAAAGGGGTCTCAGCTAGAAAGCCGTGAAATCAGACACTAAATCTAATCGCCAAAACCTTTACTTTTTTTCCAGGCAAATAGCAAGAGATTCGTGACTGTTAAATCACGGCGAGAAAAGAATAAAAAGACGAAAACAACATCAATCCACGATATATATCATCTTTCTTTTTCCACCCCAAAAACGCCACTACCAATCAAATCTAATACCATCTGGAAACATAAAACAAAGTATTCTCATCTCCATCTATCCTCAAGGATCAAACTTGAATTTATATTATGATGAAATGGCAGAAGATCAAATACCCAAAACCAATCAAAAAGGAAGATCAAACATACTTACCAGTGATAAAATGAATTGAGGAAGGAGGTGTGGGCCGGCAGCGATAACTTGTCTTCAATCTTTTTCCACAGAACGGAGTTGAAAGTGCGGGGATTTGAACATGTAGGGACAGCGGGCAAGGCAACTACATGCTGCTCTGGGGCCCAGCTGTTACTGTCAGATAGTAGGCAGCAACGTGGCCACGAGTCAGCCCCCTTTTTGTCCCTGAGTTAATGCTATCCTCACGGACTTTCGTCTAGTGTTTCTTTACTACCCAGTCGTGTATTATTTTATTTTTATATATGGACGTCGCTCAAAAAGTTGCATGCAATAAATTGTCAGGGAGTGTTTCGTTGGTAAGTGGTAACCGTATTTTTCAGGTTCCAATGTACAAAATCATCTTCGATATTATTATAATTGGGATAATTTCAATAATACCTACAGCATGTTTGGTTGAAGGTAGAGGTGTTCATGGGTCGGATCAGATTGGGCTCAAAAAATTTTTTTGGCCCGCATCCTAGGCCCAGGCCCGACCCGACATATGAGCCTGAAATTTTGTCCAGGCTCGGCTCAAAAAAAAATTTCTAAGCCTGAGCCCGAGCCCGGCTCGGCCTGGTCCGTTTTTAATAAACACTAAAAGTTTATTTTAAAAATAAAAAATTATTTTAAAAATATTTTAAAATAAAAAAAATAAAAAAATATATTTATTATATTCGGGCCGGGCCAGGTCCGGGCCAAAAAAGTGGTGCCCGAGGCCCGACTCGTTTTCTAAATGGGCCTCGTTTTTTTACTTAAACTCATATTTCGGATCTATATTTTTATCCGAACCTTTCCATATTTCGGAGGGGCCATCGGGCAGGGCCGGGCCGCCCGGCCCATGAGCACCTCTAGTTGAAGGTAATGGCTATGTCATTACCTGCCTATTACGTTTAAATGTTTGGTTGAAGGGAATAGTCTATTACGGTTGTATTCCATTACGGGCTTAAGTAGAAAAATTTAGAGATTTCTATTCCCTTCCCTCTTCACCTTTACCCATTCATTCCCATATCAACCCTATTTTACCCTCACAAATTCTCACCTCAAAAACACTCAACGGTAGCCATTTCTTGCTTCCTCCGACTCCGGTATTCCATCCCTTCATCCAAGGTCAGGTAAACATTTTTTGGTGTTCTTGTTAATTTTGTATTTGTTTATGGTTTAAGGTAAATGACGAAATTCTAATTTTTTTCCCTTCTTTTATTTTATTTTTTTAGATTTTTTTACTTGATTGATCATCTGGATGTTTATGGGTTGTCGGTGCGGTTGATTTGGGGTTTCGGATTATAGTTTAGGGTTGTGAATTTCCTTTTTCTTTTAAATTACTTATTTTAAGTTGATTGATGGAACCTTGTGTTGGTAATAATTTTCGACTTGGTCGTAAGATCGGCAGTGGCTCTTTTGGAGAGATCTATCTGGGTTCGTCCCATGCTTTTTTTCTCCCTTTACCTATTTGAGTGTAAGTTGGTGTTTTTTTTTTTTATAATCTCCCTTTTTAGGTACGAACATTTAGACCAACGAAGAGATTGCCATTAAGCTTGTGAGTAGTCTTTGTTTAAAATTTACTTTCTATTTTTCTTGATTTTCTTGCTTTTTGGTTGTTTTCTTGTATGGTGACTGTAGTTTGTTGCTTTTAAGTTTTAACATTCTAAAAAGTAGCGATGTAATTGCTGCTCTGTTTAGGTTTTAACCTGACCTTGTTTCTATTAAATTTCATGTGTTAACTAATGTTTAGAACTTAGTGATACAGTCGAGCCATGTTGTCATAATGTTAAGGTAAGGAGTTGTGGAAATCTTTTATTCATTAGTTAGTTGGCTTCTAGCCGAAGTGCATGTGAAGGAGAAATTCTATTTCGATTTCTTTGAGGTGGTTCAGGGGAAGCATGGAAATTAATGTTTATCAATCAATCAATGATGCTTATAAGTTTCTGTCAAAAAAAAAAGGCTTCATATAAATGTTTAAGTGGTGAAAAGCCTTTGGAGGAACTGCCCCTAGCAAAAAAAAAAAAAAAACAAAAAACAAAAAACAAAAGAAAAGAAAGAAACGCTGCGACTGATTTTTCAAAAGCTATGAGATCTGAGGCCTTTCTCATTTCCTTCTACCACTTTTTGCAAAATACCCATTTTTTATATTTGATTCTTAAGTCATTCTTCTTTTACACCGTTGTAGTTTTGTGAAGAATGATGATGCAAGCACGGGGCTTTTGGCAGCTGTAATCCTGATGCAAATTTTCTATTAAGTAATTAGCAAAATGACAGATTGGCAGTGCGTTTTTCTCATTGGGATGTCTTGTTTGAGTTTTTTTGGCTTACTTGGTCTGTGAATGTTGCCAATCCCACTGAATATATCTTATTTGCAGTTTACAATATAAAAATGCATAGTCTTTGTTGCTAGGTCTAGTAATTGATACCTCTCTTGGAACAACTCAGATAAAGCTTTGTCTTTCCTAAATGCAAAATGTATTTGCTTTGGGACAGGCATGTTAAACTTTGTTAGGCCTTTTATGATGCGCTTCATGTGTCGATTTCATCAATTGTAGCATCTTTCTCTTCTTAAATTGCTACTTTGAAGCATTGAAAATTTAGTTGCCTGAGAGTCACTCTTTTTCTTGTGTAACCTGAATTAGTACTTTCCATGTTTATTATTTGCTTATAAATTATAAAAAATATGTTATCTGGTAATCCTTATTGTTCATCTTGGTTCTACTGAAGCTAGATACTCAATCTGTCATTGGTTTTGATACTATCTTCTTAGTATATGTTTACAAGAATTTCAGAGGCTCTGACTATGGCCAATGACGAGTTTTTAACATAGCAAATAATGGTCAAATGTAGATCACTCTACATGAGTATTTGTTAACTTGCAGAGGCATACCAATTATTCGATATGCGGTTAGCATGTTTCTTTGATAGATTGATTTGTTTTAAGATGTATTACTTGTGCTTTAATTTTGTATAAAGTTGGTTTCTTATTTTAGTGTGTATATTGAAGATGGATGTTGTTATTTTCCATGTCAAATCGATCGTGGGTGTTAAGCTAGCCAGGTTTTTTACTACTTTCTTTCTTGATGAATTAGTTAGTTTGTGACTGATTAGAGGATTATGTCCGACATTTTTAGTTTAATTTTCACCTTTGTCCCTGCCTTCTGTTTGAGTATTTTAATTTGATCTATGTTTTAGTTAAATGAGTGGTTGAAGGTAGCAACAAGTAGGGGAAAAATATCACTCAAGGTTGTGCTAAGGTAGCAACAAGACAATATATACATGTTAAACTACATTTACAATTTGGATTTGATCTTTTTACTTTAAACAAGAACATTTTGGTTATATTTAATTTTCGATATGTTTTTATTTTTGATATGTTTCATTTAAAACTATTGTAATCTTTTAATATATTTTAAACTATTTTTATTTTCGATATCTTTAATTTATGTTATATTTAATTTTGGTCTTCAAACAATGTTTTATGTTACTTATATTGTTTGATTAAAATTATAATTAACATTACAAAAATTATCTCAATAAACGAAACAAAAAAAGTAAGTACAATGCTACAAACAAATCATGTTATGGTAAGAATGTAATGTATATGGAGTTTTAGATTTTATTTAAATACAAATAATAATCCAATCTTTTAAAATACATAATTTTTAAGATATTTAACACACTATATACCTATAATCGAATTGAATTAATACAAAATGAAAAAATTAAGACATTATTTTCTTTTCTAATAAAAATTATTAAATTCATATTATTTTTTCATTTAGTGACTATGAATAATTTAGTGACTATGACTATGACTATGACTCAAGGAGACAACTCGAATGAACTATAAATAATAATGGGATTGTAGAGAATGTTGCATATGAACATGAAATATATTAAATTAATGATTAAATTTATTTATTTAAATTCGAAAATTCAAATACTGAAGCTAGATCGAGGAAAAGAAAAGTTCTGGATTAGTAGATTTTTACATACAAACAAGTATCGAGGTAAGTTTATGTAACTTGAATTATATTCTTAAATGCTTGAAATATATTTTCTTGATGTGAATATGATTTGGATGTTTATTGTATGATAATTGATGAAATATTGATATTCTTGATGAAAAGAGAAAATAAATCCCGGTTGAATGAAAGGACAATTCGATGGATCTTTGAAAAGGAATTGACGGTAAAAAGGATCTAACCCGGACGGGTGATCTTATCCTGATATAGCACTCCCGAATAATATGTGGAAAATGGATTTAGCCCGGACGGGTAATTCGAATTAGGGTCTGAATTTATCTTAGACTGGTAATTCAAATCCAAGCTCATTAGAGTAATTGTCATTGCAGGGATTTAGCTTGGACTGGTAATCCCGACAATACTCTATGAGTTTATATTACAGGGGATTTAGCCTGGATTGATAATCCCGCTGTGAGGATGAAGTTCGCAGGAGTGTGCTCTCTGAAATGGAAATGTGTGCACATGAATATGAATTGACGGATCTTGATTTGTACACTAAAGTGTACCCCTGAAAATCCATCGAAATTTAGAGAAATTCAACGGGATAAATATGGAAAAATAATAAGGAAATGGAAATCATGGTATTGATGAGCTCATCAATCATGGTATTTATATTATTGATACATGGAAATTATTGAACTAACTTAAATATTGAGTTTGTGCATGTCAAGGGAATAATGCATTGAATGGATGTATGAATGTTTATTGCATTGTATTGAAAATATTAAGGAAGTATAATTCTTATTACATGAGCTTACTAAGCACAAATTGCTTACCCTGTTTCTTTTTCCCCTGTGTTGTAGTGTTAAGAGCTTGAAGGTTGGATTTGGTCGGAGACGCATCACACTATCAACCTCAAGATCTCGGTATATAAAGACACTTTATTTTGGAAATCAATGGCATGTATAAGCTAGTAAAGTAAATGTTAATTTGAAATGAATGTATGGTTAGGCATTAGTATGGCTAACAAATTGTGATTTTGGTATGTGATGAGGTTGTCTTATGAATATGTTAAATCTATCATAAAAATATGTTGAAATGGATTGGTTGTGTTGGATTGGTCTCGATTTAAAATTGCAGGGAAGATTAGATATTTATAAAAGGGTTATATTGAGTTCATAAAAAAAAAGACTTTGGGATTTTGCGAAAAATTTCTTATGGTTTCGATTTAATCCCGGTTTGGTCTCGATGTATGTTTTGGGCTTCTGAGGCCCATCCAAGGGATGTCATGACATGTTTTGATAAATGAATAGTATTTAACTCGTAATAACAAAAAAATTATTTGGTAAAATTTGGTAATGTTTCATAACCTATTTCGACGACGAATACGGGTAGGGGGTATTACATTTGTTGGTATCAGAGCTTTGATTTAGTCGGTTCTCGGATCGACGTCATGACATGTTTTGATAAATGAATAGTATTTAACTCGTAATAACAAAATATTTATTTGGTAAAATTTGGTAATGTTTCATAACCTATTTCGACGACGAATACGGATAAGGGGTATTACATTTGTTGGTATCAGAGCTTCGATTTAGCCGGTTCTCTGATCGACGTAGCAAATACGGGATTAGCTATACATGCCATTTAAATTATTATTAATAGTGTGATATCTCCTGACCATTTGAAATGTGAATTTTCTTATAGTAAATGTCTGCTGACCGAGCTCAACCCGAGGAAGCCGAGAGTCATGCTCCGGCTTTAGAACAAAGAGAAGTTGAAGCTACTAGTAGTAGAAGGTCCGAGACAAGGGACCAAAGTGAAGAGGCTAAAATGGCCTTCTCTCAAATGATGAATGAATGATTTACTCAGTATATAAAAACTAACCCTGTAGTGCAACAAGCTGAAGCTCCTCCTCCTCCACCGGTTCTCGAGATTCCACAGGGTACAGGTACTAAATCTATCAGAAAAGGGAAAGCTCCGGTTGATAAAATTAGAAAATATGGGGCAAAAGAATTCAGAGCTGCAGTTGATGATGATCCCGAACGGGCTGAGTTTTGGTTAGAAAATACTATTCGAGTTTTAGAGGAATTATCTTGCACACCATAAGAGTGTCTGAAATGTGCAGTATCATTGCTAAAAGATGCAACTTACCATTGGTGGAATACTAAAGCTTCAGTTGTTCTGAAAAAAGAAATTACATAGGAATTCTTTCAGATTGAGTTCAGAAAGACATATATTAGTCAGAGGTTCCTCGATCGGAAGAGAAAAGAATTTCTTGAGCTGAAACAGGGTAACAGATCAGTATTTGAGTATGAAAGAGAATTTGTCCGATTGAATAAATATGCTCAGGAATTGGTACAATCAGAAGCCGAAATGTGCAAACGATTCGAAGAAGGGTTGAATGAAAAAATTAAGCTACTAATCGGAATTCTTGAAATTCGAGAGTTTGCTACATTGGTAGAGCGAGCTTATAAAGCAGAAGAGTTTAGCAAAGAAAAGAAACAGGCTGAGAGGGAAGCACAAATTCTTAGTAAAAGATCGATGGAAAAATCCCAATTTTCTGCATCAAAGAAATTGAAGAAATACCAGGATCGCTCTACCTTAGCTACTAGGTATTCGGGTAGAGAGCGAGGTTTTCAACGCACTAATCCAAGACCTTCCACTCCATCAATGACCAGTGTTGGCAGTGTTGGTACCCCTAAGCTGAGATGCCAGTACTGTAATAAAATTAATTTTGGTGAATGTCGATTAAAGAGCGGGGCTTGTTACCGATGTGGTTCTTTTGATCATTTCCTCAGAGATTGTCCAGAAAGGGGTGAAAAAGAAGCTGAACAGACATCGAAGCTGAGTAATCCAGTTTCGAGGGGTAGACCACCTCGACCATTTGGTAATGTAAGCGGTAGCCGAGGAGCTACGAAAGACACTGCAGGTAGGCCTAAGGCACGAGCACCTACTAGGACATATGCCATCCGTGTTAGAGAAGATGCTTCAACACCCGATGTTATTACTGGTACATTTTCTTTACTTGATACTGATATTACTACATTGATTGATCCTGGTTCTACACATTTATACATATGCACAAACTTAGTATTTGTTAAAAATTTATCTGTTGAATCTACTGAATTTGTGGTTAAAGTCTCGAACCCCCTAGGTCAGTTTGTGATAGTCGATAAAGTTTGTAAAAATTGTCCACTGATGGTAAAAAGGTATTTGTTTTTCGGTTGACTTGATGTTATTGCCTTTTGATGAGTTCGATGTGATATTGGGTATGGATTGGCTAACTCAGAATGATATAGTAGTAAACTGTAAACAGAAATATATTGTGCTGAAGTGTCAAAATGGAGAATTACTTCGAGTTAAATCTGATCAGACAGGAGAATTATCTAACGTGATTTTGGTTATGACAGCTTAGAGGTGTGTCAGAAAAGGGTATGATGCTTATTTGTCATATGTGCTAGACACTAAGGTATCTGAGTCAAAGATACAGGCAGTGCCAGTTGTATGTGAATTTTTCGATGTGTTTCCATAGGAATTACCGGGGTTGCCACCAGAAAGAGAAGTGGAATTTTCTATAGATCTGATTATGGGAACTACCCCAATCTCCATAGCTCCGTATCTTATGGCTCCTACGAACTTAAAGGAGTTAAAGGCACAGTTGCAAAAACTTGTTGACAAGGGTTTTGTCCGAACAAGTCATTCACCTTGGGGTGCTCCGGTTCTATTTGTGAAAAAGAAGGACAAGTCCTTAAGATTATGTATTGGTTACCAACACCTGAACAAAGTCACTATAAAGAATAAGTACCTATTGCCTCGGATTGACGATTTGTTTGACCAGTTGAAGGGTGCCACTATATTTTCAAATATGGATCTCTGATCGGGCTACTATCAGTTACGGGTAAATGAGTTAGATGTACCGAAAACAACTTTCAGAACCAGGTACGGGTATTATGAGTTTCTTGTTATGCCGTTTGGGCTGACTAATGCACTTGCAGTATTTATGGACCTGATGAATTGGATATTCAGACCGTACTTAGACTGGTTAGTGCTAGTTTTTATTGATGATATCTTGGTCTATTCCCAAGATGAAAATGAGCATGCAGAACATTTGAGAATTATGTTGCAAATTCTGCAAGAGAAGCAGCTATATGCTAAATTCAGTAAATGTGATTTTTGGCTTTGAAAAGTGGGTTTTCTCGAACATATTGTATCTGCGGAAGGCATCAAGGTAGATTCGAGTAAAATCTCAGGTATTGTCAATTGGAGTCCACCGAAAAAAGTATCTGAAGTTAGAAGTTTCTTGGGTTTAGCTGGTAATTATCAGAGATTTGTGCAGGGATTTTTTATGATAGCTTCTTCGATGACCCGTTTATTACAGAATGATGTTACATTAGAGTAGACTGATGAATGCTAGCAGAGTTTCGATCGATTGAAAGATTTGTTGACGAAAGCACCTGTGTTGGTACAACCTAAACCGGGTAAAGAATTTATTTTTTATAGTGATGCATCATTAAATGGTTTAGGTTGTGTCTTGATGCAAGAAGGTAAAGTTATAGCCTATGCTTCGAGACAACTTAAGACACATGAAAGAAATTTCTCGGTGCATGATCTTGAATTACCTACTATTGTATTTGCATTAAAAATATGGCGGCATTACTTGTATGGTAAGAAATGTCATATATTATACTGATCATAAAAGTCTGAAATATCTGATGACACAAAAAGATCTGAATTTGAGACAGCGTAGATGGCTTGAATTGATAAATGACTATGATTTGATTATTGATTACCATCCGGGTAAGGCTAATGTTGTTGCTGATGCTTTAAGTCGAAAATCTCTATTTGCTTTGCGAGCTATGAATGCCCGATTGTCTTTGGTTGATGATGGTTCAGTCGTAGTTGAGTTAAGAGTTAATCGACATTTCTACAACAAATATATGAAGCTAAGAAAAATGATGAGAAGCTATAGGCTAAACGGGTACAATGTGAGTCAGGTAGTGATTCAGAATTTCAAATTGGGACTGATGGTTGTTTATTATTTAGAGGCAGAGTATGTGTACCGAAGAATTCAAAGCTTGTACAGAAGATTTCACACGAGGCACACCATGGTATTATGTCCGTACATCCGGGAGGTAATAAAATGTATAATGATTTGAAGAAGATGTACTGGTGGCCAGGTATGAAACGTGATATTTCTGAGTTTGTATCAAGATGTCTAATATGTCAACAGGTCAAAGCAGAACATCAGGTACATTTGGGATTGCTCCAGCCAATTATTATACCGGAATGGAAATGAGAAAGAATTACTATGGATTTTGTGTCAGGATTACCATTGTCACCGAAGAAGAAAGATGCCATTTGGGTGATCGTTGATCGATTAACAAAATCAACACATTTTATCCCGGTACGTATGGATTATTATCTTGATAAATTGGCTGAACTGTATATATCTGAGATTGTCAGGCTACATGGAGTGCCAATCTCCATTATCTTTGATAGAGATCCCAGATTTCGTCTCGTTTCTGGGATAAATTGCAAGAAGCCTTGGGTACTCAGTTGTATTTCAGCATTACATTTCATCCTCAGATAGATGACCAATCTGAGCGTGTAATTCAGGTATTGGAAGATATGCTCCGATGTTGTATATTAGAGTTTAAAGGTAATTGGGAGAAGTATCTACCTTTGATTGAATTTGCTTAAAATAACAGTTATCAATCCAGTATTAAAATGGCTCCGTATGAAGCTTTGTATGGTAGAAAATGTAGATCATCGTTATATTGGACAGAGCTTAGTGAAAAGAAGATACATGGGGTTGATTTGATCCGGGAAACAGAAAAAAAAGTAAAAGTGATTCGGGATAGTCTAAAAGTAGCCTCCGATCATTAAAAGTCATATGCCGATCTTAAATGAAAAGAGATTGAATTTCAGGTGGGTGATAAGGTATTCCTAAAAGTGTGTATGCTATGACGGTATCGATCAGATCCTTCACATGTTATTTCTCCGACAGAAGTAGAGATTTAGCCGGATATGACTTACAATGAAGAACCGGTCAATATATTGGCACGGGAAACAAATGAGCTTAGAAATAAAAAGATAAACTTGGTGAAAGTATAATGGCAAAAGCACGGGATAGAGGAAGTGACATAGGAACCGAAGGAGGCAATGAGGAAACAATACCCGAACCTATTTACTGGTAAGATTTTCGAGGACGAAAATCCTTAAGGGAAGAGAGTTGTAATGGCCTAAATTAAAGGTTATCGAAACAGTGGTTTCGTAACCACAAATCTGATTTAAAGAGAAATTTATTTTAATATTTTTCATGAATATTGATATGATAGGAAAATCGTATAAAAATATTGATAGAAAAATTTTACCGATTTAGTGGTTAGTTAGAAAAGAAATTATTAAAGAAATTAGGTAAAAATAAGGTATCGAGACCTTGATCTCGTAAAACCGAGTCAGAAATATTTTTATAAATATTTATGAAGTGTTAGTAATATGGTATTAAAATTTCGTTAGAAAATTTCTACGTTTGGGTAGTTAATTAAGTGAAAAGGACTAAATTGAAAAAGGTGTAAAAATTACTAGAAGGATTAAATAGCTCAATTGTTAAATGAGGAGGGATATAAATTGCAAATAAGCCCAAAAGGAGATATTTTGGGCTGCATAAGCTGAAAAAAATCAGGAGAATTGGTGAAATAAGGGAAAAATGGGAAAATAACAAAATTTACTAAAATAAAAATGGGACCAACTTGTAATATCTAGAATTCTCTTCATATTTTCTTCATTTTCATCAGTCAAAAATGTCCTAAGGGTTTATTCAAGCTGGTATTTCGTAATTTTTACACCAAGTGAGTTAATCCTTGCATTTTTCTTGTAATTTTTGTGTTTCTAAGACTTTTACAACTACGTCTTATTACTAAATTCATTAGTTTTTTATTTCATGGATGAAATTGAAAGTCACCATGGTTGAGTGTTGTAATTGTATGATGAAATAGCATGAAATTGAAGTTTTAATTTGTTTATGAGATGATTTTATTAGGTAATTTCAATAGAAATTGTTTTGTAGGATCTAATTGTGAAAAAGTTTGGAATCAAAGTCTAGTGCTAAAATTCTATTTTCCAAAGGTTATAAAGTAGTTTAAAGTGATATAATAAAGTGTTAATTGAGAAAAATCATCTCAATTGAGAGGTTAATTGAGCAGGGACGAAATTATCATTTATTGAAAGCTTAAGGGAAAAATGGTAATTAACATCATGTACTAAAACAGTTTTGGACAGCAGCAGTAGGTTAACTTTTAAAAATCACCATAAATTGTGAAAATTTAATTAGAGGATGAATAAAATATGACATTAAATCTTATTTAGTCTAGTTTCATATAGAAGAAACGGTGTAAGCAATAGAATTGTAAATCATGAGATATAATAGGTTTTGTGAGAAAATGTCAGAATGATTTCGGGTTCCCCTATTCTGACTTTGAAAAATCATCAAAAATTAGATAAAAATAATTAGAGGCTTAAATTTATATTTTAAAATCCTTAATGAGTCTATGTTCAAAATAAACAAACAAGAACATCATCTGAATCATGTACTAGAAGATAATTAATTTTTAGTGAAAAAGGGTCAAAACTGTTATAAACATATTAAATCGAGTTATAAAATTTCATCCAAATTAAAAACTTTC
Source organism: Gossypium raimondii (assembly GCF_025698545.1). Classification (NCBI taxonomy): domain Eukaryota; kingdom Viridiplantae; phylum Streptophyta; class Magnoliopsida; order Malvales; family Malvaceae; genus Gossypium; species Gossypium raimondii. The sequence goes on from NC_068570.1 coordinate 37,992,063, forward strand.
AAATTATTATCTTGAATCGCTAATTAGGGTTTACGAGGCCCAATACATACCCATTCATATGCTCAATATATCCGTTAAATCAATCCAATATTGAAGAATCCACTTTAAGTTAGAATCAATATTAATCACAATCATAAATCTTTTCATGTTATTTTCATATATCACTAACTGAACTTTGAATGTCAATTTACGAATATGTAATTCACTAACACATTCTGGTATACACAATGTTTAATTGATGAAATCATTTAATTGAGCTAAATTTCATATTCACTCCAAATTTTCTTCTATATCCATAAATGCTTTCACTTACCATTTACCTAACCAATTTCTCAAACCAAGCTATCACACAACAATAATACATCACCTATGCTTCATGAATTCAATGTTCGAATCTTATCACCATCAAATCCATGTCATTCGAATACTTAAAGTTTATTCAAGCATATATTATTATGTTTCATATACCAAGCATATGTCAAAATTACGAATACGCAATCAATTTATTTGTCATTTATTTGACTAGAAAATTAATCTCAAAATTCATAACATTGCGTTACTTAAGATATGCCATAAAACACTCCTTTAACATAAACTAGCACCATGGCCGAATTTTTAGTATGCTATTTATTCCCCTTTTTCCGAATCACATAGCAAAATATTACAAATATGTATATATTTGAATACTATAATTATGCATCAACTTACCAACATGAGTTAATTCATGAGGCACTCATGACATCATTTCATGCCAAATATACCACACGCATATGCTATGAAACTTTATTTTCTCTCATAAGCTTACCATGACCAGTAATGCACCAATATAAGCATCACTCCTATTTCAACATTTATCGATTATAATTAGACATTTAACCAATTATACACAATTCATTCATATACTTTATTTTCCTCCTCCTCCTCTCCATCCCACATCCTTTATGTATATAACATGCTTAAATAGCATTATACATAATTTCACTATTCACTTATATTTAAATTCAAATCTGTCTAGTCGAGTTACACTCACTAAATTATTTTTATCTGGAGCTACAGAGGTCTAAATTAAGTTCCATTAATTTTCCCTAAAACTAGACTCACATATCTTCTTACCATAAAATTTTTAGAATTTTTGGCTTAGCCAATTAGTACAGTTTATTCTTTAAAGTCACCCCTGTTTCACTGCTCAACATCTCTGACCTCTCTTCACTAAAAATGAATTATCTCATTGTACAGAATTCAGATGATATTTACGTTTATTTCCTTTGAAGGATTCTAGGAATATAAATTATAACTCATAATTATTTTTGTACAATTTTTAATTATTTTCCAAAGTCAGAATAGGGGATTCCGAAATTAATCCAACCCTGCCTCACTAAAATTCAAATATCTCAAAATATATAACTCTTTTGCTTGCTATGTTTCTTTTATGTAAAAATAGACTCATTAAGCTTTCATTTCATATCTTATCCACTCTCTAATTCAATTTCCACCATTTTTGTTGATTTTTAAAAGTCACACTATTGTTACTATCCAAAACTGTTTTGTTGCTAATTTTACTTTTTCATAATTTCACCTTTTCACTTTCAATCATTATTCAATTCAATTCCACACATATATTCATAATTCAATCACCCTTAATCTTTACATGATCTCATGTATTTTCACTTAGTCAATTTCCCGATGAACACTTCGGAATAATAACAGATACACGATGGATTCAGCACACAACAACCACCCTTTGTAATCAATGATATCCGGTGGGATCAGCACATAGCAACCACCTTATAATTAATGATACCGGTTAACATAGTAGCTTGCACATAGTACTACACATGTGACCATCACTATCCGATGCACGTAGTAGCCTGCACATATAGTACTACACACGTGATCGAAGCTATCTGGTATGCATAGTAGCCTGCACATAGTACTACACATGCGACCTATCATTCCGGTACATGTAGTAGCCTGCACATAGTACTACACACGTGACCATCACTTTCACTTTCACATAGTGGCCTACACACAGTCCATGCCACACATGTGATCATTTCTGTCACTTCATTCGTATCCCTTTTTATTCCGAATGTTCAATCGAGAAATTTCTCACTTTTTCTCATTTTTTTCCATTTTCACTAATCAAAGTCAATTCCTTGTCTTTCTTGACTTATAATAACACATTTAACTTATTTAATACTCACATTATTCAATCCAGTACAAAAATCACATTTTGGCAAAATTACATTTTTGCCCCTAAAGTTTCACAAAATTATGATTTTGCCCCTAGGCTCGAAAATTAAACTCTATTCCTTTTCATTATGTTTTATGACATGTTGAAAATTTTTCCCTTCTATGGAAACATCAAATTCTCACTCTAACACTTATGAACATTAGGTATTTTTACCGATTCTGTCAATTTACTTGTTTTCACTTAAAATCGGCTAGCAAAAGTTATTTAACATAATTTCAAGCTTCATATTCTACCATAAAAAATCAAAATAAACACATTTCACCTATGGGTATTTTTCAAAATATGAACCCTAGGTTAAATTATTGCTAGAATAAGCTAAATCAAGTTACCAAGACTCTAAAAACGTAAAGAACATTAAAAAATGGGGCTCGAAATCATTTACTATGGAGCTTGGAAGCTTGAAAACCCTAAATATAGCTTCCCCCTTGCTGATTTCGCTCACCATGGAGAAGATGGAATTTTTTTTGGCTATTTTGGCCTTTTTAATTCTTTTAATTACTAAATGACCAAAATGCCCCCAACTTAAAAATTTCCTATTTCACTTATCTCTTGTCCATTTTTGTCCAACAAGTTAACTAATGGTCTAATTACCATTTAAAGACCACCAATTTAAAATTTCATAACAATTGGACACTTCTAACATGTAGAACTCAACTTTAGCACTTTTTACAATTTAGTCCTTTTGACTAAATTGAGTGTCCAAACGTCAAAATTTTCGAACGAAATTTTCACGAAATCAATTTGTGAAATCGTAAACCATAAAAATATAATGAAAATAATTTTTTTTCTTGTCAAATTTGTGGTCCCAAAACCACTATTCCGACTAGCCCAAAATTCGGGCTATTACATCTCCATCCAGTGCTAGCAAAATTCTGACTATTCTTTCTTTATTACCGCAAGATAGCTGTAGGGTCTCCATGTACTCCTCTGCATCGGGTTTTGCATCTCGATATTCTTCCCTCACATCTAGGTTGTCTAAATTGATGGCTTTTCTTGATGAGCTCTACTTCTCGATCAGAGTTTACTCTGCCGGCCTCATGGACAGCATGTGATAATGGCTCGTCATGTGGTGGTTGAATCATAAGAAGCCTACACTGGTACTTGTCGGGAACTTGATTTTCATACAGTAGGTCACCATCACCATCCTTGTCATTCGTATGATTGGTCTACCAAAGATGGTGTTATATGCCATCGGATGATCGACCACATAGAACTGGACACATTTTGTGGTTGTATGTTTACTATTGCTTAGAGTGACTGGTAATGTGATAGTTCCCCTTACATTGATAGGATGGTTCGTGAAGCCGTACAAAAGGCTGGCTGCGGATAGGGACTGCTCTTTTAAGCCCATTTTCTTGTATGCTCCCTAGGAGAGGACTTCTACTGTGCTGCCACTGTCGACAAGTATTCTCCTGACTTCGAACCCTATGATCTCAGTGGAAAGCACCATTGGGTCGTTCTTATTTTCGTCACGAATTAACTCGTCAGCACTTTCGAACTCGACACTCTATCGTTCCTAGTGTCAACAAGTTTTTTGTGGTATTGAGTGACATCACACTGCTCATGTGAGCTCGCGTCTTAGTACTTGACTGCATCTACTCATCGCTTGTGCCTACTATTACACGGATGGTTCCTCACACCCTTTGATTTCCTTTGGAGTCCGATCCCTGTGAACTCTGGCCCTGCTATAGACTTCTCCGGTTTATGAACTCAACAAGTTCGCCGTTCCAAACAGTTTCTTCTATGGCGTCCTTTAACGTGAAGCAATCTTCGGTTTTATGTCCTATGACATCGTGGAAGGCGCACCGATCCCTAGAATTGGTCCTTCTACCAGTACTTTACATCGAGGGCAGTTTAGGAAAGATGCCCAGACTCTTCACCTGGTTAAGGATGTAAGCTCGTGTGGCATTCAATAGGGTGTAAGCTTCGAACCTCCCTTAGGGGATGTAATGCATTGCGTGCTCTTGTTGGTGTCTCTGTGGGTTTCTGAGTGCATCACCTTAGGCTGAGGCCCTGTGCGGCCTATCAGTCTTGACCCTCAAAGACTGGTTGCTAGGGGATTGCCTAGCGCACTATCCTTCATTGTTCCTGGATTGTCTATCCTTCCTTTAAAAATTGACTCGTGAAACCCTCTTTATCTCTTCCACCTTCTCAAACTTATGAGCCCATTTGTATAGGTCAGCTAGGCTCTTCGACCTGTTGTCCGTGAACGAGTACTGTACATGGTCATTCTGCACCCCATGATGAAGGCATCTATTGCCTATTGGTCTTCTAAGTTTTTTGTGTTGAGCGTAGCTATGTAGAACCTCTTTATGTAATTTTGGAGGGACTCACCCTGTTTTCGCTTCATCGACATCAGCCCTATGGGTGTATTCGTGATTGTTCAGTAGGCCCGAAATCTTCCCAAAAACATTTTCCCTAGTTGTGAGAAGTTATGAACTGAGCCTTGTGGATGAAAAAGGTACCAGACCTTGGCGCTTGTTTTAAGCATTGTAGAGAAGGCTTTGCATTTTGCAGCGTCTGATTCTCCCAGCACATTCATGTCCTTAGGAACATGTCTTTAAGAACCTTGAAGTCGTGAGGCAAGCCTACTACTGCAATCTTGGGGGCTAATTGGTTGTTAGAACATAATAACCAGTCCATGTCTTGCAATTCTGGGTGTAGAGTCTGCACGTCGCGATGAAGTTCATCCATCTCATTCATCCACTCCTTCACCTGAGTGCTTGGGGCTTCATCTTGGGTGGTAGCGTTTTCCTGGGGTCCCGAGTTATTGTCACGTGACTTTTGACGTAGTTTCTTGTTTTGCTTTAGGAACTCCTATTGAAAGGTTTGTTATTCTAAGAACCATGCATCTTGTGCCGCCATTTTCTCCCTCATGAACTTCATCTACTCCTGAAGGGCCTAGAGCTATGGCGGGGGTGATTCTTGGTTGAGGGAAGAGGACATTCCCTAACCAGAGGAGAGATTCAGGTCCAGGGAAGGAGAATGCCCCCGAAAGATTGCATTGTTAATGTTCTTAGGCCTATTAGCGAACTAGGTGGTAAACAAGTCTGTTTCGTCATGTCGGGGGTTGGGACTCGATGCTCTTACCTGATCGGAGAAGGGGTGGAAGGGAAAGGCCTCGTCGAGGTGAGTGATTTTTTGCTTTAGGTTAAAGAGAACTGAATCAAACTAGAGAAAATCTATTGGTCGTTAGTAGTCCACGCTTACCGCACCAATTGTTGAGTAATATTTACTCATGTTATATTAAGGGAAACACTAGGGGTATTTATACATAATTCCTACTGTTACTATTACAGCTCACAATAGGGCCCACTATTTTTTCCTGGCCTTTGGGTTGAGGGCACTGACATTCCATGTCCTTGGTATAGACATTTTTTGGGCATCCTTTGGCTTATTGGATGCTTGCCTGTGGAGCACGTGGTCCTTTCTGACCCTGGGACTGACTCTCCTTACAAACCTCGTACTTGCTAGTCACGAAGGTGGGGGGTCCTCTTTGCAGACATGGCTTGCGACCTCGTCCCTGCGAGGTTTACACGAGCTCCCTCTTGGTAACTTGTCTATGCGAGGTTTACGTGAACTCTCCCATGCGAGCTATCTCTGCTAACATCTTGCATTCCTTCGAGGTCCTCAGTTGACTGTACTTGTAAGAGAACATTCTATTTTCAGGTCGCGTTTATCTGGGTTGGAGGTACAGATCCTCTCGGTCATTTGGACTATTGGTTCCCAAATCCTAACACAACTTTTTTTAATACTCTTGAAAGAAGTTTTTTCCTCATAGTTTTAACTTATAATCACTTTGATTTTACCTCTATTATGGCCAATAAATAAAGTATTCAGAATTGTATTTCCTGTTGTTCTGAGGGAAGGGAGAGGCAGAACATACGCTTGAAGCATTGAACATGACTTAAAATATATTTGATAAACCCAATTTTTTAAAGGTCTGGCCTAGTAACCGTATATAAAATCCTTCCATGTTCGACCACTACTTGTCTGCCAATGGTTACTAATTAAGGACACTGGCTACTAATATTCTTGAAAGCTTGTGTCTAAGAAGATTTGGGCATATTTTACGATGAAAAAGAAAATGGTGGAAAAAATATTTAGTTCAAAAAACTTGTCTAAGCAATAAATTAGACTATTTAAAATATAAATTTGACTATTAGAAAATCGTTTAAAAAATATATCAGAGTTGACAAAGTGGAGTATTAAAAGTTTTCTTAAATAAACTTTTGTTGTGATATCTAAAACAACAAATCTGATCAAATAAAAATTTGTACATCAAGGCCTAGGGAGACAATCCTTGTTGCAATACCCCACTAGGAAGGTGCTTGCATTTTACGATCAACCCGAATTGAAGTTTGTTGTTTTCAAGCTTTTAACCAACTGATCTTTTTATTATTCTCGAATAATCGGATGCATAGAAAATAAGCTCTACCTTAATGAACCAAAAATAGACAAAAACTCAAGACTCCTAAGGAGAGTCTTTACACAAACCCCTTTGTATTCCCAAAGCCAAAAATAAACTTTTAAATCCGAATAATAAATATTAGATGATTGCAATTATATTTCCTCCAAATTAAAAATCAAAACTCAAGAAAAATATACTTTATTGGAGTATAAGAAAAAAATTACATAATTAATTACGATTAGATAATTTATACAACTTAATTCTAATTCCATTAAAATTATGACTACTTTGCCATATTAGAACTTTTGCAAACTTATTTAATTATTTGAATATAATTAAACTATGAAAACCACATAATTTAATTTTCTCTTTCAACTCAATTAATTAATTTATTCATCAAATTAAATAATAATTTAAAGAAATAAAATTAATCCTAAGTCATCTCTTATCTTTTTGAGAAAATACATTTATTGCAGATAGTAATTCATGCAATTTATTTCTTATTCACTATTTTTTCTTGTTTATTCGAAGTTCTTATAATGCAATATGATCAGAGTTACAGTAAGCTAGAGAAGAGACTGATTAGACATATATAACTTGTTGGGGATCGACTCGATTAAACAATGAACAAGTAAAAATAGCGGAAGAAATTGAGAAACTGAACACACAAATTTAACGTGGAAAACCTCCTCCAAAGAGAATAAAAAACCAGTGGGAAAGATAATTATACTATAATGGCAAAAGAACGAAGAGTACAAAAGATGAAGATAAAAATTAAACCTCGAAAAGCCCAAAAACAAAGAACCCTCAAAACAAAAGCATAAAATTCTTTACAAGTGTTATGAGTTCTAATCTCTAATAGGTGTATTTTCTAAGGTTGTAAAAGAGCCTATTTATAGGCTAAATTCATAGGTCAAATAATAATAAAATAATCTAGATTAATCAGAGTTTGATTGAAACAAATAAACAGAGTTTAATTGGAAGATTATTTGTCAGTTTTGACTAAAATAGGAGTCATACTCAACAAATCTCCACCTTAACTCATATTTCCACAACGCTATCTTTGCCAAAGCCTGCCACGGGCCTATCTTGAACTATGTAGGGAAATAACTGAGTCAAATCTGTGCTTAGAAACTGGAAGACTTCTAGCCTTCGACTTGTACACTGCCAAATCAAAACTAACCTGGGTCTGATTTTCATGAACACAGAGCCCTAACTTTTCAAAACCTACATCCAAAAGAGAACCTCTCTTCAACGAAAAAGTCATACATTTTTCCCTCCTATGACTAAGTTTCCTCCGCTCTAAACGATTTGATTTCGACACCATAACGGACAAGGGACGTCCAATTTCATCAGTAACTATAGAACCTTCTAGACTATAAAGACTGCTAGTCTTTTTACCTTTTAACAAAATGAGAGCTCCACGAGATACCTTAATGTCGCTCGACTCTATGTTGATCCTGCATCCTTTCAAGTCTAAAATACTCAAGGAGATGATATTCTTTCGTAAATTAAGTACATACCTGACATCTAAAAGTGTCCTAATCGTCCCATCCTGTATCCTAATTTTAACAGTACAGTATCAGTTATCTTACTAGATGAATCGTTTCCCATGCGTACAACTCCACCTTAAACTGAACTGTATGTGGAGAACCATTCTCTATTGGGACACATGTGGAAAGAACATCCCGAATCTAGGATCTACTCGAATGTAAGTTTGGAGTTATAGCTTGTTGACACTAGTAAGAAATCATCACCGCTTTCATCAGCCAAATTAGCACCAGCTACATCTTCCTCGTTACTCTTAGCAGCTCTTTTATTTCGTAGTTTATAACAATCTTCTTTGACATGACCTAACTTTTTAAAATAGCGACACCTTTTGTTTGGCTTTTTTGATGCTACCAAAATGGAAGCTTGCCTATCTGTCTTGCTATCTGAACCAAACTCATTGTCAAGTTTGTCTCTACTCAACAAATGACTCTTCACATCTTCGGATGAGAGTTTTTCTCTTCCATAAATTAGGGTCTCCCTGAAAGACTTGTATGAAGGAGGTAAGGAGCACAATAATAGCGTAGCTTGATCTTCATCGTCAATCTAAACTCTCAACCATGTTTCATTTTCATAATTTATACAATGCCAGGGAGAGGATATCATTTACTCTTTAGTTATGATTCCACTATTGTATGTAAGGTCATGCCATGCATAAGTTATGTACCTAACATACTAACTTTTAGCCTACTATTTTGAGAGTTTAGATTTTCAATATATCAGAGCCATGAGTTATACACACATGCTAATTCACTTGCGCAGAAATTAGGGAAGTGACACTATTAACGCCACAAGTAAATAGTTCATAATCAAATTTAGAATAAATTTATCTTAGGTCTTGTCTGAGGTAGTGTTAGTCCAATACATCTATGTCTTTATCTCTAAGAGTCAATCCAACTTTGAAGCCAAGACAAACTGTGCACAATTTAAATTACCTACTAATATAAATTGTCTTTTCGAGTTATAATCTAATCATATAATGCAACTTAATATTAGTTAAATTTTAGGTAATAAATGAGTCAATATTTGCTTATTCATTTTGCTTAATCATATAACTATGGCATTGAAAGATCTTGAATTTGAACCACTTGACAGATATATGTTGCGCCCAAAACCAAAAAACACCGGATGGCTAGGATGGCTAAAAAAAGGATAAATAAGAACACAAATATGACGTATCCTAATATATAGTAGTGGAAGATTATGGGACAAAAAATAAATCCACTTGGTCTCAGACTTGGTACAACCCAAAGTCATCATTCTCTTTGGTTTGCACAACGAAAAAAGTATTTCGAGGGTCTACAAGAAGATAAAAAAATAATAGACTGTATCAAGAATTATGTACAAAAAAATTTGAGACTATCTTCTGATGTCGAGGGAATTACACGTATAGAGATTCAAAAAAGACTGGATCTAATTCAAGTGATAATCTATATGGGATTTCCTAAATTATTAATTGAAGATAAGCCACGAAAACTCGAAGAACTACAGATGAATGTGCAAAAAGAACTTAATTGTATGAACCAAAAACTCAACATTGCTATTACAAGAATTGGAAATCCTTATGGGCACCCTAATATTCTTGCCGAATTTATAGCCGAACAATTAAAGAATTTAGTTTCATTTCGAAAGGCAATGAAAAAGGCTATTGAATTAACTGAGCAAGTGGATACAAAAGGAAATCAAATACAAATTGCAGGGCGTATCGACGGAAAAGAAATCACACGTGTCGAATGGATCTGAGAAGGTAGGGTTCCTCTACAAACCATTGGAGCGAAAATTGAGTATTACTCTTATAGAGTTCGAACTATCTATGGGGTATTAGGAATCAAAATTTGGATATTTATAGACGAAGAAGAATAAGAATAAGATTCAATTAGTTTAAAAAATTACAAGTAGACAATGACAAAATCACAACACTTAGGGCACAAATTCTAGCAATAGACTTCGAGCGAAAAGAGTTAATAATAGAAAGCGATGATGAAATAGAAGTGTTTAAATATGGTCCTGATTCCCAAAAAGAGGGATCAGATAGAGATGAGTATGACCATGCTGCATGTGGACAAAGATTCCACTTGTTAGAGGGAGAAATGCAAACATGGATATGGACATTTGACAAGTGTAAGCTACATGTGGATGACTCCAATCTCAAATGAGAATCTTTCAGAAGAAAAATGGTCAAAGACTCCCTAGTAACACAAAGAACAACCCTTGGAGAGATAGAAAGGAGGATGCAAAGTGATTGCGTTGCGATTGGGCAAAGCTTTAAAACTGCCAATCATGGCAATCCATGAAGAGGAGGACGTTCCCGAAGAGGTCGAAGAGCCCACGAAAGGAGCAAGATGAACACCATGAACCAATTGGAGAGGTATTTGAACTAGAGTCTGATTGGGTAAGAGCAAAACTGAGCACAGTAGAGGTATCATTTTTTTACAAGACTAGAGAACAAGCAAAAGAGGGATGAGGTAGATTTTATAAATTTCTTTACTTATTTAAATCTCTGAATGTCAATTTTGCGTAGCTAGAAATTATGATAAAATCCCAAAATATGCCAAGTATTTGAAGGAAATCATGAGACGACATAGGAAAATGAAAAAGGATGAGCAAATTGACATTAACGCCTCGCACATTGTACTAATTGTAAAGAAGATACCTATTAAGTTAAAAGATCTGGGTAGTTTTACAATCTTAATAGAGATAGCAGATAGATATTTTAGCAAATCCCTCTGTGATTTAGGGGCTAGCATAAATTTAATGCCCCTATTGTTATATTGTACACTCGGACTTAGGGATCTAAAAAATAATTCAATAATATTACAGCTTGCTGATTGATCCTTAGTGAACCCGAAAGGCGTACTTGAAGATGTATTAGTTAAGGTGCGGAGATTCATAATTCTTGTTGACTTTGTATTGTTTGATTTCGAGGAAGATCGAGAAATTATCATTTTATTGAGTAGGTCATTTCTATCCACTTCTAAGTTGACAATCGAATTCGAGTGAAACGAGTTCATAATAAAAAGCGAAGATGAAATAGAAGTGTCTAAACGGGGCCGTGATTCCCAAAATGAGGGATTAGATAGAGAGGAGTATGACCATGCTGCATGTGGACAAAGATTCGACTGGTTAGAGGGAGAAATGCACACTATGAATAGGGGCATTCGACAAGTCCAAGCTACATGTGGAGGGCCTGAATCTCGAATGGTCAATCTTTGCGACACAATGAGCCAACTAATGAGAATGTTTCAGAAGAAGAATGGTCAAAGTCTCCCCAGAAACACAAAGAAAAACCGCCAAGGAGATAGAAAGAAGCACGCAAAGGTGATTGCGCTCTGATCAGGCAAGGCATTGAAACCACCAATCATGCGAATCCATGAAGAGGAGGAGGTTCCCGAAGAGGTCGAAGAACCCACAGAAGGAGCAAGATGAACACCACAAACCAAACAAAGAGGTAGTTGAACTAGAGTCTGATCGGGTAATAGCAAAACTGAGCACAATAGAGGTACATTTACGATAAGACGAGAGGATAAGAAAAAAAGGGACGAGGTAGATTTTAAAAATTTTCTTTATTTATTTAAATCTCCGAATGTTAATTTTTTGCGGCTAGAACTTATTGATAAAATCCCAAAATATTGTAGTATTTGATGGAAATCATGAAACGACATAGGAAAATAAAAAAGGATGAGCAAATTGACACTGATGCCTCGTGTAGCACACTCATTGCAAAGATGATACCCATCAAGTTAATAGATTTGCGCAGTTTTACAATCGTAATAAAGATAGAGGATAGATATTTTAGCAAAGCCCTTTGCGATTTAGGGGCTAGCATTAATGCCCCTACCGATATATCGTACACTCGGGCTTAGGGATTTCAGTAACACTTCAATAATGCTACAGTTTGCTGATTGATCCTTAATGCATCCGAAAGGTGTACTTGAGGATGTATTAGTTATGGTGCGAAAATTCATAATTCCTGTTGACTTTGTAGTGTTTGACTTTAAGGAAGATCTAGAAAATCTTATAGTGTTGAGTAGGCCATTTCTGTCCACTTCTAAGTCGACAATTGACTTCCAGTGAAACGAGTTAATAATAAAAAGTGAAGAAAAAATAGAAGTGTTTAAATATGGTCGTGATTCCCAAAATGAGGCATTAGAGAGAGAGGAGTATGTTCATGCTGCATGTGGACAAAGATTCAACTTGTTAGCGGGAGAAATGTAAACTATGAATACGGGTATTTAACAAGTCCAAGGTACATGTCGAGGACTCGAATATCAAATTGTCAATCTTTGTGACCAAATAATCCAACTAATAAGAATGTTTCAGAAGTAAAATGGTCAAAGTCTCCCTAGTAACAAAAAGAAGAACCTTTATAGAGATGGAAAGGAGCATACAAAGGTGATTGCGCTGTGATCGGGAAAGGCATTAAAACGACCAATCATGCAATTCCATGAAGAGGATGAGGTTTCCGAAGAGGTCAAATAACCCACAAAAGGAACAAGATGAGGACCACGAACTAAACAAATAGGCAGCTGAACCGAAGCCTGATCGGGTAATAGCAAAATCGAGCACAGCGGAGGTACCGTTCTCGACAAGACTTAAGGGCAAGCGAAAGAGGGACGAGGTAGATTTTATAAATTTTCTTTATTTATTTGCATATTTGAATATCAATTTTCCACGGCTAGAACTTACTGATAAAATCCTAAAATATGTCAAGTATTTGAAGGAAACCATGAAACGACATAGGAAAATGAAAAAGGACGAGCAAATTGACATTGGCTCCCCATGTAGAGCACTAATTGCAAAGAAAATACCCATCAAGTTAAAAGATTCGGGTATTTTTACGATCCTAATAGAGATAGGGGTAGATATTTTAGCAAAGCCCTTTGCAATTTAGGGGCTAGCATAAATTTAATGCCCCTATCGATCTTTCAGACACTCGAACTTAAGGATTTCAAAAAGACTTGAATAAAGTTATAGCTTGCTGATTGATCCTTAGTGGACCCGAAAGGTGTACTATAGGATGCATTGGTTAAGGTGCGGAGATTCATAATTCCCATTGACTTTGTAGTGTTTGAGTTCGAGGAAGATCGAGAAATTCTTATTCTATTGAGTATGCCATCTCTGTTTGCTTCTAAGTGGACAATCGACTTCGAGCGAAACGAGTTAATAATAAATAGCGATGACGAAATAAAAGTGTAAATGTGGTCATGATTGCCAAAATGAGGAATTAGATAGAAAGGAGTATAACCATGATCAATGTAGACAAAGATTCGACTGGTTAGAGGGAGAAATGGAAACTATGAATACCGATATTCGACAAGTCCAAGCTACATGTAGAAGACTCGAATCTCGAATGGTCAATCTTTATGACAAAATGAGCCAACTAATAAGAATATTTTAGAAGTAAAATAGTCAAAGTGTCCCTAGTAAAGCAAAGAAAAACCCTCACAGGGATAGAAAGGAGCACGCAAAGGTGATTGCACTGCGATCGAGCAAGGCATTAAAACCACCAATCATGTGAATCCATGAAGAGGAGGAGGTTCTCGAATAAGTAGAAGAACCCACGGAAGGAGAAAAATGACCACCACGAGCCAAACGAAAAGGTAGTTAAACTAGAGTCTGATCGGGTAAGAGCAAAACCGAGCATAACGGAGGTATCGTTCTAGACAAGACTAGAGAACAAGCAAAAGAAGGATGAGGTAGATTTTATAAATTTTCTTTCTTTATTTAAATCTCTAAATGTTAAATTTTCACAGATAGAACTTATTGATAAAATCCCAACATATGGCAAGTATTTGATGGAAATCATGAAACGACATTAGAAAATGAAAATGGATGAGGAAATTGACGTTGAAGCCTCGTGTAACGCATTAATTGCAAAAAAGATACCCATCAAGTTAAAAGATCCTAGTAATTTTACAATCGTAATAGAGATAGGGGATAGATATTCTAGCAAACTCCTTTGCGATTTATGGGCTAGCATAAATTTAATGCCCTATTGATATATCGGACACTCGGACTTAGGGATCTCAAAAACATTTCAATAACGTTACAGCTTGCTGAAAGGTCCTTAGTGCACCCGGAAGGTGTACTTGAGGATGTATTGGTTAAGGTGTGGAGATTCATAATTCTCGTTGACTTTGTAGTGTTTGTCTACAAGGAAGATCAAGAAATTCTCATTCTGCTGAGTAAGCTATTTTTATCCACTTCTAAGTCAACAATCGAGTTTGAATAAATGAGGTAATAATAAAAACCGATGACAAAATAGAACTATTTAAATATGGCCGTGATTCCCAAAATAAGGAATTAGCTAGAGAGGACTATGACCATGCTTCATGTGGACAAAGATTCGACTCGTTAGTGGGAGAAATGAAAACTATGAATACAGGCATCCGCAACTGTAAGCAACATGTGGACAACTCGAATCTCAAATCGTCAATCTTTGTGACAAAATGAGCCAACTAATGAGAATGTTTCAGAAGCAAAATGGTCAAAGACTCCCTAGTAACATAAAGAACAACCCTTGGAGAGATGGAAAGGAGCATGCAAAGGTGATTGCGCTGCGATCGGGCAAGGTATTAAATCACTTATCATGCGAATCCATGAAGAGGAGGAGGATGTTCCTAAAGAGGTTAAAGAACCCACGGAAGAAGTAAGATGACCACCATGAACCAAATAAAGAGGTAGCTAAACCGAAATTTGATTGGGTAAGAGCAAAACTGAGCACAACGGAGGTACCATTCTCGACAAGTGTAGAGAACAAGAAAAAGAGGGACGAGGTAGATTATATAAATTTTCTTTATTTCTTTAAATCTCTGAATGTCAATTTTCCGTGGATTGTACTTATTGATAAAATCTCAAAATATGCCAAGTATTTGAAGGAAATCATCAAACGACATAGGAAATGAAAAAGGACGAGCAAATTGACATTGACGCCTCTTGTAGCGCACTAATTGCAAAGAAGATACCCATCAAGTTAAAAGATCTACGTTGTTTTGCAATTTTAATAGAGATAGGGGATAGATATTTTAGCAAAGCCCTTTGCAATTTAGGGGCTAGCATTAATTTAATGCCCCTCTCGATATATCGGACACTCGGACTAAGGGATCTCAAAAACACTTCAATAACGTTACAGCCTGCGGATTGATCCTTGTAGTGTGCACCCGAATGGTGTACTTGAGGATGTATTGGTTAATGTGTGAAAATTAATAATTCCCATTGACTTTGTAGTGTTTCAATTTGAGGAAGATCGAGAAATTCTCATTCTATTGAGTAGGGTATTTCTGTCCACTTTTAAGTCGACAATTGAATTCGAGAGAAACAAGTTAATAACAAAAAGTGATGATGAAAAAGAACTGTTTAAATGTGGTTGTGGTTCCCAAAATGAGGGATTAGATAGAGAGGAGTATGACCATGTTGCATGTGGACAAAGATTCGACTAGTTAGAGGAATAAATGCAAACTATGAATACGGGCATTCGACAAGTCCAAGCTACATGTGGAGGACCCAAATCTCGAATGGTCAATCTTTGTGACCAAATGAGCCAACTAATGAGAATGTTTCAGAACAAAAATGATCAAAGTGTCCCTAGTAACACAAAGAAAAACCTTCATAGAGATGGAAAGGAGCACACAAAGGTGATTGCACTATGATTCGACAAGGCATTAAAACCAGCAATCATGCCAATCCATGAAGAGGAGGAGGTTCCCGCAGAGGTCAAATAACCCACGGAAGGAGCAAGATGAGCACCACGAACCAAATGAAGAGGTAGCTGAATTAGAGTATGACCGGGTAAGAGCAAAATTGGGCACAACGAAGGTAGCATTCTCGACATGACTAGGGAAAAAGTAAAAGAGGGACGAGGTAGATTTTATAAATTTTCTTTATTTATTTAAATCTCTGAATGTCAATTTCCCGTGGTAGAACTTATTGATAAAATCCCAAATTATGCGAAGTGTTTGAAGGAAATCGTGAATTACATAGGAAAATGAAAAAAGGACAAGCAAATTGACATTAACTCCTCATGTAGCGCACTAATTGCAAAGAAGATACCCATCAAGTTAAAAGATCCGCGTAGTTTTATAATCCTAATAGAGATAGCGGATAGATATTTTAGCAAATCCCTCCACGATTTAGGGGCTAGCATAAATTTAATGCCCCTACCGATATATCATACACTCGAACTTAGGGACCTAAACAACAATTCAATAACATTACAGCTTGCTGATTGATCCTTAGTGCACCCGAAAGGTGTACTTGAGAATGTATTGGTTAAGGTGCAACGATTCATAATTCTCGTTGATTTGTAGTGTTTGACTTTGAGGAAGATCGAAAAATTCTCATTCTGTTGAGTAGGCCATTTTTGTCCACTTTTAAGTTGACAATTGACTTCGAGCTAAACGAGTTAATAATAAAAAGTGATGACAAAATAGAAGTGTTTAAATATGGTTGTGATTCCCGAAATGAGGGATTAGATAGAGAAGAGTATGACCATGCTGCGTGTGGAGAAAGATTCGACTAGTTAGAGGGAGAAATACGGACATTCGACAAGTCCAAGGTACATGTGGACGACTCCAATCTCAAATGGTCAATCTTTGTGACCAAATAAGCTAAGTAATGAGAATGTTTCAAAAGAAAAATGGTCAAAGTCTCCCTAGTATCACAAAGAACAACCTTTCGAGAGATGGAAAGGAGCACGCAAAGGTGATTACGCTGTGGTCGGGCAAGGCATTAAAATCTCCAATCATGCGAATCCATGAAGAGGAGGAGGCTCCCAAAGAGGTTGAAGAACCCGCAGAAGGAGTAAGATGAGCACCACAAACCAAACAAGGAGGTAGCTAAACTGGAGTCTGATTGGGTAATAGGAAAATCGAGCACAATGGAGGTACCATTCTTAACAAGACTAGAGGACAAGCAAAAGAGGGACAAGGTAGATTTTATAAATTTTCTTAATTTATTTAAATCTCTAAATGTAAATTTGTAGTTACTGGAACTTATTTATAAAATCATGAAATATGCCATGTATTTGAAGAAAATCATGGAATGACATAGGAAAATGATACTGGACAAGAAAATTGACAATAACACCTCATTTAACGCACTAATTGGAAAGAAGATACCCATCAAGTTAAAAGATTCAGGTAGTTTTACAATCCTAATAGAATAGGGGATAGATATTTTAGCAAGGCCCTTTGTGATTTAGGGGCTAGCATAAATTTAATACTGTATCGATCTATCTAACAGTTAGACTGAGGGATCTCAAAAAACATTTCAATAACATTACAGCTTGGTGATAGATCCTTAGTGCACCCGAAAGGTGTACATGAGGATTTATTGGTTTAGGTGCGGAGAATCATAATTCCCATTGAATTTGTTGTGTTTGACTTTGAGGAATATCGAGAAATTCTCATTCTGTTGAGTAGGCCATTTATGTCCACTTCTAAGTCGACAATCGAATTTGAGCAAAACGAGTTAATAATAAAAAACGATGATGAAATAAACGTGTTTAAATGTAGCCGTGATTCCCAAATGAGGGATTAGATAGGCAAGGAGTATGACCATGCCACTTGTGGACAAAAATTTGACTTGTTAGAGGGAGAAATGCAAACAATGAATACGGGCATTTGACAAGTCCAAGGTACATGTAGAGGACTCGAATCTTAAATGGTCAATCTTTACGACCACATGAACAGACTAATGAAAATATTTCAGAAGCAAAATGGTCAAAGTCTCCCTAGTAACACAAAGAACAACCCCCGGAGAGATGGAAAAGATCACACAAAGGTGATTGCGCTATGATCGGGCAAGGCATTAAAACCACCAATCATGCCAAGCCATGAAGAGTAGGAGGTTCTCGAAGAGGACGAAGAACCCACATAAGGAGCAAGATGACCACCACGAACCAAACTAAGAGGTAGTTGAACTAGATTCTGATCGGATAATAGTAAAACCGAGCACAACGGAGGTACCATTATCCACAAGACTAGAGGACAAGCAAAATAGGGATGCGATAGGTTTCATAAATTTTATTTTTTTATTTAAATATCTGAATGTCAATTTTTTGCAGATAGAACTTACTGATAAAATCCTAAAATATGTCAAGTATTTGAAGGAAATCAAGGAACGATTTAGGAAAATGAGAAAGGAAGAGAAAATTGACATTGACGCCTTGTGCAGCACACTAATTGCAAAAAAGATACCCATCAAATTAAAAGATCTGAGTATTTTTACAATCCTAATAGTGATAGGGGATAGATATTTTAGCAAAGCCATTTGCGATTTAAAGGCTAGCATAAATTTAATGCCCCTATAGATCTATCAGACACTCGTACTTAGGGATCTCAAAAACACTTCAATAACGTTACAACTTTCTGATAGATCCTCACTGCACCCGAAAGCTGTACTTAAAGATGTATTGGTTAAGGTGCGGAGAGTCATAATTCCCATTGACTTTGTAGTGTTTGACTTTGAGAAAGATCGAGAAATTCTTATTTTGTTGAGTAGGCCATTTCTATCCACTTCTAAGTCAACAATTGAATTCGAGCGAAACGAGTTAATAATAAAAAGCAACGATGAAATAGAAGTGCCGTGATTCCCAAAATGTAGGATTAGATAGAGAGAAGCATGACCATGCTGCATCTAGACAAAGATTCGACTGGTTAGAGGGAGAAATACAAACTATGAATACGAGCATTTGATAAGTCCAAGCTACATGTGGAGGACTCGAATCTTGAATGGTCAATCTTTTCAACCAAATGAGCCAACTAATGAGAATGTTTCAGGGGCAAAATGGTCAAAGTCTCCCTAGTAACACAAAGAACAACCATCAGAGAGATGGAAAGGAGCACGCGAAGGTGATTGTGTTGCGATCGGGAAAGGCATTAAAACCTCCAATCATGCAAATCCATGAAGAGGGGAAGGATCTCGAAGAGGACGAAGAACTTGCGGAACGAGAAAGATGAGCACCACGAACCAAACGAAGAGGTAGTTGAACCAGAGTCTGATCGGGTAATAGCAAAATCGAGCACAATGAAGGTACTGTTCTCGACAAGACTAGAGGATAAGTAAAAGAGGGACTAGGTAGAGTTTACAAATTTTCTTTATTTATTTAAACCTCTGAATGTCAATTTGTCGTGGTTAGAACTTATTGATAAAATCCCAAAATATGCCAAGCATTTGAAGGAAATCATGAAACGACATAGGAAAATGAAAAAGGATGAGCAAATTGACATTGACACATTGTGTAGGGCAGTAATTGCAAAGAAGATACCCTTAGAGTTAAAAGATCTGGGTAGTTGTACAATCCTAATAGAGATAGGGGATAGATATTTTAACAAAGTCTTTTCAGATTTAGGGGCTAGCATAAATTTAATGGCTCTATCGATCTATCAAACACTCAAACTTAAAAATCTAAAGAACACTTCAATAATGTTACGCGTTGCTAATTGATCCTTAGTGCACCAGAAATGTGTAGTTGTGGATGTATTGGTTAAGGTGGAAAGATTCTTAATTCCTGTTGACTTTGTAGTGTTTGACTTTAAGGAAGATCGAGAAATTCTCATTCTGTTTAGTAGGCCATTTCTACCCATTTCTAAGTCGACATTCGACTTCAAGCGAAACGTGTTAATAATAAAAAACGATGACGAAATAGAAGTGTTTTAATGTGGTCATGATTCCCAAAATTAGGGATTAGATAGAGAAGAGTATGACCATGCTGCATGTGGACAAATATTCGACTGGTTAGAGGGAGAAATGTAAACTATGTATACGGGCATTCGACAAGTCCAAGGTACATGTAGAAGACTAGAATCGCAAATGGTAAATATTTGCGACCAAATGAGCCAACTAATGAGATTGTTTTGGAAGCTAAATGGTCAAAGTATCCCTATTAGCACAAAGAACAACCATCAGAGAGATGGAAATGAGCACGCAAAGGTGATTGCGCTGTGATCGGGCAAGGCATTAAAACCTCCAATGATGCAAATCCATGGAGAGGAGAAGGTTCCCGAAGAGGTCGTAGAACCCATAGAAGGAGCAAGATGAGCACCACGAACCAAACTAAGAGGTAGCTAAACCAGAGTCTGATCGGGTAATAATAAAACCAAGCACAAAAAAGGTACCGTTCTCGACAAGACAAGAGGACAAGCAAAAGAGGGATGAGGTAGATTTTATAAATTTTCTTAATTTATTTAATTATCTGAATGTCAATTTGCCGCTACTAGAACTTATTGATAAAATCCCAAAATATGCCAACTATTTGAAGGAAATCATGAAACGACATTGGAATATGAAAAAGGACAAGAAAGTTGACATTAACGCCTTGTGTAGCACACTAATTGCAAAGAAGGTACCCATCAAGTTAAAAGATCCAAGTAGTTTTACAATCCAAATAGATATAGGGGATAGATATTTTAGCAAAGCCTTTTTCGATTTAGGGGCTAGTATTAATTTAATACCCCTATCAATCTATCGGACACTCGGACTTAGGGATCTAAAAAACACTTCAATAGCGTTACAGCTTGTTGATAGATCCTTAGTGCACCCGAATTGTGTACTTGAGGATGTATTGGTTACGGTGAAGAGATTTATAATTCCCATTGAATTTGTAGTGTTCGGCTTCGAGGAAGATCGAGAAATTCTTGTTTTGTTCGGTAGGCCATTTCTGTCAACTTCTAAGTCGACAATTGACATCGAGCGAAACGAGTTAATAATAAAAAGCGATGGTGAAATAGGAATGTTTAAATATGGCCGTGATTCCCAAAATGAAGGATTCGATAGAGAGGAGTATGACCATGCTACATGTGGACAAGACTCGGCTATTTAGAAGGAGAAATGCAAACTATGAATACGGGCATTCGACAAGTCCAAGGTACATGTGGAGGACTCAAATTTTAAATGGTCAATCTTTGCGACCAAATGAGCCAACTAATGATAATGTTTCAGAAGCAAAATGGTCAAAGTCTCCCTAGTAACACAAAGAACAACCATCAAAAAGATGGAATGGAGGATGCAAAGGTGATTGCGCTGTGCTCGGGTAAGGATTAAAACCACCAATTATGCGATTCCCTGAAGAGGAGAAGGTTCCTGATGAGGTCGAAGAACCCACGAATGAAGCTAGATGAGCACCTCGAACCAAACAAAGAGGTAGCGGAACTGGTGTCTGATTGGGTAATAGCAAAACTGAGCATAACTAAGGTACCGTTCTTATCATGACTAGAGGGAAAACAAAAGAGGGACGAGGCGGATTTTATAAATTTTCTTATTTTATTTAAATATCTAAATGTTAATTTGCCGCTGCTAGAAGTTATTGATGAAATCAAAAAATATGCCAAGCATTTGAAGGAAATCAGGAAATGACTAAGGAAAATGAAAAAGGACAAGCAAATTTACATTGACCCCTTGTGTAGCGCACTAATTGCAAAGATGATACCCATCAAGTTACAGATCCGGGTAGTTTTACAATCCTAATAGACATAGGGGATAGATATTTTAGCAAATCCCTTTGTGATTTAGGGTTTAGCATGATGAGGTCATGGTGAAGGACTCATCCAAAACAACTGTTAATCCAATTGAGCTGCCAATGGGGCCAATCACTCGTGCTTTAGCCAAGAGGTTGAAGGAAGCTATTTTGGGTCTCATTGATCAAGTTTGAGGAGAAGCTATTGTAGGACTCATTGATCGAGCTTAGGTATGCACTCCATGCTTTCTATGCAATTTGCTCTAAGCCAAGCTTCAAATTTCAGCTTGCTGATTTCAGTTGCTGGAATAAAAACTTTAATTCATTTTTAGTTATTATAGTTTGAGTCTTTAATTATGTCATAATTTGAACATTATTAATATGAGTTTTAATTATATCATAATTTGAACATTATTAATATGGGTATTTAATTATGTCATAGTTCGAACATGTTTAATACTTGTTTTCAAGTGTGTCTTAATTCAGGCATCATAATTGTGTGTCTAAGATTCCTTCAAATTAAAGTGTGTTTAAATCTTGTCTTCATGTTCATTTAAACATTTTATTAATATTGTCCAGGTTGTTCACATTGGTTGCTGCTAGGAAACTTCTTCTCAAGCTAAATACATGCACTTGGAGTTGTTGAATTTAATGCACAAATTCATGTCCATAGACAGTGGGAGCGAAAGGAGCTTAATGTGACCATTTGGTTCATGTTCATGTATGAGGTATATGCATGAACGTCCAAGGGGAAAGAATTCAACAATTAACGCGACACAATGAATGGTAACATGCATGCACATCATGAATGATGAATCTACAAGATGCATGTAACTAGTTTATGAACCTACATGCCATTAAATCGCCTATTTATGAGAATGCATGTTCCATGCAAGTGCATGAATGGTCCAAGGAGATGAATGAGACTTTTGGTGATCATACAAGGCACTTGAAGCTTTCTTCTATGCTAAGAATTCATACACAACAAAAGGGAGGAAGAATGTGACTCTTCAAGTTAAAGTTCATGCATGAAAATCTTTCAATGAGGTGCATGAACGTCCAAATACATGTCAATACAAGGGAAGAACATCCATGAACCATCAAAGGGGAGCGAACAACCATTTATATGCATTTAAGGGATTTTATGAGTCATTCGGTTCATTGTATGGTTTGTGTACATAAACTACATTAATGGCTGAATATTGGTCAATCATCTTCTTTTACAATTTCCTATAAATAGTTGTTTTGTAAACATTTGAATGAACTTTTGATGAATTTTATAATTATTGTGAGTGTTCAGCTCTCTTTGTTACTTCTTGACTCAAATTGATTGATCTAGTTAATCTTGTGGTGTCAATTTGATTCTTTTGAACTTATCACTTCTAAAAGTGTGGCGTTCACCTTATACCAATTGGTTCCTATCTAATTATAGATAGTGGGTCACAGTCTAGTTAACTTTGCCTATCCATCTTAAGTGTTGTTATAAGAAACAGGTCAATATTGTCCTACAAAATTGGTTCTTTCTTCAACTTTAAATCGAACTTATCCTATCCATTTTCCTACAAACAAAACATTCCATTGTTTCAGCCAACTATCTCCGTTTTTCAACCTTACCTAGAACTTGACTCAATACTTCTTAATTTTCAATCAAGAACATTTGCAACTCATAATCAACCACGAATATGAGCTCGCATCATAGCATAAATTTAATGCCCCTAACGATCTATCGGACACTCGGGCTTAGGGATGTCAAAAATAATTCAATAATGTTACAACTTGCTGATGGATCCTTAGTGCATCCGAAAGGTGTACTTGAGGATGTATTGGTTAAGGTGCGGGGATTCATAATTCCCTTTGACTTCGTAGTGTTTGAATTTGAGGAAGATCGAGAAATTCTCATTTTGTTGAGTTGGCCATTTCACTCCACTTCTAAATGGACAATCGACTTCGAGTGAAACGAGTTAATAATAAAAAACGATGATGAAACAGAAGTGTTTAAATATAGCTGTGATTCCCAAAATGAGGGATTAGATAGAAAGGAGTATGACCATGCTGCATGTGGACAAAGATTTGACTTGTTAGAGGGAGAAATGCAAACTATGAATATGGGCATTCGACAAGTCCAAGGTAAATGTGGAGGACTCGAATCTCGAATGGTCAATCTTTACGACCAAATGAGCCAACTAATGAGAATGTTTTAGAAGAAAAATGGTCAAAGTCTCCCTAGAAACACAAAGAACAACTATCGGAGAGATGGAAAGGAGCACGAAAAGGTATGATTTTTCGTAAAATGAAAAATTTAGTTAAGGCTGTAAGTATTCTGACATCTTACGTTTGGATCCAGTAAATTTGGTCGGGTATAGGGTGTTATAGAAAACGTATTATCGGCTCAAATACCCTTGGTTATGAGCATATTCAGCTTTGGTTGGTTGGTTCTAACCGTCTCCAGACATCTTATCTTTCAGAGTGTGAATACTACAGTAAAATATAGAAATACGAGGTAGTATCCACAAGTATATGGGTCGAGTTGTAATATAGTTTACAAAGAAGTAGGTGAGTACTCTGAGGATCGTACCTAAGGGAGGCGAGTGCTAGATCAATTCTAAAATGATCTAATTAGTACTTTAAATCAGTTATAGTATGAGAACATAACAAAAGGGTTTTCTAAAGGTTTTTATAATGATAAAATAAAATAACATAAATGAAATAAAATTCAAGAGATAGAAGAGTAGAATGAATCAAATCTTGATTATGGGTGACTAGCTCGCTTTGGAAATCTCAATCAACTGTTGTTGTGGGTTCCTCGTCAATCAACTAGTCACTACCCTAGTAATATCTCTTAATCTTCCACTAACAGAACAAGTCAGTAATGACTAATTATCTTTTGTCCTCACATTCTAGATTGGTTTGGGGTGAATGTATTCACAGATGGGAAATACCAATTTTGGATTAATTCCAATCGTGATGACTTCCAGAGGTTGTCTAGTGTAGAATTTGTTTCACGTTTCCCTTTGCCAAACAACTGATCCATTGATTAACCCTACAAAAAAGTTAAGAGATCATATATCAACTCGTTGATCCCCCATAGAAGGATTAGTTCTTCATGGCTTTCATAAACAATATGGAGTTTATGTAAAGGGCAAACATGAAAAATGGATTATAGTGTAGAGTTTAAGAAAATGCCTGATTTGTGTTAAAGATGGGAATGAATCCATAGAGTTTGAAGATCTCCACAAATCAGATCTCTTAAAAACAAGGAACAATTGAAAAATAGATTCTAAAAACCTAAGAAAGAAAGAAAACTAAACTAAATTTAAAAGAGAGATTCTAGGCTAATTGAATGATGTCCATAGCATGTGCCAAATGAGCCTATTTATAGATTCTTAGTGGTCGTAATCCTCAACCCTAGGTTAGCTGACATTCCGAGCTTTAAGTTTGATAGTGCAGACCAAAACGCCCCTGTTTTGTATTTGATTTCCATCCCAGAGTCGATTTTGCAACATAGCAATCAGTATACTCCTTTTAAATGATCTTTAGGGGTATCTCATGACATCCTCAGGCTGTGTGGCGACATTTAAGGCAGTCTTGAGATTTCTCCATTTTTTTCCCTATGTTGCAACATCAGTCATCCTATGTTGCGATGTAGCGACCAATATCAGTTTAGTATGCCTTCTAAAAGTCTCTTGCACACTCACAAAGTGTGTTAGCTCACCCTTAGGCCTCATTCGTCCTTTAAGGTTAACAAAATACACAATTTTCACATTTTATTAACTTATTAAAACTTAAGAAAAATAGTTTAAATCAACTGAAAATGTTTGTATCCAAGCCCCTAAAGTGTGATAATTAGTTTAATCTAGTACACCAAATTATGACAGTTCAGGTTCAATGCGTTTATGCCTAATTAGAAGTTCAGTGCATATTTTTGTGATGGTGGATTCATCCGAGTATCCGTTATTATATTTGATTTGGTAAATAATGATTATAATCTAAAAATGATATTTTGAACATGTATTATATTGAAATAGGACATTGATGTTACTATGGGACATGATTTAAATATGTTAAGTTAGATGGAAATATAATGAGGGTGTATTGAAAATTATATTGAAAACTTGAGTGAAGCATCACTGAGAATAAGATAGAATGATACATAAACTATCTATATATATGTATCTTTGATATTAACATAAAATGGTTAATTGGTGAACTTGAATTATTATGATTATTTATGTTATTTAAACTATGTTATGTTTTTAATTTAATTCGAGTTATGTAGCACTACTGAGTTTACTCAATGTAGAGATTTGTTTGTTTCCATGTATAAGACTCAGTTAAGCTTAATAGATCTCAAAATCAAGCATCCAATCCTCAAGCTCAACTCAGAAGCCATTTTGACCCTATTTTGTATGTATTTATATGTTTTGAGGTTATATGGCATGTACCTAGGTTGGTTGGCTTATAGCCTAAATTAGTTTTGGCACTTTTGGTAAATGACCTATAATGCTATTTTGGTTGAATTTCATCTTTTGATGACTAGTCAATTATGTTTAATTATGTGAGATTGAACGTGCAAATTGGTTTGTTATAGTAATGATGTATTTAATGTTAAAATTTGGTATTGTTTGAATATGTTTAGATAGATAAATTGGATGGATATAATTGTGGTACATTTTAGGTATATTTAGGTTCATTTGGTTAAGGCTTTGGACATTTAAAAGTGTAGGATGTTGACCATTTAGTCATTGATTCTTGAGATAAGAAGAACATGTATCGAGACCATTAGAACAAATTTCACTTAAATTTTGTATATAATAGTCTTAGGTCTTGAATCAATTGTATCTAGGTCTCAAGACAAGTGGCCCTTGTCTCTAGATAGGAGAATATTGAAGCTAAATAGATTTTTCCCTACTCTAGGTCTCGATATAGGTAACCTTTATCTCAAGCCATTCAAACATCGAAGCAAATATAGGAAAATAAGAGAGGTTGGTCTCGAGAACTAATTTCGAGACATAAAGGACCTTGTCTCAAGACATAACATGTAATGTCTTGAGACATTTTGACTTCGAAGCCAATAATTCCAATTAAATTATGGCCTGACTTAAGACATAGAGACCCCTGTCTCGAGACATAACCTTGAAATTTAACATTTGAGTTTGGATTCAAGTTCTAACTCTAAAAATATTCCGTACAATCCCGTAAATTGATTAATTTGAAATCAATGAGTGTATAAATGCATGCATATGAATATTTGATGATCAAAATGAATGTATCTATGTTTTAGTAGTTTGAGTTACTTCGACAACATAATGTGACATCACACATTCAAATCCAGCAACTAGGTCGGGTGCAGGGTGTTAAATCATCAACTTATAAAACAAAGCGCTATTTGTTTCTTTCAGACATCCTAAAAACATGCATAATCCTATTTGTGACCGCAATTTCTTAGCATCATTATTAAATACATGAGCAAGTAGAGATGTCAAAACCTAAATTGCCCGATGGATTTTGAACTGACCCGCATCAAATGGAGAAAGTTCTTTATTAAAAAAATGATGCGGGGCAAGGAAAATAAATTTTTTTGATAGTAGGTATGGAACGGATATGGTAATTGCTTACCATGCCCTACCCGTTATAAAATTATTGTTTTACCCCTAAATATATATTTGAAGGGTAAATTTGTAAATAAACTTAAACCCTAATTTCTTTTAAGTTTCCCCCTTTGTCATTTTACTAAAACCAAACTTCAAACATTTTCCTCTTACGTTTTTAATCACCTTGAAGCTTGCTTGGTTCAAGTCTTCAAGATAGTACAAATTTCTTTATTTTTCTTCTCCCTTTCTCTCTTTCCAAATGAGTAACATTATTACTTTTTTTAAAACCTGTAAATCTAATTCCTTTTTTCATAGAAATTAATACAGCTTTTATGTTTGTTATGTGGTTAGAATAAATGAATCATTTTATATGTCATTGTCTCTCTTTAAATAAAAAATTTTGAAAATAATTTTCAATTAAAATTTTAAAAATTTCATAACAAAATTAGGAAACAAATGAAAATTTAGATTGAAAAACACGAGGGTTTTGTGTTGGGTGCGACCGATCACTTTAAATCACATTTTATAAAAATATTTTCTAAAGATCCATGAAAATTGACAATCTTAAGGTTTACATTTAAATCTAGAAAATGTAGTAGGTTTGGGAATTGGTTACACGTAAGGAAGATTATAACTGTAACACCTTCACCCGATCTGCTCGTTGAATCCAGGTAGGGAGTGCCACAAATGGACCGGTTTGGACTAAACACAAATTTAAAACTTATAGGTTTGAGGACTCACTTTATTGAGTAACAATAATACTCTTTACATTAGAAACTTATAATTTAAAGTAAAAACTTCTTACTGTTCCCAATTTAATGGTCTAAGGGAACTGTTTAATACAATGTATTCAAACTCAAAGGAAAGCCTCTAAAGTGACCTCCTTTTCCTATATGCATAACACCTTACTGACGATGATCCTTGATCTAACACAGTTTGGCTTAGTCCCTCTTTGAGTTCTTTATTTTGTGAATCCTGCAACCATAGGTCAAAATTCTATAAGTTCCAAAAGAACTTAATAAGTTTCTTAACTGGATTACTCATACATAGACCCCATCTCGTAGGGGTAGTAAAAGAAAACAAACTAAATACAATTAACTCTTTGCCCGTTTTAAGGAAATTTCTCTCAACCTGACACGGTGCCTCTGACTTATTTTCTAAACTTATCTATTGGCGATTAGATCGTTAAACAATCTTTCCTTCAACCATCCTATCACCTTTCAACTAGTATCAATGGTTCTTCGAATGACTCACCATATCTACGGATTCTGCCTTTTGTTTACTTGTATTATTTCTTCATCCATATCAGTACGGATTCTTCCTTCCACTATACTCTTATAGGGCAGTCCTTGTGCCTACCCTCTTAATGACCTTTTTGGTTATGTCCGTTTAGATGATCATTCCAAATCTAGTTAGTCATTGCAGACTCCTTTTCCTTATTATAGTCTTGAAGGATTGGATGACATTAAAGTCATTGGGTTAACTAATGAGGACCCATGCTACTCTGGCAGACTAAATCTCATTTCCCCTTACACTTAGGTTGAAATGTTGTTTTGGATTTCTTCTTCATAATCCACCCTATTTGCAATACCTTGGTTTTAGAATGTAATATGTCCGTCCACCTTAGACCTTTTGGAATTATAATTTCCAATAGATTGTTATCTAATTTAACATTCTATTTATCGATCTCCCTTTATAATGGTTCCCTATGGAACTACTCCATGGAAGATATACTCACAATAGATTTTCCTGAAAGAGGAATAGTCTTGACAAACAAATTTGTCACTTGGACTAACCTTCTTATTTCCTCCTCTTACCGATGTTCTATCGAACCCCTCTTGACCAAATAGACTATCTGGCATACTTATGGTCAACCTCTAATATTCGTGGTTTCACTAAGCACCCTCTGGCGATTCTTAATGGCAGATCCTTATTAACGATCCTCGAATAAGTTATCTTCCATTTTCCTATACACTAAGCACCATTGACATATTGTTTGCTGTGTCTGATTCTTGTTGGGTTACCACCCATACGCCCTAACGACTTTCCATTGCTTATGTTTTGGCTAATTGTGCCCTCTCTACTACTTTTACCTCGTTTGGCGAATTCCTAAAAATCTGCTTGCTAGCTATTGCTCGCCAATACTTTTATACTTCTTCTAATCCCTTTTTACTTGCCAACATGACTTTCCATGACCATAATCTTGGTGAACAACCTTGTGATTAGTTTACCATGATCATAATCTTGGCTGAGTAACCCATGTTTAACCTCCTGGCGAACTACCCCATTTTTATTGTCCCAATGGACTCTATTGGTTGCTATAGCCGAGCTATTGTCTTATACCTTATAATCCCAATGTTTAGTGTCCTGGTAGACTCTATTGGTTGCCATAGTCAGGCTACGATCTTGAACCTCATAATCTTTATGTTCACTATCTCGATGGACTCTGTCAGTTGTCATGGTCGAGTTATAGTCTTTTGTCATTGTTGAGTTATAGTCTTACACCCTATAATCCCCATGTTTACTGTCTCAGCGGACTATATTGGTTGCCATATTTGAGCTATGATCTTACACCTTATACCTCTTTAAGGTGTCACCCCGAAGGACCTTATCACTATCTCGGTGTTGCCCCATAGAGCCTACCGATTGTCGTCGTAGTGTTCCTTTATGGGACCTTATAAAATTCTTCACAGTGTTGCCCCGAAGGACTAATCGATATCATTCTATTTTTAAATTAACCTTTATGCTCGAACATCAAAGTGTCCCCTCTGCAAGGCTCGGAACTTCACACATCACAGTTTGCACTTAGCAACCATGTATGGCAGTACCTTAATGGAATTCCATTTCCCTATTCATTCACCCATTCCTCCAGTTCTCCATAACTTCATTGATGGTCGAACACCAAATGGTCCCCTCCATAAGGCATGGAGCTTCGCACATCACGGTTTGCACTCAACTACATTGTATGGCGGTATACAGAATCACAATTTCCCAATCCTAACTTCATCAAACCTATAAAAAATTCCCTCTCCGTACTCCACCATCACCACCGTGCAATTCATGCAATTCATAAACATTTTATAATGGAGTATGCTACATTTTTTTTACATGGCACATAAATATTTCAAGAATACTGAAATATAATGGCGGATACTTATATACCTATACGATCTTACACATACTTAGCATTCACAATCAATAGAGATCATTCATCATCGTAGAACTTAACACAGAATCATGTCAGGCACTCAACATTCCAGCAATGGTAGTTAGAAACTCACTTGATGCTTCTTGGCTTTATCAACTTCTTTTTTTTTTTCGAATGCCAGAGCTTTCATTCTAGTAGAAACTAAGCATGATAGCCAAAATCATGAGTTAACCTCAGTATTCTAAGCTTAAAACTCAGTGTTCCAGAATCATGCAGAACCCTTAAAAAGGTTTCTAGAAATCTTTAACTTCATTTTCTTAACCTTAAATAAATAAAAGGACTAGAACCTACCTATTAATTTGATTCTTTACTTCTCTAACTCAAACCTCATGATCACTTCTGCATGCAGAGCTTTCCGATACTACCTCTTCTTCGAAGCAACCAAGGAAGAGGATGAAGAAGAGAAGATGGTGAAACAGATTTGAGAACAAGTGTCCCTGAGAAGTCATTCTCAACTATTTATAGCCTTTCATGCTTTTAGTTATCAACCCCATAGAAATCATCCATTGGTAATCATTTTGTCTCCCACTAAAGAACCATTTGGTTTTAATCCAAAAGAACCAAAATTAGATCTCAACCAGGCTTGCTATCTTTCATTCTCTACCTGCGCTAACTATTTCCCTTTTTATTTGTAGCAAAATAAGTCGATTTGATCCCCCTTTTCCATTGGTTCTGACTATTGGATCTGGTTCCCTAAGTGTAGTATATTCAATTGTATATTTGTAATATTTTTGAAAATATTGGTTTAATAAAACTATCCATAAATTACATTAATACCCTTTGTACGTTGTCCTCAACGATTTTTGCATGCAAAGCAAAATGAAAGTAAATACTTATTCACTAGTTATCTAACTTTTAAGTAATAATAAGTGGTATTACGTGGTCGAAACGTAATATAGAAAGACAACTTGTATTAGTAGATGAACTTAAAAATGTCATTAGTCTAATAAGAAATGAGCAAACTAATTGAAATACTAATATGCCATCTATCAAGTCTAATTGGGGAGATGATTTATCTTGAGCATCAGAGCAGATGACTCTCAGAAGATAGAGACATAGATGTGATTGATTAGACTAACAATACACCAGACAAGAACCAAGTAGAATAGATCCTAAATCCATTTATGGATTTATTCACAAGTGACGTTCATAGGGTGGCATACCTTAATCCTGAGTGAATGGTGGACTATGTATGCGTGACTTATATACTTTGATGTAAGTAAAAACTTGAGTTCAAATAGATAAGGAAATGAAAGCTAGTGTGTTGGGTATACAACTTCTACAGTATGAAGCATTATTCACAATAGTGGAATTCATAACCTAAGAAGTGGGTAAATGATAGTCTCTCATTAACATTACAAGATAGATGAAAAGTAAAGTGTCACCTTCCAAACTTGGCCTAGACATTATGGCTAGATTGAGAAGGCTACATTAGCCACCGAAATGGCTAAGCTAACTTACATTACTTTTGAAGACCTTAAATAAACTCATTTTACAAAAAATCGTAATTGTACTTTGAGTTACGTAAAAGCATTCATTCTTTAGGTCGTGTATGCTTAAGAATCATTTTATTGTTGATAGTGTTGTTTTCGAAAAACTTTTACTAGTTTATCTTTTTTTTTTAAAAAAAACTCGATGTTAAACTAATGCAGAAAAAAAAACCATTTTTCAAGTCATTTTGGAACCTTAGTTTCCTTGTCAATTTTTTTTTCAAAAACGGTTCCTTTGAAATACAGCGAAGACTAGGGAGCAATATCAAATTTTACTTAAGCCTGATATCATGCATTATTCGGTTAATATGCTTGAGTAATCCATGCATGCAAAAATCCTAGAAGAAAAGTTACCAAGCCACAAACTAGAAGTCATTAAAAATTACAAACCAAAACAAATAGAGACACATTAATATTTATTAAAAATAGTCCAAGGTCTAAGGTGATTCTTTGAATGCCAAGTCCGGTCCTAATTTCGAGGTTTACCTGAAAAGTTAAACACTATTGGAGGGGGAGCTTATGAAAACCTCAGTGTGAGTCGAACAATTATTTAAAACAACATAAATATCGAATTCAGTGAAACAACTTAACTTTAATCGTAGGAATTTCATATCATTACAAAGCCGTTATCAAATTGATGTCAAACGGTGTATGGGCATGGATCATCATTAAATCGAGTAACAATCATTAATTTCG
Organism: Gossypium raimondii; assembly: GCF_025698545.1. Taxonomy (NCBI): domain Eukaryota; kingdom Viridiplantae; phylum Streptophyta; class Magnoliopsida; order Malvales; family Malvaceae; genus Gossypium; species Gossypium raimondii. The sequence goes on from NC_068570.1 coordinate 38,024,714, forward strand.
ATACCATTCAATAAAACACAATACGATATGTATCCTAAATCAGTAACATTCGAATATGTTGTGAGCATGAGGCAATGAAAAAAGGTTCCTACCCATACAATCCGCTACACACCACAAGTTCCCCAGAACCCGTCATCTGAACTCTAAAACATTATGAGACTGATAAAAATATGCTAAAAATTTTGCCAGTAAAATTGCAGAAAAGATGCTAGTAAAAATGCTATAAATCGTCATTCCCCTCAGTGCTCCAGGTGCAGTGCACTGACTACGAATAATGCGGACTTAATATGCCATCGGTACTCCATGAAACTCCTCCATCAACCACAAAATCCCAACCCAATGCATATGGAATATGTCACAAAATCTCATACGTAATCATATATCAATACTTTTCACATCCATTTGACATGTTCAGTATGTTCTCAATAATCACATACTTTTAGTAAATGGAAACAGTGTTCCAAACTTTCAAATTACCATTGTGTTGGTATCAATCAATATCGTTCAATCTCACATACTTTACGGATTTTCATTGTGCGTAAATAGCATCCTTTTTAGTACACAATATAACAAATATCTCATACATTTAAATCATACATAAGCTTAATATCTCAACACATTATATCATTCAGTGAAACATTCTCATATCTCATAATTCAAATATGCAATTACAAACTCAATCAAACATTCATATTATCAAACTAGCAATTTTGCCAACATGTCAATCTTTTAAGGCTCGAAACATACATGGTTCGACCACTCACAAAATCAATAATTTGGACATTAAGCCAATCCAATCAGCAAACTAATTTATCAAATATAACATGATATTTAACATTTTCAAACATTTTATATGTTTAGGACCCACACCTTATTATTCGCTTCCTCGCAACACACTAGCGATTCTTCCAATTTTCCTTAATAATTCCTTAAACGAACCTAAACCAAAATTAAGTATAAATTCAAGAAATTTTCCATTAAACCAGCCCCCAAACACCCACTTATGAGTTTAAACCAATCGTTAAAATTATAAATATTGTATGAATCCAAACTAGTTAGATTCCTTACATTGTTTTGATGAGAACCGTACATTTAACCGTTCTTCGCCTTTACGAATGATTTGGAGTGTTTGGGTCAGTACCTAATGCAATAATATAATGGAAAATCAATAGCTAATTAATGATTAAATTCCTTCATTTAATCAATTCATAACCTTTACACAACAACTACGTCGAAATAACAAACTAGTTATCCTTAATTGCACTTACGCTTCATGATTTGCAAGTTTCGAGTGGCCAATTGATCAAGAACGTTTTTTCCTAATTGACATGGGTTTAAAAGCTAATTAGAAGAGTTCAAGAACTCAGATTACGGCTGGAACTAATTGGGCAAGATTCAAGAAACAAAACAGTCCCCTTTCCCACACATAGGCGCACGCACTGCCACCTATGGTGGTCAAAATTAGGGTTAAATTTTAAAACAGTTTTGTAACACCCCTAACCCGTATCCGTCGTCGAAAAAAGGTTACGGAGTATTACCAGAGTTTACAGTACAACCAAATAGAATTTTGAACACTTCATATCTTAACAATATTCATATAAAAAACCAATCAAAATCATTCATATTGTCCTTTATACGAGCCCTCGAGGCCCTAAAATCGCATTAGAAACAAGTCGAGACTAAATTGGGAACTTAGAGAATTTTTCAGAAAAAGATGAATATTTATAGACTGCAATGGTCACACGACCATGTGGGCATTCGAAATAGGGGCACATGGCCTGTCCTAGCCCGTGTTTGTGCCCGTGTAACTCACAGACTTGGTCACATTGCCTAGTCACATGCTCGTGTGCTAGGCTGTGTACCATTCGAAGTAACCTTACACGCTCATGTGCCATGCCAAGTGCTAGGTCGTGCAACAGCCTGACTTGCAACCCTTTAAAAACTACAGGGGACACACAACCGTGTCACTTGGCCGTGTGTCACACACGGCTGGGACACATGCCCGTGTGGACTAAAATAGGTCATTTTACAAACCATATTTCTCACCCAAAATTTGGCATCCACCTACACTTAACATTGTGCATATAAACAAGCCATATTATGACATCCAAAACAAGAAAAATCAAGCATTAAACATGTAGTATATTCACATACAACTAATATGCCCTTAGGCACCTCACATGAAAATTATAAACATGTAATCCATGTATCCAAGTAATCAACCAAATTTTATGTATAATTTTATTAATACACAACATGTAAATCATTTACCAAAACTTACCATTTGATACCAATTGTACCACTTATTCAATAGCATCAAATACATATACACTGATTATAGCATAGTACCAAATCAAACCAAGTTATAAAACATACCTGATATGCATATTCAACTACTATTTTACATTTCATCATTCAACCATAAATCATTCCACACATTAACATTATAAGGAAAATTAAGCACATACAAAAATACCAAAACACAAGCCAAATAAGTGGCTAACCTCAACAAAACACATATAGGCCAACATTTAGCCAAAATAACCTATACATGCCATTATAACCAAAATCAAAACATTTGAAATTACTGATAGAACCGATGGATAGTGTGATATAGCTTCGACAAGCTTCCAACCCGATCGAGCTTTCTATAATTTGAAAAGTAAAGATGAACAACTGCGTAAGCAATGAATGCTTGGTAAGCTCGTATAAACTTTAATCATATCAATTCATTTCCAATATGAAATTTATACATATCAAGAATAAACATATACCAATACCACATGGTTCCTGAAACCATATTCAGCAACTCACAAAATAAGTAAATCCATAGCATCACTTATACATATTATCCCTAGCATAGTAGGATTTTAAAACAACTTTAAACTTTTCCAAATTTCTTTATTTTCATTTGCATTTCTTTACCTTCCACACTCATTCTATATGCATAACACACAAGTCATAAGCATATCATACAACCATAGCCACAAGCTAGTGCATTTAAACATAGCCCTTTTCGAATTAATCATATGATAAGCCATTTCATAAGAAATTGCAAAATTTAAACCTTACCACTCTTTCATGAGCACAAGCGTATTTTCATTCAAGCACTTACCATTTCAATGCAACTTTTAATTAAACATATTACCATTCAACCAACAACTTGGCACTTGCCTAAGCATAAAAAAACAACACTTGTTAGCATACTTGAACATATTTCATATATAAATTCAACACCGGTAACCTTATTATCTCAACATGTCACACTTGAGTTTATTACTCGTCTCAACTTACATAATTTTCATGTATCAAAATATCAAAGATATTCATATATGTACATGTCATGATACATATCATTCTCTTACCGTTTACTCATATACATATATCATCCATTTCATTATATCAATATATCATGTACAATCATTTCAATGTATATATTTGTATTAGTTCGTATTGAACTCATATCGTCTCGTATCAAAACATTGCCCGTTGAACCATTTAGAATATCGTTGGATTTTCAGGTAGCTGACACGAGGTGAATTGAACTGTAGTCTGTCAATTCCTATACATGTATGCTCATACTAGCTCTGAATCGGTATGCTCATATTAGCTCTGAATCGGTATGCTCTTACGAGCTATAAACGGTAAGCTCATATGATCTGAATATCGGCACGCTCATGCGAGCTGAAGATCTATAAGCTCTCTTGATCTGAGAATCGGTAACCCTAATGACATGTCATTTGTATCTTACAAATTTTTAAGGTTCAACTGGGACTCGGTAATCATCGTACGTCTTTAGATTTACGTCGTTTCATAACACAATAAATTGTATACTGACATATATCTATTGATTTAATCACAATATAATCTCATATTAACATTCAATTTAATCAAAATTATATAGAATACAGTTCATATGAACTTACCTAGCTAAATTATAGACATACCAAAGTTTAGGGGTATTTTGGTAATTTTCCATTTTCCTCGATTTTCCACCCGATCTTGTTCTAAAGTAATAATTTCATTCAATATTTTAATTTAGACAATGAAACAATTCATTTCATGCAATTTGGTCATATTTTATATTTTTACAAAATTGCCCTCAAGTTTTACTTTTATTCAATTTAGTCTCTAAGCCTAAAACATGCAAATTAACCATTTTAATACAAAACCATGCTAGTAGAATGTTCATAGTATTCAAAAATTCCATTTATGCAAAACTTTCACATTAAATCCTTGTACTTTTATTAATTTAACAAATTAGTCCCTAATTAAAAATTCATCAAAATCACTTAACAAAGTACTTTTAAATATAAATCAACATTCCAAATTAATCATCTAACATCAAAAATCTCAAGATTAATCAATGAAAACATTCAAAATCTTTAACAGTTTCAAAATCAAAGGTATGGGCTAGCTGACCTAGTTGCAATGATCTCAAAAACATAAAATTTATTAAAAACAGATGAAAAATGGCTTACCATGCATGAATTGAAGCATGGCCGAACCTTGGTTCTTCTTGCCATGGTTTTTTTGGGGATGAAGATGTCAAATGTAGGGGTGAGCATTTGATCGAATCGAATCGAAAATTTTCGAGTTAATCGAGTTTTCGAATCTTATTTTATCATCCTAACTTTATTTGAAGTTTTCTCGAATCGAGTCGAGTGAGATGGAATTCGAATCGAATCGAATCGAATATATTTGTTCAAGTTAAATTTTAAAAAATAATTTTGGGTCCTTGTAACCATTGTCACCCATCGTAATAAAATTTGTCCACCTTAATCAAATTTTTTATTAACTTTCAACACTTCATAATTTATTTATTAATTTTTTATATATTGGTTAGCTTCTTTGCTTGCTTAGTTGTTTCAATTATCTTCGATTCTTGTCACTATGTATTTTAGAATTAAAATATATTAAATGTAAAAATATGATTTTTTAATAAAAGTTATTTCAAAAATAAAATGTGAAATTGATACCAATATAAAATTTTAACACGATATTTTATGGCATAATTAATAATTCAATTTTAATATAAATATTCAATATGACTAAACAATTCAATAATATAAATAATATAAAATGTGAAATTTAATTTAATAATATAAATAGTAAATATAAATAAAATTATTACTATTTATGTTTAGTGATTTTTTTGGATAATTTTGATTTTTATTTGAGAGTAAAGGGTGAGAAGTAAAAGTTTAGGGAAAAATAAAAGTTTTGGGGAATAAAAGTTTGAGGAAAGTAAATAGGGGAGTAAAATTTTGGAGGAAAATATTAAAAAAATTGGAGGGGGAGGGTTTGGGATAGATGGGAGGTGGGATGGGAAGGAATAAAAGTTTTAGGGAAAAGTGGGAGGAGTAAAAATTTTGGGGGAAAATAAAAGGTTTTGAGGGTTTTTGGGAGTAAAATTTTGGTGGGAAATAGATTTTGGGTAGATTGGGGGGTTGGGAGGGGAGAGGAGTAAAAGTTTTAGGGGGAAAGTGGGAAGGAGTAAAAGTTTTGAGGGAAAAGTAAAAAAGTTTGGGAGTTTGGGGTAAAAATGTAAAATATTATAGTTTGATATTCGAATTATTCGAATTATTCGAGTTATTCGAATTCGAAAACTCAACTCAATTCGAACTCGAAATTCGAAAAAAATATTCGAGTTGATTCGAATAACTCGATTAACTCGAATAACTCGATTCGTTTAACTCGAAATTCGAATTTTTTTCGATTTTTTCAAGTCGAATCGAGTTTTGCTCACCCCTAGTCAAATGAAGAAGAAAAACTTTGGTTTTCTTATTTTATTAACTTTTATTTCTTTATTTTATCTTTTTCATTTAATAATAACATTATAATATAAAAATCACATATAAAATTAAAAGAACATAAATATTTAATCGTCTACCAACTTAAGAATGGTTAATTTACCCATTAAGGTCCTCCAATTATAATTCTTTACTCAATTAACACATTTAAACTAATAGCGATTGACTTTTCAACTTTAACATTTAGTCCTTTTGCTTAATTCACTATCGAAATAATAAAATTTTCCAACAAAACTTTAATACCACATTAATTAAACTCAGTAAATATTTATAAAAATATTTACAATTCAATTTATAAAAATGAGGTCCCGATACCTTAATTTCTAAAACCACTTGACCTTAGGGTCTTGCCACTTGGACTTAATAAATCACTTATAAAACAAAAATCACAATATCAAAAACCTTTTCATAGTCACAATTAACTCGTAATTATTAAATATTATATTTACGAGCTTACTCGTCAGATTTGGTAGCACCAAAACCACTTTTTTCGACACCATTAAAAAATGGGCTGTTACAGGTTTGAGATTTAATTAAAATTTGGAAAAATACCTTTGAAATCATTAAAAATCCACCAAATTACAGGTCTAGAAATTTTGGCTTTTAATTGACAATATTAATTAAGAAATTGAAGAGAAAAGAGATCTTACCCAAGCTAGTTGAGAGAAACGACAATGACACTTTCATGGCAATGTCCGAGATCGATCCTGGGGTTCAAGATTTCAAAGTTGGGGCTAATTTAGATGAGAATAAATGGAAGAAAGAGCGTAAAGGAGATGATGCACAATCTTGATACAAAAAGAAGAAGAAAGATATGTTAAAATGACAGGTGTAGGCTGCGACAATAATGGGAGAAAGAAAGAAAAATGAAGGGAAAAGAGGGGAGGAAGAGAGTGAACGGCTAGGGTAGGGAAAAATTGAATTAAAGGCTGAAAATACAATAAAATTTTTTATGTATACTTAGGGTTCAAGGGTGTGGATGGCATACACATTAAAAAACAAGGGATTTTGCAAGGGAAAAGAATCGAACTTGGGATCTCATTTAATTTCCATACTTTCTCATATTTCTTTTAACCATTAGGCTTCTTCCTCATTCTTGAAATAATTTTGCAATATTTATTTTAAAAATAAGGCATGTTGCATACCAGGGTATAAGGCAAAATTTGCAAAATAATAAAAATGGTGAAAGAGAAGGGATTTGAACTTGGGTTTCAAAGAACGTTTCACTAACCAATACCTCATTTATTTCCTAAAAATGCATAGATAATCTTAAAAATTAAGGCATGATCACTCTCTCTTGATTCACAAACCCGATTCTACTAACCCCCGATTTTTGGGATGTTACAATTCTCCCATCTTTAAAAAAATTCGTCCTCGAAATTTTCTTTGTTATAAAATATGTTACCCATTTTCCTTCAAACCGGGCCACCAAGCTTGCGCTGCGCAACTCTAAAAAAATAATCACTAGTTAACTTTGTCAATTTTTAATTTCCTATCCTACAATTTCCAAGAAAAATTAAAATCAAAATATTTCAATTCTATGTCTACAATAATACACCTCAAGTGTTTACCTATAACTTAACAGTATCTTTTCCATGGCAACCGACATCGGAGTTTCAGACCTGATTTTTCATTGTAGAATATCATTTTCAAAATTCTTTGTGGCTTGTTTTTCCTAAATTTCCACTTTTTCATGTATGCTTGCATGCAGACTTAACTTAAGTAGATTTAAAAACTCAGTCCGAGGTCTTAAACCAAGGCTCTGATACCACTAGATGTTATGGCTAGATTGAAAAAGCTACATTAGCCACCAAAATGGCTAAGCTAACTTACGTTACTTTTGAAGACTTTAAATAAACTCATTTTAGAGAAAACCGTAGTTGTACTTTGAGTTAGCTTAAAAACATTCATTCATTAGGTCATGTATACTTAGGATTCATTTTATTGTTGATGGTGTTGTTTTAGAAAAGCTTTTGTTGGTCATTTTTAAAAAAAAAAACTCGATGTTAAATTAATGCAGCGAAAAAAATCATTTTTTAAGTCATTTTGGAAACTTAGTTGCCTTATCAATTTGTTTTTCAAAAACAGTTCATTTGCAATGCAACGAATACTAGGGAACATTATAAAATTTTACTTAAGCCTGATATCATGCATTATCTAGTTAATATGCTTGAGTAATCCATTCATGCAAAAATCCTAGAAGAAAATTTACCAAGCCACAAACTAGAAGTCATTAAAAATTAAAAACCAAAACAAATAGAGACTAAATAATATTTATTAAAAATAGTCTAAGGTCAAAGGTGATTCTCCGAATGTCGAGTCCAGTCTTAATTTCGAGGTTTACCTGAAAATTTAAACACTATTGGGGGTAAGCTTATGAAAAGCTCAGTGTGAGTCGAACAATTATTTAAACAAACATAAATATCGAATACAGTTAAAAAAATTAGCTTTAACAGAAGAAAATAGAACCATTATAGGAATTTCATATCATTACATAGTCATTATCAAATTGATGTCAAACGATGTATGAACATGGACCATCATTCAATCGAATAACAATTATTAATTTCAATACCATTCAATACAACACAATAAAATACGTATCCTAAATCAATAACATTCGGATATGTCGTGAGCATGATGCAATGCAAAAAGGTTCCTACCTATAACATCCACTACACACCACTTGTTCCCCAGAACCCACCATCTGAACTCCAAAACATTATGAGCCTAAGCCCGTTGTGGTTAAAACCATCGATAACAAAATGAAGAAAATTCTGCCAGTAAAATTGTAGAGAAGCTGCTAGTAAAAATGTGATAAATCTCCACTCCCCTCAGTACTTCAGGCGCAGTGCACTGATTACGAATAATGCAAACATAATATGCTGTCGGTACTCCACGGAACGCCTCCGTCAACCACAAAATTCGAACCCAATGCATATGCAATGTGTCATAAAATCTCATACATAATCATATCTCAATACCTTTCACATTCATTTGACATGCTAAGAATGTCCTCAATAATCACATACTTTTAGTAAATGGAAACAGTGTTCCAAACTTTCAAATTACCATTGTGTTGGTATAAATATCGTTCAATCTCACATACTTTTTAGAATTTCATTGTATATAAATAACACCCTTTTCAGTACACAATATAACAAATATCTCATGCATTAAAATCATACATAAGCGTAATATATCAACACATTATATCATTTAGTCAAACATTCTCATATCTCATAACTCAAATATGCAATTACAAACTCAATCAAACATTCATATTATCAAACTAGAAATTTTGCCAACATGTCAATCTTTTAAGGCTTGAAACATACCTGGTTCGGCCACTCAAAAAATAAATAATTTGGCTATTAAGTCATTCCAATCAGGAAGCTAATTTATCAAATATAATGTGATATTTAATATTTTTCAATAAATTTTATGAGTTTAGGACTCACACATCATTTTTCGCTTCCTTGCAGCACACTAACAAATATTCCAAATTTCCTTAATAATTCCTTAAACGAACCTAAACCAAAATTTAGTATAAATTCAATAAATTTACCAATAAACCAGCCCCCAAACACCAACTTAGCCAATCATTAAAATTATAACTATTTTATGAATCCAAACTAGTTAGATTCCTTACACTGTATTGATGCGAACCGTATATACAATCGTTCTTCGCCTTTACGGATGATTTGGGTCGTTTGAGTTAGCACTAAATTCAATAATATACTGGAAAAAAAGTAGCTAATTAATGATTAAATTTATATATTTAATCAATTCATAACCTTTACCCAACAACTACGTCAAAATAACAAACTAGGTATCCTTAATTGCACTTACGCTAATTGACAGGGGTTTAAAGTCTAATTAGGAGGGTTTAAGAACTCAAATTAAGGCTGGAACTAATTGGGCAAGATTCAATAAACAAAACAGTCCCCTTTATTACACATAGGCGCATGCACCACCACCCATGGTGGCCAAAATTAGGGTTAAATTTTAAAACGGCTTGAGATCTCATTAAAATTTGGAAAAATACCTTTGAAATAATTTAAAATCCACAAAATTTAAGATCTGGAAATTTTTGTTTTTAATTGACAATATTAATCAAGAAATTGAAGGGAAAAGAGATCTTACCCAAGCTAGTTGAGAGAAACGACAATGACACTTTCTTTGCAATGTTTGGTATCGATCTTGGGGTTCAAGATTTTAGATTCAGATCTCATTTAGATGAGGATAAATGGAAGAAATAGTGTAAAGGAGATGATACACAATCTTGATGCAAAAAGAAGAAGAAAGATATGTTTAAATGGCAGGTGTAGGCCACGGCAACAATGGGAGAAAGAAAGAAAAATGAAGAGAAAAGAGGAGAGGAAGAGGGTGAACGGCTAGGTTAGGGAAAATCTGAATTAAAGAGTAAAAAATAAAATAAAAATTTATATTTATACTTAGGGTTCAAGGGTTTGGACGGCACACACAATAAAATACAATAGACTTTGCAAATATTTAATTATTTTACAAAGGAAAGAATCGAACTTGGGATCTCATTTAATTTCCATGCATTCTCATATTTCTTTTAACCATTAGACTTCTTCCTCATTCGTGAAATAATTTTGCAATATTTATTTTAAAAATAACGTATGTTGCATACTAGGGTTTAAGGCAAAATTTGTAAAATAATAAAAATGGTGAGAGAGAAGGGATTTGAACTTGGGTTTCAAGAAACGTTTCACTAACACTTATCCAACAAACCAATAGCTCATTTATTTCCTAAAAATTCATAGATAATCTTAGAAATTAAGGCATGACCACTATCTCTCAATTCACAAATTCGATTCTACTAACCCCTGATTTTTGGGATGTTATAAATCGTGGCCATGAGTCGTTTGTCTTTGTGATTAATGACATTATTACTATTTGATAATAACTAAATTTTCATGAAGGAAGATGTAATGGTTACCATAAGATAAAATAGGACCATATTTGGAGAACAAATATATCTCACAAAGACCAAGGATATCCTATGAGGGTAACACACTTATGAAAAGGTCATTGGACTAGCGTTGATTAAGTAAATTTCATAATGGTATTTAATTGGGGAGAGCTTAGTCACGATACTATAGTGGAATGACTTTGTGACTAAATGAGTTTATATTTAATAGGCAAAAAGTTGGAATGTAATTATAAATCATTTGAGCCCTAATTACATATGGTCAATCAGTGCCTCCGCTAACTTGTTGAAACTAGAAATTATTTGTATGAAGAATAGAACGAACAAAAATGGATAGAAATGATAAAGTTAAAGAAATGAGTTACATTAAAAAGTGAATGTGATTTCTCGCTAAGTATGGAAATGACCTGTGAATTAATTGAATTTCAAAAATGGAATTAAATTAATTGGTCATTGGGAATCCGTTGAATATGGAAACTAAATATATTTTCTTATAAATTCTTTTACGGTAAAGTTGTCCTAACCCAATCGTCGGGTTATAGAAAAGTATTAATTTAATATTTAATTTATTTAAATTAATTTTATAAATAATATTTATTTTGGGAAATAGAAAAACATGTATTGGGTTCGATTAAATTATTAAATGTTGGGTTATATGTAACAACCCTTGCTCGACCCAATCATCGGGTCTAAGTCACATGATGCTATGATCATTGATGGAGAAATTACAGGAAATCACATATAATTTGACCATTCAAATAAGTAATTATATTAAACATATTTTCAACACATCACACAACCATTTTTGGGTTTCTCACGAGCTTATGAAAGCTCTTTTTTTAACCTGATTATGAAACAAGACTAAAACGTAAAGTTTTTAAAAGTCTTGGGCTGACGTCACAACCTCAAAGCTTCCTCGTCACAACAACGTTAGCTCAGTGAGTCACATCAAGATGACATGTATACCCACATCGCGATGTCACTTACTATTGAACAACATTGTTATGTCAAAGACCTCTCGTCGCGAAGTTATCCCTATTTTTGCTAAAATGCATATTTGGTACCTAATTCAAGTGATTCCAAACCATTCCCTAAATGTTTTCATTCAAATTTTCACAACAATAAAGTCGTCAAAACAAACCAAATTACAACCAACTCAAGTATAAAACCAAGTAATCAACCATTATATACCTTACAAAGCAATCATTCAACATTTAGACATATACATATCCATTTCATCTATCTATATCAAGATGCTTTCAATTCCAACTCAAGCATATTCATTTTACCAATGGAAACTATCAATTTAAGAGTTTGACATGAATTAATCAAAACATATACTAAGTTATATAACATACTTATTATTTATCTTACCATTTCCAAAACATTATTCAACATAGTGATTCAAATGGTCTAATTGATAGCTTAACATGCCAAACCATTCAAAAGTAAAATAATCATTCATACATCATCAAACTTAACCAAAATATGCATTATTAACTTATATACCAAATTATACATCTAACATCAAATATCACTACAAGTAACATAATATTAACCTTTTCAAAATGACCATAACCACAGTAAGAGCTCTTATGTATATGCCACATATTTTAGACTCAAAATGAATATATAACTACCATCTTTGGATAGTGTGTGCTCCTCTATTGATCTAGCTAGATAAGTTCACAAGGAGGACGATCTAAATGGAAAGGAAACAAATAGGGTAAGCATCGAGAATGCTTAGTAAGTTCATAATACTTACCTTAATCATTTAAGTCTACTATCAATAAATCATTTGGCATTCAACATGGCTATCATTGGTACTTAATGACTTAACTAGATGCAATTGTAACACCAGCTTTGGGCGGGTTCTGGATTTGGCAAGTAAACCAAAAGTACCCTAAGTGTCATAGTGCTATTCACCCAATTGTTGTTTTAGCATATAGATTGGGTACATAGTATGTCTCAGATTATTAAACGAGGGTTGTTCTTAAAATGTATTAAGTTATAAAGAAGAAGAGATTTGGTAAGAATGTTGAGAATCTTATAAGTAAGGGATTACTGCCAAAGGTATTGTACGCCCACTTTATTGAGGTGTTGTGCTAGTTACGTTCTAACAAGGTATTTGGAATGAAAAAAAGGGACGAACCAATAAAATAAAAATATTGGATTTCCACTTACAACTGTAAACCATTTATAAAGGTAGCTTTAAAAGTATGTTACACGTGGTGGGCTCCAATAAGAGCTTGGGTTCTATATATAGATATTTAGGTTTAAAAAGAGGGAGTTTTCTTCTTCCTTGTTCTAGAAGTATTTTTGTCTAGATATAAAGGAACCAAAAGTTTTACCTTCTCTCTCTTGAGCTAAAATTTGTAGATTTGGATTTTTACTAGTGATTACACCACGTCAAGTAATTGCTACTGATTTTACGAAGAAAGTCTCGATCTAGAGTTTTGAACTGCAGTGGGTGAGAATCAGGTGAGTCTTTATGTTGACTCTTGTTTGTATAATGATAGTACCTGTAGATCTGTAAGAAAATGGTTGAAAGATGATATCGGGATATTTGAAGTTACAATATGTTATGTATGTGACCTTGTGTGTGATTATTGAAGTATGTTTATGACCGTGCTAATGTTTGATAAAAATGATATGCATATTTGGTATATATCTGTTGAGTTTAAGTAGGTCAATGTGAAGTATGGTTGCATCTGGATGTATGGATTATGTATATGCAATATGATATGTTTTGATAAAAGTGGGTTTGTGCATGATAAGTCTATATTTGTCTCCGCGGAGTCGTCTAAAAGGGTCTATTGGGACTTTATACACAATCTCTTAAAGGAAAAGTCCATGGCCATGACACCATAGCTGGGCTCTAGCATTGTATGGTAAGAACTAAAAGAAGGTGATTACCTAATGGAGTTCCTTGCGTGTCCCAGGACAATGAAGAGTAAACCTCACGAAATGTGAGTCTTGGGAAATCCCTATCATAAACATGCCAGGAAAAAAAAAGCCTTTGTAGCGATCTAAGAAAAAGGGAGCCTTTGTGGCGATCTATGAAAAATGGGCCTTTGTGGTGACCTATAAAAAAGGAAGCGTTTGTGGCAACCTATGAAAACGGAAGCCTTTGTGGCAATCTATGAAAACGAAAGCCTTTTATGGTGATTTATGAAAGGGAATCCCTTTCTAGCGCACTCTAAAGAATGGCCCTTGTGGCAACCATCTAAACGAAAAGCCTCTGTGGCGGACCCTTAGAGAAGGAAATGGTATTCACAATGAACTCTAAAGGAAAAATATTTATAATGAACTTAGAAGGAAAAGCCCTTGTAGCATATCATGTTACATCTTCAATGAGATATTCTAATATGCTTCCCTTATGGTGAGCTTCATATGAAATGTTATGACATATCCTGCATGGTCTTAAGACAAAAATAGAGAAACTGGAATGGGCCAGAGCATGTGGTGAGTTCAAAGTATGGGTTAAATAAAATTTTTAAAAAAACTAAGTAAAGGTTACGCTTGATCATTTGATGAAGGGCATCTATCAGTGAATAGTGAGGAGAAAGGGTGGTCGAAGAAAGATGAGGCAAGAAAAGTGAATTCAAACATTTTTTTTGTGAATAGCGTTGAGTAAGGGAATCATGATTAAGATGAGTATTAAAGGAACAAGTTCTAAAAGGATAAAGCCACTGATGAAACAATGTTAAGAGAAATTGACCACGGTATAGTAGATAGAAGGAAGGATTATGTTTTGATCAGGGTAAATTATTCCTGGTGACAAACAGCTGAAGATTTTAAGTAAAAGAGCTAATGGTAATAGACTATCTGCTCGTTTATGGAAATCAAATACTAAGGTATAAATGATTATCTCTCACTAAGTTCTCATAAACTTACATCGACTGTGTTTTCTATTTCAGGTTGAATGTGAAATTGTGCTTGGGGGAAATAATGCCAAGACTATGCCCAAAGAACAACGTACCAGATTATTATGCATACAAAGCAAGCTTTGATGGTGTGGTCGAGTCTGTTTGGCACATAGAAGCCCTTGAATCGGGATAACTACATTAGACTAGGACATCATTTTAGTAATACTTGTAAACAAATTCCCTATGTATTATAGTTGAAATTCTTCAATTTATACTTATGTATTGTATTATGAAGTCTTGTAATTAAGTAGTTCAAATTGGTTGTTATTTGTGCAAGTAGAGTTAAGTTACATTTGTATTAGAGTGGTAACAAACAAGATTTAGATTTGGTTCATCGAATCAGGTTTAGGGTGTTACACATATCAACATTACCAATCGAACATGTTAGTCATATTTTCATATCATGAATAATATTAATACATTAATGAAATCACATACTTATCACATATCAAACATCAAATGTAATAGCCCGTTCTCAATGGTGTCGGAAACAATGATTTTGGAACCACAATTTCGACTAGTGAGTCAATAATTTATTATTTATTTATGATTAATAGGGTTATTACAGTGCCTTATTAAAATTTCTAAAATTTAGTTGGGCAATTTTAATGTTTAAATAGTTAAAAAAGTAAGAAGGACTAAATTGTAAAAGTTGTAAAACTTAATCGCTACAGGTTTATTTAAATTAAATAGATGTAAAAGCATGAAATAAGGGCCTTATGTGGTAAATCTACCTAATTAAAAACTAGTGGATGATTTTGGTGTTGAATTATAAGAAATGTGATTAATGGTAAAAGGGTAAAATAGTAAACTAATAAATAAACATAATTAAAATAAAACACATGATGGAATAACCAGCATCTTGTTCGTTTCATCTTACCAAAACCGATTCACCATTTTTAAGAAACAAAAGCTTTGGCCAAAGCTTGTTCTTTATAAATGTTATGTATTTTTTCAATCGTTTTTAGTGATTTTATGTTTTTGAGACCATTGTAGCTTAATCTAGCTAAATTTGGGATTAATTTGTAAAATTTTTATATGTTTTGAGGTATGCCATTGTTGAGTTTGATACGTTTTTAAAGTTTGATGGTAGATTTATAAGCTGGTTAGCTAAATAGGACTATTTTGAAAAGTGATTTTAGTGATTTTAATGTTTAGGGACTAAATTGTTAAAATAAAAAGTTACATGAAATTCTTATAAAATGTGATAAATATGGGTTGTGTAGGGACTATAGGAAATTTAGCTAGCATGATTTAGGATTAATTCTGTTCAATCTTGATGTTTCATGTTTAGGGACTAATTTGAATAAAGGGTAAAGTTTTAAGGTAATTTTACAAACGAGAATGAAAGGGATTAAATGCATAAATTTAGTTGTTTAAGTTTTTTTAAGTGGTTAATTGAATTAAAAGTACTATCTAGATCAAGAAACAAATAACTCTGGTACTAATTGTTGAAAAGGGAAGTTATCGGATTAGTCGTCAACATTGCGTTCGTAGCCTTTTTTATTAGGTAAGTTCGTATATTGGTTAAACTAGTTAGTTGCTATTTTTTTTGTGATTGATTAACTATTATGTAAGTCTTTAATGAGTTTAATTACTTGGTATATGGTAAATAATGAATTGGACTAAATTGTAGCATTAGATAAGTTAATGATTATTTTTGTAAATGGGAAACTATATGGATGAATTCTTATGATGAAATCATGTGTATATAGTTGGCTAATTTGAATATGATATGTGGCAAGTATGAACCTTGTGAATGCTTAGGATACAAATGACATGTCATTAAGATTATTACCGTTTCGAGTCCTAGTCTTGGATATCCTATCGATGGCTAAGATCCTGCATTTGTTGTGGATTCTTCATAGCTCGTGTGATCAGTATCGAGTAGCTTAACATCCCGACCCATAGCTCACGTAAGCAGACCCATTTTATAGCTTGTGTGAGCATCATTTCCACGTATTCGACATATTCATTGGTTCATCGAGTGATAAATGTGCAAATTAAAATGGATATAAGAATTTGTTATATGGAATTAGACATGTGAAAAGAGAAATTTGACATGGGTAATTTAAATGAAATGTGATATGCTAAATGAACATGTAATGGATGAATTGAGTTTTATATGTGTTTACTTAAAAATGATCCATGCCTTGATAAGGTTACATGTTCATATTTATGAGCTCACTAACTTTGTGAGATTGGTGGTGCGTATAGGAAATAAATAAACTCGTGAGCTAGTTAATGAAATTATGCATGAATTTTTAAATTTATTCTTATCCAATAATTTTAAGTTTAGTTTTATACGAACTTTCTAAGCAATGATTGCTTACATATGTTCCATTCTTTCTTTGTAGATCATCAGAATTTACAGTCAGTTAGAAGTAAGCCGGATCTCACACTATCCTTTCAATGATTCGGTAGAAAATTGAATCATTTTGGTTAGGTTATAAATGGCATGTACTAGGGATTTCAATATTTTCTAGTTTATAATCATGTTATTTCATGCTTTGGTTATGTAATGCTGTGAATGTAATACTTTTGGTACTTTTGGCAAAATATAGTCCACATGTGTATATAAAAATGTTAAACTATGTTTGCTAATTTTGATTGTGGATGAAGTAGATGGAATGGTATGCTTCATAAGCATATGAATTAGGAACTTGTGATTGATGAATGTGAATTGGTTTGATGTTTGAATTGTGGTGTCATTGAAAGCATATTGGTTAGGCACTTAGGTTGAATGTTGCTTGGTGTATTTTAGTATGTTTTGGTGTGTTTTGAATAGGTAAAAATGGTTAGAAATGGTTTAGCTTGGAACATAAGAAATGGTAGGTTAAATAACTTGGTTTTGAAGTTATTTTAAGTTCACACGGCATGGGACACGATTGTGTGCAACAAACGACCATGTGGCCTATTTGATTTTGGTACAGGTTTTTCCACACGTCTCAGGTTGTTACATGACCTTTTGATATAGCCATATATTCCTAAAATACACGGCCACGGGTTGCTACATGATCTGGCTACACAACCATGACTTTGAGCCACACGATCTGGGCTCTGTCACATCCTGGTGACCACCTTTGGACGTACCAACATCCAGAGTAGAAATCCTACACAAAAGATATAAAAGACGATATACGCAAGTATACAGGTCAGGTTGTAATATAGTTACAACGAAGCAGGTAAGTACTCTTAGGATCGTACCCAAGGGAGGTCAGCACTAAATTAATTCTAACCTAAACATAAATAGATCTAATTAGTACTTTAAATGGATTATAGTACGATGAATGAATAAAAAGGTTGTGATAGTCTATACTAATAATAAATAGAAAAGAAAGAAACGAAAATAAAGAAATAATCACAAGAAATCAAATAATAAAATATATATCAATTCTTGGCCTGTGTGATTAACTCGCTTTAGTAATCAAAACCAACTGTCGTTTTGGGTTTTCTTGATCAATCAACTAGTCAATACCCTAGTAGGATCTTCCGATTTTCCACTGAAATACTAAGTCGACAAGAACTACTTATCTCTCAACCTCAAAGTCCAGACTAGTTCAAGGTTAAGATGTTCACGAATAGGCCATACCAAATTTTGGTTCATTCCCTCCTTAATGACTTCCTAGAGTTGTCAAGCCTAGGGTTTAGGTTCTTCCTCTCCTGAATAGTTGATCTGCTAAGAAACCCCTACAAAATAGTTAATTAATCATACCTTCACTCGCCAATCCCTCACAGGAGTATTAGACATAAAGAATAATCAAGAGAACAAATTTTGGAAGAAGCCTAATTTGTATTTAGATTTAAGCGTCGGATCCTTACAGAGTTTGATAATATTTCACAAATCTAATCTCCCTACAAAAGTAAATAACAAGAATTGAAATAAAATCTAAAACCTAAGAAAAAAGAGAAACTAAAGACTAGAACTAAAGAGAAAATTATGAAATATGAAAAGTTGTCTATAACATGTGTTAAATGAGACTTTTTATAGACTTTAGAGTGGCCGTCATCCTTAACCCTAGGTCAGCCGCCGTCTTCTTGCTTAACATTTGATTGTACGGACCAAAATGCCCCTAGCTCGTAATATTTCCTATACACGAGGTCATGTTTTGCGAAATCAAGGGTAATATGTTCAACTTCAGGGTGTCTTTAGGGGTATGTGATGACATCCTAAGGTCATATCGTGACATCGAAGGCAATCTTGGAATTCTTCTATTTTGCTCCCTATTTACGAAATCTAGTGATCCGTGTTGCAACCTAGCGACCAGTATCAAGTTATCACACATTCTTATGGTCTCCTGCATGCTTCCAAAGTATATTAGCTCACCCTTAGGACTCATTAGGCCCCTAAGGTTAATAAAAGACTCAAATTACACACTTTATTGAACTTAACTAAACTTACAAAAATGTAATTAAAACTTAACTAAAATGTTTATGTTCAAGCTCCTAAAGTGCGAAAACTAATTTAATCTACTACACCGAATTACGGCAGATCAAACTCCCCCACACTTAATTCATTACTTTTACTCAAGCAACACAAACAAAAATAGTAAAAAGAACAACTCTTGAGCAAGTACCATACAATTGTTAGCTTTAGTGCACATGAATAAACATTTCATATTCACACATAATCTTGGCATGATATATAGTTGACTTACTACTTTTGATATCAAACACCTAAGTTTAGTATATTACAAAGCATACAAGCATTAAGGGTCTCAAATGTATGAATCCATAAATAAATTACACAAGTAATTTGATTATCCTAATAGAATACATATAACAACCAATTTTTTGGTGGTGTCAGAAACAGTGGTTTCGAGGCCACCAAATTCGACAAGTAAGTTCATAAATATTGTTATTTAATATTTACAAGTCAACTATGGTTTTAAAATTTTTTTCGATTTGATAATTTATGTTATATAACCCATTTATTAAGTTCAAGTGGTAAGACCCTAAGGTCAAGTGGTTTTAGAAAATAAGATATCGGGACCTCGTTTATAAACCAAGCCATAAATATTTTTATAAATATTTATGGAATGTCATTAAGAACCTATTTAAGTTCCGTTAAAAAATTTAACGCTTCGATACTTAATTAATCAAAAGGACTAAATTGTAAAAGTTAAAAGGTCAATGACTATTAGTTTAAAGGTTTTAATTGATTAAAGAATCATAATTGAATGGTCTTAATGGCTAAATTACCATTCTTAAGATGGTGGACGGTTTAATTTTTAATTTCCTTTAATTTTATATATGTTTTACACATTATTTTTTATATTAAAATAATATAATAATGTTAAAATAAGAAAACATAAGGCTTTCTTCTCCATTTTGGTTTTTTCCACCACCGAATTCACCATGGCAATGCTTCAATTTTCGGCTATACCTTTGCTTGGTAAGCCATTTTCATTCATTTCTTTTAACTATTATGTTTTCCAGATCCTTACAACTAGGTGCAGCTAGCTCGAACCTTTGATTCTGAAACTGTTAAAGATTTTGAAGGTTTTCATTGATGAATCTATGTTATTTTATTTATTAAATGATGAATTTTAAATGTTGGTTGATATTTAAAAGTATTTTGTTAAGTGATTTTGATGAATTTTTTTATTAGGGACTAAATTGTTGAAATAGTAAAAGTAAAAGGATTTTATGTGAAATTATTTCAAATGCGGGCTGTTTTTTGTGCCATGAATATTTGGCTGATTTTAATTGGCATTAAAAATGGTTAATTAGCCTGTTTTAGGTACAGAGACTAAATTGAATAAAAGTAAAATGTTAGGGGCAATTTTGTAAAAATATAAAAATAATTAAATTGCATAAAATAATTGTTTTATTGTGTAAATTAATAAATTGAATGAAATTATTAATTTAGATCAAGATCGACTGGAAAATCGAAGAGAATAGAAAATTACCAAAATGCCATTATACTTTGCCTTTTCTACAATTTAGTCAGGTAAGTTCATATGTTTAAATGGAATTTTAAATTGTTGTTTTAAATGCTATCATGTTATAATATCATATCATGCCTCAACATAAAAATCCAACGATGTATCGACGAGCACCGATTAATGAAAAAGGATGGTGACGACCATTGAATATGAAAATGAATGGTTTTGACTATCGACTATGAAAAGGGATGGTGACGGCCATCAACTATGAAAAGGGATGGTGATGACCGACGAATATGAAAAGGGATAGTTTTGACTATCGACTATGAAAAGGGATGGTGACGACCATTGAATATGAAAAGGGATAGTTTTGACTATCGACTATGAAAAGGGATAGTGATGACCATCAAATATAAAATGGGATAGCTTTGACTATCGACTATGAAAAGGGATGGCGATGACCATCAACTATGAAAACGGATTGTGATGACCATCGATTAATGAAAAGGGCTGGTTTCGATTATCGAATATGAAAAGGGATGGTGACGAACAACGAATATGAAAATGAATGGTTTCAGCCATCGTTTAGCACAGTTTGTGTAAGCTTCGTTAAGGGTTCGATGAAATTCACTTCGATATTATGGAAAGTTATGAAGTATGTATATTCATAATTGTGAAAAGTATGATTTAAGTAATGTTATGTTTATGTACCATACCTTACCATATGATGATATTGCTAAATTATGTGTTTAATCACTAGCTTATGGCTATGGTTAATGTTATGTGTTATGCAAATCAAATGGTAAGTATTCAATATGAACAAAGACATGTATGTATGAAAGACTTTGAAATGGTGAGCTACATGAAAAATATTTTATGTTGAGATGGATGATAAATCCAATTGAATCATGCTCAAGTATATTGGTTATCCATGTCAAATTCATATGAATCATGTTTAAATGAACTAACATGTGTTGCTGATGTGCTTAGGCTTATGCCAAGCTTGTGGATATGATTGATGTTTATGATTATGCTTGTACTATGCATATGAAACGGGTAAGAAAAAGGGAATTAAACAGTAAGTATGTAATTGAGATGTGTTATGATGTTATAAAATGTTTAATGTGATAAATAAGGTAATTATATGTGAGCAAATTGTTTATGATATGGATGAATCTACCTATGTAATGGATAAATACACTGAATTGGGAATTAATAATGTTGTTTAGGATTATGATAAGCATTCGGAACAAAATGGAAGGAAAGTAAATTGAAAAGTGTCAATCTTATAGAAAGGTTGATGATTTTCTATTAAGTTCCACAAAGTCCTATTATGTGATGAATGATAAATATAGGTGACAATAATGAACTTACTCATTTGTGAGTTGGTGATTCTATAGATTTATGAATCTTATAGCGTTTGCGTAGGTTTATGTTTATTCTATAAAGTTTATTCGGGCTTACTATGCATTCATTGCTGATGTAGTTATTTTCCTTTCCTTTACAGATTATCGGAAGCTCAATAGAGTTGGAAGCTAGTAGAAGATCCATCACACTATCCATTGATTTTATCGGTAGATTTTAATGCTTTGGTCTTGGTTATAATGACATGTATATGTGGACTATGCCTAATGATTAGTTGATGATATTGACATCTAATATTGCTATGAATTTGTGAAACTTAAGTTATTTTGATGACTTGATGGTTGATGTGCTTTTGGCACTTTGATACTTAATGGTTGGTGTTTATATGATCAATTTGATGCATGGTTTTGATGACCAAAGAGGTAACTGTTGGCATGTTTTCAAAATGATCATTTAGGGCATGAAGTGATATGGAATTTAGTTAAACATAATTTTTGAACCATTTGGTATGTTTGAATATGAATTTGGCTTGTGGTCAATTATGGCTTACTTTGGAAATGTATTGAACTAGATGTGCATGATGTAAATGTGGTATAAAAATGTCGGTTGTTTGGTACCATTTGGAATGGCTGGTTTGTGTCATTTAGGTGGACTAATGATGCATGTGAGGAATGGTCAAAATGGTAAGGTTATTTTGATATGGCATGAATCTAATATGGTATGGTTGATATGTATCAATTGTGAAATGTTTTTGTATGGAAGCAAATTAGTTGGTAAATGGTAAATGTGCCCATGCTTAGGTTGACTTGATGATTTTATGTTTGAGGTGCCTTTTCGCATATTGGTTGTATGGATAAATGACCTATTGAATTGGTCTTAAAAAGAATGTTCTGGGTATGTTTTGATGATTGAAATAGGTGCAAATGGCTTGAATGTATGGGCATGAATTGGGTGAAAGAGATGACTTGTAAATGGCCAATTTCTTGTCCACACAGCCTAAGACACAGGCGTGTGACTTATCCGTGTGTCACGGTCGTGTCTCCTCTGTATGTTTTTAAAGGATTCATTTCGAGAGTTACATGGCCTAGCACACGGGCGTGTGGCTTGGCCATGTGAAACAAGTCAGTGAGTTACATGGGCACGAACACAGGCTGGGACACGACCGTGTGTCCCTACGTCGAATGTCTACACAGCCTGAGACACGTGCGTGTGTCTCAGTTGTGTGAGTCACATGGCTTGGCCACACGGCCGTGTGACCCTTGCAGTGTGAAATTTTCCATATTTTTCCATGAAGTTTTAAACGTTTTCGATTTAGTCTCGAATCATTTCTAAAGTGTTTCTAAGGCCTCGAGGGCTCGAGTTAGGGACATTTTACATATGTTTGATTGGTTTTTGCAATGATTATGAAAAGTTGAGAATGAATTATTTGAGTTATTTTTTACGGTAATGCCTCGTAACCCTATTTTAGCAACGAATACTAGTTAGGGGTGTTACATTTAGTGGTATCAGAGCTACAATTTAGTTGGTTCTCGGGCTGACGTAGCATGTATGAAGTCTAGAAATACATGCCATTATATAACCTGTGATAGTGTGATATCTCCTGGCGCTGATAAGATTTATTTCATTTTAGACGGAGATGCTTTCCAACTGAGCTAATTCGATAATGCTAGAAGCGATATTCATGTTTATAAGTAAAAAAGTTGTGTATGATGAGTTGGAACTCATAAAGGTAGGAATAAAAGTTCATAATATTATCTTAATGATGAATGTTATCTCATGTATATATATGAGAGTTAAATTTAGAGGCTTTACGATCTCCACCCCCTCACCCTCAAAATATTGTACAACGGAATTCACAAGATTTATGTTGATTAAGCCCACAAGTATAAAATTGAAGAGTTTAGTGGTTGAATGAATAATAATGCAGTCAGAGCCAAGAATGGGTTGCAGGTAAAGAGAGTTGATGTGATCTGGCCTGGGAGAGTTGAGTCGATTCACGTGTTTGCATCGATCGTCGATGAGGAGAATGTTTGGGCGTTGAAATCGCAAGTTTAGTGATGATATGTGGAAGCTAACAAAGTGGTTTTGGGAATGAACAGAGGTTTTAGAAATATGTAGGTTCGGTTTAATGATAAAGAAATAAAGGATTGATAAGTCGGATAGGTGGTGGATGTGGAAAAACAGTCTTAAGGACAAGAAATAACCAATACTATATCAAAGTGCTAACCCGAGACTTATACGTCACTTAAGGGGGCGTTGACCCGCTAACTTGGAAGTTAGGAACCAAAGGTATATTTTGGAGAATGCCACACTCGGTGATTAGTGATAAGTTCAAAGAAAGAAGTCGGGAAGACGCCAAAAGCAATGCTAGATAAGTAGAACAAGACTTGTACGAAATAGGAGAGGAGGTAAACTCACTCGTGAACAAAATGTTCATAAAATTTTATCAAAGTTTCAAAAGTAAAAGTCACTTCAAAAAGGCTGATTATACAGATATTTATAAGGCTAAAACAAAAGGCTACCTGAATGGTCACAAGTATTCATCTTAAAAGCTGAAATAAATCTCAAGTCTCTTGGAATTCTTGAACCAAATAACTCCACCATTTAATTCACTTCAATTCAGCTGCATAATTGACCTTGAATGCTTGAAAAGTGACTCTTGAAATGTCCTTTGGTTAGCTGAATAGTCACCAGCACCTTAATGGTGTTTTGAATGCTTGGATTAATTCTTTTGTAGCAGCAAAAATGGTAGGTAGTTGAAAAGCTTGCTGTCGAATTTAAAGAAGCAATAATCCACTCTTTAAACTTGTTTAAAATATGTGTTAAAGCTCCTTTGTAGCAGCCCCTTTACTTTGTAACCGAAAATGACTTGAACAACCACTTTATTTAATTTGTAACAACCTTGAATTGTAACGGTTATGAATTGAAAAGACTCCTGCAATAAACACATTAAAATGAGCTTATTAAACACATGTAAACACTTATTAAACATAACACACATTAATACTTAACTTAAGTAAATGAACTAAAACATATGCATCAATTATTCCAACAACTAGTTAACTAAAGAAGCATAATTAAATGAACTTAACTCATGCATCAATAAATAATACTAGGAACTAGATTAATTAAGAAGCATCTTTTAAATGAAGTTCAATAATAACTCAATTATTAAAACTAAGATGAGTTGAATTAATGACTAGCAACTCATTTATTAATCTAAGATGAGTTATTAACTAAGATGAACTCAATTAACTAACATGAGTACTTTATTCAAGCAACTTAATTAAAAATAAAGTCCAACAACTCAATTTATTAAAAAATTGAAATTAGATGTCTCATTTTGCACTTGGGCCCCTCGAGTTTAGGCTAATCTCGATGTCGTCGAGATGTATCGAAACATGATGCAACCGGGATCGCATCAAGAGTTCTTGAAGAGATATTAGATTTTTTTGAATATCATTCAGGATACGCAAAGTTTCTGTTAAAGAAGAAGTTATTCACGAAAAATTGATTTATTCAGGTATGGTACCTATAGAACGGGTTAACCAGAATTTAACCTGAACTGATTTCTTTAGTGGAACGAGATAATGTGAGATCATTGATGACTTTAGTAGTCAATGGGATAGTGTTCGAACTGCAGATATATCTGAATGTAGTTGTTATGCTTGGGTATCTTATAATGATCTACTCTGAGTATTCTATATGTTTTCTTATTCTAAGAGATATATGCAACTGTTCATTTCCAGATGTGATTCTTATCATATAGAAAGGTTGGTTAATCATAACGTTAGACAGAGGTATTGTTAGTTTGGTTGATTACGATCGAAATTACTCTTTTTTTCTTTGGCATTCTATTCTATTATGTTCAGTAGAAGATTCCACGATAAGACTCATATGATGTTATTTTATTTCTTCTACTGGTTGATACTATGAATTATATATATGTAACTCATGTTGTCTCAGTTACAACTAGTTCTAGTACGTATAAGCGATATTCTTCTTCTGGATTTTCTCTGGGGTATTATCAATCTCTTTATCATTCAATATGGGTTGTATTCTTAGGGATTCAGTAGAGCTCCACATCTTGGATTTCATTATCTCAGTTTACTTCTCATTTTTATTGTTTAATCTATTAAACATGGTTCATCTGTAAGGGATATTCATTGGCTAGAGGTAATTATATATATTACGGTTATAATTCTTGGTTCGATCATGGGAGTATGGTGATATAGATCTCAAACTATAAAAGTTGTATTATTGCATTGGTTGTTATTGGGACTATCTTTGGTTTTTCTCTTTTGTCTCGGATTGCACTATGGATATTTGGGGGATTGTTCTATCTATACGGTTGAAATTTCGGTCATATTATAGCACTATATTTTTAATTCATCTGATGGTTGTGGCTTGGGTATAGTTCAAAGTTTCGATGTTAATAATTTAAATAGTGTCATTATACATCGCATTTCTAACTTTCACAAAAAGGATAGGTAGCGGAAAAAGTATAGACTGTGGAGGATCAAGCTGAAACTTGTATATTGATTCTCATTCCTCAGGTAATCTCAATTTATGTCAACGAGTTAATACGAGATGTTATGTTTCGTTTTAGTTAATGCAGTCTGTAAAGATCTTTGATTGGAATTCTGAGGGAATTATGATAGAGGATATATCTGAATTATCTTGATAGCAGGATGAAAGAATTATTTTGAAATGTTATTATTCGATAGATAGATCAACTCAATTGTGTTAGTCAAATTGGATTATTCATTTGAAAAGTTAATTGAGTTATATGCATTTAAGTTTATCCCCAGGTCTGGGAATAAATTTTGCGCATTCACGGGTAAATTGACAGATAGTCAGAATGAGGGATTCATATTCTAGAAAACATGATACAGAAATATATCTATCAGATCAATTCTAATCGGGAAATATTATTATGGGTTAAAGACATCTCGATAGTTGAAGCTGTTGCGCTTGTGTTAAATGATATTGCTTGACGCTTTCCATGTTAGGGGAACAAATATCAGTTGAAAGTTACAGATGCAAACATGTTAGAAGCATCAGTCAAAGTTTGATAATACGGATTTCTCGATTATGTTTCATCAGATTATCACTGGGAATTTCTCGATAGTTATACTATGAATGATAAAGATATGACAGGAGAATATCATAGTTGTTTAGTTAAGTCCAGGTATAGTATCAAGTTCAAATATGAATCCTGATATGAGTTCTGAATTGAGATAAGTTATGATTGATTTATTTATGGACTACCATTAAGAAGATGAAAGAAAGATTCGATGTGATAACTATTTTCAGGTGACAAATTTTGAGGATGAAATTTTCGTAAGAGGGAAGAGTTGTAATAGCCTGTTTTTCAATGGTGTCAAAAACAGTGGTTTTAGGGCCACCAAATCAGATGAGTAAGTTCATAAAAATTTTTATTTAATATTTATGAGTCAAATATGATTTTAAAAAGGTTTTTGATTTGATAATTTATGTTATATAAGCGATTTATTAAGTTCAAGTGGTAAGACCTTAAGGTCAAGTGCTTTTAGAAATTAAGGTATCCGGACCTCGTTTCTATAAATCGAGCTGTAAATATTTATAAAAATATTTACGTAATGTCATTAAGGTGTTATTAAAGTTTCGTTGAAAAATTTTAATGTTTCGATAATTAATTGCGAAAATGACTAAATTGTAAAAGTTGAAAAAGTAAATTGATATTAGTTTAAAAGTTTTAATTGATTAAAGAATCATAATTGGATGACCTTAATGGCTAAATTGCCCATTCTTAAGATGGTGGACGGTTTAAGTTTTAATTTCCTTTAATTTTATACATGTTTTATACATTATTTTTATATTAAAATAATATAATAATGTTAAAATAAGAAAACAAAAGGTTTTCTTCTTCATTTTGGTTTTGTACACCATCGAATTCACCATGGAAATGCTTCAAGGTTCGGCTATGGCTATACCTTTGCATGGTAAGCCATTTTTCATCCATTTCTTTTAATTTTTATGTTTTTAAGATCGTTGCAACTAAGTCCAGCTAGTCTGTACCTTCGATTTTGAAACTGTTAGACTTTGAAGGTTTCTATTAATGAATATATATGATTTTAGTTATTAAATGATGAATTTGAAATGTTGGTTGATATTTAAAAGCATTTTATTAAGTGATTTTGATGAATTTTTGATTAAGGACTAAATTGTTAAAATAGTAAAAGCATAAGAATTTGATGTGAAATTATTACAAATGTGGGCTGTTTTGGGTGCCATGAATATTTTGATAATGTAAATTTTCATTTAAATGGTTAACTTGCATGTTTTAGGCCTAGGGACTAAATTGAATAAAAGTAAAATATTAAGGGTAATTTTGTAAAAATGTCAAAATGACTAAATTGCATAAAATACATTTTTTATTTTCTAAATTAATAAATTGAATGAAATTATTAATTTAGATCAAGATCGAGTGGAAAATTAAGGAGAATAGAAAATTACCAAAATGCCCCTGTACTTTATCTTTTCTACAATTTAGCCAAGTAAGTTCGTAAGTTTAAATAGCATTTTAAATAGCCAAATAACATTAACCATAGATTAATGAAAAGGGATGGTGACGACCATCAACTATGAAAAGGGATGGCGACGACCATCGATTAATGAAAAGGGATGGTTTTGACCATCGAATATGAAAAGGGATGGTGATGACCATTGTTTAGTACAATTTGTGTAAGCTTCGATAAGGGTTCGATGAAATTCACTTTGATATTATGGAAAGGTATGAAGTATGTATATTCATAATTATGAAAATTATGATTTAAGTAATGTTATGCTTATGCACCATACCTTATCATATGATGATATTGCTTAGTTATGTGTTTAATCACTAGCTTGTGGCTATGGTTAATGTTATGTGTAATGCAAATGAAATGGTAAGTATTCAATATGAACAAAGACATGTATGTATGAAAGACTTTGAAATGATGAGCTGGATGAAAAGTATTTT
This sequence comes from Gossypium raimondii, assembly GCF_025698545.1. NCBI lineage: Eukaryota > Viridiplantae > Streptophyta > Magnoliopsida > Malvales > Malvaceae > Gossypium > Gossypium raimondii. The sequence continues at coordinate 38,053,672 of NC_068570.1, forward strand.
ATGTTGAGATGGATGATAAATCCAATTGAATCATGCACAAGTAGATTGGTTATCTATGTCAAATTCATATGTATCATGTTTAAATAAACTAACATGTGTTCTTGATGTGCTTAGGCTTATGCCAAGCTTGTGGATATGATTGATGTTTATGACTATGCTTGTACTATGCATATAGAACGGGTAAGAAAAAGGGAATCAAATAGTAAGTATGTAATTGAGATGTGTTATGATGTTATAAAAGGTTTAATGTAATAAATGAGGTAATTGTATGTGAGCAAATTGTTTATACTATGGATGAATCTACCTATGTCATGGATAAATACACTGAATCGGGAATTAATAATGTTGTTTAGGTTTATGATAAGCATTGGGAATAGAATGGAAGGAAAGTAAATTGAAAAGTGTCAATCTTATAGAAAGGTTGATGATTATCTACTAAGTTCCATAAAGCCCTATCATGTGATGAATGATAAATATAGGTGACAATAATGAACTTACTCATTTGTGAGTTGATGATTATATAGATTTATGAATCTTATAGCGTTGGCATAGGTTTATGTTTATTCTATAAAGTTTATTATTGAAATGGAATGCTATGTTTAAAGTTTATACGAGCTTACTAAGCATTCATTGCTTACGTAGTTGTTTTCCTTTACTTTACAAATTATTGAAAGCTCGATCGGGTTGCAAGCTAGTTGGAGATTCATCACACTATCCATCAATTTTGTCGGTAGATTTTAATTATTTGGTCATGGTTATAATGGCATGTATATGTGGACTATGTCTAATGATTAGTTGATGATAATGGCATGTAATATTGCTATGAATTTGTGAAACTTATGTTACTTTGATACCTTGATGGTTGGTGTGCTTTTTACACTTTGATGCTTAATGGTTAGTGTTTATATGATCAACTTGATGCATGGTTTTTATGACTAAATAGATAAGTGTTGGCATGTTTTCAAAATGGTCATTTAGGGCAGGAATTGATATGAAATTTAGTTGAGCATAATTGGTTGAAATATGAACCATTTGGTATGTTTGAATGTGAATTTGGCTTGTGGTCAATTATGGTATAACTTGTTATGGAATTAAGATAAATATATATATGGATGGAGTATGGCTTACTTTAGAAATGTATTGAACTAGATATGCATGATATAAATATGGTATATAAATGTTGATTGTTTGGTACCATTTGGAAATGGTTGGTTTGTATCATTGAGGTGGATAATGATGCATGTGAGGAACAGTCAAAAGGATAAGGTTATTTTGATATGGCATGAACCTAATATGCTATGGTTGATATCTATCAATTGTGATATGTTTTGGCATTGCAAAAAATTACTTGATAAATGGTAAATGTGCCCATGTTTAGGTTGACTTGATGATTTATATTTGAGGTGCCTTTTCGCATATTGATTGTATGCATAAATGACATTTTGAATTGGTCTTAAAATGTATGTTCTGGGTATGCTTTGATGCTTGAAATAGGTGCAAATGGCTTGTGATAGAGGGTTGCGCGCGGACCAAGATCGAGTTGTCAAGTCACGAGAAACTCCTATGAACACGCTAAACGCTTGGATCTGAAATGAAACAGAAAATTAAGCTTAGAATCAATTAGATCTGAAACGAAAATACCCAAAACAATAAAGGATCAGCCAAGAATCAAAAACACTTATAAATAACTATTCTTGGAAGCCAAGAACATGAAATTGAATTCAATAGGGACTCCAAACAGCCGAATCTGAAAAGAATAACACCAAAAACAGTAAACTAAATTCAATGTCCAGCAAAACGAATTGAATCAGAGTTAGGATGATAGGACGGCAAGATCAATTAAAAAGGATGACTAAGGAATGTTTCTTGTTGCCAAAAAGGGTCCGATCAGATTCTTGAAGAGTATAGTGGCTGGAAACACAACAAAGAGATCAAAACAAGTTAATCAATAGATTGGCACAAGAAGAAAAATTTAAAGAGAAATAAACAGCAAGAAAATAAAGAAAAGTCCTAAGAAGCCTTGAAATCGATAAAGATTTCACAACTCCCTTCAAATGGCTCTAATCTCCCCTCCAATGTGGAACAATGGCAAGAAGAAGGCTGAAGATGGCTCCCACAATAAAAAAGATTGTTAAAACTACTTCCAAAGAAAACTCAAGAGAAAATTCTTGGAGAAAACTCAAAGAGAATTTTCACTCAACAAAAATCTGATTCAATGTGTAATTCAATGTAATCGTCATAAGGGTGGCCGGCCAAGCCTTAATATAAGCCTCCTAACTATTTTCCTGACCCTATTAGGAAATCTAAAAAAAAAACCTAATTACTAATTTCAAGGGGAAATTTGACCAAGGCTTTTAATGGGCTGCTTAGGCTGAATTTTTGTACATAGGAATTAATTCATAAAGTCTAAAAATTAAAACTAGGTATTTAAAATTTTACAAATTGGGCCATTTTGACAATTTAGCCTGATTTTCAACTAAGTCTAATTTTAAATTTCTTGATTGGGCTTGGAACATCTTATTGGGTCGTTTCTTCAAGCATTTGGGCTTGTAATCCGTTCTCTCCCGAAATTGGTTCGTTGATGCTCATAACTGAGATCCAATGCACCTTAGCTGCAAGATTCGGTTTCTTGGACCAAGATTTCCAAGATTTGAAATCTTGATTTTCTTGATTCTTGAAATCGCTCAAAACAGAAAAATTGGACTAAGATTCGGTTTCTTGATTTTCTTGAAAACAAGAAAGTGAATCTTGATTTTCTTTTTCCTTTGTATACGCATCTAAGGCCTTGCTAATGAAGTCTTGAATGATTCCATTTAGTTTCATACGCATTTCCCTGGCCCTTGACCTCGTTATTGCGCCTTGTGGTAATTTGAGCCCATCACGTCCTTGAGCTTGAATTGGGCCTTTGTGACTCGTATCAACTTGAATATGTGGACATGAATTGGGTGAAAGAAATGGATTATAAATGGGCCATTTCTTGGCTACACAGCCTTAGACATAGGCGCGTGACTTAATCGTGTGTGACACACGGTCCTGTGACACGATCGTGTGTCCCCTGTAGGTTTTTAAAGGTTTCATTTTGAGAGTCACACGGCCTAGCACACGGACGTGTGGCTTGGTCGTGTGGACCAAGTCAGTGAGTTACACGGGCACGGACACAGGCTGGGACATGGCCATGTGTCCCTACTTCGAATGTCTACACGGCCTGGCCACACAGGCGTATGGCCCTTGCAGTGTGAATTTTTCCATCTTTTTCTATGAAGTTTTAAATGTTTTCGATTTAGTCTCGAATCGTTTCTAAAGTGTTTCTAAGGCCTTGAGGGTTCGAATTAGGGACGTTTTGCATATGTTTGATTGGTTTTTGCAATGATTATGAAAAGTTGAGAATGAATGATTTGAGTTATATTTTTACGGTAATGCTCTGTAACCCTATTCCGGCGACGGATACGGGTTAGGCATGTTACAATATAAATAGTCATAAATGCAACTATTCTGTATAATTTCAAATTGTGAAGAAGTTTACCTAGATCACATTGGACTTTTTGTCTTATAACGTTCTGAGGCTTAGGAAAGATATGGATTTTTAAAAATAGTAAGCATCAAATAGTTTCTAGCACAAAAATAGTTTGGCACATCATATTGTCCCCTATTCTCCCCCTCAGTGACCTCTTCCCACTTACTGCCTTATTTCTCCTTCTCTAACCATCCTTTTATCTCTTTATAGGAAATCTCAACATTATAATGTAACTTTGGTTAGCTTACAAATTTTTGTGCAATAATGACCGAGTTTTTCTATAGCTGTGACTTTGTCCCTTTTTCTTTCTTTTTCACTGTACCTCACTCACAATTGCTTTTACTTTTCACATACTATTTCTACTCGTCAAATTTTCTTTTCGATTTATTTCCTTTTTTCACTTTTAAGCTAACCTATAAGCACTATACTCTACTAATATTTAATATCGCTCTATTTTTACAAAACCAACGTAATGTATCTTCTTATCCTTCAATATGTATGGCCATGTAACACCCCTAACCCATCTCCATCGTCAGACTAAGGTTACAGAGCATTACCCAATAATCGGGAAACACTAATCAACATAGTGTTAAATAAATAAAACGCATTCAAAAACATATCAACATAAGCATTTCGTCCCTAAATTGAGCCTTCGAGGCCCTAAAATAGCTTTGAGGCAATTTGGGACTAATTTGAAACAACTCAGAAGTTTTAAGAAAAAGTTGCAAAATTTTGAGAATAAGGGTCACACGGCCATTTGGCCAGGCCATGTGACATCACCCTAGGCTGTATAACATTTGAGCAAGGGACACACGATCGTGTCCCAGCCCGTGTCTCCACCCATGTAACTCACTAAGATGTCCCGCACACCTGTGTGCCAGGCCGTGTACTAGCCCGCGTAACTCACAGACTTGGATCCCTAAGAAATCTCAAATAACAAATGATTGTGTAGCCAAGCCATGTGTGTCACACGGTCATTTCGCCAGGCCGTGTGCACTAAATTTGACCCAAAAACCATGCCAATTTAAGAACAAACCATACCTATTCCTCCACTCCAATTATGCAAGCATTCAATAGACCTGAGACTTCATCCAACCAATATGCCATTCAAAGGCACCACATATGTATACTAATCATTTAGCCTAAAAAATGACCAAAAGACCTCCTTTAAGACATTAAGCAATTAAGCATTTCACTATGATTATAACCATTTCATTTAACAGCTAATCATCAAAGTTTCATGTAACCATTATATATGTATACTTGTTTCATTAATACAAAACATACCTTAAGCAATACACACTTCTCATTCAAAACTACACCTATTAACATTTCAAAGCTACATATTTACCAATATATACATTCCACAACCCTAAGAAGTACGAAAACTAAAAACTTAGATGGATAGTGTGAGTCAGCTGATTGATCCTTCCAAAATGTCAGCAACGGTTATCTACAAAATAATCTACAAAAACCAGTAAGCTTACATAGCTTAGAAAGGACATAATGTCACATTTAATCTAAATATAATTAGATACAACTCACATATTATTTAATTCATGATTACCAAAGTACAAATAGGGGCATGTACGTGCTTTTAGGGATGCCAAAGTACAAACAGGGGCACATATGTGCATTCAGGGGTACCGAAGTACAAACAGGGGCACGTATCTGCATCCATTGAATAACTATCTATAATCATATTAACTAAAGAACCATAATATAAAAACACAAGCAGAAATTCATTTATGTATTAAAATACTATGATCTTACCTACGATTTAAGTCTAGTCAACACACAAGGACTATTCCTCTATTTTCCTTTTTCCTCGATTATTGTCTTTTTTTTTCAAGTCTTGATCTATATAATAATTAAACACAACATATTAATCTCATACATATTTCACATTCTATTCAATGCATATGACCCTTAACTTTTCATTAATTAGTCGTTTCCCTAAACTTTTGCATCTTCTACAATTTAATCCTCTGACCCAAAAATTATCAAAATGACCATTTTCTAATAATCAAATTATAGACAAATGTCCTAGGCCCTTTAACAGTCCTTATTACACATCAAATTCACTATCAAACCTTAAAATCTGGACATTTTAACAATTCAATCTATAATCAAAATCTAACAAAAATCACTCCACAAAACAACCAAATACCACAACCAAAGCTGCAAAAGCATAGTTATCATCAAAACCATTGAAGATTCATCAATGGAAACTTCTAAAATTTTTAATAAATTCAAAAACAAAGTTACAGGCTAGTTGGACCTAGTTACAACGATCTCAAAAACATAAAATTCATTAAAAACAATGCTCAAAAACTTACTCATGCAAAGGAATAGACTAACTGAACCTCCAAACTATAATTCCATGGTGTTTCCGGTAAGGATGAAGAGAAAATGAACAAGAAATGTCTTTTGCCTTCAATTTGTTTTATTAGTTTTGAAATAATTACAAATTTGCCATTAAACCAATTTTTCTTTAATTTTCAAACCAAAACCTTCTACTAACAAACAATAGGGTTTAATTGCCTTATTGGCCTTCTAACATTTATTAGTTAAACAATTAGATCAACCAAATGCAATAATTAACAAGTTTTGCACCTTTTTCAATTTAATCCTTTTTCTTTAATTAGCTAATTAAACATTAAAATTTCTTAACCAAACTTTAATACGACTCTAATGACTCTAGAAATATTGTATAAATATTATTTACAAGCCAACACAACAGAAATTTGTTGTCTCAAAATCACTGTTTTGTCACCACTAAAAAACGGGCTCTTATAGGCCAGACATCTATAATCAGGCAATTTAAGACCAAAGAAAAGGGTAAACACAAATTATCATTCTTAGCTCGGGTTTTGTATAAAGGTTCATTAAGAAGTGTTTTTTGGCTCAAAAATAGGTACTAAAGATGAATAAATAGGGTTAGCTTTTTGCCTCTGAGTGTATACCAAACAATGCCTTACGTCATCCCTAGGTATCTTAATATTCATAAGTTTTGTCAACCAAACAATCACAAATTCAACAATTTATTATTCATACTAGCATGCTCGTTTCCATGTATTCTCTATATCATTTGGTACATTAGATTGCTTAATACCTATTTGTAGCGTAATGTATAAAACTTAATAGTCTAATCATATAAAATTTAAAATCACACATCCTCTTGCCAAATTTATTGTAAATACAATCAACTTATGTATATGCTCCTAACCAATCACTTGTATTTCTAGAAGCTCAAGCATACAATTGACAAGAAAAAAAAAACATAAAGGTTGAAAAAAATTTCCTATGTTACCCCCCACACTTTAGATAATACATTGTCCTCAATGTGTAGCCCTGTAAAAGATAAGGAAAGAAAGTTACCCGATTGATCGTGATATTGTCGTGCTCTATTGGTGGGCACCTTCTCTTTTGATTATTGATAGCTCAAAATTTTTATGCTTCTTCCATGTAGAGTTCCTACACAAAAAATTTAAACACAAAACAACTACTAATCTACTATTACTCCTACTCCTAACAAAATAAATTGAAAATCGTCCCAAATTTAATGCAGTCTTTAAAAACAAAAATTGAAAGTTGAGTTATCCTCCTCAAAATCCATCTCATCATCTTCCTCACCGTCCTTATTTCTTTCTTCACTTTCTTGTTCCTCTTCTTCGTCCTTTAGATGTGGCGGCCCAAACATATCCGACATTAGTCAGGTACCCTAATATTCTTTTGCAGTGCGAATCCCTAAACAATCGGGCTCGACTCCTACATCCAGTGTATCATCCAGTCTAGCTTAGGATGATTGCTTTTTCTAATTTCCTATTGAGCGGTCGATTTTTCTTTTCTTTATGATGTTTGTTCCACTCTTGCTGGTGTTTGTTCAACACTTTAATCTGTTTAGCCTACAGCTCGTGTGCTGTGTATAAAGAGTGCTGCCAATTATGCTTCATGATGACTTCGTTGATTACTCTGTAGATGCCATCAGAATGCGAACTGTCTTACATAAGACCGTCACTAAGTGAGGAAAGAAGAGTCTCACTCTTTGGCCACTAACACATCACTTCATATTTTGATATATCCCTGTTTCGATGCATATCTATTTTTTCTCCAAAATTGAGTATAGCAAAACTGCTCGAAAAGTATTGACATTAAAAACATTCAAAGCGGGAGTTATTCTAGTGCATAGAAATTGAATCCACCATTTTTTCTTCAAGAAACATTATTGCTTGATTAAAGAAGGTTGGGATACCAATGCCTAGGCGACATTTCCATTCACCCTTCGCCTTAGTTAGAAAGTTTATAATGTTATCCATATTTATGTCTCTAAAGTATTCCAAATCAGGTCCTTCTATAAAATCTTTTTCACAAAATGAGCATTATAAAATTCACAAATAACTTGAGGGGTGATTCGTACATCTTTCCCTCACACAGGTATCGATTCCCATGTATGACCTTCAATTTTTCTAGACTCTTATGCTCTTAAAGATGCATAAAATTCCTAAACTACAGAGACCACAACAAAGTCTTTTGAGATTGTACAAAAACATTCCCATCTATGAGATCAAACTAAAGGCCATATTCCTGACAGAGAACCATCGATGGTTCAAATCCCCTCTCTTCAATAAACGTTTTTCCTTGAAGTTTTAAAAAATATTTTTCAAAGCTTGGATTCAAAAAATTAGAAGGGTTTAGAACCGTCGAAGGTTCTGGTTCATTATTTCTTCTAACCTTTCGTGGAGGCATTGTGAATATTATTTAAATTCAACAACTAATGAACTAGCAAGCAAAGTTTCCAAAGGAACAGTAAAAATAGGAGTTAGGTACCCTTAACCTTAAATGGAAATTCACCGGATTCTCTTGCGAAATCTTGTTTGTTTCATCTTCAAGTCCTTGCACCCAGTGAGTCTATTTTGAAAAATAAGAGCTGCAAAAAAACAATATCTTGGGAACAAAAGAAGATTTAGAGGTTTTAAGGATTTTAGGGTTTTAGGATTTTAAGAGTTTAGAGGATTTTGAAAGAATTACAAGTAAAAGAGGTTTTAAGTAATGTTTAATAGTGTTTTGGAGTTTTAAAATAAAGATTTTTTGGGTTAAAACTGAGTATAATTAGGGATTAACCCATCGGGCTGCGTAAATGGGTCGAGTCAAACCTGCAGAAAATTACAGCAATGTCGTAGTATAGGGGTTCTGTGTCAGGACACCCTTGACAAGTTATTGTCGTGACATCGGGGTTCGGTGTTGCGACACACTCTGGACTTTTGGATTTTTGGTTAAACTGCCTTTAGTGTCACGACACAAAAAGTCTGTGTCGAGACATCAAGATAATTTTCTCAATTTCATTGATTATGGCCTTGGTGTTGCAACATGAGATTGTCGTGTTACGACATTGGCTCTATTTTTGCCCAAATTTCCAATTTCCAGAGTGTCACGGTTCCCATACAACATAAATGTAATAAAAATTAAAATCTAGACTAATAGTTAGTTAAATATACAATAATTTATAAAAATTAAACATTAATTTAAATAATCAAGTTTTACTGTCGGATTCATCCCATAGCACCATTAATTCACATAAGGACGATTTTTTAGTTCTTTCAATATTAGTCTATTGCCCATTGTGCCACTCTGCCTTCTTCCTCTTATCTTTTTCCTTGAACCTGTTCTTTTGACCTTCATGGATTAAATGAAGTATGACCCTTGATTTGGGATTATTAGGTTTAAAAATAGACAATTCATTATAATGCTCCCTTAAGCCCCTTTTATTTTCCCCACTCTATTGGTGGCCACATTTAAAAACTTCCATTTCACAATAAATCTTCATTGTTAATTCATTATTTTCCAAATCAATGGTGGACATTGAAGTGGCTAGGAAAGGTCTAGCTAACAAGATTGGTATCTTTCGGTCTTCTTCAAAGTCTAGAACTACAAAGCCTGTCGGGATGATAAAATTGTGCATTTTGAGTAACACATCTTCCAAAACTCTTTTCGGATGCATTGAAGATCTGTCAGCCAACTGTAGTGTTATTTGGGTATTCTTAAGGTTTCCCAACTTGAGTTTTTCACATATTGATAGAGGCATTAAATTGACACTAGCTCCTAAATCGCATAGGGATCTATTGAAATGAATACTCCCTATCTCTATGGGAATTGTAAAGCTTCCCGGGTCTTTCAACTTTTGGGGAATCTGTCTAGAAATAATAGCACTATAGGAAGTGCTCATGTTAAGTTTATCTCCTACCTTAATTTTCCTACTCCTAGACATGATTTCCTTTAAAATTTTAGGGTACTTAGGAACCTTTTCATTTAATTCAATCAAAGGTAGGTTGACATTTAATGTTTTGAACAATTTTAGAAAACTTACAAACTCTTCTTCTGTAACGCGTAGGTTTGTGCAAGTGTACACAGTCGTTATCAAGTAATAAGTAAGTATCGAGTTATCGTCTCCACAGGGATTTTATTTGTGCTAAGTCACTTAATTTGTAAAATTATATTAACAATTTGGTAAATAAAAACACAATATAGTTGAGAAGTGGTGATTAAAATATATTAAACTGCTGCAGTGATCCCTAATGCAAATTATCCTAAGTATGCAAACTATATGAATGAAATAGATTTTAGTAAAATTAAACACAATTTGCAACAATTATAACATAAATAAACTAGGACAATTACTCTAATTAAACTCAATTTATTATCAACATGCTTAATAACATTCGGAAAAACATTCCATGGCAACACGATCTTTCATGAGTTTGGAAACAACATTAGGTCCTTTCGGAATCCTTTACATAGTAAATACGCATTTTGGAATCCTTATTTACTAAGGGTTTCTTAGCATTCGTGTGAGGAAACAGGGACATGTTAGGTTTGAAACAATTTAATCACACAAATCTAAAAATTATGTAGATAACAGAGCTTAGTCAAAGTTGTTATGCAACCTCCAATTTAATCGGGCCAGGATCTAAATTGAGCATGCACATTTCAATTATGTGTCCATTACCCGTTGTCTGCTCAGGATTGCTCAGCTAATTCCAGTGCATTTCAATCACGTATGAATGAAATACAAACTTGATTTTAATTGAAAACATGATCGATTGAGGCACAAACATTATAAGTATGGATCAAATAAATAGTATTTAATCAAAGCAATCATCCTAGCTTAAATAAACTTAAGCTAACATTGATGTAACCAAGAACAAAGAACACATAGCAAACATATTTATATTAAATTAAAGAAAAAGAAGATTAAACCCAATTCAAAGTGGCTGTCATCCAAGACTCTGACTGACGAGGCTCCTCTGTTCCTTTGCTTTGCTCCTTTGCTGATGGCTCTCCAAGGTGGCCGACCAAGGGTTCTTTAAGAGGATTAATTTCTAAAATCTCTATGAAGAGATGATGCTAGGCCTGGGAATGGAAAAGGCTAAGAGAATTTGGAGAAAAGAGAGAATGATGAATGATGAGAATGAATGAGGAATGATCGAGGGATGCTTGAGAGATGATGAATGAAGGAATGAGAGGATCTTATTTATAGGTGAGGAGAGGGGGATAGTTTTCTAAAAATAGGAGTTTTCATCTTTTGAAGCATCTTCCATGGGTGGCCGGCCATAAATTGAGCAAGTTGAGTTGATTTTTCCTTTATTTTTTGTCAATTTGAGTGCCACAACAACTCAAGACTGAGACTCGATCAAGTGCAAATCTTCAGGTAAATCTCTAATTTCTTCAACTCTTCAAAAACCTTATGCAATTAAACTATAGAGTGGTTTATGGACAGCCATGTGTAGCCGAATTTTGGGGTTGACTTGGTCTCCAATTTGGACGGTTTTGTAATCCAACAAAGCTATCAGACCTGTCCAAAATAAATCAACAAGCTAGAGGACCAAAGAATAAAATTTATCCGATTTAATTAATTAATGAAAAATCCAAATTATTAATGAAATATTTTTAAATGAATTACTAAATATAATTTTATATTTTATTATTTAATTTAATCATGCATGGCCCACGTTATGTTTTTAAAAATATAATATATTCAAATTAATATAAAATAAGCCATTTATTGAATGAAAACTATATAATAAAGCATAAAATCACATTTTAATAATTTCTATGTCCTAATTTCATATTTTTCACATATTTCATTAATTTATTAAATAATACTTAGTTTTAACAACAGTTTTAAGTAAAAAGGTGATAAATTACATAGGAAAAATCCTATATATTTTTTCGTTTACACACCCCCAAACTTAAATCATTGCTCGTCCCGAGTAATGTTTATGCACAGCAAAAGGTCTTGCTAAGGCAAAATTGCTAATCGTGTAAGCAGCATCAATCTTTGTCCCATAATCATGCATTAATATATTCATGCTTATCGATCTTCTTTATTAGCAAGGAATTCATATGCAAACATTCCTTAAGATTATACTAAGCTTCAAAATATGCCAAGATGAATAATAGTTTGCATGTATGTCCCAACCATAGATAACATTTTTCATTCAACATAATTTTTTAACAATCAAGCAAACAATCACAAGGCTTATTTATGATCTTCATATGTTGAACTTAGGACTTCCTCTCCACTAATGTAGGTGACATAATCATCAAATCAATAGGTCTTTTGTAATGGGGCTCAGTTAAAGGTAGGGATTTTAAGAGATGGGAAATTTCGGTTTTAAAAATCTTAACCTTTAACTTTGTCTTGGCTTTCTCGTAATACAACCTTTTTCTTTAAGTGAACCTTTAGAACACCCCCAAACTTATTTTAAACTCAAGCTCATACATTTTTCCTTTTTGAAGACTGAGCGACCTTTTCTTCATTTTTTTTTTAAGCATGAGCACATACATCTTTATGAAAATTTCCTCAAATGTTGATTCCCAAGAAAACTTTAGTTAAGATAAGTGCACAAAATTAGGATAATTTTAAAAAGATGGTAATTGGCTTATAATGTAGGTTCATTGCAAAAACAGGCCTTTAAGCTCAAAATTATAGTTTCAAGGGTCAAATATCAAAGGGTTGGCTTGAAAAGGCTCAAACGATCAAAAGAAATAATGTCTATGTCATTTTCGATTTTTATGTCCCCTAGGATTTCACCTGAAGAAAATTACTAAGTCAATTCTAAATATATAAACCTTCATGCATGTCTAATCTCAAAAGAAACTAAGTTTTCATGGCAAACATTACTAAAGCTAAGATCATACAAGCATTCCATTCTTCATGATAACATACTTTCACTTAGATAAAATCATCATTCATATTTGCATACAAACTATCTCAGTAACAAAAAAAAATATCTCTAAACATTCATTTATTAAAACATACTTATGAAATAAATAATTGAAGCATGCTTGAAAAAAAATTTTAAAGTTTGAGCAATTTATTTGCCTTACCTCCCTTTAAAAAGAAGCAATGTCCTCATTGCAAGAACAAAGTAATGAATGAAAACTGAACACCAAGTAGAGTTGTAAAGAAAGAGAGGTGAGTAATTAAGACTGCTTAAATACCAAGTCTTCCCTAATAATGCAATCCTAGACATGTTCATTCCCATTACCACATCACTTAGTTTTATTCTTTCTAAAGAAATGTTAAGTTTGTTCATGCTTGTTATGTTTTATTCTGTAGAAATTAAATCCTAATTACAAAAAATAAATTCCTTAAGACCTAAAAATAATTAAATAAATAACATGACAAGAATCCCCCCTTTTATTTTTCTGACTTATTCCCCTTGTCTTCTTTAGCTCCATCTCCGCTTGCATCGTCAGTATCTTCCGTCCATGTCTCAAATATAACATTTGGGAACTCAGGAACAAAAGTATTAAAGATATTCTTAAAAGTATTTTGAATTGAGTCATCTCTAATTTTTGCATATTTCTAATAAGTTTGTTGTTGATTGTGCATGAACTTGCACATATCCATCAAAATTGACAACTCTGATTTCCTTGAAGTACTTGCAGAAGTCGACATAGGAGTTGTATATTCAGGTTCAACACTTAGCTTGACTGGTTCTTCTTCTGGCTCAACCCTTGGTTCAGGAATGTTTGATTCCTTATCAGATTCTTCCTCTTTAGTGTCTTTAACTGAATTAGCTTCAGTTTCAGTTCCATTTGTTGACTCCTCTGTATCCGGCTCAGTTGGCTCTTCTTGCTCGCCTTGATTCAGTTCATGCACCCTCTCTACTAATCTTTCAAGATCATAATTTGTAATTCATCCTTGAACATATCGCCCCTTCAGATTTGTTTGTGTTTTAACACGAGCCTTTAAGCAAAGTGAAGTGATTAATGATGGGAAATAAGCACTTCCTGCCTTCTTTTTAGCACAATCTTGAATCTCTTTAAGGATAAATTTTCCAACATTAATGGACTTTTCTGTCAAAATTGCATATAACAAAAGCATTCGTTCCATCGAGATGGTGGAACTATATGAGATAAGCATAAAAATATAGCAAACGAAATAAAACCATACCTTTGCTACTAGTTTTAAGTATTCTCTTCGACAAGAATGGCTTCCATACTTTCTTATAATCCATTGGGATCTCGGATTTGTCACAACATCAAGCACTTGTTGAAGAAAATCCCAATTGATATTATTCATCATAGGGTAGTACTTATCTTCTTTAACATTAGGCAAATTAAACAAATCATTGATGGACTTAGAAGTAAAAGGTACCTTTTTCTTTCGAACGATGACTTCAATAACATCTTACGTAGTCAAACTAGCATAGAATTCTCTAACTAGTTCATCATCGGGAAGTGAACGAGCATCACAAAATCATTCCCACTTGAGAGCATTGATTTTCTTTCTAATCGGTATAGGGATAACCATCAAACCATTACTCTTCAAGTCAAAAACTTTTTCTGACATCATAGGTTGATGCTTGAAGATTGAATCAAATCTCTCTTTCACTTGAATACATAGTCCACAGCAACTAAGATGTATTTGTTCCCATACGAAGAAGGAAACGGGCTTAATAAGCCAATGCCCCATACGTAGAACAATTCAATCTCCAAAATTTTTGTCAAGGGCATCTCATTCCTCCTTGATATATTTCTAGTCCTTTGGCATTTATCACAGTTTTTCACATAAGCATAAGTATCTTTAAATAGTGTAGGCCAAAAGAAACCTGCTTGCAAAATCTTTGTTGCAGTACGTGAACCACTAAAGTGTCCCTCACTTGGTGATGAATGGAAATGATACAATATCTCAGCAATCTCACTTTCAGCTACACACTTTCAGATTATATTATCTGCATATTGTTTAAACAAAAACGGATCCTCCTAAAGATACTACCGACTATCATGAAGGAATTTTTTTCTTTTTTTGGTATGTCATTTCTCGAGGAATTATTCCACATGCAAGATAATTGGCAAAATTAGCAAACCAGGGTATTTCATGAATTCGATTTACCTCAAATAAGTGTTCATTTGGGAATTCTCGTTGATAGGCACACATGACTGAGTTACCTCATCTTGCTCCAACTTCGACAAGATGATCAACTATTTGATTTTTGATACCTTTTCTGTCTTCGATCTCAAGGTCAAATTCTTGGAGTAAAAGTATCCAACGAATTAGCCTTGGTTTTGCATCTTTCTTCGTGAGCAAGTATTTAATGGTCGGATGGTCAGTAAATACTGTAACTTTGGTACCTATAAGATATGAGCGGAATTTGTCAAAAGTAAAAACTATAGCGAAGAGTTCCTTTTCGGTTACCATATAATTGCATTGAGCTCCTGTCAAAATTTTACTTACATAGTAAATAGGGTGAAACACTTTATTTTTTCTTTGACCCATCACAGCTCCAACGGCATAGTCACTTGCATCGTATATCAACTCAAAAGGTGAGTTCCAATCAGGTGTAACGATGATTGGGGCTGAGATTAATCTCTTCTTTAACACTTCAAAAGCTTCCAAACATGCTTTGTTGAAATCAAACACTATATCTTTCTCTATCAACAAACACAACAGTTTAGAAATTTTCGAGAAATCTTTGATAAACCTTCGATAAAAACCGGCATGGCCTAAGAAACTTCTAACTCCTTTCACATTCATTGGGGCCAGTAATCTTTCAATTACGTCCACCTTTGCTTGATCGACTTCAATTCCTTTTTTTGAGATCTTATGACCTAAGACAATCCCTTCCTTGACCATAAAATGGCATTTTTTCCAATTAAGGACAAGATTCGTCTCTTCGCATCTTTTCAGTACCTTAGCCAAATTACTCAAATAGATATCATAAGTGTTACCAAAAACAAAAAAATCATCCATGAAAACCTCAACAAAAGTTTCAACCATAGTAGTAAATATTGCCATCATGCATCGTTGAAAAGTTGCAGGTGCATTGCATAAACCAAAAGGCATTCGCCTAAAAACAAAAGTACCGTATGGACAAGTAAAGGTTGTTTTATGTTGGTCATCCGGGGCTACAACTATTTTGTTATATCCTGAATAGCCATCTAAAAAACAATAGAATTCATTAACTGCCAGTCGATCTAAAATCTGATCCATAAAAGGCAATGAAAAATGGTCATTCTTACTGGCTTTGTTCAACTTTCTATAATCAATACAGATTCTCCAACCGGTAATAGTTCTTGTTGGAATTAACTCGTTATGCTCATTTTCAACAATTGTGATTCCACCTTTCTTCGGCACACACTGCACGAGACTTGCCCACAAACTATCTGAAATTGGATAGATGACTCATGCATCTAACCATTTGATCACTTCCTTTCTCACAACTTCTTTGATAATAGGATTGAGCCTTCTTTGCCCATCAATTCGAGCTCTTTCAGCTTCTTCTAAAATGATTTTATGAATGCAAAAAGATGGGCTTATACCTTGAATATCAGCTATGGTCCAACCAATTGTTTTCTTAAATTTATTTAGAACAGCAATTAGTTGCTCCTCTTGATCTTTCACTAGTTCCGTTGAAATAATCACAGGCAAAGTAGAATAATCACCTAAATAAACATATTTCAAATGGAAAGGAAGTACCTTTAGTTCGAGTTTAGGTGGTTCTTCAATTGACAACTTGGGTTGCAGAAATTCTCTAACTTCCAACTCCAGAGGTTCAAACCATATGGATTAAATAAAATTTCCCGGATTGGCTTCCATCAAAGCTATGTTTTCTTCACCTTCTTCATCCTCCAAAGGGTCAAGATCTAATGCTTTTTCCAATAGATCTTCTTCAAAATTTCTTTCCATAGAAACCAAGTTTTCTATCTCTTCCATAACTGAACACTCCTCTGCCAGATCGGGAAATTTCATCGCTTTAAAAATGTTAAAGGTTACCTGATCGTTTTGAACTCGCATGGTGAGTTCTTCTTTCTGCACATCAATTAACGTTCTTCCCATGGCTAAGAAAGGTCTTCCAAGGATGATCGGCACTTCCTTGTCTGGTTCAAAATCTAAGACGATGAAATCAATAGGAAAAATAAATTTATCTACTCTTACCAAAACATCCTCGATCTTTCCTTCGGGATATGCTAAAGATCGATCAGCTAGATGAAGCTTCTCAGTTGTAGGTTTTACTTCACCTATCCCTAACATCTTGAAAATAGACTTAGGCATCAAGTTGATACTCGCTTCTAAGTCACACATAACTTTACCACAATAAGATTCCCC
This sequence comes from Gossypium raimondii, assembly GCF_025698545.1. Classification (NCBI taxonomy): domain Eukaryota; kingdom Viridiplantae; phylum Streptophyta; class Magnoliopsida; order Malvales; family Malvaceae; genus Gossypium; species Gossypium raimondii. The sequence continues at coordinate 38,070,804 of NC_068570.1, forward strand.
AATGTTACAGGGTATAGTAAAGCTTCCTAGATCTTTCAATTTCTATGGAAATTTGTTCTGTAGGAACGCACTGCACTCCTTTGTCAAGGCAACAGTCTCATACTCATTCAGTCGTTTCTTTTTGGACAGTATATCCATCATAAACTTCATATAATTCGGCATTTGTTTTAAAGCCTCCACCAATGGAATATTGATGTGTAACTGCTTCAGAACATCTAAAAACTTCTTGAATTGCATCTCCTATTTTTGCTTGTTTTGCTGCAATCTTTTCGGATATGGAGGTGATAGAAATTTCGGTTGAACTGGACAACTTTTCTGAGTAGGTAAATCTACATCCAAAGAAGATGTTAAAATATTTGAATTCACTAAGTCAGGGTTTACCTTGTCAAGCTTTGTAGATTCTGATTCCTTTGGTACAGGAACTTCAACAGCTGGTTGATTCTTCTTAATGGGCTTATCTTCGACATCAATCAATCGGGGTTCTAGAATTTTACCACTTTGCAATGCCATTGCCTTGATATGTTCTTTACCTAAATTTCTTAGATTCTCAGTATTGCTTGACAAGGTTCCTTATGGTCTATTACGTAGCTCTGTAGCTAACTGACCTATTTGGTTTTCCAAATTTTTTAGTGTTGCTGCTTGGCTTTGGATCAAAGCATCATTCTTTGCCATGTACGCTTTCAACAAGTTCTCCAAACTGTTTGATGCCTCAGCTTGAGGTGGTTTTGGAGCTTGCTAATTAAACCCTTGAGATTGGTTAGGTCTTTGCTGCAATAAGTTGTTGTTCAGACCATTTCCTTGGTTGCTTCAAGAAAAGTTAGGATGATTACGCCATAAAGGATTGTACAAGTTGGACTAGGGTCCTTGTCCACTCCTATTTTGATATTGGTTCCCCACATAGTACACTGACTCGAGATTTGATGGACAATTCTTAAAAGAATAACTTTCCCCACAGTACACACAGGAAACTACTTCCAACGGACTTGGTGGCTGAGCTCAAAAATTATTAGTACTATTAGCGATTAACTATTTTATCATAAAGGAAATAGACGATACCTGAGCTGATAACGAAGTTGTTCGATTTGTTGGTCATTGATAGTTATTACCCGCGATCTTCTCGATGATCTCATAAGCCTCATTATAAGACTTAGACAAAATTGCACCATTCACGGAAGCATCTACCATCAATCTTGTATGTGCATTGAGACCATTATAGAATGTCTCCAACTGGATATAATGAGGAATCCCATGATGAGGACACTTATGAACTAACTCCTTGAATCGCTCCCAAGCCTCATACAAAGACTCGTCATCCAATTGTTAGAAATTTGTGATCTCGTTCCTTAACTAAGTTTTTTTGCTAGGTGGGAAATACTTAACCAAAAATCTCTCTGCTAATTCTTGCAATGTAGATATGGAACTTGGTGGCAATGAATTGAGCTATGCTCACGCTCAATCTTGCAACGAGTACGGAAACAACTTCAACCTCAATGTGTCTTCAGTCACACCGGCTATCTTGAATGAATCACTCACATCCATAAACAATATAAGGTGGAGATATGGATCTTCCGTGGGCATACAACTAAATTGGCCCACCGTTTGTAGCATTTGAAACATTACTGGTTTCAATTTTAACCGGGTTGCCTTAATATCTGGCCTTCTAATTCTTAGGTTTAACTCACTGAAAAGTGGCACAGCATATTGTCTGATGCATCGATCCCTATCATCGGCAATGAGGATAGGATTTCGTACATGATCGGCTTCATTACCTTGTTCTTGATTCTGATTTCCAAGGTCCATCTCGACTTGTCTTTGAGCTGTTCGTTCACGTCCTCTTTGTCTGAAAGTTCGCTCAACTTTAGGGTCTATAGGGAGTAAATTGATAATTCGATCTATGCTCATAAACACTTGAAAAAAAATCACAGAAATCAAAAAGAATAAGTTAGTAATGTTAGAAATAAATCAAATTGAAAATAAATAATTTCACGAACAAAATGACTATGGCAACAGTTGACAATCCCCGGTAACGGCGCCAAAAACTTGTAACGCATAGGTTTTGGCAAGTGTACACAGTCGTTATCAAGTAATAAGTAATAGGTTTGTGCAAGTGTACACAGTCGTTATCAACTAATAAGTAAGTATCGAGTTATCGTCTCCATAGGGATTGTATTTGTGCTAAGTCACTTAATTTGTAAAATTATATCAACAATTTGGTAAATAAAAACACAATATATTTGACAAGTGGTGATTAAAATATATTAAACTAAATGCAATGATCCCTAATGCAAATTATCCTAAGTATGCAAACTATATGAATGAAATAGATTTTAGTAAAATTAAACACGATTTGCAACAATTATAACATAAATAAACTAGAACAATTACTTTAATTAAACTCAATTTATTATTAGCATGCTTAATAACATTCAAAAAAATATTCCATGGCAACTCAATCTTTCATGAGTTTGGAAACCACATTAGGTCCTTTCAGAATCCTTTACATAGTAAATACGCATTTCAGAATCCTTATTTACTAAGGGTTTCTTAGCATTTGTGTGAGGTAATAGGGACGTATCAAGTTTGAAACAATTTAATCACACAAATCTAAAAACTATACAGATAACAGAGCTTGGTCAAAGTTGTTATGCAACCTCCAATTTAATTGAGTCAGGATCTAAATTGAGCATGCACATTTCAATTATGTGTCCATTAGTCGTCGTCTGGTCAAGATCGCTTAGCTAATTCAGGTGCATTGAGGGATGATAAATGAAGGAAGGAGAGGGTCTTATTTATAGGTGAGGAGAGGGGGATAGTTTGTTAAAAATAGGATTTTTCATCTTTTGAAGCATCTTCCATGGGTTGGCGGCCATAAATTGAGCAAGTTGAGTTGATTTTTCCTTTATATTTGGTCAATTTGAGTGCCACAACAACTCAGGACTGAGACTCGGTCAAGTGCAAATCTTCAAGTAAATCTCTTCAAGGACCTTATGCAATTAAACCAAAGAGTGGTTTATGGACAGCCATGTGCAGCCGAATTTTGGGGTTGACTTGGTCTCCAATTTGGACGATTTTGTAATCCGACAAAGCTATTTGACCTGTCAGAATAAATCAACAAGTTAGAGGAGCATAAAATAAAATTTATCCAATTTACTTAATTAATTAAAAACCCAAATTATTAATGAAATATTTTAAAATGAATTACTAAATATAACTTTATATTTTATTATTTAATTTAATCATGCATGGCCCACTTTATGTCTTAAAAAATATAATATATTCAAATTAATATAAAATAAGCCATTTATTGCATGAAAACTATATAATAAAGCTTAAAATCACATTTTAATAATTTCTATGTCCTAATTTCATATTTTCACATATTTCATTAATTTATTAAATAATTGCTTAGTTTTAACAACGATTTAAGTAAAAAGGTGATAAATTACATAGGAAAAATCCTATATATTTTTCCGTTTACATCTTCATCTTACTATGGTTCAGCGTCAGCTTCTAAGGGTTCTTCATGAAGATCACCAACATTCTCCTTATGCATCTCTTGAGCTGGGTTCTCTAAGTTACTTAGTACATTACACGATTGAAGCGCCATTGCTTTCACATGCTCCTTCCCTTCTCTACAAGGAATTTTCGGTATTACTAGGAATACATGTGCCAATTTGTCTTTTTATATCTCCCATCATGCTCATCAATTGACTCATTTGATCTTCAAGCTTAGACAATGTTCTTGTCGAATTGGTGCACTGAAACTGCGTTTACTTTACGTCTGTTCTCATTAACTGCATCTTCCCCTTGATTCTATCTAGACATTGACCACATACAGCATGGTCATTCGGGTTGGCCCTATAATACCCAAAAAATTTTACAGTAAAAATTTTTTTTGATATAATAAAATAAGGAAATAAAGCGACAAAAAGGGGAAATTTTGGAGTTATGTCAACATTGGGAAGTATATTATGACATATTAGTTCAAGAAAGGATTAAATCGCAAAAGTGAGAAAAGTTTTGTTGCCCAAGAGTAAATACTAAAAAATTGAGGGGTTAAAGTGTAAATATGAAAAAGTTGAAGGACTATTGGTGTAAATATTTTAAGGGTGGAATGATCTAGAAACTCAGGAAAATGGATGGATTAGGACCAAATTGAAAAAGGTGAAGAATTTTGAGGGACTAAATCTTAATTTTACCAAATTAAGTGATGACTCAAGGATGAAATTTTAAAAGATCATAAAGGGCAAAATGGTCAATTAGAAGAGAGAGAAATCTAGAATATAATGATGATGTTGGAGATATTTTATATTAATTAAATAAATAAATATTAGTTTATTAGTATTTTAATTTGATTTTTAAATGATATTTTATTATTTTATTATTATTTTATTTAGTATATATATAAGAAAAGGAAGATGAAGATGCATGCAACCCACCATTTTTTCATGCACCAACGTGAGAAAAAGAGAGAAAGAAAGAAAGTTTTGCTTTCTTTACAATTTGATCCTTCCACCAAAAATTCACCATTTTCATCTAGAAATCAAAAGAATTTTCATAGCCACCAAGAGAGAAAACTGATAAGGAGACTATTGGGAGCTAGAATATCAAGTTAGATTCAAGAAATAAAGGCTGGAGGAGAGAGAAAATCAAGTTAAAGATTGAAATCAATAAAGCAAGGTAAGAACATTAAGATTTCAATATATTTTTGAGTTTGATTTTATTGAAAAAATAGGGAATTGATGTTAATGTAGGGATTTATTATATAAGGTTTTATGTTCTTGATATGTTAGTAAAGGGAAACAAGAGGAATTGATACAAAATATTGTAGAGAAAAGAAAGGAGGGTGTTATAAATTTGATTATCAACATCTTGCACTAAAACAGTTTTGGACAGCTGCAGTAGGTTAAATTTGAAAAATCACCATAAATTGTGGAAATTCAATTAGAGAGTGAATAAGATATGAAATGAAATTTCAATGAGTCTATTTTTACATAAAAGGAACAGAGCAAGTAAAAGAGTTATATATTTTGATATATTTTAATTTTAGTGAGGTAGGGTCGGATTGATTTTGGAATCCCCTGTTCTAATTTTGATAAATCATTATAAATTTTACAAAAATAATTGTAATTTGTAATTTATATGATTCAATTCCTTAGTTAGTCTAGTTTCAATAGAAATAAACGACACTACCATAAGAATTTTTTATTAAGAGATATTTGATTTTTAGTGAAGAGAGGTCAGAAACGGCAGGCAGTGAAACAGGGGAATCTTTAAAGAATAAACTGTACCAATTGGAAAAATAAAAAATTCTGAAAATTTTATGGTAAAAATATATATGAGTCTAGTTTCAGAGAAAATTAACAGCGTATAATTTGGAGTTCTTTAGCTCTAGAGAAAAATAATTTAGTGATACTGACTCGGATAGAAAGCTTTGAATATACTTAAGGGTGAATAATGAAACTTTAGAAAATGTTGTTTGAAAGAGTGTTAAGTACATTAAGGATGTGGAATGGAGTGGACGAGGAGGAAAAATATTTGTGAATATTCTGATAATATGAGTTTATTTTAAAAATAGCTAATTTACATGCTTTAGGTTCGGGACTAAATTGAATAAAAGTAAAATTTTTAAGATAATTTTGTAAAAATGGAAAAATGACGAAATTTCAAGAATTGAATAGTTTTATTGTCTAAATTAATAAATTGAATGAAATTATTAATTTAGATCAAGATCGTGTGGAAAGTCGTGGGCAATGGAAAATTTCCAAAATGCCCTTTTATCATGGTATTTCTGTAATTAGCCTAGTAAGTTTGTATTACTGTAATTCAAATATAATTACTATTAATTATTGTGTTTTAATTGAAATACATGGTAATTAAATGGAAATTGCTAGTGATATGATTTGAATTGTGAGAATGAGAAATTGTGAACTGAATGAAATGGAAATGAAGCATTGAATTGCATGGGTATTTATCGGGTCTCGTAGGCCCTCTTTATTATGAATATAATATTTTAAGGATATATTGTGAAGAATTATAAAAGCATGTTAAAAAAATTTGAAAGTTTTAATTTAGATGAAATTTTATAACTCGGTTAAATACGTTTACAAGAGTATGTGTTCTAGTAATGCCTCATGCCCTATTCTGGCGTCAAATACGGGTAAGGGGTGTTACAGGCCCTTTCCTAAAGTTTTTGTAAATAGGGTGGTTGATAGTTAGTGTTTTTAACTTGGTTAGAGCTATTACCTCCTCATCGATTTCCTCTCCATCTTAAATTCGGGTGATCCCTCCATCCAGGATTTATGTATTTGAATAGGGGTTTCCACCCCTATTTTCGCTGTAGTTCACATCCTCGGTGGGATTGCTAATGTAGTGGAAGAGCGATTTGTCTCCTCCATATATAGACAGTGCATTCTTTTCAGCCTCTGTTCAGTTGATGTTGTCCACTAATTGCTGATATCTATCATCCTCCTAGACAGCCTTCACCGTAAATGGTATTTGGCCATATGTATATCGCTCAGTTGGCTTCCATACTTTCTATTAATTCATGCAGATCCTTGTAAGTTCTATTCATTAGGACACTTCTTATTGCTCCATCTAATCCTGACCTGGGATACACATCTAACCTGTAACACCTCAAACCCGGCCTAGGAGTTATGGCCGAATTTGGCGATGTCACATTGAGGTGTTTAGCGTAAAACTTGTTGTCGTTGAAATCTTTAAAATCAATCAATCATTTTGTTATTAAATGGTGATTCCAAAATTGGTTGTTCATTTCCAAGCGTGCATCATTAAAAGTTAATCAATTTTAAAACGTTATAAATTTTCCAAAATCTCATTTATTGCAAAAGTTTTTTTCTTTTGAAATGTGCAAAAACATGGTGTCTTTGAAAATAGTTACCTTTTGAAAACCCGTCTTTTTCTACAACTAGCAGTTTATATCAAACTAAATATATAAAAATCTCAATTTAAAGTTTATAACTTTAAAGAGGCCTTTTTATATAAAAATACCCAAATTCAGTTACTTATAAATCACATGCTAAAAACAAAAGCTGATGCAGTTGTGTGGCCATCATCGAGTCCCTCACAGCATCGACCCGCCTATAATTAAGGATTACCTGTACAGTTAAACAGAGGGGTGAGTTTACGGAAACTCAGTGTGTAATCCCCTAACAAGCAAACAGTCAATTAAATAGTAGATAAATGCAGTTTGGGCCTGAGCCCGTTACAGTAACAGTCCAGTTCATTGTGGGCCCAAGCCATTTCCCGTAACAGTAAATGACTGGGCTTGAGCCCATCACAATGCCAGTAATCAGTAGGGCCTTTGCCCAATTTCAGTAATAGTACCAGTGGTGCCTTGGCCCATAACAGTAACAGATATCAGTCATGTAGTGAACAGTATGTAATATCATTAATCGATGCAGTAACAGTACAAAATCACTAATCAGTGCAGATATGCAGTTAGAAATCCTACCCAATCCAGCCTCTACACACCACTTCGTCACGCCAAACACACCATGTAGGGATAAAATCGAACCACCCAGCCAGACACACCAAGATTAACACTGGTTCCAAGACTAAGCGAGATTGCAACAAAGTCGCCAAGAAATAAACAGATATAGCCATCAGTAAGTCCACAGTCGTCTTAGGCGACCCGTGCAACCTTATCAGTATGGTACACTTCCTCGAAATATAACAACCCATCCCCATGCAATATATCGTGACATAATATCATACTTGTATGCAAAATGTCATGCTCAATCATAGTCATACATATCATAAAGCAAATCAGTCATACATAACATAAGGCCATAAAAGTCATTTCATCTCCTAGGGGTATAACAATCATTTTACCCAATAGGGGTATTTCGGTCATTTTACCCTATGGGGGTATTTCGATCATTTTACCCTATAGGGGTATTCTGGTCATTTTACCCTATGCGGGTATTTCGGTCATTTTACCTATTTTAGGGTCTCGGTGTAGATATCGACCTTTCGAAAGCTCTGCAGTCGCCTCGTGAGACTCAGGTAACCTAAATGGTCATAACAATGTAAATGGGCCCAAAACTCATTACTCGGCCCAAGTGGGCCCACACGCTCGTGCGGCCCATTCAGCCTAAATTTCACCACGGCTATGAGATCTACATAGCCCAGTCTAGTATTTGCAACAAATCGTGGATTTCATCCGTGTAGGGCCCATGAGCCCATTGAGCCCACATGGCCCATTACTGCTCAAGCCCATGATTTGCGGATTGGGCTTACCACACGAACGATGGCATGCCTATGTGGTCTCAAACGTCGTATTTCTGGCTTTTCAGCTTTTTTTCGTTCTACAATTACAATGGGGTGTCTACACACCTGATTCTTCTAGTAATTAAACCACACTCCGAAAACTCCAAAACTGAAATCCACCGAAATCGCCCACCTAATTCCTTGAAGATGCACCAACCAACTCTTGGTATCCTCCTAAAACAAGACTCGTAAACCTTCTCGTTAAACCTCTAGTCGAATTTCACTTTAAACTTCACCTAAACCATACTTACCGACCAAGCACAACCGACTGTTGTTAGAGAAAAACCCCAGCTGAAAAGAACCGGAGAAGGAGAGTGTAAGGGAGGAGTCGATATTTCCCTTGCTGGGAGGAGAGGACAATGAAAAGAAACACAATCAATTAAAAACCCCAAGAGTACAAATATAACCCTTCATTCAGTAACTTATAAAATGAGACAACAAAACATCTAAATCACTTACCAAACTGACGACAGAGCAGAGTGCAATATAGCAACGCAAGCGCGAACAAACCGCAAAAGGGAATCAATGACTAAAAGAGGCAAAACAGAGGAGGTGATGAAAAGAAGAAGAAAAAGAAAACGATGGGAAGAGAAATATGAAAAGCCGAAAAGGAACAAAAGATACAGCAGAAATTTACCAAGCAGAATTCAGCAAAGGGAGGAGCAAAATGACGAACGGGAGACTAGAGGGAAAAAGGAACTAACGTCAAAAATTTTGGGAACAATCTGGGGAACCGATTTTTTTTTGAAGAAAAAGAATCAACAGAATCAAAATAAAATCGACAATAATCTGATAATATGAGAATTCCCTTATTTTGCTCCTCAATCCCACAAAATACTCCCATTATCCCTTAATTTCCTCCAAAAATCACTCCAACCTTCCCACTGGTCAAAAATTTAGCTGAACTCAAACTCTCACACGATGCAAGCAGTAAAATAAATTCCTTGTTTGCGCAAGGATTCGAACTCAGGTCCTTAGACATAACCAACACTCCACTTAACCACCAGACCAACAGGCCCATTCTGACATATTTTATTAACATTTATTTTTAAGTCTACTGGCTAGATATAAGGATTTATTCAATTAAAAACAAAAATTTTGCCCAAGCCAAGGCTTGAACCCAAGACTTCTTAGACACTCCCAAACACTCCTAAATCACTTAACCACTGAAGTAGACATTCATTTATGTCACTTCCTTGCATAACTATATATTTATGTGGAGTCTCCTAACTGTTCCCTTGTTCAAAACCTATTTCTTCTAAGCCGAAAATTCGGGGTGTTACATAACCCATTATAGAAAATTTGCAACTGTAACCAATCAGGTAATCCGTGGTATGGGCATTTCTAAATCAATGTTTTAAAATGCTCATGTGCTTCATGAAAAATTTCCCTCTTTAACATTTTGAACATCAACATTTCCCTTCTTAGTTGGACCGTCTTGCTAATTAGGGATGAATTTTGTAGAAATTTCCCTACATGTTCGTCCCATGTCAGGATTGATCCTGGTGTTTACAAATCTAGCGAAGATAATGCGTTATCAATAAATGAAAAGGGGAACAATCGATTGAATGTATCACAAAGCTGAATAAATCATTTTAGATGCTGACTCAGATCTTCTATCATTGTTCCTTGAAACTATAAATTATTTTCGATCATTTGGATCATAGTTGGCTTAATCTTGAAATTATTGGTTGTAATGGCTAGCCTTATTATACTCTCTTGAACCATATCCAGATTTAGTATCGTATTTTCCCTCAGATTCCCCTCATTACATGCCATGTTTATATTTATGAGTAGCTGTGGTAGTGGTGGTGGATCTTCTAGATTGTTATTGTTAGCCTCGTTGAATAGTAAATTCTCGTGTGGTCGTAAATTACCTCCAAGAGGTATTGGATTCTATATTAGTTGTTGCTGCTATGGTTGTTACTATCGACGATTCCTTTAGATTATTCTTTTTGGATCTATGATTGGCTCTATAGGTGTTCCCCTACTAGGAGTCACACATTAAACCCAAAAAGACAATATTAGTAGAAACTAAGAAAAATAAATTCATAACTATAAACAAAGAACTTCCTAATTATTCTATTGATATTCAAAAATTAAAATCAATATAGTGACATTGCCTCCCCGACAACAGCACCAACAACTTTGTCTCCTCTAGACGTAACAACGTCAAGAGTTGAAATCCTGCACAAAACAAATAAAAGATGGTATCCGCAAGTATATAGGTTAGGTTGTAATATAATTACAATAGAGTAGGTAAGTATTCCGAGGATCGTACACAAGGGAGGCGAGCACTAAATTAATTTTAAACTAAAAATAAATAGATCTAATTATTACTTTAAATGAATTATAGTATGATGAATGAATAGCAAGGTTGTGGTAATCTATACTAATAATAAATATGATACGGATGAGAATGTAGAACAGGATCGTAAAGTTTGTTCAAGTTGTGGATTTGTCTTAGGGCTCTAGACGTTTAGAAAGATACTTGTATTTTGGCACCACCTGAAACGTGATTGAATCCAAGTCAGATAAAACAATTAAAATAAATAACTAAGATAAATAAAATAAAATAATAAATCAAAGACTACAATAATAAAGAAGAAAATAAATAAGATAGATAGAAAAGATAGAACGTGATATGTAAAAGTCCTAAAAAGCCTTAGAATCATAAAAAATCCACAACCCTCTTCAAGCAGCTCTAATTTCCCCTTCAATATAGAAACCTTGGCAAGAAAATGTTTGAAGATGATCCCCACAATCTAAAAAGATTGTTAAAAACTCTTCTAAAAGAAACTTAAGAATAATTCTTCAAAAGAAAAACTCAAAGAGAACTTGAATAATAATCACTTGTATGATTTGTGTACAATGAAAAGACCTATATTTAGGGTTGTTAAATAAATTTAAATAAAACTCCTTTGTATACTAGAACTCTAATTTAATCTAAACAAGAAGTAGTTCTAAACTCAACTTTCTTGTTGACATAAAACTACTAAATAACTTAAACTACTTAATAATTATTAAAATTTTAGAATAATAAAATAATAAAATAATAAGAGGTGATAATACAATATTGAGCTCATATATAATAAAAATTAAGCCTAAAATTTGAACCCTATATGATTTAAACTCAAATTAAAAGCCCGAAACTCGTAATTCCCGTCATAATCCCTTCCAGAAATTATGCTCGTGCAGTCTTTAGTAAAACGATCATAACTTGAGCTCTCGAACCTAAAATTGAGTGATTCAAAGTGAGTTTCGAAGCTAAAAGATAGATATTCAAACTTCATGAGACATCTCAACCCAAAAATGTCAGGATCCCATCCAAAAAGTCATCCCAAGTGTGCTGATTTCCCAAGCTTGAAAATTGACAGCTTCGGTGAATGGAATTTAATAAATTTCACCACATCCGTGCATGTATCATTCCCGCTTTCCTCGAAAAGATTCATCCTTGAATCTTGTCTTTGATCAAATCTTGGTTTGACTTGCTTGGCCTTTGATATTGTCGTTGGGCCTTGAGGTAGTGTGAGCCGATCACATTCAGGGGTCTAAAATTGGGCTTTGAGACTCGCATCATTTCCCTCTTCCTCAAGAAAAATCGTCCCTAAATCTTTAGCTGCACAAAAAGAAAAGGGATTAGAATAAATAAAAATAAAATGAAAAAAAATAATGACCTAAGCTTTCTTGTGTGTCAAAACTATCTCTGGGATCAAATATATGATTTTGATCTCCCAAATCAACATGGATCAAGTATCTCTCCTTCGAAAACAAACCATCACCACTAAACAAAGAAATATTAGACACATGAGTCTTCAAGTAAAAAATAACCTATCACTTTCTTTGAATATGAATGATCATCCATAAGAATTTTCAATGATGGGTCAAAAATTTCACATAATAATAAAAATCAAGAAGTTTAATATTATGTAAAAATTCATCGTTAAAGGTCAAGATAGAAAATTTTGTTACAAGAGAAAATCTATAAAATGCTTTAAAAACCTCTTTAATGCAATAGAATTACTATTTATAACCTTTAAAAATTTAGATAAACCCATAAATCAGTTGAACTTTCAGACCAAGGTTTAATGAAATTTGACCAACCAAAAAACATGTTGTAAGGAAATATTTTACAAACAAACTCAGTAGCATACTTATAAGAAACATTCAAGGTATGTTTTCTTAAATTAATTTCTATTGTTTCCTTACCTTTGTTACCTTGTAGTACTTGTGGGGAATTATCAATATTCAACTTACCTTTTTCCCACAAGTAAAATCGTCTATTGATGGTAAAGTAATATAATTGAAAGTCTGTCAATGGATCTTTAAAGTCCTGTAATGAAGAAACACCACTAAATAAATTTGAGTTAGGGTTAGTTATAACATAACCACTCCTCACTTTTGCATGGGTATTTTCTTACTTTTCCTTTTCTTTTTTTGCTTGAGAACTCTCCAATTTTACCTCATATGGATTTTCACTCACCAAATTTGGACCATGAAGTAGACTCTTATCACTCAAGTTCTCTTTTCTCTTTGTCTTTTCACATGATTCTTCCTCACTTCCTATAACCCCCTTACAGAACTTCATCATCTTGATTTGATCATTGTGAACATCTTTCGGATTCAAATGGGCTAAAATGTACTTCTTCCCATGGAAAACAAGGAAATATCAATTTAATTTACCATGATGAATAACATCACATTCGTACTGTCATGGTCTACCAAGTAACAAGTGGGCAACATGCATTGGAATGACATCACACCAAACATCATCAATGTAAGTCCTAAGTTTAAAAGTGAACAAGCACTGTTTTACCACATGGACCTCCGAAACTTCGTTAAGTCATTGAAAATGGTATGGTGTAGGATGTTTTCTATATGGCAAAGCAAGAGAGTCCACAAGGTAGCTGCTCACAATGTTAGCACAACTTCCACTATCAATGATAACTGAGCAAAGTTTACCTTTAATCAAACATCTCAAAAGGAATATATTAGTCCTTTGAAGATCATGATTATCCCTCAATTGGATGTTGAGGGTGTGCCTCACAACTAGACAATGAACATCATTTAGTGGTTCCACCAACTCTTCTTCACCATAAAACTCAACTCCATCGTCGACATCATCAATCAATTCGGGCATATCTAGATCTGTTTTATTTGAATCATAGGTATACTCACCATCTTCTTTGATCAACAGAAGTCTTATGTTGGCACAACCACGACTGTAGTGCCCATGTCCTTTGCATTTAAAACATTCAATTTCACGAGGTCTTTATTATTTTCGTGAAGAATTAGTAGAAGTGGGTTACTTAGAATATATAGAAGAAGGTTTTGTAGGAGCCCCACTTTTCCACTCAAAAGGTTTAGTCTTATCATATTTTGGCAGCAACTTATTAGTAGCATAAGGAGGTTCCGAATTCTTGAAAGTGGAAGTAGAACTTGTACCTCAATAATAGTGTGACGCACCAAATGGACCAGATTGACGTTGTTGAAACTGCTGCTAAATCTCAATTGTCTTGCGTACCACGCCCTCAAGATCAATGTAAGTTTGAAGATTAAAAGCATTGGCTATCAAAATGTTTAAGCCATCCACAAACCGCACCATAGTAGTCTCTTCATCTTCTTTTGTTCTATGCATAAACATCTTCATCTCCTTAAATTACTCATCAACAGATCGATTACCTTGAATAAGGTGTTGAAGTCTTGGTTTAATATCCCTATGATAGTGAGGTGGGATAAAACGTTTCCATGAATCAACATCTCATTCACGATTTCTTTGGCAGTTCAACACAAGTTGAGTCTACCAACTCAATAAATAATCCAAAAATGTCAATGTAGCAAATGGAACTTTCTCCTCCTTTAGATATCTATAACAATGAAACATGATCTCAATTTAGCCTCCCAATCACAATATGCATCTAAACCATACTTCCCTCAGAATGGTGGAATGTTGAACTTTGGTTTAGCTACAGAAGGCTGGCCTTGATCAGGAATACCCAAAGTTTCATCAATGTGACGATATCCGCATCCACCAGTATTAGAACAAATACGAAGTTGTTCATTGTCCCTATCATCATCACTATCACGAGCACGAGACTGCCGGTTTGAAAAATTCTCCAAAGAGCAACAACTCGAGTTAGCACTTGAATTTGATTGGTAAGCTGATCGGAAAGTTGATTAAGGTTCTCTTGTAGTTCAGTTCGACACTTAGTCAAATTTGCCTCAAATGTATCATGTACCTCGTACAATTGTTGATGTTGAGATTTTACCATCCCCACAACATTCTCAAATGTAACATCTTGTTCTTTGTCATCAAATGGTATCTCATCATGGTTTTTACGATTACGAGTGTCACAAGTCATTGTGAATGCCTGGAAAAACAAAACACTCAAAAGAAAAATTAAGCAAATCTCACCTTTATGCACTCAAAAAATAAAATAATTCTTAATGAGGTAAGAAGTAATCTTGTGAGTCTTATAAAAGTCTCTATATCAATCAATCAGAATGTATTAGAATCAACCTAACAAAGCAAACCTAGTAGCACTAGAAGTCCAAAATCAGTTAAACACCAATGAATTATATTGCACGAAGAAAGGAATGTGTAACATGCTTTAACCTACTAACACAAGAAATAATAAAGTGTTAAAATGCGTAAAGAAAAAAAGAAGAAAACTTAAGGCTAACAGTCAATGAAAATTACTGAAACCCGGAAACTCGAAAAGTTGCGGAGCAACTTGACAAACTTCATTCGAGGTGTTCCTAATTTCCAAAAAAAACCATAAAATTTAATTTGGAGTCTCCTCAGATAATGTAGATTTGATCTCAAAAGTTTTGGCACAAAATACAACCCACAAATTTTATTTTCTTTTTTTATATTTTTTTGAACTATTTTAATCACCGTTTTTGTGCAAACTATTTTTTATACTCTAAAATAGTGCCAAGAAATAGTATGTAAAATTTTAGATCATTTGAAAAATGTTTACCCATTGAAAAATATTTTTTCCCAAAAACTATTCGGGTAAAAATTTTGTTTTGAGACTGTTTGCTGGAAATCAATAAAAAGGAACATTGGAAACACCCAAATCTGATACCAAATGATAAATATGACAATGTAAAATAAGATCATAAAGTTTTTTCAAGTCATGGATTTGCCTTAGGGCTCTAAACGTTCGGAAAGAAACTTGGATTTTGACACCACTTGAAACGTGATTGAATCCAAGACAGATAAAAAAATTAAAATAAATAACTAAGATAAATAAAATAAAACAATAAATCAAAGGCTAGAATAAAAAAAAATAAAGAAGATAGATAGAAAAGATAAAACGTGATATGTAGAAATGCTAAAAAGCTTTGGAAACACGAAGAATCCATAACCCCTTTCAAACGGCTCTAATTTCACCTCCAATATAGAAACATTGGCAAGAAAAAGTTTGAAAATGATCCCCACAACCTAAAAAGATTGTTAAAAACTCTTCTAAAAAAACTCAATAATAATTCTTGAAAAGAAAACACAAAGAGAACTTGAAAAATAATCAATTGTATGATTTGTGTACAATGCAAAGGCCTATATATAGGCTAGTCAAATAAATCTAAATAAAACTCTTAAGTCTACTAGAACTCTAATTTAATCTAAATAATAAGTAGTTTTAAACTAAACTTTCTTTTTGACATAAAACTATTAAATAACTTAAACTACTTAATAATTATTAAAATTTTGGAGCAATAAAATAATAAGAGCTGATAAATATAATATTAGACTCATATAAAATAAAAATTAAGCTTAAAACCCAAACCCAATATGATTTAAACTCGAATTAAAAGCTCAAAACTCGTCATTCCCGTCATAATTCCATCCAAAATTTTTGCTCGCACGATGTTCACAAACATGATCATAACTTAAGCTCTCAAACTCAAAATTGAGTGATTCAATGTGCATTTCCAAGCTAAAAAATAGATATTTGAACTCCATGGGGAAATCTCAACCTAGAAATGTCAGGATCTTATCCAAAAAGTCATCGGAAGTGTGTTGATTTCCCAAGCCTGAAAATTAACAGCTTCGGTGAATGGAATTTAATAAATTTCACCCCATCCATGCATGTATCATTCCTCCTTTCCTCGAAAAGATTCATCCTCAAATCTTATCTTTGATCAAATCTTGGTTTGATTTGCTTGACCTTTGACATTTTGTTGGGCCTTGAGGTAGTGTGAGCCCATCATATTCATCGGTCTAAAATTGGGCTTTGAGACTTGCATCAAAATAGAAAAGAAAGAAAGGAATATACAGAAATAAGTCGCAAGAAATAAAATAATAAAATATATATCAAATTTGGGCATGTGTGATTAGCTCGCTTCAGTAATCATAACCAACTGCCATTTCAGGTTTTCTTGTTCAATTAACTAGTCACTACACAACAGGATCTTCTAATCTTTCATTGAAATACTGAGCCGATAAGAACTTCTTATCTCTCGACCTCACAGTCCAAACTGGTTCTGGGTTAAGGTGTTCACGATAGATCATACCAAATTTGGGTTAATTCCCACCTTAATAACTTCCTAGGGTTCTCAGGCCTAGGGTTTAGGTTTTTCCTCTCCTGAATAGTTGATCCGCTAAGAAACCTATACAAAATAGTTAATTAATCATACCTTCACTCGCTAATCCCACACAGAAGGATTAGCTCCTGATAGATCTAATAAACAATATAAACTTGATTGAAGGAATAGACCTGAAGAATAATTCAAGAGAATAAAGTTTAGTAGAAGCCTGGTTTGTGTTTAGATTTAACTGTTGAATCCTCACAGAGTTTGATAATGTTTCACAAATTTGATCGCCCCACAAAAGCAAATAACAAAAACTAAAATAAAATATAAAACCTAAGAAAAGAGAAAAACTAATGACTAGATCTAAAGAGAAAATTATACAATATGAAAAGTTATCGGTAACATGTGTTAAATGAGCCTATTTATAGTCTTTAGAGTGGTTGTCATCCCTAACCCTAGGTCAGATGTCGTCGACGTGTTTAACATTTGATTGTGCAGACCAAAACACCCGTAGCTCATAATTATTTCCCGTACAGAGGTGATGTCGCAACACAGGGTGTTGTGACATCGAGGGCAGTATGCTCAACTTTAGGGCATCTTCAAGGGTATGTCCCGACATCCTTAGGTTGTGTCACGACATCGAAGGAAGTCTTGGAATTCTTCTATTCTACTCCCTATGTTGCAAAATCTAGTGCTTCGCGTTACAACCTAGTGACCAATATCGAGTTGCCACACCGTCTAATGTTCTCCTACATGCTCCCAAAGTATATTAGCTCACCCTTAGGCCTTATTCAACCCTTAAGGTTAATAAAAGACTCAAATTACACACTTTATTAAACTTAACTAAACTTACAACAATTTAATTAAAATTTAACTAAAATGCTTATGTTCAAGCTCCTAAAAGTGTGAAAACTAATTTAATCTACTACACCAAATTACGACAAACCACCTGGTCACACGACCGTGTGACCCCTATTTTTAGAATTTTTTTTACATTTTTTTGTGTTGTTTCAAATTAGTCCCTACTTGTTTCCAAACTGATTTTAAGGTTCTGTATGCTCGATTTAAGTTCTGTTTTCGTATGTATGTTGTGAATAATGAATGATTATTAATTTATGATACTTAAATTGATCTTTGAGTTGTTTTAAGATACTCTTGGACTTGTTAATTGTCGTAATATCTCGTAACCCTAATTCGACGATAGAGATAGATTAGGGGTGTTACATCAAACATATACTATCCTATTTCTAATTCATCTTTAAGTTTCCATTTCCATTAATTGAATATCACTTAAAGGAACTATAGTAAAATGAACTCGGATACAGGGGTGATTAAGTTTCTCACACAATCTGACATATATTAGGTTACCCGCTCGGGCTAAACCTAAATCATATATAATACAAGAATCTACAACAAATGCTAGATATTGTTAACTTTTAAAATCCCTATAATCATCCACATTTCGTATCATATCCTGTACAATATCACATATTTCATTTATGTGTCCTGTAATCAATCAACATTTACATTTTTGCACCCTGTACTATTTCATAATAGCCAATATTCACACGACTATTCAATTTAGTCCGTTATAAGCCATACATGCCAAATTCAATAAATTCAAATTATATCTAGCATATAGTTCAAATCAAATACAATTCACACAAATTATAATAATGTAGTATGTTTTATATGAGCTTACCTATTCGAATGTTAAATGATTAAATACTTTAGGGTTAATCCAAAATTT
The DNA here is from genome assembly GCF_025698545.1 of Gossypium raimondii. Lineage (NCBI taxonomy): Eukaryota > Viridiplantae > Streptophyta > Magnoliopsida > Malvales > Malvaceae > Gossypium > Gossypium raimondii. Next base: position 38,089,384 of record NC_068570.1, read on the forward strand.
TAGCTTTTCAAAGATTAACTCCACTATGATCAAATTCTAGAGCTAAACAATTATTTCAGTTACCAATAAATATCAAATATTTCCATACTATGCTATTATATGCATGTTCTTATAAAAATTTACTTTTAAATCTCTCTCAAATTTTACTTTTATTTAATTTAGTCCCTAAAATAGGATAAGCATAACATTCAATTCTCGCTTCAATTAGAATATAATTTCATATATTTACATTAGGAACCTTATACTTTCTATTTCTAACATAATTTTATGATAAATTTTACATTTATTCAATTTGGTCCCTAATACAATAAATTTAAAAATAAGGTAAATTATCTTTACAATCAAGTCCTTTTTCATATTCTAAGCATAAAATTTATTAATTTCAAACTTAATTCTTCAAGAAACCAATTTCTCATGACCTGAAATTCCTAAAAATTGCAAGAAAATGACTCGATATTACTTACCAAATTATGGCTAAAAGTTTTGAAAATTTTCCTAGGTTTTCTTCTTCATTTAAACGAAAAAGGCAATGGTGGATGATGAAGATGACATATTTCCACTAACCTTAAATATTTATAGTTAGATTATAACTTAATTAAGTTAATTTAGTTAACATAATAATAGGTTAATTAGTTTAATTTACCTATTAACTATAAATAATGAAAGTTGACATCATCATCCATTAACTTAAGCTTTATAATGTTTTATTAACTATTTTTGCCATTTGGTTAATTTTCATTCGAGTTTTGAGCCTTTTGTCAATTAAAATTCTATAGCGGTTGAACTTTACAATTTACTCCTTAAGCCTTAATTAACTATTAATTCGAAAAAAATACCAAATAAAATTTTAATAAATTTATATACTAAACACGTAAATATTAATATTTAATATTTACGGAAAATGGGAATTCAAAACCACACTTTTTGGTACCACTGAAAATCAAGTCGTTACATTAAAAGTCCAAAAGCATATATTAATTGGAACCAATACAAGAGAGGCCCAAAACCCCTCATAAAACATATGAGGGGTGGCAAAGCTAGTTTGTTTAGCTAGGGTTTGTTGTGTAATAACTTTATTTTTAGTGGCGTCGAAAACAACGATATTAGAATCTCATTTTCGTAATATAGATACAAGGTTAGTATTAAAGTTTATTAACATTTGATCCTTTGATTTGGTTGAAGTGATAGTTAATTTAGGTATAGGGGATAAAATATAAAATTTTATCGCCATATATTTTTAAATACCCGAAAGACCAAATCAGCAATTAGCCCGTTTGAAATGGCCAAACGGTGGTGGATGATAAGGAAAACCACTCACTTTGGTTAATTAGGCTTAATACTTAATTAAGAAATGATAAGTTAAATTAATTTTATTTTAATTAAGTTTATTATAAGTATAAAAGACAAAAAAACATTAATTAAAATGATCAAACTTTTCGTCCTTAATAGGTGAGTTTAATTTAGTCATTTTCTTCTATTTTTATGTTTTTAGGTCATGAGAGTTTGATTTGGCTAGCACCATACCAATTTGTAAAACTATTAAAGTTTTTGAAAGTTTCCATTGATGATTTTTCAAGAAATTGGTGTTAAATAGTTAGATTCTAAGCTTACATTTGAAAAAGGACTAGATTGTAAAGTTTAATTGTTAGTTTTTGAACATATGGATTAAAGTCTATAAATTTTGAAATTAATGTAAAATTTCTAAAATAATATATAATCAAGGGTCATAGAAGTATGTGATTGAGATTGGTTTCAAAATCGAAGCTCAAAATTGAAAGATATTACTATTTCAATTTTAGGGACTAAATTCAATAAAATGAAAGACTTTAGGGTATTTAATAAATTAAATTAAATTATTTCATGCATAGTATGGGATGATATAAAATATTTGATATTGATAAATTGAATTGAATTATTATATAGATCGAGAATTGAACCAAACCGAGGATAATCAAAAAAAAGTCAAAATTATCGATTAGTCCTTGCAAATTCAACATGTTTGTTGATTTGACCAGGTAAGTTCATATTATATAATTGTATTTAAATTTTTTATGTATTTGCATTATTAATATGTGTATGTTTGGTTGAAATTTGGATTGTTTGCGATTTGGTACAAAAATCGAGAATTGGAGTAAAAAGTAAAGATATGTATATATGTGTTGGAAATGCTTGTGTGAAATTAGTAAAGGTTTTGTGCACACTTGTACGGATTGATTACCGATGATTATCAAGATTAAAAATTTGTTACGGCCTCGAAGATACATGTGACAGATTTAACTTGAACTGCTAATCTAATGTCGATTTAAAGGTTTAACCTGGATTGATAACTTTACATGTATATTTTCAGCTTGGCAAAGACTGGTTGATGCAATCTCGTAGTCATTGAGTGAATCGAGCCACTTGTGTTCCCGATTGTAAAATTTAGAAGTATGGGCTTAGTTTTTGGAAGAGTTTTAAATGAAAAAAGTTGGCTTGAAACAAAGGGATTTTTAATGGTTAGAGATGGTAAAGATAGGTTTGGCTTAAGGCTAAAGAGAGAACCAATATTATATGGTAATATTGACCCAATTATTATAGTGGCTCTTAAGTTGAAAATGGATAATAGTTTGAACCGTGACCCATTATCTATTAGAGATAGGAACCAACTGGTATAGATGAACGCCACACTTGTAAAAGTGATAAGTTCACAAAGGAATCAGACTGACGCCACTAGACTAACTAGATAAGTCAATTTGAGTCACAAAAGAACAAAGAGATTTGAACAACTCAGAAATAGATTAAAATTCATCAAAGGATCAAAAGTCCCAAATACAAGATTTGAGCTTAGTATTTATAGCTCTGCAAAAGTCCAGCTGAATGGACTAATTTAATTCATCTTAATTGAGTTGACTAACTATTGAGCTATTCAACATGAATTTTGAAGACTCCCATGCATAGGTGACGCCAACAGCCATGTCATTTGCACTCCCCAAATAGCCAAAATGTGTAGCCTTTAATTGAAGCTGATAGTTTAAGTAGGTGATTGGTTTTGGATGATGTGAACTTTGTTGATGCCTTCTCGGGAAGTCAAATATGTAGTCTCCATTTTAGTGTAGCATAAGGAACACGAACAACTCTCAAGGTGTGAAAACTCAAAATTAGATGGTCACTTGGTGTGAACATAGCATCCAACTGATGGACTAATATGAAAGCACTTGTGTCCATTGCATTCCATGAAAGGTTGCTTGGAAGAGATCAACCAGTAGCTCCCCTCTGCATGCATGTCCAAATGCATGTTTCCCCTTTAATTCCATCCATTGAACATCCTACAAGACATATTAAACACAGCTGAAACATAATTTAATTGGTCTAACCTAAACACATGTATTAAAGATGTCTAAACTAGGACATATTTAAAACATATATTTAAAATGTCCTAAACTATGACATAATTAAAAACCCTTATTAAAGATGTCAGATTATGACATAATTAAAACTCATATTAATGATGTTCAAATTATGACATAATTATAGATTTAAACTAATTTAACTAAATAACTAGAACTGAATTTAATTATTTATTCCAGTAAATAAATTCACAAGCTGAAGAAAACTAAAGTTGAGCTTGAAGTAAGTTGCATGGCACGCTTGGAGTGCATGTCCATGATTGATCAATAAACCCCGCATAGCTTCACCCCAAATTCAATCAATAAGGCCCGCAATAGCTTCCTTAAACCTCTTAGCTCGAGCACGAGTAATCAATCCCATTGGTATCTCCATTGGTTCTTCAACAGCCTTATTTGGGTCTTGGACCATGATCGCATCATCACCTCTCCCTTCGAAGTGATTTATCCCCAAATTGTCGCCTACATCATAAGGAGATAGGTTAAATACATTAAAACTTACAATTACATTGTACTCAACCGGAAGGTTGAGTTTGTATGAATTATCGTTGATACTTTTCAATACTTGAAACAGACCATCACCCCTTGGTTGCAATTTAAACCTTCGTTGGGCTGGAAACCTTTCTTTTCTCATTTGCACCCACACCCAATCTCCAGGTTTAAAGATTCCATGTTTTCTTCCCTTATTGGCTTTGTTCGCATATTGTTCAGATCTCTCTTCTATATTCTTCCTCTCCTTTTGGTGTAATTGCTTTACGTACTCAACCTTCTGTTTAGCATCTACATGCACAAGTTGTTAATTAGGTAAAAGAATCAAATCAAAGGGTGTTAAAACATTAAAACAATAAACAATTTTAAAAGGAGAATGCTTAGTTGTCGAATGAATAGTTCGGTTATAGGCAGACTCAATGTGCGGCAAACACTCTTCCCATGTTTTGAGATTCTTCCTTATAATGGCCCTCAACAATGTTGACAAGACTCAGTTCACCACTTCTGTTTGTTCGTTCATTTGTGGGTGACACGTCGTAGTAAACAATAGTTTTGTACCAAGCTTCCCCCACAATGTTCTCCAAAAGTAGCTGAGGAACTTCGCATCTCGATCAAACACTATAGTCCTCATGACTCCATGTAAACACACGACTTCTCTGAAAAACACACGACAAAATGTGCCAATTTGGAAAATCAATCAACCACTACAATTGTCGAGTCTTTTCCACTTTTAGTTCTAGGAAGACCTAAAACAAAATCCATTAAAATATCAACCGAAGGCTCCTTAGGAATGGGCAAGGGCGTGTACAATCCATGAGGTTTGATTCTCAATTTGGCCTTTTTACAAGCTATGCATCGATTGCACACTCTCTCCATGTCACGTTTCATCCTTAGCCAAAAGAAATGCTCGTGAAGCATGGCCAATGTCTTTGTCACTCCAAAATGTCCCATGAGGCCTCCACTATGCACCTCGTTCACCAACACATCTCGAATAGATCCTTGAGGAATGCAAAGCTTACCTTCTCGAAAAAGGTAATCAACATGTCTATAAAAATTTTCAAAGGCTCTGTGTTCACAAGCTTTATACAATTCAGAAAAATTAGAATCATTTTCATAAATTTCTTTCAAATGCGCAAAACCAAGTAGTTTCGAATCTAAATGGTTAAGAAAGGCATAGCTCCTCTACAACGCATCTGCTACGACATTATCTTTACATTTTTTATATTTTATTACATACGAAAATGATTCAAGGAACTGCACCCACTTGGCGTGTCTCTTGTTTAACTTGTTTTGGCCCTTGAGGTGTTTCAACGCCTCGTGGTCAATATGAATAACAAATTCTTTGGGCCACAAGTAATGCTACCACTTTTCCAATGCTTGGATCAGCGCATACAATTCCTTTTCATAGGTTGGGTAATTGAGGGTGGCACCATTCAGCTTCTCACTAAAATAAGCTATGGGACGCTCATCTTGAATCAGCACAGCTCCAATTCCAATACCTGAAGCATCACACTTAATCTCGAACGTTTTGTTAAAATCAGGCAAGGAAAGTAAAGGAGATTTGTCAAACAATCTTTAATTAAATTAAAAGACCTTTCTTGTTCCTCACTCCAATGAAAGTAGAATTTTTCTTAATGATACCCGTCAATGGAGTAGCCAAAGTGCTGAAGTTAGGAACAAACCGTCTGTAGAAACTCACCAAGCCATGGAAACTTCTTACTTGGCTTATGTTCGTAGGTTGTGGCCATTCTCAAATCGCTTTCACTTTATCTTGAACATTTCTTAAAGTTAGCATACAAGGTTTCCTTACGCAATACCTCCAAGACAGATTTCAAATAAAGCAAATGATATTCTATAGACTTACTATAGATTAATATGTCACCAAAATAAACTACGCAGAATTTACCAATGAAATCACGTAGCACATAATTCATCAAACGCATAAAAGTGCTTCGTGCGTTAGTTAAGCCGAAAGGCATAACCAACCACTCGTACAAACCGTGCTTTGTCTTAAATTTCATTTTCCACTAATCTCCTTCTCGCATTCATATCTGGTGATAACCACTTTTGAGATCTATTTTGGAGAAGAGTTGGGCTCCACTCGTACAAACTGTGCTTTGTATTAAATGTCGTTTTCCACTAATCTCCTTCTCGCATTCGGACCTGGTGATAACCACTTTTGAGATCTATTTCGGAGAAGAGTTGGGCTCCACTTAGTTTATCCAACATGTCATCAAGGCGCGGAATTGGGTGCCTATACTTGATTGTGATCTTGTTGATTTCTCGATAGTCTATTCACATTCGCTAAGTTCCATCACTTTTGGGCACCAAAAGAATAGGTACGGTGCAATGACTTAAACTCTCTCGAATGTACCCCTTCTCCATCAACTCAGCTACTTGCCTTTGAAGTTCCTTAGTTTCTTTGGGGTTACTTCGATTTGCTGGATGGTTTGGAATTGTAGCCCCGGGTATGAAGTCGATTTGATGCTCGATCCCTCGAATAGGTGGTAAACCACTAGGGACGTCTTCCAAAAATACATCTTCAAAATCCTGCAAAAAGGACACAATCGAAAAAGGAAGGTTGTCATCTAAATCGTTAGTATTAAAGAAATTTTCCTCGTATATAAGTACTAGCATCAGCTGTTTCAACAACGAAGACTTTCGAATCTCCCGCTCTTTTGCATAAACACTTAATTTTTCAATCTCTTTTTCATCTTTTCTTCTATTTTCTTCTCTCATTTTTATTTCAATCTCTTTATTCTTTTCCCTTGTTTTTACCTCTTACTTTCCTTTTTTTTAGTTTTCTTTTCCTTTTCTTTTTCAATCTTTTCTTTTTTTTCTGTCGCTCTCAATTGTTCAGCAGAATCTTTCAATTTCAATTGATCCTCGTACACTTGCTTAGGAGTTAACGGCGCCAAGTTCACATTCTTTCTAAGGTGCTTGAAGGTGTATCAATTGGTGTAACCGTGATGGATCACTCTTTGATCAAACTACCATGGTCTTCCCAAAAGCAAATGACTAGCATGCATCGACACCATATCACACATGACTTCATCACTATATTTGCCAATTGAAAAGGAAATAATGGCTTACTTGGTGACTTTTAGCTCGCCTCCATCGTTAATCCATTACAATTTGTACGGGTGTCGTTGTTTGGTCATTGGTAGGCCAAGCTTCTCCACCAACATGCTGCTAGCAACGTTTGTGTAGTTTCCTCCGTCGATGATTATACTACACACTTTGCCTTGAACATGGCATAGCGTGTGAAAAATATTATCGTGTTGCTATTCATTTTCCGTGCTTGGAAGGTTTAAACTTCGCTTGATGACGAGTATTTCACCTTCAATAGCATACTCGAGATCTTCCTCCTCTTCGGTGAGTGCCTCAGATTCATCTTCTTTCTCTTCTTCAAACTCGATCTCACCGTTGCGTCTTACAACCATTACATTTCTATTGGGGCTTTGACTCGTGATGTGACCCCTTCCAGGGCACTTGAAGCTTTTGATGTCACGTGTGCGGTTGAGCACGGCTTCATTTTTCCCTTTACTAGTCTCTCCACTCAGCTTGTTGGCCTTTGTGGATACGACGGGTTCCTTCGCTCGATAGGAAGTGTCTTTATTGTTGGTTCTTTGAACCCATTTTAATGTGGAAGTGGAGTTCGGATAGGCTCGAACGGCACCTTTTTGTTTGAGTTATTTCTCCACTTTGATGGCCATGTGCACCATGTCTACAACTTCGACTTAGTGTTGTAGTTCCACCACGTTGGCAATATCACGATTTAATCCAGCTAAGAACCTCGCCATGGTAGCCTCTTATTCCTCCTCGACGTCAACTCGGATCATGGCAATTTCCATCTCATTGTAATAGTCTTCAACACTCCGATTGCCTTGAGTAAGGTTTTGTAGCTTTTGAAATAGTTCGCGATGGTAATAAGCAGGAATAAACCTTTTTCTCATGATAGCTTTCATCTTGGCCCATGTGGACACGGGTCGTTCTTTGTTTCTTCTCCAGCTCATGGTTAATTGATCCCACCATATGATTGCATAGTCAGAGAACTCAATGGCTGCGAGTTTGACTTTCTTGCTCTCCGAGTAGTTATGGCACTCGAACACAAGTTCAATCTTTTTCTCCCATTCTAGATACGCCATTTTGATATTCTTGAGGTCATCATCTACTCGTTTACGCTCCCTAGGCCCTTAGTTTCTATGGCCTTGTCATCTTTCAGTTTGATTAGATGCTTGGTCACTCTCCAGCCATTCCAAATGCTCTTGTACAGGCTCAATACGTCGTTGGAGCATCCGGTCCATCTCGCGGATGAGGGCTTGATATGTTAAGTCGGGTACACCACCACCACCAGTAATGCTTCTCACAGGGCGTACACCACCACCTTCTGCAACAGTTTTTTCAAGACTACGAGACATGGTGTTTCTGTACAGGAAACCTCACGAATTCACTCAAAAGAAAAGTATACACTCCACTCGTGTTTTACTCAAATTTTTCGCTTTTGTCACTCTAATGCTCTTACCACTCTCTCACATTTTTCCACTCGTATTCGCCTCTCTAAGTTCATAAGTGATTGCCTTAGACTTAAAAATAAATCTTTGTGGGTCAGCTTTAAAAGTGTTGCAAAGGGTAGGAATTGATATCTTGTAGGGTAGGCTGAAAGGAAAAAGGGTTCTTAAAGTGTGGCGAAATTGTTTGTTAAGGAAAAAAATTTTAGAGCTCGGCAAAACAATCACTTTCACAAAACTAGCCCTTTCTCTACTTTTATTTTACTTATAATTTTTGAGTCCCCCTCTTATACTTTAAACCATGATTTTTTTTTCTTTGCAAAGCTGTAAACTTTTTTTTTGAATTTTTTTCTACAAATACAACCCCAGGACTGATAGAACGTTGATACTTACTTAATTTTTAACTAGCTCTAATACCAAATGATGCAATCTTGTACTCGTTGAGCGAATCGTGTCGCTTGTGTTCCCGATCGTAAAATTAAGAAGTATGGGCTTAGTTCTTCGAAGAGATGTAAATGAACAAAGTTGGCTTGAAACAAAGGGATTTTTAATGGATAGAGATGGTAAAGGTAGGTTTGGCTTAAGGCCAAAGAGGAAACCAATTTTATATGGTAATTTTGACCCAATTCTTATAGCAGCTCTTAAGTTGAAAATGGATGATAGTTTGAACGATGAACCACCATGTATTGGAGATAGGAACCAATTCGTATAGATAAATGCCACACTCGTAAAAGTGATAAATTCACAAAGGAATCAGACTGACGCCACTAGACTAGCTAGATAAGTCAATTTGAGTCACAAAAGAAAAAGGAGAGTTGAACAACTCACAATAGATTAAAATTCATCAAAGGATCAAAATTCCTAAATACAATATTTGAGCTTAGTTTTTATAGCTATGCAAAAGTCCAAGTGAATGGACTAATTTAATTAAGCTTAATTGAGCTTACTAAATATTGAGCTATTCCACATGACTTTTAAAGACTCCCATGCATAGGTGATGTCAGCAGCCATGTCATTTGCACTCCCCAAACAGCCAAAATGTGTAGCCTTTAATTTGAGCTAATGGTTCAAGTAGATGATCAGTTTTGGATGGTGTGAACATGGCTGATGCCTTATTGGGAAGCCGAATGTGTAGTCTCCATTTTAATGTAGCATAGGGCACATGAACAGCTCTCAAGGTGTGAAAACTCAAAATTGGATGGTCACTTGGTGTAAACATAGCATCCATTTGATTGGACTAATGTGAAAGCACTTGTGTCCATTGCATTCCACGAAAGGTTGCTTGGAAGAGATCAACCAGTAGCTCCCCCGTGCATGCACATCCAAATGCATGTTTCCCCCTTTAATGTTGTCTATTGAACACCCTACAAGACACATTAAACACAGCTTAAACATAATTTAATTGGTCTAAACTAAAGACATGTATTAAAGATGTCTAAACTAGGACATATTTGAAACATATATTTAAAATGTCCTAAACTATGACATAATTAAAAACCCTTATTAAAGATGTCATATTATGACATAATTAAAACTCATATAAATGATGTTCAAATTATGACATAATTATAGACTTAAACTAATTTAACTAAATAACTAGAACCTAATTTAATTATTTATTCTAGCAAATAAATTCACAAGTTGAAGAAAACTAAAGTTGAGCTTGAAGTAAGTTGCATGGCATGCTTGGAGTGCATGTCCATGATTGATCAATAAACACCGCAACGGCTTTACCCCAAATTCAATCAATAAGGCCCGCAACAGCTTCCTTGAACCTCTTAGCTTGAGCACGAGTAATCGGTCCTGTTGGTAGCTCCATTGGTTCTTCGGCAGCCTTAGTTGGGTCTTGGACCATGATCGCATCCCTGGTAACCTAAAATGAATGTGTATTCAGTTTGGACGAGCAATTATTGTACTGGAGATACATGTGTAACTGAATCTGTTTACTAGAGTTAATCGAGCTAAGTATTTAATTAAAAGGAAATTTTGAAATGAATTAACATGAGATTGATGTTTGAATGAGTAATGTGAAATTGAATAAGAGCATGAAATTGATATATTGATTTGTAAATGAATTGAATTGGTATATGTTTAAATGACATTATGGTTGATTCTATGTTATGCTCACTTTGTTGTTGTGACTTGCCATGTTAATAAAACTTTGCCAAGCTAATTAGTTTGATATTTTTAATTGTAAGATGAGCTAAGTTTCTTGTTTAAATACCTATGAACTTACTAAGCATTGTATATGCTTGCCTCGTTGTTTCCCTTCCTTTGGTGATCATTTTACGAAACGCGTCAAACCAGATCAACTTAAAGCTCACACTATCCTATCGTTGAATTAGTAGATGTTTGAATGTTTTGAACCTTAAAGTCGTGGCGTGTGTATAGATGTCTTGATGTACATATGTCTTTATGATGTGCATATGGAAATAAACTTGGTATATATGACTTATACGTTGTTTTGATATATGGATTGAAATGCATGATTTGGCAATGGTTGATACATACTTGAAATGGCATATTGTGGTTGACATATTTGAAAAATGTATAGGACTTGAGTGACATGAAGCAAGATAGTTTGGTATAGGTAATGCTTGGCAATTGGATACTTTGAATGATTGGTATGTCATAGTATTGAAATGATATGTCTATTGATTATATAGGTGATATAAATTTATATGAGATTGAATTTAGTTATTTACATTTGTTTTGGTATGAATTTGTAATGTTTTAGTGCTGATAAAATTGGTCACTTATGCATAAAATGATAGTTTTTGGTCGAAACTTGAAATAGATACCAAAGTTGTGTTTTTTTTCCAAATACAAGGGAATTAATGGATTGTTTCTGGTATCGATATACCCACTTGTCATATTTTTTTATTTTTTGCAATTTGATTCTCAAGTTGGGAAGTTTAACTATTGCCTTTGATATTGCAATACCAAACCCTAGATATCACGATACCCACTTGGCTTATTTTAGAGTTTAGCTACTATTTTTGGCATCTCGATACCGAGCTAGGGATATCGCAATACCCACTTGATACATTTTGGAAATTTTTAATTTATTCCAAGTTTAAACTTGGAACGATTTTGAGCTTTCGTAAGCTCGATTACAGCTCAGATTGGATCATGTAACATAATGTAAATGTGTTAAACATTTAATTGCATGCTTGAATGAAATTATTGTATAATTGATTGTAGTTGCTCTAGCAGCGAATGTGTAATCTTGTAGCTCAGATCCCGCGATTAGGTCGGGCGAGGGTCCTGAGATAGGGCCTGGAAGTTTTGGCCTCACAAGAGAGGGTTCTCCAGTACTTCGGAGAACTAGGGGTTCGCCAAAAGAATATTAGTAAGGAGTTCTCCAGGAATTCAATGAAGCATTGTACGCCAAAAGATGTGGTAATGGGGTTTACCAGATTCATTGCAAGTTGTGTTCGCTAGTTGTCGAGCTGGGGTTTGCCAGTTGTGACGTGAACTGGGGTTTGCCAGTCAAAGTTGAGTCAAAATTAAATTAAGAAATTAAGATATTGTGTATCTAGGATACTTTTCGTGCATGTAACACATTTCCTAAATCAAGTAAGGTATTAAAGATTATTAAGACACTTAGTGCTTATAAATATAGCCCTTATTCTATGAAAATTCTCTCATCGGATATTTTGTTGTCAAGTCTTTGTTTTGAACCAAGTTCATAGCAACCAAGGTAAGCTTCTATCCTGTTAAGGTTGATTGTCCAGAAAACTAGCTTCACTCGTATGTTCGTATTCTATGTATGTTCTATTTGTTTAGTAATTTGTGTATGTTTATGTATGTTGCGAACTAGTTAGACCGTCCATCAGCAAGGATAAAGGCAAAGAAAAACTTATTTAAAATTCTTAGGCTTTTCGATCAGTGTCCAGTAATCACCATATGCGTGCTAACTATTATGCTTTTCAGTGTGTGACTGCTTAAGGTTTGTTACTTGTGTGCGAATTGTTATGTTTTCCAAAAACTTTGGGTTTTTAAACTAAGTTCCAAGAGTAAGATTTTCCATAAAACTCTATTTACAAGTTATAAGACTTTGTTTTCAAGTTATGTTTTAAAAGCTATGTTTTATACACGCTCCTATGTGAGTCCAAGTTTTAAGATATGTTTCTAAAGTATGGTTTTATAAATTGTGTTTTCACGAGCTTTTGTGCGAGCTCTATATGAACAAGTGTTTTCAAGCAAGCTCCCTATGCGAGCTCTATGTGATAAATACTTTGTGCGAGCTCATTTGCGAGCCCTAATGTTGGATATATTGCTATACCAAAGGATTGTGAGTACTCACCTATAAGTTCTATGTTTTGGGCATTGAGGCCCTGAGACATGTAGAGAGATAAGGGAATGTCGAGCTATGCTCCATTAAATGGGACATGTTGGCATACATAAGAGTGTTTAGCTAATGCTAAACTTTTGGGACATGTTAAGGACTCTCTGAATCATTTTGCGGCGTTATAAGGAGATCCACATATCGAACAAATAAGATAAGTAAGTTAAAACAAGTGTTGAGAACATATTTTATGTTCTTCAACTGTTCTGATAAGACAAGTACAAGAGCATGTTTCATGTTACACAAGATTTGTTTATGAACAAGAACAATCTAAGTTTTTAAGTATGATTATCATCAAGTACATGCAGGTAACTGTGAACTGGGTCTCGCACCCTTATGGCGAGCCCAGCTCGTGAATCAGTTTTTGAACTAAGCCTCTATTTTCAACTCTGTATTTTCTAAAGGCATGCTTTGATGTTTCCTTTATATTCACTAAGTTCTCAATGAACTCACCCACTCTTCTCTTGCTTTGTTGGTAAGTAGGTCGCAGATGGTAGTGGCAAGGCATATGACCTCGGCGAAACTCATCCCTGAATAGTTATCAGCGAACTTAGAAAACAGGCAATGGGATTTTATTCATGTGGGTTTAGTTTCCCATAATTTTGCTACTATTATTGAAACAATTTCTTTAATTTTTTTTTTTTTTGCGAACCTTGAAGTTAAACCTTTGTTGTTAATTTCTTTTTCTTAGCCTGAATAAATTTTAATGTTTCATTATTTATCCTTGCAAGCTTACCATATTATATTCCCTTAATTTTTCCAAAGTATGACTTAATACCATATGCGAGCCAGTTTATTGCGAAGTACTATTTTCTTCGACCCCTATATGTTTGTGAACCCCAACATGCATGTGAACCCTTAGTGGTGATAATCTTACTATTTAGCGAACCCTATAAAAGTAGGAGAAACTTTGCATGAATGTCTATTTTTGTTGTGAAGCCTGTTTTGTATGTGAGCCTATGATTTATGTTTAAAGGCGAACCTAGGTATTATGTGAACCACTGACATTTTTCAAACCCGTGTCATTGTGCAAACTCATACTTTATGTCGTAATGCGAACTCATGTTGTACTTTGTTATGTGAACCTATGTTGTGTGATGTGTGTTAACCTTAATAACAAATTTTAAGCACTCGTATATTTATGTTTGTATGTGTGTACTCTGAATTACTTTTTTTATTGCCTTCATGCAAACTCTTAAGTTTTACTGTTTAGGTGACATGTGAACCCTTCCTTTGTTTATTTTTGTAAGTTCGCATGTTTTACATTCAATGTATGATTTTATGACATTTCGCTATTGTATGTTAACTTAGCACATTATATGTTACAATTCCATGGTGTAATACCCCGAAAATTACTAAGTAAGAAAGTAAGATAATATTCCTGATATAGTAAAATAAGGAAATAAAGTGATAAAAAGGGTAATTCTGAGTTATGTCAGCATTAAGAACTAAATTATGACATATTAATTCAAGAAAGGATTAAATCGCAAAAGTGAGAAAAGTTTTGTTACCCAATGGTAAATACTCAAAATTTGAGGGGTTAAAATGAAAATAAGAAAAATTTGAAGGACCAATAGTGCAAATATTTTAAGGTTGGAATAATCTAGAAACTAAGGAAAATGGATGAATTAGGACCAAATTGAATAGGTGAAGAATTACGAGGGACTAAATCGTAATTTTACCAAATTAAGTAATGACTCAAGAATGGAATTTTAAAATATCATTAAGGGCAAAATGGTCATTTAGAAGAGAGAGAAATCTAGAAGATAATGATGATGTTGGAGATATTTTAGATTAATTAAATAAATAAATATTAGTTTATTAATATTTTAATTTGATTTTTAAATAATATTTTATTATTTTATTATTTAGTATATATAAGTGGAAAGAAAGATGAAAAGGAACCAACCCACCATCTTTTCCATGCAATTCACGTTAGAAGAGAAGAGAAGAAAGAAAGTTTTGCTTTTTTACAATTTGGTCCTTCCACCAAAAAATTCACCATTTTCAATTAGAAATCAAAAGAATTTCCATAGCCATTAAGAGAGAAAGATAACAGTGAGACTATGGGGAGCTAGAATATCAAGTTGGATTCAAGAAATTGAAGCTAGAGGAAAGAGAAAATCTAGTTAAAGGTTGAAATCAATAGGACAAGGTAAGAACATTGAGATTTCAATATATTTTTAAGTTTGATATTATTGAAATAGCATGGAAAAGATGTTATAGTAGAGTTTTCTTATATAAATTCTTATGTTCTTGATATATTAGTGAAGAGAAATAAGTGAAAGTGATGGGAAATATTATAGAGAAAGGGAATAAGGAAGTTATAAACTTAGTAATTAACATTTTGCACTAAAACAGTTTTAGACAACAGCAGTAGGTTAAATTTGAAAAATCACCATAAATTTTGGAAATGAAATTAGAGAATGAAAAAAATATGGAATTAAAGCTTACTGAGTCTAGTTTCTCATAGAAGAAACGGTGCAAGTAATGGAATTGTAAATCATGAGATATAATAGATTTTGTGAGACAAGGTCAGAATGATTTCGGGTTCCCCTGTTCTGACTTTGGAAAATCATCAAAAATTGTAAAAAAATAATTATGGGTTATAATTTATATGTTTAAAATCCTTAAATAGTATATTTTCAATAGAAACAAATAAGGATATCATCTGAATTCTGTACAAGGAGATAATTAAGTTTTAGTGAAGAAGGGTCGGAACTGTCAAACAGTAGAATAGAGGTGAATTTAAAGAATAAACTGTACTTATTGGCTAAACTAAAAATTCTAAAGTTTTATAGTAAGAAGATATATGAGAATAGTTTCAGGGAAAATTAGCAGATCCTAATTTGGAGTTCTATAGCTCAAGATAAAAATAATTTAGTGGCTATGACTCAAATGGACAGTTTTGAATAAATTTACAAGTAAATAGTAAAATCATAGATAATGTTACTTATAAGCATATTATATAAATTAAGGATGTGGAATGGAGAGGAGGAGGAGGAAAATATATATATATATGAATATTCAGCTAGCATGGATAATTTGCACGTTTTAGGCCCAGGGACTAAATTGAATAAAAGTAAAACTTTAAGGATAAATTTGTAAAATGTCAAAAGTGACCAAATTGCATGAAATGAATTTTTTATTATTTAAATTAGTAAATTGAATGAAATATTAATTTAGATCAAGATTGGGTGGAAATTTGAGAAAATAGAATATTTCTAAAATGTCCCTGAATTTTGGTATTTCTGCAATTTAGCCTGGTAAGTTCGTATGAACTATATTCTGTATAATTTTAATTGAAGTAACTGCTATTTGGTAATGAATATTATATATATGTGTATGTGTTTTATTATTGGAATTGAATTATTATTGGTAATATGTATAATTATTTGATGCATTGAAATGATTATCGGAAGCTCGATTGAGTTGGAAGCTTGTTGGAGATATATCACATTATCCATTGGTTCTATCGATAATTTTGGATGATTTGGTTCTGGTTATAATGGCATGTACAAGTGAAATTGGTTAACGTTAGCTCATTAATGTTTTGATTTTGATTGGTTATAAATATGAATGCTTTATGAAAATAAAAGTCTGAAAATTAATTAGTAAACTCTGGTAATGCTCTATAACCCTATTATGGCTATAGATACGGGTTAGGGGTGTTACATGTGGTGTGTTGGAGGTTAGGTTGTGAGTTAACGGTTAGTCACTTCGATGGCTAATGTGGCTCGCAAAATTCGGGTCGGACCTACTCAGCTAAGTTTGGGGTGTTACATGTTACATGTCACTTCTCTCTCCTAATAGAACTAGATGAATTATTTTTCTATCAGATAAGTATTATTTGTATTTTACTAATTCAACCAGATTCTTCTATCTCTTCCTATAAATAGATGGCACTGGTAGGGCTAAAAGATAGAAGTTTGAGTAATTGTTATTCTGCCCAAAAATAGTCTAAATTTATTTCTAAGTATAGATTCTATTTTTTTTTTTTTTGGTGACAATTCTACCAATTTCTATTTAGTGAGAAATTTGTTTTCCTACTAAAAGTAAGAAATTATTTTGGTTCTATGTTTAATTCGTAATTGTTCGAGTCCATACTCAAAGTCATGGTATGAGAATAGTGGAAAAATTCGTTCTGTTAAAAGTCGTGACCGTCTAAGATCTGTCTCGCACAAAGCACAAGAAATTTTTGAAAAAAGTTTATTATTATAAATATCACAAATCAAATTGGTTTTCAAAATTTTAATTTTCCGCTGTAAAAAATTCTTTTTCAAATTGGATATTTTCCAATTCTTACCATCGTGAAGAGGGTGGTCTTCGACTTTCTCTTTTCTTTCTTCTGGTTTGGATCTTGCCGGTGAGACATGATTTTCATGTTTGTTGTCGTAGTCGTCATTTGTTTCCTCGCTGGTGAAATTACAAGAGTCTTTGAGTTTTGTGCACATGCTGTCATATGAGGTCTTTCAGCCAACAATTCTCCACCACCGTACCGTTCACTAGATCCCAAAATGGCCAACAGCATCTTTTTGGTTGCCAGCAATGGCATGGTCTCACCGAGACGCCCATGCCGTCATGACTAATGCATCTGCCTTGCCTCTTATTTTTGGTCTCCTTGTTGCTCCCTGCCGGCGATGGTAGCTTGATTCAATATCTAGCGTTTCTTGGTTTCTAGAGTTTCTTTGTTTAGGCCTAGTTGACGCTGGGCTTTGGCTCATTTTAGTCCACTCGACTTTTCTTTTGTATGTTATTTTAGGGTTTTTTGACTTTTTTCTTTTGAATGTTTGTATCTAATCTATTTCTATAATAAAATCTTTCATATTGAAACAAAACCATAATTATGTAGATAGTACAAAATAGTTAAATATATATTTTACTTTTTGTCATGAATTTGTTCATATCAAGCTAAAAGTTTAAATAATATTTTTATACAATATTGGGTAGGAGAAAGAGTCACTCGATTTGAACTCGTACCAAATGAGTGTTTGAAAAGAATTTTAATCACTGATCTTACAAATCAAGACAAGTTTAAATAATAATTTACTGAAGAATAAACTATACAACTTTTACAAAATAATTATCAAACGCAAGGACTGAAAAGCAAATATTCCCTAAGGACATATAAATTAACCCAAAAACAATTGGTGGCTTTTGTTTTCTGGGGTTATGCTGAAGCTTTCTCGTATCATTTAAAAAAGAAGTTAAACAATAAGTTCAACCACAAATCAAGATTAAGGCATGAATAGAGAACAAAGGAAATATAAGATCAATAATATTTAAACACAAAAAATCTCAGAAAGACAAATATTAAATCATCAAATATAGGAAACTTTCATCAATTTACAAACCAAGTTAAAACAAAAACCACTTATAATGCAAACATATACAATACCGAATAAAGCTTTTTCTTCCCCTTTTCCAAATTTTTGTTTCTTTTTGTCCTCTGCTCTCCCCAAATATGCTCTTTTTCTTTCAAATGAGGTGCGGCTTCTCAGAAGGCTTTTCCTTCTACCGTGCCACCGCTGTCCCAAGCTATTTAATGTCACTAAATTATTAGTAAGTTTACGTTTTGATTACTCGGTTTCAAAAATTTTCATTTAAATCATTAAACTATTTACAATTTTTTATTTAAGTCACTAAATTACTCGAAAGTTTTTATTTAAGTTGAGCATTTAACCAAAATTTAGCGATAAAAGAACTTTGAAATGTTAATAGTTCATGTATATCGAATATTTATGGTTAATTATGCGAAGTTTAGGTCATATTTTGTTAACCATCAACCAATGTTCAATGTTCGTTCTCAAAACACGGTAAAAAGTGATATCCTTAAAATTTACAAGAAATCGAAAACAATTAAATTGATTGAGATAAATGAAAGTAGAATGGCAATTACAAGTGACATGTGAACATCAGATCATCAAAAGAAGGGATACATGACTACTATTGCTCATTTCATTATATGTCTCGGATTTTGTAGAAATGAATCATAAGGTAAATTCAATTTACACTTGTTATACATTTTGACATTATTTATGTTATTTTAACAATTATGCATATTTATTTAATTGTAATTTTAACATATTGTATATTTATGTATTGTCATGTGCTAGCTCCACATATGAAAGAAGTTATTATTGATGACTTGTGGAAAATTTTTCTAGGTTGTAACCTAGATAGAAAAATATCAACAATTCCTTTGGACAATTATTTAGCCAATGATGAAATTGTTGATATCTTGGTTATCAGACTTGGTCTGAATACGCCTATGGTTGAGGGCAATTTTTCTTTTCATGTTCATTATTGTGTGCGTATATTGAATTTGATTGTGAAGGATGGGTTGGGTGTTATTGGAGATGGTGTTGATAGAATTTGTGAGGGTGTTCAATTTTGGATAACGGCTCCAAAAAGCATAGAGATGTATGAAGATCCGGTATGATAATTGCGAGTTTCTACTTTAAAAAGTTGTACTTAATTGCAAAATAAAATGGAACTCAACTTTTTTTATGCTTGAAATGCATTTGTTGTATAAAGATGTTTTTACTCGTGCAAAGCAAATAAAGTTATAATGAATGGTTTTGCTAACAGAGACAGATTGGAATATGGCATATTTGATCTTTTAAAAGCTGTAATATTTTTACACTGTTACAGAGACATTTTCTAAAACCAAGTATTGATTTGTAAATTGTGTTTCTCGAATTTTTGTGAGATCGAATTAGCATTAGAGCAATGACAATCTGACTTTAATGTGACTATTGCAGTGATGGCTTAAAAAATGTTGGAAAATTTTGAAAGATATTGGAATGTGCTTTATGGCTTTACGAAAGTTACAACAAATGTTTGTTGGAGTACTATTTCTCCAAGATATATACAATTTATTGTGATGAAGAGGTGAATCGGATTGAAAAAACTTGTTACAACCTATTTCAAGAGTACACAATAAAACTAAAACGAATGTCTTTTTGTCAAAAGATACTGAAAAAATGGATTACGAGTGACTATGATGAGTTTGTTGATAGGCAGAAGGGTAAAAGGACATGTACAAAGACAGAGTTGGACTCTTATTTGTAGTAAAATGTGTTACCAAGATTTGAGGATTTTCATATATTGGAACAGTAGAAATTTGGTGGTTTCAAGTATCCTTTGTTGTAAAAATTTGCTAGAGATGTGTATCTACACTCGTGTCTATAGTGGCTTAAGAGTTTGATTTTAATATGTGTGGTAGATTGATAAGTTTGCACCGTAGTGGGCTTTATCCTATTATGGTGAAAGTTTTGTCATGTTCTAAAATCTGATAATTAAATAAATTAGAAAGTATATATTTTTAGCTTTTCATTTATATTTAATTTTATTTGACAATTCAACTTAACTTTTTATATAATTTTGTATTTAGATACACCACTAGAAACCTTCCAATACCTTGTCATGAGGACTAGATGATGATCTTTCTATTACACTTGACTTCGTAAGTATTATTTTATTATATTTATGAAATTATTCCTTTGCAATTATTATCAACTTTATTTTCAACATATTATATTTATATAGGAGGGTGAACTTACATGATACTTGTTGAAAAGTCTTCAGGGATGCTTCTTAGTTGTATACTTCAAAGATATGATTTATCGTGTAATGCTTTAAGCTATTTTAGTTATGTTTATGGTAGCTATTTGGAATATGTTTATGTTGATGCTTTAGACACATGGATTTTTTTTCTTTATATATGTGTTTTAAGTTTGTATGATGCTTTATGTTTTATGTTAGACAATTACGTAGGAAGTTTAATCATTAAATATATTGTAGCAATATTATAATGGTAGTTAGTTCTTGGAATCAATTAGCCACTTTGACCATACATAGTGTTATATTGTAATAATTATCTTTTTATTTTTATATAATTGAACAACTCTTGACATATGAAAATGTTTAAGGTACGAAGAAGTATGAAATGGGACAAATGGTATAAAATTAAAATAATTATCATGTTTTAGTTTTTTTTTTTTTTTGAAGAATTATGTTTAAAAGATTAAAAATATTAGAAAAAAATCAAATTAAAGTGGAGTGGGCAAACGGGGATGGATATACCCAATTTCTTTGGAGGTGGTAGTATTTTTTAAGATCATATATCCATAGTGGAATGGGCAGATGATGGGGCAAAATGTGCCAACAGTGGAGTAGTGGTGGATTTTATATCTATTCCCACCCCACTCTTTTCCTTTGCCATACATATGTGCAGGGCATTCCCATATCCTAAAAGGATTTAGATTGGGCTTTCTATCATGTCACATTTCGTATAAAGTCTTAAGTTCTAACTTAGTTGACACACGCTATTTAGAATATAGCAAGATATATTCAAAAATAATGATGGAAGTCATGCATAACTTAACATTGAATGAAAGTTGTCAAGCAAAGTTCGATTCCTTCCTTCAACTACATCATTCTATTGTAAAGTTTTTAGGACAGTCAATTAGGATATAATCTCATTCTAAATTAAGTATCATAAGAACTCTTTAAATAAATATTTGTCACCTTGGTTAGATCAAAATGCCTTATAGATAAACTTAATTACTTTTCCACCTTCGTATGGAAATCTTAAAATTTATCAAAAGCTTCACTCTTGAGATGCATTAGGTAAACATATCTATATTTGGGATAGTCATCTATGACGGTTATATAATATTCATAACCTTCCGGTATTACATAACCTTCTTGCTTACTAATGTTTTTGAGGCCACATACAAAAGTGTGCACAAATTCTAGTAATTGCTTAGCTCCTATACCTTTAGCATTAAAAGGCATATTGGTCATTTTACCTTTCAAGTAAGATTCACATTATAGAAGATTCACCTCTTTAAACGAGCTTAAAATTCCATCTTTCACAATTATAGTGAATGTTTCTTGATTAATGTGTCCAAGTCTTAAATGTCATAGATATGCTTTATTTGAATGAGAAGTTTTAAGTTTCTTATTCACAAATTCCATTTCAATCATTGAGTATATATTGGTTTGATAAAATATAGATTATTTTTCTTCCATCCATTCTAAAATAAAACCAATTTTATTAATTGTAATATTTTTATTAAACGTCATAACATAACCACCATCAAATAAACATGTAACAAAAATCAAATTCCTCCTAAATTTTGGGTATATAACAAAATATTTTAAAATAGTCTTCCTAAAACTATCAAAACCAATATATACTTCTTTCATTTCTTTGCTATCACAATGTCTATGATAGTAAAATCATATTAGTATTGAAAAATCATTTTCCTAGACAAATGCCTCCTGGGTATGTGACATTTTCTTAATTCATACAATGCCAATTAGAAGATACATTTACTCTTTTGGTAAATATTATAAGTAGTCATCAATCATTAGCATGTTTCTGTTTGGTCACATAAGTCTAAAAATTTTATTTTAATCACTAACATCATTGACATTTGATATTTTGGTTACTCGTCCATTCAATCATTAATGAATGTTGACATGGTTTTATTGACATAATAGCAAATTTAGCCTCCAATGTTTATAAAATCTATCATTAAATTTAGCTATTGACTTTACATCTTATATCAATTTAGTCTTGATTTTAAAAATTTAAAAAGTTAAATTATAAAACTATTTAAAAGTTTATTTTTCAATAAAAAATACATTAGAAATTATAAAAATTATAAATGTACACACAAAAATATTTATAAATAAATGAATACCCATTTTTCTCCTTTTTGACATGAAAATTTTTTTATTAAAATAATAATTTTATAAATAAAATAATTTAAGGGCACAAAACGAATAAGACTTAAACTAGATCTCCTCTAGACCTGTCCATGGGCCAGGCCGGGTTCGGGCCAGGCCCGGAAAAAAATTTCGACCCGACTCTTAGGCCCGGCCCGGCCCTAAATATGGGCCTAAAATTTTGCCCAGGCCCGGCCCGGGAAAAAATAATAAGCCCGAGCTCTACTGCCCCAAGACGATTTTTAATAAACACAAAAAATATTTTAAAATAAAAATAAAAAATATATTTTTAAGTATTTTAAAAATAAAATAAAAATAAAAATATATATTTATTATATTGGGCGGGCGGCTCGGGCCCAAAAAGTTAAGCCCGAGCCCGGCCCATTTTTTAAACGGGCCTCGTTTTTCTGCCCAAGCCCATATTTCGGGTCTATATTTTTACCCGAACTCTCCCATATTTCGGGCGGGCAGTCGGGCCGGGCCGGGCCGCCCGGCCCATGGACAGGTCTAATCTCCTCCCTTTTTTTTTCAACATCAATGACCACGTACACAGCCACTCTCCACTTTCATTAGCCTCTTCCGATCAGCCCCAGCTTGGCATTAGAAGTTGCTTTCTCCATCATTTTCTACCTTCAACCTCTCGACTCTCTCCACCATTTTCCATGGTCACAAACATCCTCAACTTTAGTCCACATTTCACCATCTTCACCAACCTAAACCTAGTAACCCAACCTAACCTAACCCTCAATTGCAACAAGCCCCAACAGTACCACACCATTCTACCAACATGAGACCTCTCACTAAAACCTATCCACAATACCTAGGGCCAATAACCCATTTCTTTATTACCGATATCTTCTCGATTTTGGAAACCAAATTTTCGAAACAAAATATCCAAAGTCGACCATTGAAAATTAGACGGAATCCAAATTCGACCTTTGAAAAAAATCTAAAAAACAAAAAAAAAAATTACAGAGTCAATCATCGAAACTCAAGGAAAATTTTCCAAAAAAAAAAAAACCCAATAAGAGAAGCATACATGGGCTTTTTTTATTTTAATAGATTTGAAGGGGTTCAGGTTTTCTTCTTGAATATCCCAATAGTTGAACTGTTGGGCTCCGTAGAGAGAAACCTTAATTTGAGTTTCAAGCAAAACTAGCAATCAGAGATGAAGATTGAAAAGGGGAAAGTCAAAATTTGTAGCTTAGGCTCGTAGAGTTTGGGGTCTTTTTCTAGTGAAATGAAAGCTAGATTAGAGCTCATGAGGTAAAAAACTACCACCTATGAGGTTTCGGTTTATCCTCGTGTAACGCCGCAATATCAGAATATATGATTTGTTTAATATTTTGATTTGTGCTCGAGGTTATGTGTTTGAATCCCTGAGAGTATTTTTGTTAATTTCTTTCTATGCCAATCAACTAGTAGAAGTTGAGTTAAAATTTAACTTTAGGGAATCTGTTGAATATGGATTGGATTTGGGGGTTAGTGGGTAGTTGTAACAGTCTATTTTTCAACAGTAATTTCAAGATCACAAATTCGATAAGTGAGTTCGTAAATATTATTATTTAATATTTACGAGTTAAATATAGTATTATAATAAATTTTAATTTAATAAATTATGTTATTTGAATGAATAATTAGGTTCAAGTGGTAAATCTTTAAAGTCAAGTAGTTTTAGAAAATGAGTTATCGGACCTCGTTTCTATAAATCGAGTCCGTAAATATTTTATTAAATGTTATTAGGTGGTATTAAATTTTTAAAAAAATTTTAAGGTTTAAATAGTTAATTAAGTAAAAGAACTAAATTAAAAAAGTACAAAAATTAAAATCTAATAGTTAAAGGGTTAAATTGTTAAATTACTAAAGTTGTAAGCTTTTATGTGGCTATTTTTCTGTAATTTCATGTTAGGTACAGTTGGTGCCTTAATTTGATTTATTTTATTTCAAATAAATAATAATAAAGTAAAGTAATATATTAAAAAACAAAAGATAAAATCTTTATTATTTTGTTTTTGTTCATCTTCTTGGTGCCGAAAAACCACCATTTTTTAGGGTGTGAGTTTGGGCCAAGCTCTCCCTTGTGCATGTTTATATTTTTTAGGTTAGTTTTTAGTAATTTTTGTATTTTTGAGTTCGTATTAGTTTAATCTAGCTAACTCGGGGGTCAAATTGTAAAATTGTTAAACATTATAAATTGTGTCATGGATGAATTTAATATGTTTTTGAAGTTTTATGATAGACTTGTTAAGCTTGGTTGGTAAATGGACATATTTTGTTAAGTAATTTTAATGATTTAAAGGTTTAGGGACTTATTTATGAAAATAGTAAAATTCAAGGAAAATACTATAAATTGTTGATAAATATGGGATGTTATAAGATTGGGTAAAAATAGACTAGCATGATTTATGGTTCAAATGGTGAAATTGCAAGTTTGAGTTTAGGGACTAAATTACATAAAAGGTAAATTTTGAGGGTAATTTCATGAATTTTCATTATGAAGGGTTATAAGTTAAATTGGTTATTTCAAATGTTGGAATGGGGTTAATTGAATAAAAATATTTATTTAGATCAAGAAACAACTCAAACAAACACAAATCGTGGAAAAGTCAAAGTAGCGAATAATGGTCGATTGTGTTAGATGTTGTTATGAGTTCAGGTAAGTTCTTATATTAAATCATTCATTAATTGTAAATTCATTAATTGCTATTGAAGAATTAAGGTAAGTGCATTTTGGATTGATGATTATGAATTACATGGTTTAATTGAATTTAATGATTTAAGAAAATTATTAATGAATTTAAGAACATGTAAATTTCATGAATAGTTAATGTGAGATATTTTGTCAAAAAGGGAATTAAAGTTTAAGTAAGAAAAAGGTGTTCTTGGATAAATATTGAAATGCTACTATGGAAATGAAAGTCAAGGATAAGGGTATGGAAAGAGTTTCGTTTGAACATTGTGAATTCTTAGGTTACAAACGACATGTCATTAGGGATTACAAGTTTTCGGGTGCTGGTCCGAATGTCCTACCGATGGCTGAGGTCCTACATTTGTTGCGGATTCTACACAGCTCATGTGAGCAGCATCGTGTAGCTATCATCTTGACCCACAGCTCGTGTGAGCAGACCCATTCCACAAATCGTGTGAGTACTATTGGAAAGGTTACGGTTATATGAAAACGCACACTTTGTGTGATTATTCACGAGTATTCGATGTAATTCTATATGGTTCAACGTGTAAGTAAAGGTTAATAGAAAGACATGCATAAAAACTTAATGTTACAAATGTTCATATGAAATGGAAAGATGGATATGCATATATGAAATGAAAAGGACGAGAATTTATCATGTGATGGATGAAATATGCATGGAATTCATTTCTTAATATATGTTATGTTTCATAGATGTTATGTTTACTTAGTATCTATTAACTTTGTGGATTCAAATAAGAATAATGTATAGTGGATATATATATGGGATGGATGATATATAAAGCATAAATGCTTATTATCTATATACCATAAATTATTTGAAACTTGCATGTAATGTTATAATTACTAACCTTATGAGGTGGTGTATATAGGAAAGGAAGTTTGGCATATAATAGGATGAAAGTATATTTGGTTGTTTAATTTAATATGTCCGGTAAGTTTAAGTTTCCTTTATACGAGCTTACTAAGCACTAGTTGCTTATATAGTTGTTTCCTTTGTTTTGTAGATCATCAGAAAGCTCGATCAATTGGAATCTTCATCGGAGCACATTCACACTATTCATTGACTATTTTGGTAGCTTTTCAATAAGTTGGACTAATGGTTATAAATGGCATGTATGAGGTTGTATGTTAGTTTGTCATGTTTCGAACCTATGCCTAACATACTTTCGTATATATATGTGTTTTGAAATAAGTTGGTATATGTTTATGTTAATAGGTGTGTTTGGTCTCTTATGTGTCTCTTGTAAAGGAATGTGACTAAGTGGTATAATTTCAGAATGAAGTAACTAACTGGTGAGTGCTTAATGTGTATTTGGCATGTATAAGTGCATCTTCTAGTTTACTACTTGGTAAGTTGATATATTTCAGTTGATTCATAACTTGTGTATATGTTTATTTTGGCCTTGTAAAATGCTTAAATTAATATGTGTATTTGGTCATTTGAAGGTCAGGTAAATAGAAGACATATTTATAGCATTGAAGCATGTCAATTGTGTGTTGTGTGGTATATGTTCAAGGTATGAAAATGGCTTGAAATGTGTTGAATTAAAGTTTGAGTTGTGGTGCCTTTGAATGACATGTTGATTAGAACAATTAGAATGATTGAATGACATGTTTTGTAGGTGTGTTTTAGGTCACATGTATGTGTGGGAAGAAAAGTGTCTTAGAATGCAAGCATAGGCCTTAACTTATCTTGTTTTAGGGGTTAATTTTGGAGCACACGACCTAGGACATGGGCTGTCACACGGCCATGTGTTATTTTATTTTCAGGTGCAGATTTCACACAGCCTAGGCTAAGGCTCCGTTCTTCATTGCGGCTGAGATGGGCTTTTAACCAAAAAAGCACTTTTCTTTAAAAAGCAATGGAGAACACCCTCCATTTGATGGAAAAATATCAGCTTCTTAGAAGGACTTTTGGGCAGATGAAAAGTAGATTGTTTTAGCTTTTCAGTCAAAAAGTCCTTTTGGGTTGGTTACTTTACCTTTTTAGCCACACGACGCTGGTTCCCTCTGCTGCTACACTGCTCTCTGCTCTTTGCTCTTTGCTGGTTCCCTATTCTGCTACGCTGGTTCTCTCTGCTGCTACACTACTCTCTGCCCTCTACTTTGTTTTGCCTTCTGCTGGTGAGTTTATCTTTTTCTTCTCTTATTCTCTTATTCTCTTCTTCTGTATATTGATTGATTTTCGTCTGGGATTGATTTTCCTGAGGATTAAGTTGGATATATTTTTTTTGTTGGATATATTTGGTTGAACTTATGTTGCTGGATCTTTAAGAAGATAGCTATGATTGAAAACAAAACCTTGAAACTTGTCTGTGGAGACAGATCCCATGGATCCTTCTTTTCTTTTGGCACATTTTCTTAATGTTTATCCAAGCAAATAATTAGATCTCGTGAGTTGTGACCGCTACTGCAACTTGAGATTCTAGAAGAGGCACCTTTGTCATAGTTTATTTAATTTAAAATTGGAATAAAAAAGAAGAGGGGCATAAATATTCCTGTGCTGTGCTGCCTTCCTCGGAAGGGAAAAAAGGTCCATTTTGCGTCGGATTTTCAACGGTAGCCGTAGGGTTCCAAGCACTAACTACCGAAACCGTTGAAATCATGTCCAATTCCAAAAGTCTAACCAGTCACCCCCATTGAATCAGTAGTCAACTCTAACTCCTATCCATGCCACCCTGCCATTGAATCTATTCTTCCCAGTTTCATCCAAGTTCTCATTCAAATTTATATATCTAGACTCATTCCATATTGGAAACAATTATACATTCTCCACGCTATGAGTCATTGCATGATGGAAAATTAAGTAATTATTTATGAACGTGGATCAAAGAGACTGGCAAGTTGGGAAATACCTTTTATCGGACAACAAAAACTCTTCAATGCATATACTAAACGAGCTGATTATTCCAAGCCAAAATTTAAACAGTAGGCAGGCACCCATTGGTGCTGGGCTTGACTCTTATAGCCTTTCCCCTAATTATAGGGTGAGATAATTATGAATCATATTGAAAATTGAAGGGAAAGCCAAGGCCTTGGTCTTTTTTCCGTAGATGCAGTAGCTAATTGTTTTATTAGTTGCTTCCTTCCAAGTAAACGTTTTAGTGGAGTTTAGAAATTGAATTGTGGGCTGAAAATGATTCTTACAATAAATTTTTGTTCATGTGTATAGTTAATGTATATAGTTAAATTTTTGTTCATGTATATAGTTAAATTTTTTATACACATGTAAACATATATATTTATGTGACATTTGATTTTCTTCATTGCTTTACTGGCTGAAACGAATCTGTTCGTATACACAATAGATGAGTACTTTGGCGATTGAAGTTAGTGATGAAAAAGTGAAAGCAATGTGGGATAAGAGATTGATAGACATATTTTGTGATATTTGTATTAAAGAGATATTAAAAGGCAATAGGCCTGGTACTCATTTCACAAAAGATGGATGGTTGAAAATAATAACCAACTTTGAGAAAGAAACGGGCAAGGGTTTTTCACAAAGACAACTTAAAAATAGGTGGGATGCCCTAAAAAAAGAATGGAAAGCTTGGAAGAAACTTAAAGGCGAAGATACTGGTTTAGGGTGGAATCCTATAAAAAGAACCGTTGATGCATCTGATGAATGGTGGGAGAGTAGGCTCCAGGTACATTAAAAATTCTAAATATTTTTTATTTTTTTATTTATGAGGTTATTGCCAATTACTATTATTAATCAATCATTTTATATATAGGTTGTGCCTGAAGCTAAAAAATTTAAAACATCGGGCATTGATCCTGAATTCGAAGGGAAGTTGGATCAAATGTTCATGGGGATAGTTGCAACAGGTGATAAAGCATGGGCACCTTCTTCTGGTACACTCCATAGTGATTTTTTTGAGGATGTTAACAACGAAATACCTGAAGAGAGTGAAGAAGAAAATATGAGAAATGATGTTCACATTTCAAATGATGTTCAAATTGATGGAAACGGTCAAAAAAGAAAAAATCCTAAGACGTCAACTTCACATTTTAAAACTGGAAGAAAGAAATCCTCAAAGCAAATTGGAGGGGCTGCAAGATTGTCCAGTCAAATAGAAAAACTATGCAATGCAGCTGACAATATGAGTCAAGTCACATCTAGTTTGACTCCTGTTATGGATCCATATGGTATTCCACAAGCAGTCAAAATGCTTGACAGCATGTCGGAAGAAGTTCCAGAAGCTAGTCCGCTATACTTTTTTGCACTTAGATTATTGCTCAATAAGGACAAACGAATTATGTTTTTATCAATTAATCCCAAGATTAGAGCTTTGTGGCTTAAGATGGAAATGGAGGATAGTTGAAAATTTTATGATCTTCTAGGGTTCAAAGATATCTATTTATGTGTAATCTTCTAGTTATAATGGCTTAAGCGAAGTATGTTTTTATCAATAGTTATTTATGTTTAGTTTTTAGATATTGAATTTATGTTCTACTTATTTATGTGTAAACTAGTTTTATTAATAGTTGTTTATGTTTGGTCTTTAGATATTGAATTTATGTTCCACTTATTTTTTACTAAATTAGTTTTATTAATAGTTGTTTATATGTGATTTTGGATATAAAATTTTTTCACAGCTGATGAGTATAGTTGAGGATTATAGCGGTGATGAAAGTGATGATGAAAGGGAAAAGAAAGAGATTTTACAACGCATGGAATGTTTTAACCGAATATTTGTTGTTGCATCTTCTTCCATGCAATTATATTACGAGAAGTATATATTGAGGCAACCATGCATGGATTCAAAACAGTCAGGTGAGACATGGATCCGAGAGATCCTTGACGGTCACGAATCATGTTGTATGATTAATTTTAAGATGTCTAAAATGGTATTCACAAGTTTGTTGAGAGTTTTGGAGACAAGATACAACTTGCAAACTTCAAGAAACATATCTTCTAGTGAAATGTTGGGAATTTTTTTATACATCTTGGGCATCGGTGCAAAAGTTTCCCAATGTCGAGAAAGATTTCAAAGGTCTGGATCAACAATAAGTTGATACTTTGCAGTTGTGCTTGAGAAAGTTTCAAGGATGGCCACTGATCTAATTGCACCCGAAGATCCTTTTTTTAGCTCAATACCCGAAAAATACGTAATGATTCTAGATATATGTCGCATTTTAAGGTTAAAATTTAATTTTATATTATTATATTTTAATATATTTGGTCGACTAAAAATATGCACGAGAGTAATATGATTATTTGTTCAGGATTGCATAGGTGCAATTGATGGTACTCACATTGCGACTATTCTTCCACCAAATGAACAAATTCCCTATATTGGAAGAAAAGGTATCTCGACTCAAAATGTTATGGCAGTATGTGATTTTAATATGTGTTTCACATTTGTCATGGTTGGATGGGAAGGATCGGCACATAACACTAGAATATTTCTTGATGCAATTCGAGATCCAAAATACAAATTTCTTCACACTCCAAATGGTTAGATATTTTATTTATATGTGATTTTTTAAATAATAAAATATAAGTTCTTTAATTGATTTTTTATTAAAAAATTCTTGAATTAATTGTTTGTTATATTATGACTTGTAGGAAAATATTATCTTGTTGATTCTGAATATCCTCAAATGAAAGGTTATCTTGGACCATATAGAGGTCAACGATATCATTTACCTGACTTCCGAAGAGGTAGACCGATTTCTGGTAAAGAAGAGATATTCAATCATTCACATTCATCATTACGTAGTGTGATTGAACGAACTTTTGGTGTTTTGAAAAAAAAATGGGTCATTTTAAGGGATATGCCAAGTTATAGTTTTGAAAAGCAAATGATGATCGTTGTTGCTACAATGACGATACACAATTTTATCCGAAAACATGTCGGTCGAAATGATGCAGATTTTATGGAATACGAAGATATTAACTCGGCATATGAGAATAATATTGATTCAGAAAATGCGCATGGTCCACAAAGTGATGATGACGACGGCAACAATGATGATAGTGATGATGACGGTGAATCAAACAATTTTAGTGGTTTTGAAATGGAATTAACAAGAGATGCTATAGCTTCTAGTTTAATGAATTCACTTTAAATTGTAAATGCTATTGTAAAATTTTTAGTATTTATATTATATATATAAATATTATCCCCTTTTTAAAACTTCAATCCAAATATATCTAATATTTTAATTTGTTAGGTTTGTGTTTTCTATGTTATGTTAATATCTAATATGGGTTATATATTCAAATACATTTTAAAATAAAATAATACAAATGTGTTAAAAGCATTAATTAAAAATAAAAATAATTTTGTAATAATACAATTGTGTCAATACCTAATTACAAATATTTAATTATTATATTTAAATATTTAAATATAGTTTATATATTCTAATTAAATTTAATAAATAATTAATATTAATTACTTAGAAATATTTAAAATTAATATTATATATTAAAATATTAACAGAAGTTATAATAATTTTTTATATTTTTACTAAAATATCATAATATTAACTAATTTGAACATTATTTAAATACATATTTGTTACTTTATAATATCATGTCTAAAATGGATATTTTATTCTTCAAAAGTACTTTTTGACAGTAATACCAAACACTCAAAATTCTCAAAAGCACTTCTCAAAAACACTTTTCCACAACACTTTTCAAAAGCACTTTTCAAAAGCAATGAAGAACTGGCCCTAAGTCACACGGTCATGTGACCCATGTTTCCCAATTTTTTATATTTTTTCCAAAATTTTTTGAGTTATTTCAAATTAGTCATTGATTGTTTTCAAACTATTTTTAGGGTCTCTTAGGCTCGATTTAAGGTCGTAAAATTATTTTTTTCTATAAATAAATTATGTTATCAAATGTTAATATATAATTGTATGTTAATTTCTGTTTCGATGATAAATGGTTTGAATTGTACAGTAATGCTTTGTAACCCTAATCTAACGACAGAGATGAGTTAAGGGTGTTACAGTAGTTGGATTTGGTTTTATTTTAAATAAGAATAGAATAAAGGTATTAAAATATTTTTATTCTATTTTTAATTCCCAATAAAATTTCCTCCCATTTATTTTTTTTCCTACGTTTGTTCTCTCATTCCCCATTTCACGCCGTCGTTATTCTCCCAACCTTTACAATTAGATTTTATTTGTTTTTCTTCCATTCGTTCTTTCTGTTCTTGTTCATTATTTTGTTATTAGTATTTTGGCTGTCAAATCGTCTGCTTTGGTCTTTGATTTGTTTCTTGTTTCAACTTTGCTTCCCCATTCTCTTGCTGCTAGATTGGTTTTCAAGTTGTGGTTAGTCAAGGTTGTTTCGTCAGGTAACATCGTGATTTTGTTTTAGTAGTTTAGGTTTCGGGAGTATTATTGAATTTTGATGTGGAATCGGGTTTTAGTATCGATTTTATTATGCTCTTTTGTGTGCTTTCAAGAGAGGATCGAGAGGAAATTTGTGCTCCTTTAATCATTTAAACGGCAAGTTGTTGTCGTTCACTGTTGCGTAAGTATTTTAATGTTTTTGGAAGCTGAATGTGGGCATTTTTATGGAATATTCGATTTAGTTTTTTTATAATCATTACTGATTTGAGCATGTTAATGACAATTTTAGGTTATGGGAGTCTCGTGGTGGCATTTACATTGAAATCAGATCAGGTGTATAATGAAAACTCGAGAAAATAACGAACAACCAAAGCTAAAAATCTAAACTATCAACACACCACAATCGTGTGGTAGATCATGTGTCAAGTTGTGTGTGACACACAATAGTGTGACAGGCCGTGTGCTGGACCGTGTGGCCCACACAGACATGTGGGCCCAAAATCTAAAAATTTTCCCTAGGGCAGCATTTAGATCAAACGTAGTTCTTCTTCAATTATACTATGGTGAGATTTTGAGTTTCTAGCACCTTTGAGAATTGGTTTCAATTATTGTTGCTCACAGTTGACAAGACCGTGACATACTACTGTGCACCCATATGCTGCCTGGACTTGTGGTGTCGGAGAGGGTGTCTAACATGGGTATAGTAAAAATTTTAAAGTTTTTCCAAACATGTGGAAGATCATGCCCCCATATCCATTTTCAAATATGTGTGTGTCCAACATGGATAATTGAGAGAAATTGAGAAGTCCATGTTACAGTTGCTCCCATTGCCTCTAGTATTGATTTGTAACAGTCGCAGCAAGTATTATCCTTTTCCTTTTATTTTTTATCTAGAATTTATGTAAACTTTTAATTGTTTTTATTCAGAATCGGCAGCGGCCGATGGATTTGTGTTTCGACACTTCTGATGTTGCCCGTTCTTTATAGATCTAAATCTACTGTGTTATTGTTGGTTGCTACGAAAGAAATTATTGATTTTATCAATTAGGTAAAAACAATTTTCCTTCACGTTTGGTTTTCTTTTTTCTTTTTAAACTTGTGATTATTACCTGCTTTTGACTTATTTTTCAGTATGACCCAAGAACAAGTTCCTGCACCTTCTAGCCCCAGAAATAATGAAGTTGTTTCCATCACCAGTGGGGATCAAAAGGTAAGTTGTGTTTTTACAAGGATGGAGATTATTAAATGCTATGATTGAATGTTATTACATATAAACTCTTATTTTAGGCGGATTATATAAACTAGATTTCATTTATTTATTTTAGGGTTAATTTCCTTTTTTTTATAATTTATAAAATACAACAAATTTTGGTGCCATTAAATAAAAACTGGAACATTACTCTCCATCTACAAAATTTCTCATTTATGTTTGATCACATAGAAGGAATAATCACTTTCCTAGATTTCAATTATTATTTTTCCTTTCTTCATCATCGTATTTCTTTTAAGATACATCATCATATTATTATGGTTAAAATATACTTTAGGTCCTTGTACTCTTCAACCATTGTCTACTTTTATTTTAAGAAATTGATCCATCTACTTTCCAAATTTAAAAATACAAGTCTAGTTGTTCACACTGTTAAAATTCTCCTATTAAATTCGGTTTTATTACAACATCATTTTTCTTATTTCATGACTATCAAAATGAATATTTGCATATTTCAACCATCAAACCAATGAATTTAGCAGAAGAAGTTTAACGGGGTAAACCATTGAAACATAATTTTGAAATGTGAAACGTAGAGGAACTAAATTCCAAATTATAAAAAGTATAAGGACTTGTAACAAAATTTAATCTAAATGTTGAAATAGAAGGTTACAATAACAGTCTCATCCCATATGACAAAAATAACTCCACTTTTTCCATTACAAATTTGCCTTAGATGAGTCTATCCCAACCTTTTTAAGGTTGCCTTAGACGTGTCTATCCCAACCCTTTTAAGGTTGACTTAGATGAGTCTATCCCAACCCTTTTCAGGTTGACTTAGATGAGTCTATCCCAACCCTTCTAAGGTTGCCTTAGACGGGCTTATCCCAACACTTTTAAGATCACTTTTGACTGAGACATGAGCCAACTCTTTAAAAGTCGGCATATAAATTTTGGTGTTATTAAATAAAAATTGGAACATAAGTCTCCATCTACAAAATTTCTCATTTATGTTTGATCACATAGAAGGGAATAATCATTTTCCTATATTTCAATTTTTTTTTCCTTTCTTCATATCCTATTTCTTTTAAGATACATCATCATATTATTATGGTTAAAATATACTTGTGTCCTTGTACTCTTCAACCATTGTCTACTTTTTTTAAGGAATTGATCCATCTATTTTCCAAATTTTAAAATATAAGTTTAATTATTAACACTATTAAAATTCTCCTATTAAATTTATTTTGATTACAATATCATTTTTATTACATGACTACCAAAGTGAGTATTTGCGTATTTCAAACTATCAAACCAATAAATTTAGCGGAAGAAGTTTAATGAGGTAAACTATTGAAACATAATTCTGAAATATGAAATGTGGAGGAACTAAATTCCAAATCTATAAAAAAAGTATAAGGAATTGTAACAGAATTTAATCTAAATGTTGAAATAGAGGGTTACAATAACATTCTCATCCCATATGGCAAAAATTAATCCACTTTTTCCATTACAAAGTTGCCTTAAATGGGTCAATCCCAACCTTTTTAAGGGTACCTTAGACGGGTCTATCCCAACCTTTTTAAGGTTGACTTAGACGGGTCTATCCCAACCTTTTTAAGGTTGCCTTTGATTGGGGCATGAGCCAACTCTTTAAAATTCAACACATCAATGCTTTATTCCGACCTTTTTTTTTGTCGTCTATTTCCTCCTATGCCAACCTTTTTTAAGGGTTGGCCTTGAAAAGGTTGGCTTATGTTGAATTATGTCGATGCTTTTTCAAAAGTGTCACGTCACCTATGCCAACTGTACTAAAGACGATGTTTTTGGAAGCATCGGGAGAAGCGTTGGGATGACCTATGCCAACCTTTTTTACGTTGTCCTAAGTAAAGAAAAAAAGTGTCGCGATGGCCTGTTTTGTTATAGTGCTTGTTTATCCATCTCAATTAACCCCTATATTTTGGGACATGACAATATCATATTTCAACATTTTTATTTACTTATTTAATTTTTCATGTGTATAATGTTCACCATATATGTAATTTTTTAATCTCAAAATATCATAATTCAATTGAACAAAAATCATTTGATTATTTGATCCATTAAATTTTAATTATTAAAAATAACAAATCTAAATGTCTAATATTAAAAATATAAAAAACTGTAAAGTAGAAGCATAATTAAACTTTTATATAAAACAATTGAACCAATAACTCTCCATATTAGAAAAAGCTAGCAAAAACCCAAAATTTAGGTGCCACTTTATCAGTCAACTCTTGAAGAATAAACGATTTTTCTAACTACTTTTATTTCGATTAATTATTCAATATTAAATTAAATTAATCGATAATTAAAATTTTAAAAAATATTAATTAATTTTGGTCAATTAAATTTGACCACTAATTGATTAATCGAATTAAATCGATTCAATCAATTAATTAAATTTTAATTAAATTATGAACATCCTTACTCTTAATTCAAAAATTAAATAAAGTTAAAAACGATCTATTTTTTAATTTTTTTAAAAAAGTGGTGTTTACCACCAATTTTACCATTGGGTTAACTTATCCTTAATTTTCTTTCCTTTTTTTGGTAGCCTAAGGGTTGTCTTAGCTTGGAAACTTGTAGGCAGCCTATGTGGGCCACTCCTGATCGTAATGCTTTTACATTAATAAATATCAATGCGCTGATTGTTCCATCGATACACATGCCGAGGAGGTCCATAATTATTGCTTGCCTTTCTTCTGCAAATGATAGTTATGATAATTTTGAATTCAAATAAATAAGTTGAATTTTAAAATGAAAACACAATTTTTTTTTTTGTTTTTTATTCATTTGAAAAAAAGAAAAAAAAATCGGTTACTGCCCATTTACGTTGACAGCTGCTTTGTTCTTTTATATCTGCCTTTTCCACCTTACTTTTATTTCTCCCAGCTCCACATATTGGAGTTCACATTCATTACTTGGCACTAAAAGAATACCAGCTTATCTTGTTGAGTTTCTTATACGGTGGATTACAAAATACTCCTACTAAATATTTTCTCTCATCGTCCTAACTCCTTTGATTAAACCCTAATTTTAATATAATAATAGTAATAATAATAATAATATATTTTCATAGTTGAGTTGTGCCTTTTGAATATTTTATTAATTTAATTGTGAACATTAATCATTAAATGTAAATTTTCTTTTAAATTTCAACTACATATTTATCATTAATCATTAGAAATATCATTAAATAAGTAAGTGTAATAATTCAAGTTGCTTAATTGGAATCACCAAGAACATTTTTTTTGGTAATTTTGATGAAAAAGGAAAGAAACTTTTATATGAAGCAAAATTCTATTTCAAATTAAGTATAATGATAAATTTAGTAGTTAATATTTATATTTTTATCAATTTGATTTTTATTTTTATTAGTTAAATTTAGTTGTTACTCTTTAAAAACAAAAATATTAATTAAAATATTAATTCTTAATGATGTTGGCATGACAACCCACATGAAGCGCTAACGTGTCACTATTTGTCTAATATGTTATGCCAACAAATAATCTAAAAATCATAAAAAATTTAAAAATAAAATAAAGTTCATAATTTTAAAAAAATTTAGCATAAAATTACATTTTAAAAATAATAATAATTTAATTAATATTTTCATAAAAATAATTAAATTATTTTCCTAAAGCTAAATTTAACAAAAAAATAAAGAGTGAAAATAAAAAAGATATAGATATTAAAAGTTAAAATTATACCTTTAAATTATTCATATTAATATATAATTACCTTTAACTCCATAACTTTCGTATACGGATCCAGCAAAGCTTAACTCGGCCACAACATTAATATGATAATTAATTAATAAAAATAATGCATTAAATATAATGATCTAAAACGGATCCCATCATAAATTATAATCAATTTTGTTTTTGTACATACGGATTTCCTTTTCTTAAGAGAGAGAAGAATCTTTATTTATATAATGGTATCTCTTCCTTCATTTATAGTTTTTCCCTTACAAAGTCACGTTGTTGCCTTTCACACCCTCTATTATACTATTCAGCTGTTCACACTTCACATCATCCTTCTAAATATAACTGTAAGCTCTTCTGTGTATATATATATATATTTCCATTCTTGCTTATGACCTGCCTTGGTTGAAGAACACCCAGTTTTGATTATCACTACAAAGTTAAGGTCTTCGTTTTCTGACAGAATCCTGAAGAATACCCAGCAAGTAAACATGACTAATGTTTATGAAGGAGAATCACCTTCAAGGCTTGAGGTTTGTGCTTTCTCGTCTTGTTCGTTTGAATTATCAATGGAGCTTAGAGTTATTTTTTTAATTTAATTACATGTATTATTGACTTAGTTTATTGTTAAAATAAAATCAGGGAAAACTGAGTGCCATGATTGTTTGTTGGATTCTGGGATTTGGATCTCTAATCTCTTGGAATAGTATGCTCACAATTGGAGATTATTATTATAATTTGTTTCCTGTAAGTAATCTCTTCTTACTTTGTGCTTAATGTTTATTCTTTAATTTTTTCAAATGATATATATGGTTTTAAACATAAAATTTATTTTTTGAATTAAAAGTTTACTTCTTTTATCTTTCCACAGATATTATGGTATATTCTTTTCTCTTTTATTGAATTTAAAACATAAGATAATGAAAATTTTAATATTTATCCCATAGTAGAGTTATATTTATTGACTATTAGTGTAAATTCATAAAGTTGTGTCATGGTCAAATTCAATTGACCTTTTCTATAAATGCAAAATCCGGCTGAGCTTTTTAGTGTGTGTTTTATTATTAAATCTTAATTTCTAAATAATGGTATTTTTATTCTTATTTCTAAAATAATATTATTTATCAAGAAATTTAAAAGTCAACTCAACATTAACTTCATTTCCTTCTATTTTCTCTTTCGTCCGGTTTTATATAATTTTTTAGATGGAAAGAGATTCATTTACACCAACAGTTTTATATATTTTTGTACAGTGTAACTTAAAATTTTCTGATTATTTATTTTATATAAAAAGTTCAATCATTTAATAAATATTAATATATACAATATTTTAGATCAATATGATAAAAATATCGAATTAGTTTAAAATTTTACAAAATGATAAGTACAATTATATTGATAAATGATTGAATTTTTATTAAAACAAAA
Organism: Gossypium raimondii; assembly: GCF_025698545.1. Lineage (NCBI taxonomy): Eukaryota > Viridiplantae > Streptophyta > Magnoliopsida > Malvales > Malvaceae > Gossypium > Gossypium raimondii. The sequence goes on from NC_068570.1 coordinate 38,128,276, forward strand.
CCAAATCCAAACATTGTGAAAAACACGTGTAAAACATATTTTAATAAAACTCCAAACCATAAATATTAAAATTTGGTGATAAAAATTGTTATATTTAAATTTGGAAATATTTTTGGATAGTTAAAATTAATAAAATAAATAGTGGGATGTAAACTCATAAAATATTATTATATTTGGCTGGCTTTAATTTTGATAACAATACATATTTATATATGAGCAATTATGCGTATAATATGATAAAATAAACCCATTTTGTGAATTTTGTGAAAAGAATAGGATGATTTACAACAATAAAAGAAGATTTATATGTTCACTTGCAACAAACGTGGATGAAAGAGATTATACGAAGTTTAAAAATGGTAACTATTTTATTTTAAAGTTAAAAATAGAGATGGTGGCAAAAAACAGATAATTCTGCAATAAGAAAAACTTATATTTATTTTTTCGATACTGTTTAAATAGAAAAATGTAAAAGATGTTTGAAAAAATTAAAAATGAAAAGAAAATTAGAATAAACATAAAGGGCTGAATTTACTTGTGTATTTAAGTAATCTTTAGTTTTGTTTTTAAACTATATGTATAATTTTATTTCTTAATATTTTATGTTTTTTAACCATCCAAAATTCTTACAAATTATTGATATTGTTATTGAAATTGGACCAGATAAATTAATTAGATTAATTTGATAAAAATTAATTGATATAGGCCTAGATAGAAGTCTTTCAATGAATTACTACATAAAGAATTGATGGTTGAATGAAATTTATAAAATTTTAATATTTAATTATTATTCAATTGACAATTAAATTAATTAATGAAAATTGATGATCTGATAAGTTTATTAATATAACATTGAAATAAACCAGTCTATTTCATATTTGTCATTTTATATTTATCTTCGTTGCTCGTCTTTTATACACATTTTGTATATTTACTTTCTTTACTTTTTCTGGAATACTTCCTTTATTTACTTAGTTTATATTTGTTTACTCATATTAATCATTTTAGTTAATTAATTTTTTAATTTATTATGTTGAAATTTATTTTATACATTTGTGAATTTATATTGGTATTATGAATATTAGTTATAACTTTTAATGTTAATAGATTAAAATAACTTTAAAATTACAAATAAGATTTTTTAAAATTAATAATTTTTAATATAAATAATGACAATTTCATAACTATAGTTCGTTTTACAGTAGTGACATTTTAACTGTCACAACGATACATTCACTATCATGTTAATTAACTGCATATTCCAAGCATTAAATGTCGTTGTTCTGTCAATAGTTCAATACATATATTATCCAAATCTCATGAAAATGAGTTCCTAATCTGATGATGTGTATGTTTGCATTTGAAGGACTACCATCCTTCAAGGGTGCTTACTCTGGTTTATCAACCCTTTGCCTTTGGAACAATGTCAATATTGGCATACAACGAATCAAAGATTAATACTAGGCGGAGGAACATATTTGGATACTCACTTTTCGTTGCAAGTACTTTCATGCTCTTAGTGGTAAAGTAAAACTGCTCCTTTATTTTACACACTCCATCATCCACTTCATTCTCCAACTAACCTCTATTTTTTCCCCCATCATTTCTTCGATAGTTAGATTTAGCTACATCAGGGAGAGGAGGACTTGGATCTTTCATTGGTATATGTGTTATTGTTGCTTTTTTTGGAGTTGCAGACGCCTGTGTTCAAGGTGGAATTGTTGGCGATTTGTCTTTCATGCTCCCTGACTTTATCCAGGTTGGTTTTCTTTATCTTCTTTAACACTTGATTAACAGTTGATTTAACGGTTAATTGTTGGTTTTATGATTCAGTCCTTCTTTGCTGGTTTGGCTGCATCTGGTGCCTTGACCTCTGCTTTAAGGCTTATCACAAAAGCAACCTTTGAAAAGTCTAACAATGGTCTTCGTAAAGGGGCAAGTATGTGCCTTTTCTTCGCTATTTGACAAAACCGTCATTAATTTGGCTTACGTCTGTTAGTTCATTGAAACAAAAATTCTCTTCTTCTTGTTGCAGTGTTGTTTCTAGCTATTTCTACATTATTTGAGTTCCTATGTGTCCTATTGTATACATATTTCTTCCCCAAATTGCCAATAGTGAAGTACTTCCGCTCTAAGGCAGCTTTAGAAGGATCAAAAACTGTTCAAGCTGATCTTGCGGCTGCTGGTATCCAAACAAAAGAAGACCATGTAAATACTGACCTTTACCAAATATTTCTCAAAACCTCTTTTAACCTTGCTTTAAGTTAATACAACTTTTTTCTTCTTCTTCTTTTTTTTTGTCATTTTCACAGAATGAACAGAATGAGAGGCTAAGCAACAAACAATTATTCATTCAAAACATAGATTATGCGCTTGACCTGTTTCTAATATACGTCTTAACACTATCGATTTTCCCTGGATTCTTATACGAAAACACTGGTGAACATAAGTTGGGTACATGGTAAGTTTTCATTCATTCAGTGAAATGACATTTGAAGTTGCTTTACCTTTATACCTAAAGATATAAATATCCACTTGAAGATAAATATGGTACGATTGATGTGTTTCTAGGTATTCACTTGTGTTGATAGCATCTTACAATGTGTGGGATTTGATATCAAGATATCTTCCCCTTGTGAAATTCTTGAAGATAGAGTCAAGGAAAGGCCTTACGATTGCAATACTTTCTCGTTTCTTACTGATCCCTGCCTTTTACTTCACTGCCAAGTATGGTGATCAAGGATGGATGATATTGCTCGTATCATTCCTGGGATTAACAAATGGTCACCTTACGGTCTGTGTGATGACTGCAGCACCTAAAGGTTATAAGGTTAGTGCTGGCATAGTAAGTTGCAGTATGAAATTTATCTAAATATTCTTTGTAATCTCTAATAAAAACTTCTTGTTTTCTTTTGACAGGGGCCAGAACAAAATGCCTTGGGTAATATACTAGTGCTATGTCTATTACTTGGGATATTTGCAGGGGTTTCTTTGGATTGGTTGTGGCTCATTGGTAAAAAGAATGCCTTTTAAAAGATTCAAGGCTTATGTTGTTAAATGATGTAGAAATTTGATTTTTCGCAAATGCTGAAATATTAGATTTTATCTTTTAATTTGTGAGAATGTTGAGCAAACCCATGCCGCTATAACCAACCTTCGAGATGCTTAATATTTTAATCTAATTCTTTAAAAAAAAGTAATCTACTTAGCTTTAGAAAGTAATATAGTTAGATTAAAATCTACTTGCAAACATTAGTTTAAAATCAGTTATACATTCAATAAGTGAATTAAAATTATAAATACTACTAATAAAGTATAACCAAAAAAGTGTTTGACCCTATTCGTTGATGGAGATGGTAGATTTCACTGTAATTCTTGTAATTTTAAAATTTTTACAAATACCTTTCAAAATATTTCTAAATATCCTTATTTGAATTATATAGATTTGGATTTTCTACATTCAAAAACTTAAGTAAAAAAACCATAAATGCTAGTAACAAATCAAAACCAAAAATTGTGTCGGGCCTCTATTTGTTGATGAAGATGGTGGATTTTACTATAATTCTTGTAAAATCCAAAATTTTTCAAATAATTTTCAAAATATTTTCAAATATCCTTGTTTGAAATATATATATATATATATATATATATATATATATATGAGTTCAATTAACATGTGCTTAGCTTCTTTTTATTTTATTTTCATTCCCATTTTACCCTGATAAGGATACCTACAGTTTTTATTTGAGTCAATTTCCAACGTTTGCATGGAAATGGAAATGCTTCCCATGCAATTCTTGCTTTGGTTTTCTCTCCATTTTTTTTAGTTTTGTAATCGATGTAATGGGTGAAATGGTATACGCACATTTCCTAAATGATTCCAACCTGGATTCATCCAACGACTGCAACAATCTCAATATCTCTCTCTTTTTTTTTTTTTTTGGTCATAAGTAAAACAACAAAATTACATCAAATTAAATGTTCAAAAGAGCCCCTCGTTTTGTCTTGTTGAAAAATCTCTAAGACTTCATTAGGAATAGTATCAAAGACTTGTAAAGTTGACTTCCACGTTAGTCCCAGCTTGGCCGAACGATCCACAATTATGTTATCTTCTCTAGGTATATGCCTAATACACCATTGCCCTTTAGACCTCAAGACTCGTCGGACCCTCCTAAGCACAGTGATACCTGAATCTTCCAACCTATTTTCAAACAAGGCTTTTATCACATATGGGTTATTAGATTGAATTGTGGCCCATTTATAGCCTTTGCTTAGTAGAACAAGTATCTTATCTAAAATACCTTACAGTTCAGCTTTGAAAGGTGTGCATCGACCTAAGTATCGATTAAACCCCAAGATCTAATTTCCTTCTTGATCTCGTACCACTCTAAATGTAGCCACTATTCTGTCAATGAATAAATGAACCAGATAAATGAACCAGCAATCTATCTAAGGTCAGTCGATACCCCTAATTATGAGTATTATTTTGATAATCATTGTGAGTTAACTCATATTGTTAGGGCTAGCTAAGGGAAACTTTAACAACGTCAATTGCCGACCAAGTAACATTCTGGAAGATGAAAAGAATCCTATTTTTCTAAATACGCCAAGTGATAACTCTAAAAAGGCACGACCAAATAACGCCACGTCCCTGCAACCTCATGTGAACAAAAAGGTTAGAAGATAACCAAGCCTGAAAGGATCCAGAGAAAAATCTGTGATGTTGATCAGTTGGAAGCACTTGCATCCATGTAACATCCCGTTTTTTAATAGTGTCGGAAACAGCAGTTTTGGGATCAAAATTTTGACAAGTGATTCAGTAAATATTAATTATTTAATATTTACCAGTCTGTTATAGTGTCGTATTAAAATGTGGTTTGGAAATTTTACTGTTTAGATGGTTAATTAATGAAAAAGGATTAAATTGTAAAAGCTATAAAAATTAAATGTTAATAGTTTATAAGTTCTTATTGGTTGTTAAATCATGGTTGGAAAGCCTTATATGATAATTTGGCCTTTTCAAATTGTAGCGGACGGTTAACTATTAGGAGTTGGTCTTTTTGGATGAAAACATTAAGGGTAAATAAGTAATTTAATAATTAAAAACATTAACAAAAGAAACAAACATGCTATCATCATCTTCTTTTGGTATTGCCGAAAATTGAGACAAAAAATAGCCATGCGAAGACCTTGAACATTTTGTCATTAGGGTGCTTGCATGTAAGTGATTTTTGATTCCGTTTTTAGTAATTTTTATGTTTTTGATATCGTTATAGCTTAATCTAGCTAACCCAGGGGCTATTTTGTTAAAATTTTAAAAGTTTAAGGACTTACCATGAATGAATTTTATGTGTTTGTGAAATTATTTGATAGAATTATGAGCTTGATAGCTAAATAAGATTATTTACTAAAGTAATTTAGTGATTTTTACAGTTAATGATTAAATTATTAAAGTAGTAAAATTTCATGAAAACCATTGTGAAATTGTGAAATATATGGACTATTCAAGAACAATAGGAAATTCAGCTAGCATAGTATAAGTTTAAATATGTTAAATTTGTTAGTTTCGGGTTTAAGGACTAAATTGCATAAGGGATAAAATTTAGGGTCAATTTTGTATGGCTTAAATGCATAAATTTGATAGCTTATGTGGTTTGAATTGATTAATTAAATTAAACTATACTTTAAATAAAGAATCTCAAAGACCGGAGGACGTTCGGGGAAAAAGAAAAATTGTAGAATAACCTCTGATAGTTGAGTTGTTATACTTCAATAGGTAAGTTCATACTATCTTCCATGATTATAATTAGTTATTAAATGCTGTTAATTATTTGTATATAAACTGTTGAAATGGAAATCAAACTATATGGTAATAAAACGAATTTTGAGATAATTCCAATGGACCGAGTAAAAGTTTCATACATGAGGTTTTTGAATGATTTTCGTTTTGGACCGAGCTACAATATTTGTTGTAAACTCGGATATACATGTGACACAGATTTAGCTTGGACTGGTAGTCTGTTGTCATTTTAAAGGTTTAGCCTGGACTGGTAACTTTCATGTATATATTTAGCCCTGGCCAGGCTATTTTTCTATGTTGTCAATGGTTTAGTCTAGACGGGTAACCTGACACCTATATTTCTGTACCCGAATAGCTCGAACGAGCATTAAATGTTTCTCACACTTGTGTATTGAGTTCTTTTACAAAGTTTCATAAAAAACATTTAAAAGGATGTACAGTGTGAGGTTGTCTCATAAAGTGGTCAAAATACGAACCCTAAATATCTGTATATTTATTATTTATTAACATGAAACTGTTGAATTATGTTGTGATAAGGTTAATACTTCAAGTGGTTATTTGCAATTAACTATTAAATGATTAAGGTAAGTTATTGAATTGAATTGTATGAACTTACTAAGTATTGTATATACTTACTTTGGTTATTATGTTTTGAAGGTTTTGGATAATCGAAACGTATCGATCAGATCAACGGAGCTCACACTTACCATCTTCTGACATCAGTTTATTTTGAAGTCTTGAATTGTGGTTACTTGTGGAATGTGTATAGGATACTTATTTTGCAAATGTTGAACATATTTTGGTACTTTAGTTGTAAGTGCACTTACATACAAATTTGATGTATATATTGCATATTTGGCACTTTGGTAAGGTGTTGTTATAAGTCATGTTTGAATGGTATTTTGGATGATTATGTGGTAACAAGTTTTGGTGTGCTTAATGTTAGTTAGGATGCTAGAATGCCTGAATTGAATTATTAATAAATTTTGATTATATGTGGTGTCAATGAGGGCACATTGGTTAGTCATCTAGGTTGGATGATTTGGTATGATTTGGGCATGTTTTAATGTGTTTTGAATAGGTAAAAATGATTTGAAATGGTTTGGCTCAGTACCTAAGAAATGAATGATGTTTTGCCTTGTTTTTGAAGCCATTTTAAGTGCACACAGCCTGGGACATGGGCTGTCACATGGTCATGTGTCATACACGGTTACACCACACGACCATGTGGCCTATTAAATTTTTGTTGCAAGTTTGTCCCACGTGGTCACAGGCTGTTACACAACCTGGAGACACAACCGTGTGACCCTATTTCGAATCGTACACGATTTGACACACGGTCTACGACATGACCGTGTGACCCTAATTCAAATTGCATACAGTCGGGCACACAGTCTACAGACATGGCCGTGTGACTCTATTTTTTTTAACTATACACGGTTTGGCCACACGATAATGTTCCGGAGCCACACGGCCTGGCCATACGACCGTGTGACTCATCTTTTCAGTTTTCCTATATTTTTTGTTTTGTTTCAAATTAGTCCCTAATTGTTTCTAAATTAATTTTTAGGTTCTGTAAGCTTGATATAAGACTCGTAATCGTATATATGCTATGAATGATGGTTGGTTTTGAAGAGTATATATTTAAATTAGTAATGGGATGGTTTTATGTTGTTATTTGATTTGTTATGCATCGTAATACTCTGTAACCCTAATATGGCGATGAAGATTGGTTAGGGGTGTTACAATCCATACTTCCTTAGTTGCTAGACAATCCTTGTAACACCCCAAAATTTTGAGAATTTAATTATAAGAATTTGCAGTAATTAAGTCTCTGTATCTGTGGTTGTGTGCTCTGCTTTTGTGATTAGGGTTTGGAGTTTGAGTCACGTTGTTAACAGTTTTATTATTTTTTAAAACAACCCTTACCCATGTGTTATATAGTTAAGTTCAATTCAGTGTAAACCCGTGACAAGAATGAACCTGCTGGTTCACTGGTTAAGCATCTATTTGTACTCTATCTAGTTCCGAGTTAGAATCCCAAGGTATGCGATGGGGAACATTCTTTTTACTAAGTGCTAGTATCTGACTGGAAGTTATTAAGAATTTAAATTTTCGTTCTCTTCCATTCGTTCCTTTTTATCACTGTTCTTTTATTTTTTTCCTTTTTCCTTCTTCTCTTTTCTTTTCTTTTTGATTCTTTAATTTTCTTCTTCATTTTGATCACGGTCGTAAGTAAGTACAGGTCTAGATGAAGTTATACAAAGTTAATTGCAGTGAATGAAATGTTAGTAAGTAAGTTTCACTGTTAATTCTTTAATTTCGAGGTTTATGTTCTAAATTGGGTTTCTCGAGCGTATTATGTAATCTCTGATAATTAGTCGCTTGGTTTTCTCTTAGGCGGGGGTTTCGGGAGTAGCAAACCTCAACTCGACAAATAGAGTGATCGTTGTTGACTTTTCGGTAAGTTTGATTTAGTTGAAGGTTTCATGTCGAAACCTTTGACATAAAGTATCCTATGTAAAATTATGGTATTGTCAATAAAGTTGGTTGATTGAGTTATTAGATGGTCGTTTTAGGCTTTGGAGACTCTCATCGTTGTTGTTGCTTTGAAACCCCTCCAGATGCGTGCCAAAAGCCTTAAACTTTGCAAGTTTTAGTTACCAAAAACAGTGGCTGTCGACGCCATATGGCCAGGCACACGGGCGTGTGTCCAGGTTGTGTGTGCTATACGGCCGTGTGCTAGGTCGTGTAACTCACTATTTATCAATTTGGGGTCACACGGGTAAGGTACACGGGCGTGTGTCCAGGCCGTGTATGCCCATATTAATGTAGGGTTCACACGGGCAATGGATACGACCGTGTATCTGGGATGTGTAACTCACTGTTTGTGGCTCAAGACCACACGACCAGGGACATGGGCGTGTGCCTAGGCCGTGTACTCACTGTTTATGCTTTAGAACTACATGGGTAGAGGACATGGGTGTGTGCCCAGACCGTGTGAGCCACATGAGCAAGGACATAGGTGTTTGTCCATGCCGTGTGACATGTTAATAGGGCCCGAAACCTGTTTTTGATTCCGTGAGTGTTGCTCAACATTGATACTGGCCTCTCCAATGTATGAATGGTTGAATTTGATTATATGAGAATTGTCTGATACTCTAAGACTGATGTATGAATAACATGTATTCAGTCATTCTAAATTGTTTCATAAGTAGATAAGACAGTTCAACCGGAATTAGATTGGAAGTTTGTGGTATACACTGATACATCACATGTCGGGTTAGGATGTGTTTTGATGCAAGATGGTAAAGTGGTTGCTTATACATCACGACAACTTAAGACATACGAGAGTAACTACCCTACTCATAATCTTGAGCTGGCTGTGGTAGTGTTTGCTTTGAAGATCTGGAGACATTACCTGTATGGTGAAAGGTGTATCATTTACACCGATTACAAGAGTCTCAAATATCTATTAACTCAAAAAGAGTTAAATCTTCGGCAACGCAGGTGGGTTGAATTACTTAAAGATTATGATTGCACGATAGTACCATCCGGGTAAGGCTAATGTGGTACCTGATGCCCTTAGCCATAAAGCAGTGACTGATCTGAGAGCAATGTTAGCTCGTCTGAGTTTGGTTGAGGATGGTGGGCTGTTAGCGGAATTACGGGTTAAATCGACTTGGATTGAGCAGATTTAGGCTAAACAGTTGAGCGATAAATCCTTAGTTTAGCGATTGCAACATGTTAGTTCGAATGAGACTTCCGATTTCAGCTTGAATAGCAATGATGTGTTGTGTTTTCAAGGTCGAATTTGCGTACCTAATGATAAAGAGTTGAGACAGTTGATTCTACAAGAGGCGCTTAGTAGTCCCTATGCTATGCATCCTGGTGGGAAAAAAAGACATCGTCTAATGGCTTAAATTTAAGGTTATCGGAACAGTGGTTTCGGGACCACAAATTCAATGAGGAAAAATTTATTTTTATTATATTTCTATAGCCTACAATTTCACGGAAAGCTTTCGTGAAAATTTCGTTCAAAAATTTTGACGTTTGGGCAGTCAATTTAGTCAAAAGGACTAAATTGTAAAAAGTGCAAAAGTTGAGTTCTATATGTTAGAGGTGTCCAATTGTTATGAAATTTTAAATTGGAGGTCTTTATATGGTAATTAGACCATTGGTTAAGTTGGTGGACAAAAATGGACATGATTAGGCATGTTTCCAAAGTTTTTCATTAAGGGCATTTTAGTCATTTAGTTATTAAAATGAATTAAAAACAAAATTAAAAGCCAATTTTTGATCATCTTCTTCATTAGGCTGAATTTGTCAAGGGGAGAATCCTTAGTTAGGGTTTTCAAGCTTCCAAGCTCCATAATCAAGAAGAACGAAACTCGAGGTTAAACAAAGGAAAGAATAAAGTTGAAGGCTAAGTTGGTGAATTTGGCTATATTTTGTACTGATGTAAGTTTACGGTAAATAAATACAATATTTCAATAATTATTATTAATATTGTTATTTTCGAGCAATTATGCATTTATTTTATGAATTTATTTAATGTTGACTCAAGTATGAGATGACTGAGAATCGGTGTTAAAAAGCCCCGTTGAAACATGAGGAATGTATCGGATAAAAATATCATGACATTTGGGTAAAGAGGTCCCATGTAAGACCATTTCTGGGACATGGCGTTGGCACCAAAATGAGAGGTCTCATGTAAGACCATGTCTGGGACATGGCGTTGGCACTGAGATGAGAGGTCCCATGTAAGACCATGTCTGGGACATGGCGTTGGCATCGAGATGAGAACATCCCATGTAAGACCATGTCTGGGACATGGATTTGGCATGTTATTATCAGAAAAGACCCAATTATCCTTATTATTCCAACGTGGCTTAACGGGTTAGTAAACGAATCATGTTAATAAAAGTTCATTTAAAAGCATAAATGGCAAGCTCAGATGAGTTATAAGAGTTAAGAGCTTACTATATTATTAATTGATACTCAATGTTTCAGCAAGAGAAGAATAAGTTACGATCATGAGTTAACTAAGTAAACTAACAAGAGAACAAGAATGAGATTAAATAAAGAGTAAACTAGAGATCTTGACATTTGAGTTTAATTATTTGTGTTAAATGTTGTTATTTATTTGCTAGTAAACTTACTAATCTTTATGCTTACTTCTTTTATTTTTCTTTCTCTTATAGTATTGTAAAGCTACTTTTGGAAACTTAAAGACGTCGGAGATCGTCCACACTATCAACGACAACAACTCGGTATTTTATGATGAACCATGTTTGGGTTATGGCATGTATAGGGACTTAGTTATTTTGAATGTTTGTATTTATGATTTTGCTAAAGAATGATATATAAGTATTTGATGATGAATGGTTGTTAAAATGGCTAAGTATGAAGGTGTTTGTTGTTACAAATGTTTAGATGATAAATCATGCATGGAAATCATGAGAGAGTAAAATTTGTAAAGAAACAGATTTCAAAAGAACAAAGTGATGTGATTTGAAAAATCACCTAGGATAGTATAAAATGAATTAGAAGGTGAATTATATATAGAATTAAAGCTTATTTAGTCTAATTTCATATAAAAACAATGGTGTTGCAAAATGAATTTTATATTTTAAGATATATGAATTTTAGTGAGACAGGTCAGAACTTTTTTGGAGTCCTCTATTCTGAGTTTAGAAAATCATTAAAATTGTACAAAATTTTCTATGAGTTTTAGTTTATATGTATAGATTCCTTATTGAGTCTATTTTCTATAAAAACAAGTGAGAACACCATATGAAAATCCTAAAATAATAAAGCTTATTTTTAGTGACAAGAGGTCAGGATAGTTGAGTGGTGAAATAGGGGAGAATTTAAATAATAAAATGTACTAATTGGCTGAACCAAAAAATTCTGAAAAATTTATGGTAATAAGACATATGAGTCTAGCTTCAGGGAAAATTTACGGATTTAAATTTCAAATTTCGTAGCTTGAGTTATAACTAAATTAGTAACTGCTGCGCAGGTGGACAACTTTGTTGTGAATATTGAAATTAATTTCAAAAGTAAAATTTTATGCCCCGAATTTTTAAGTCAAGTAAAGTAATGCCTCGAGCTTGACTCCGAAAACGGTCTCGGGTAAGGGGTGTTACATATCGGGACCTCTGAGAACTCTATTGGTGGCCCAGATTGAAATGGGAGGTAGTCACTTTTGTGTCCCACTGTCTGACATACAAAAAGGTTAAGGCCAAACATCAGTTACCTTCCAGTCTGCTTCAACTAGTTAAAATTCCTTAGTTGAAGTGAGAGCGGGTAACGATGGATTTTGTTAGTTGGTTGCCTTTAACCCTCACCTAGAAAGATTCAATTTGGGTCATTGTTGATCAATAGACCAAATTCACCCACTTCATACCTATCGGGACATATTACTCCTTACAGAAGTTAGGTAAACTATATATCCTCAAAATTGTGAGACTACACAGAATTCCAGTCTCAATCATCTCTGATAGAGATCCACGATTCACATCTTGGGTCTAGAAGAAACTCCATGAGGCCTTAGGCACCCGACTTAATTTCAGCACTGCGTATCACCCTCAGACCGACAGACAGTCTGAGCGAGTTATTCAGATCCTAGAGGATATGTTTCAGGGTTGTGTGATAGACTTCAGGGGTAGTTGGGAGGAGTACCTACAATTGGTGGAGTTTGCGTACAATAACAACTTTTAGTTTAGTATTCAGATGGCACTATACGAGGCTTTATATAGCCGTAGGTGCCATACTCCGTTATGTTGGACAGAATTAAGTGAACGTTGGGTTCTAGGTCCTGAGATAGTTTCTGAAACTTAAAAAACGATGAAAGTAATTCGGGATCGTCTGGAAGCCACATCTGATCAGCAGAAGTCTTATGCTGATTTAAAAATAAAAGACATCGAGTTTTCTATAGGTGATTAGGTATTTTCGAGGGTATCACTATGGAAAAAAGTCCTTCGATTTGGACGCAAGGGTAAGTTAAGCCAGAGGTTCATTGGGCTTTACTGTATCTTGAAGCGTGTCAGACCAGTTGCGTATCAGTTAGAATTACTGTCGGAGCTAGAACGAATTCATGATGTGTTTCATGTCTCGATGCTGAGATGGTATCTGCTGGATCTGTCGCATATTGTTCCTGTTGACGACATCGAATTGCGACCGGGTTTAACGTTCGAAGAGAAACCTGTCCAGATCTTAGAATGTTATGTTAAGGTACTGATGCGGAAAAACTATTCCTCTAGTAAAATTTTTGTGGCGGAACCACGGTACTGAGGAGGCCACGTGGGAACCTAAAGAATCGATCTGACGGTAGTATCCGTATCTGTTTGAGTTAGGTAAATTTCGAGGTCGAAATTTCTTTTACGAGGAGAGAGTTGTAACACCCCAAAATTTTGAAAATTTAATTGTGAGAATTTACAGTAATTAAGTCTCTGTATCTGTGGTTGTGTGCTCTACTTTTGTGATTAGGGTTTGGAGTTCGAGTTGAGTTGTTAACAGTTTTATTATTTTTTAAAACAACCATTGTCCATGTGTTATATAGTTAAGTTCAATTCAATGCAAACTTGTAACAAGAATGAGCCTGTTGGTTCACTAGTTAAACATCTGTCTGTACTTTGTCTGGCTCTGAGTTCGAATCCCAGGGTATGGATATTTGTACTTTGCATTTGCATGGGTTGGGATATTGTGAAGAATGAGGTAATCTGTTCTAGATTAATGTCTAAACCACAATGCGTATAAATCTAATCCTAGCGCTTTATCGCATTTCGATCTAGCAGTTAAGCTGCGTCTCTATAAAAGTGTCAAACGGACACTCTAAGGTGTGTAGGGTTGGTTGGGCATTGAATGTCCTTAACGGTGTGTTGGGATGGCCGAAGACGGTGTGTAGCGGATAGGGGTAGGAATATTGCATTTGAATCTGATCTGTATCGTATATGAAACTGAAATTGCTTATATATATAACTAATTTGTTCTGAATCTGAACTGAAATTACTTCTGTACTGAACCGAATATTTGAATTCAGAACCATTTTATAAATGTGTTCTAGTTGAACAAACTTCTTGTATGCACTGAGCACAAGTTATTTTGCTGTTGATTGGATTTCAGGTGGTACTCAAACTTGAACGGGATGGCACTGCAGGAGCTCGGCCAAGCTTTTATCTTTCTTTAAATTACTACTAGTAGGAAATTCAGTATTCTATGATATTGTAATGTTTGGAAGGACTTCATTCTTAGTTAATTGTTGTGTGGATATTACGTGATGAATGGTTCATTTTGACTGTATTATAAATGTGGTGTCTTTAGTGTCCTTGATGTAACCCTCTGGACTTAGTCTGGACGTTTAGGCCGGGTTTAGGGTGTTATAATCCTGAAACACATGAATAATATCCTTTGTGTCATGACCACAAATAGTGGAAGAACTATTGTTCCTAATCCCTCGACAAGTTCGCTCCGAGTTTGTTAGAAATTTTTGCTTAGAAGCTAACCATAAGAATAATTTAACTCTTTGTGGCAATTGATATTTCCATATATACTTCCAGTAGTCATCCCTTAGCTTCCAAGATGCCTTCTTCAAAGACTAGAAAGCACTTTACACTGAAAAAGTACTTGAAGCTGATGGTGTCCAAATAACCCTATCCGAAAACCAAGACCACCATGAGACCTTGGTTGACATATGGAATTCCATCCCACTAAAGAAAGTTTTGGGTGACCACAAGAACAACCCCAAATAAACTATTGTACCAATCATTCGATCTCAGTGCAAACTCCTTCTGGTATCATCACGGATTGCATGAAGTAATTTGGGATGGATAGAAGGACGAAATCGGCCAAAGTTACTTTACCAGCAATGGATAGCTTTCTTGTTGCCCAACTTTGCAATTTGCGGAGCACATTTTCCAAAACAAAACTCAAGGTAATATTGGTAACCTTATTATGAAAAAGAGACTCCTAAATAAGTTCCAAGATTTTAAACTTCATGAAAGCCAAGCAATTGACTAATTTGGAAACACAAGTCACCTTCAATTCCTTTAGAAAAATATATATTACTTTTTTGACTACTAATCTTGTGCCCAGAAAATTCACAAAAGTGCTTCAAAATATTCTGTACTAAACATGCTTGCTCGAGCTCAGCTTTGCAAAAATTACCAAATCATCCGCAAAGAATAGATTAGATAAAGCATGACTCGTTTTTGAAAGATGAATTAGGCACCACTTACCATCACCAATATATGATCGAATAATATACCCTAACCATTCCATATATAGAATGAAAAGGTATGGCGATAACGAACATCCCTGTTGAATTCCTCTACAGGCTTGAATTTATGAGTAGGCATTCCATTCCAGAGAATCTACATAGTAGAAGAAGAGATGGCCGACATAATCAATTTTCAGAGAAACTCAAGTACCTTAGCAGCCTGCAAAGAAGCGTCAATGAAATCTCAACTCAATCTGTCATAAGCCTTCTCCAAATCCAGCTTAATTGCTATCCAATTTTTGCTAGTTTGTTTTCTTCGCATAGAGTGAATAACCTCATGTGCTAGATAATGTTATCAGAAATGTAGCGCCTAAAAATGAAGCCAAATTGTTCCTGCGATATGAAGTTAGGAAGCACCAATTTGAAACGGTTTGCAATCACTTTCATCACCAGTTTATATAAGACAGAGCAAAGGCTAATGGGATGAAATTGAGTAAAAATCTCAGGACTATCTGTCTTTGGAATAAATACAAGCATGGAGTTATTCAGTTCTGGATTAGTGGCATTTCCAGCAAAACCCCCTAAACCCATTGACAAACAACATTACCAAGAGTGTCCTACTGACTCTGGAAAAAATACGCGTGAAAGCCATCACTTATCGGGTCTTTTACTGAAGCCATATCAAAAAAAGCCCTCTTAATATTTTCATTTGAAATCGACTTTCCCAAGGAACCAATAATGGAGAGGGGTTAAGTCATGGAAAAATGTTGGAGGGGAGGCCCTTCATGGGTTGTGGAGTGTCGCCATATAGCTTTTCAAAGAAAACCACTACCTCAATTCTCAAGATATTATTATCATAACTCCACTCCCCATTGTTAAGCCGCAAAGCTGTAATATGATTGAATTTCCTTCTTTGAATCATACAGCTATGAAAATTTTTTGTGTTGCAATAACCCAAATGGAGCCAGTCACATCTAGCCTTTTGCCTCCAAAGTAACTCCTCATGATTAAGAACACTCTCCAGCTTATCGCGAATATCCATATCATGTTGAACTAAACGATTAGAGAGAGAATGTTCTAATGCCATCTGATTACCACAAAATAACCTCATTAATTTTCTTTTGCGAGTACCTATAAAACCATCAATAGACCTGTTCCATTCTTTAACGTATGAGATAAATTTAGAAAGAGAATCAACCATATTATTTGAATAACTCCACTTATCTTTGACAAAAGTGGAGAAGTTAGCATACTTCGTCCACCCTGATAGAAAGCGAAAGAGTTTACCTTCAATCGAGTTGACATCTGGCCTCATTGTCATAAGGATGGGCCTATAATCAAACTTGATTCATGGAAGGTGGAAAATTGAACAATATGGGAAAGTTGACAACCATGCATCATTAGCTAGTGCCCGATCTAATCTTTCACACATTCCACCTCTTTGCCAGGTAAAGGATGGACCTATGAAGCCCAAATCTTGTAACTCATAAGATTTAACAAATTCGCCAAAAAAACTGCATCTTTTCGCTATGATACAATTACTTCTTTCATCTTTAGGGGATAAAATAATATTAAAGTCACCTATTACCATACACGAGAAGGATTTATGCAGTATTACTACTTTCAAATCATCCCAAGGTGGTCTCTGCTTCCTCTTGTCTGGACTTCTATAGACAAAAAAGATAAAAATGGATTTAGAAGGAATGATGCCAAAAACACGAAGGAGAATGACTTGAGGGTGGCTTTGAATTTCAATCCGTAATAATTCCTTCCAATCGACCCAAATACCTACTAAAAAATCAATAGCTTCAACACGGTGAGAATAACTAAAACCCAATTTATCAATAATATGATTGATTTTTTTAATGCTTACTTTTGGTTCAAACAAGCACACGATATCTGGGCCGAATTCCACATTATATTCCCAAAAAGCTCAGAAAAATTTACAACTAGTGCAACCTTAGAAATTTCACAAAAAATTGTCAGATTTAATCTATAAGAAAAAGAGTAAATAAAACGAACCTTACTTTTAAGAAGACTCCACCCTTATCTGATGTTGTCCCACACTGTTTGAGTCATTAAAACCAGGAAACCCAATAGCCTATGCCGATATTTCAACCAAATGAGTCACAGAATTTCTTAATGGCATACGTGAATTGTTAGGTAATTTAAAATGGTTGCCCCTTCCATGAATGATCTTATTGAGTTTTTTGTTGTTTCGTTTACCCCAATTTTCTCACCTAAAACCCATCCAAAAGATTTAGCAAATTCCTTCCCCGAAGCCATCTGAGCACCTCCACTAGCAGATCGTCAAAGTTTGGGCTTTTATTTTCTTTGAAAGAGACTGCCATATGTTTTGTGGGATCAAGACCTCCATCGATTATTGAAATGGAAATGTCTACCAGACCCTCCAACACTGAGTTAGTTCCACCACATCTGTCGACAAGGTTTTGGTTCGAACCACCAGCACTACTGTCCACGACCAGTCCCCTGATCTTATGAGTGATTGTTGTATTCTATTTTTTCCAATAGGCCTCCATATCCTGATCTACCAAAGTTGATTTCCTTGGATCCAATAGACCCATTAGTCGGCCTAGGCTCTTGGTGTGAATTCTCGTCCAACAACCTAATATCATTTCCAGTACCCTTAGCAGGCCTTATATGTATTCGTTCTAAAGCAGCTCTATCTTTCATGGACAAGTCGGGACTTACAACTGACCCATTAACAATGTTTTTAATCTTAGTCTGGTGTGCAATGTTCTTGAAGCCCAGTTCATTAAGAGAGCTAGCTTGAGGCCTACTTGCCAACTAATCCAATTTATGCATATTTTCACTTGATTTTAAAATTGGTTCAAAATTTTCTAAGACTTTATTGAAAATATTCAAAGTTTTAATTCTTAGAATTCAAATTTAAAAGTTATTTTTTCAATTTTAGCTTATATTCAAAAACACTTTTAATTTGTTATATCAAAATCTTTTATCAAATAAAGCTTAGTTTAACAATCTCCCCTTTTTTTGATATAATAAAACATTTGGTAAATTTGTTTTTGAGTAATTGCACCCCCTTAATAAAAGACATTTTAAATTTGAGGCCAAAATAAAATTTGCCATTCAAGTTGACGTTCATTTTTACTTAAAAATTTTTTTGTCCCAAAAATTTGCATTTATTTATCAACAAAGAGTAATCAATCAATTTGCCTTTTCTTTTCCCCCTTTTTGTTATATCAAAAGACAAATAAAGCTTAAAGGGAAAAGATGTTAGCCCGTCAAAAGATAAAGTTAAATGAGCATCTAAAAAATATCTTAAGATACAAGGAAAACAATAAAGTGCAATAAAAAAATATAGGCATAAACAGAAAAATAAAGGTGCAAATGTTTATGAAAATGAAATGTATGGTCTATAGCTAGTCTAATCATCATGACGAGGGGAGAAAGGAGGCGTCGAAGGGAAACGAGCTAAGAGAGATGACATTTGCATCTCCAAAGTCAAGAGACGAGAGTTAATATCTTCCTTAAGACCTCGAATGCCATTGCTCAAGGAATGGTTAGCATTAATGATAACACTATTAACCTTGAAAGAGGGTTGAGCAGCATGCGACAAAGAAGCTGGTGGAGCAACGGGCTTAGGTACCGAAATATCGTCAAAGGTAGCGTTGACGTCGTCATCTTCATTATCCGCCGGATGATCATGTTTCATCCAAGTGTTGGTGGCATCATTGAAATGATATCCCACATGTTGTAGGGCCCTATAACTAATAGGTTTATTGGAAGAAACGGGGGTGTCTCCATGGGTGCTAATGCCTAATTGCCTAAAAACGTATGACAAATACGTACCATAAGGAAGAGTGATATTTGTATTTATCACCCTTCTAATAGCTTTCGTAATGTCATTAAACAAGATAAGTGCAAGGTTAGGATGCCTATCGGATTTAAAACAATCGAGCCACCAATAATCAGTGTTTTGAAGCTTAGCATGCTTTTTGATAGGTATTAGAGTCCAAGTGAGAATTAAATGGAGGACACGATCATGGAGATTGAGTTCAGATATCGATCCGGATTGGATAAAAAGAGAGGGGCCAAAATGCACTTTTTCATCGGAGGAACCTCCGGAAGGTAAGTGAAGAAAATCGTCAAACTCTTCGAGAGTGAGGAAAATAGGAGTTCCTATTAAAAATGAGGTTATGGTAGTAACATTATCCCCAGACTCACCATGTTTGAGTTTGACATTTGAAAAGAAAGCTCAAACAAGATTTAAATAAATTGGCGAAGAAATATTTTAAAAATCCATCCACACCCAATTTTGTAAAATAGGAAGATAAGCAAAAATAATAACTTATAACATGACTATATCAATTTTTGTAGACTCCTATACACATTTTGATGCAAAATACGAGTTAAAAATATATTGAGTGTGTGAGTCTTGAAAACAAATGCTAAACGATGAATCCACAAATGCTAAATGATGAATCCAACTCACTAGATGGATTAGAAGAAGATGCACTAGTCCTAGAACGCTTTTTTTGGGGCAATACTAGCTATTAACCACTTAAAAAAACACTAAAACCAAAAAAAAAATCTCTTTGAGGAATTTTGTCAAACACTTGGTGGGTTAAGGTTTAAAAATAAATTTAACAAAGATCTTTAGGAATAGGTGACCTCCTGCAATAAAACATGATATATATTGTTCAAAAATATCTTAATAACCATCAACAATCACAATTTCAACCTACATTTGACAAAATCAAAAAATGGAAAGTTTTAGTTATTTACCTAAAAAATGTTGAAATAGGAAAAAACTTCAAGCAAGGATGAGTAAATCTTTTGAAAAGGATGTTTGAAGATGTAAAAGAGCCAATATTTGTCGAAAAAATGATGAAATTTGAAAACCTTTGGAGAAGAGATGAAAGGATTTTCGGTGAAGGGAAAAACTAGTTTTAGGGATTTTATTTTAAAATAACAGTAGGTACTTTAAGCCCCTAGTAGTATCGATATTTTTATAAAAGTATCAATATTTTTAAGTTACTATCAATACCAAATTACCAATCTATTTTCTAAGTGCAGAAAGACAGCAAAAACGAGATTTTTGGGTTGTATTATTTTTTAAGGGTCCTTAAATGACTCCAAAAATGTTCCTAAACATTTCATATGCATAAAGATATGTAGTGTGAGTAAAATGCATGAAGTAAAAAAAATATGTTAAAAAAAAAGACTAATTCTCTAAAATGTAAAAGCAAATGAAAACAAAATAGAATAGTTTTTCACATGAAACTCCTCCTACCTTTTTGCATATAAAAGTCATGAAATCCATATTCAACAAGATTTTTGCAATAAAAATAATCAAATAAGGTTCAAGAAGATTGTAACACAAAGTCAAGACAAGGTTGTTAAACCTAATTCTCCCTTAAGTGTCCAAAATCTTTCTTTGTCTAGTGGTTTTGTGAAAATGTCAACTAATTGGTTTAAGGTGTCTATATACTCTAGAACTATTTCACCCTTTTGGACATGATCTCTAATGAAATGATGTCTAATTTCAATATGTTTAGTTCTAGAACATTGCATGGGATTTTTAGTGAGACAAATACCACTAGTATTGTCACACTTGATAGAAATAGTATATATATTAATTTCATAGTCCTTAAGTTGTTGTTTCATCCATAAAATTTGAGCACAAAAACTACTAGAAGAAATATATTCCGCTTTGGTAGTGGAAAATAGAACACTATTTTGTTTCTTTGAAAACCATAAAATTAGCATGTTGCCTAAAAATTGACAAGTATCAAAGGTGCTTTTCCTATCTAGTTTGCAACCTCTAAAATCTGCATCCGAGTAAGCATGCAAGCTAAAGGATGAGTCTCTAGAATACCAAAGACCTAAATTTGAAGTATCTCTAAGGCATCTAAAGATTCTCTTAAGGGCTTGTACATGTGATTCCTTAAGACAAGTTTGATATCTAGCACACAAGTATACACTAAACATAATGTCGGGTCTACTTTCAGTAAGATAAAGAAATGAACCAATCATTGACCTATATAATTTTAAATCAACATATTTACCATCTTTATCTTTGTCAAGCTTTGTAAAAGAGCTCATTGGAGTAACTTGTGGTTTGAGAGTGTCCATCCCAAACTTTTTGAGCATGTCCCTTGTTTACTTAGCTTGATTTATGAAGATACCATCCTTTCTTTGCTTGATTTGGAGACCCAAATCTCAAACTCATCTTGCATTAGCTTAGAAATTTCTTGACAAATAATATCATTAGTAGGACCAAAAATAACATCATCAACATAGACTTGAACTACTAATAAATCTTTGTCTTTTCTTTTAATAAAAAGTGTTGTATCAACCTTCCCTTTACAAAAATCTTTTTCAATAAGAAAATTTGATAATATTTCATACTAAGCTCTAGGAGCTTGGTTCAAACCATATAATGCTTTTGAAAGTTTGAAAACATGGTTTGGAAATTTTGAATCTTCAAAATCGGGTGGTTGTTCAACATACACTTCTTCATTTATAAAACTATTTAGAAAAACATTTTTTTACATCCATTTGATGTAATTTAAAATTATTAAAGCATGCAAAAGCTAAGAGCATTCTAATGGCTTCCATCCTAGCTACGGGAGCATATGTTTTATCATAATCTATTCATTCATCTTGAGTGTAACCTTGAGCAACAAGTCTAACCTTGTTCCTCACTATGTTACCACTCTCATCTAATTTGTTCCTAAACACCCATTTAGTACCTATAGTAGATTTATCACTAGTTCTATTAACTAGGGTCCATACTTCTCTTAAATTGATTTAATTCTTCTTGCATGACCAATATCCAATATTCATCATTTAATGCTTCTTTGATATTTTTAGGCTCAATGCATGAGATAAATGCAACATAATTACAAATATTTCTAAGAGAAGATTTAGTAATTACCCATTGGGATGGATCTCTCAAAATCATACAATCCTTCATATAGTTGAACTCTTTTGGATGAATGACTTCCCTTTCCTCAATTGAAAGTTCTTCTAGAGCATCTTGTATTTGTTCTTGAATTTTTTTCATTCGATGATTGATCCTCTTTATTGAAAAATTTTGCATCATCATCATCAACACAAAAATCCTTTCTAGAAGGAGGATTAGAGTCATAAAAAATAACATGTATAGACTCTTATACTACTAAAGTTCTTTTGTTAAAGACTTGATAAGCTTTAGAATTTAAAGATTAATCAAGAAAATTTCCTTCACCACTTTTTGCATCAAATTTACCAAGATTATCTTTCCCATTGTTTAAAACAAAACATTTGCAATCAAAGGGATGAAAATAGCTAATGTCAGGCTTTTTAGTTTTGAAAAGTTCATATGGAGTTTTCTTTAAAATAGGCCTAATCATCACTCTATTAATCACATAACAAGCGGTGTTTGTGGCTTCCGCCCAAAAATATTTAAATTAATTTCACAAAGCATGGTTCTAGCCATTTCCTCTAAAGTTCTAATTTTCCTCTCAATAACTTTATTTTGTTGAAGGGTTCTAGGTGTAGAAAATTATGGCTAATTCCATTTGAGTTGCAAAAATTTTCAAAGCCAAGATTTTAAAATTCGATTTTATGGTCACTTCTAATACTAGTGATAGAGTAACCTTTTTCATTTTGGTTCATTTTTGAAAATGTGATGAATTTTTTTAAAGCTTCATCTTTAGTACTTAACAAAAGAATCCACGTAAATCTAGAATAGTCATCAACAAGCACAAAAGCATATTGTTTTCCACCCAAGCTAGATGTTCTAATTGGACCAAACAAGTCTATGTGAATTAGTTGATGATTTCTACTAGTTGATACATCATTAATAGGTTTAAAAAAAGCTCTTTTATGTTTACCCTTAATACAAGCATCACGAACATTATTCACATCAAAGTCAATTTTAGGTAATCCTCTTACTAAGTCATTTTTAACTAATTTATGTAATATGCTTTTACTAGCATGTCCTATTTGTCTATGCCATAACAAAAGCTATTCTTATTTTTAGCAATAAGGCATAAGCTAGAGTTATGCATATCATCTAAATGCATTAGATATATATATTTTCTATCCAATGCCTTACAAGCATAAACTTATTAGAAGCAATTTCAATAACTTTACAACCTTTAGACTCAAATATGACATTGAAACCTTTATCACATAATTGACTAATACTTAGAAAATTATGCTTAAGACCGTTGACATACAAGACATTTTCAATAATGATAGAAGAGTTTTTACCAATAGAGCCTATTCTTTCAATTTGTTTTGTAGAGTTGTCACCAAATGTAACTTCTCTTCCACTTTTTGGCTTCAAATCAATAAAGTGACTCTTATCACCGATCATGTGTCTTGAGCATCCACTATCGAGGTACCATAAGTTTTTTTTTTGAATAACCCATCTCAAAGCAATGCTTCTTTTTCTACAAACATAGAATTAAGATTTGATTTTTGGTACCCAAATTCTTTTGGGTCCATAAGCATTAGTTCCTATAATTTTAGTACCTTTGGGTAACAAATTTGAAATCAATCTCCTATTGTAACACCCCTAACCTGAATCCATTGCCAGAACAGGGTTACGGAGTATTACCAAAATTTACAAATTAATTTTTAGACATTTCATTTCATCTAGTATTCATATTTGAAACCAACCAAAATCAAAATATTAATGAGCCAACATTGGCTAAATTAACTTATACATGCCATTATAACTAGAATTAAATCATCCAAAATTACCGATAAAACCAATGGATAGTGTGATATATCTCCGACAAGTTTCCAACCCAATTGAGCTTCCGATAATCTGTAGGGTAAATAAAAAAAACAAATACGTAAGCAATGAATGCTTAGTAAGCTCGTGTAGTCTTTAATCATATTAGTTCTTTTAAAATATGAAATCTATACATATCAAGGATAACCCAATATTGATACCATAATACCCATGAAGCTATATTCATCAACTTATAAGGTGAATAAATCCACAGTATCACTTAAACATATTATCCCGAGCTTAGTAGGATTTTATATAACTTTAACTTTTGATAATTTCTTTATTTTCATTTGCATTTCTTTACTTTCCACGCTTGTTCCATATGCATGTCACACTTATAAGGTGAATAAATCCACAGTATCACTTAAACATATTATCCCGAGCTTAGTAGGATTTTATATAACTTTAACTTTTGATAATTTCTTTATTTTCATTTGCATTTCTTTACTTTCCACGCTTGTTCCATATGCATGTCACACAAGTCATAAACATATCATTCAACCATGGTCACAAGCTAGTGCATTTACACAAAGCCTTTCCCGAACTGATCACATGATAAGTCATTTCGTAAGAAAATTGCTTAATTTAAACCTTAATACTTTTTCATGAGCAGTAGCATATTTTCACTTAAATACTTACCAATTCAATGCATCATATAAATAATTATATTACCATTCAAGAAAACTCTCGATATTTTACCTTTCAAAGAACAACTTACGGATATGAGTACATCGTTTTCAGAAGCCCGAAGGCTAAACTTAATCTCATGAGAGCTAAACAGATAGTAAACACGAAAGTCCACAACAAATACTGAACTTCGGTTTACTTGGGTAATTTGCCGTCAATTCATCCTTTACATTTGTAATGCCATAACCCAGTTATGGTCTTATCCATCAATTCATCCTTTGGCACAAAATGATTGTACTCAATCCCGCATTCAATCCAAACTGGGTATTAAATTCGATAATACATTTCCAATAATAATTCAATTCCATGTGTTCTATTACCCTTATTATTTTCCATATTTATCCCGTTGAATTTCTCGAAAATTCGATTGATTTTCAGAGGTACACTTTTAGTGTACAAATCCGGGTCCGTCAATTCATATTCATGTGCGCACATTTCCATTTCAAAGAGCACACAACCGCGAACCTTACACATACAGCGGGATTACCAGTCCAGGCTAAATCCCCTGTAATATAAACTCAAAGAGTATTGTCGGGATTACCAATCCAGGCTAAATCCCCTGCAATGACAATTACTCTAATGAGCTTGGATCTGAATTACCAGTCCAGGCTAAATTCAAACCTTAATTCGGATTACCCGTCCGAGATAAATCCATTTTCCACATATTCATCGAGAGGGCTATATCAGGATAGGATCACCCATCTGGGCAAGATCCTTTTTTACAGTCAATTCATTTTCAGAGATCCATCGAATTTTTCCTTTCATGCAACCGGGATTTATTTTCCCTTTTTATCAAATATATCAATGTTTCATCAATTTTCATATAATGAACATTCAAATCATATTCACATCAATAACATACATTTCAAGCATTTAAGAATATAATTCAAGTTACACGAACTTACCGGGCTAAATTGTAGAAATACCAAAATTCAGGGACATTTTGGTAATTTTCCATTTTCCTCGAATTTCCACCTAATCTTGATCTAAATTAATATTTCATTCAATTTATTAATTTAAATAATAAAATAATTCATTTCATGCAATTTGGTCATTTTGACATTTTACAAAATTACCCTTAAAATTTTACTTTTATTCAATTTAGTCCCTGAACCTAAAACATGAAAATTAGCTATTTTAAAATAAACTCACATTGGCTGGATATTCACATATATTTTTCCTCCTCCACTCCATTCCACATCCTTGATATATACATAATACCAATATTTACTTGTTTATTCATAACAAGCTGTTCACTTGAGTCATAGTCACTAAATTAGTTATATATTAAGCTACAGAACTCTGAATTGAGATCCGCAAATTTTATCTGAAACTAGGCGCATATATCTTTTTACCATAAAATTTTTAGAATTTTTGGTTTATCCAATAAGTACATTTTATTCTTTAAAGTTTCCCCTATTTCACTAAAAATTAATTATCTCTTTGTACAGAATTGAGATATGTTCCCATTTGTTTCTATTGAAAATAGACTCATTCAGAATTTTAAACATATAAATTTAAGCCTCTAATTTTTTTATTAAATTTTTGAGATTTTCCATATTCAAAACAAGGGAACTCGAATTCATTCTGACCTTGTCTCACAAAATTTATTATATCTCATGATTTACAATTCCATTACTTACACCGGTTCTTCTATGAAAAACTAGAATTAATAAGCTTTAATTCCATTTTTTTATCCTCTAATTAGATTTCCATAATTTATGGCGATTTTTGAAAGTTAGCCTACTGTTGCTGTCCAAAACTGTTTTAGTGCAAGATGTTTATTACCATGTTTATAACACACTTATTTTCTTTCTCTACACTATTTCTCATCACTTTCTCTTATTTTCTCTTCACTAACATATCAAGAACATAGGAACATATATACGAAAATTTTACATTAACATCATTTCCATACTTTTTCAATAATATCAAACCTAAAATACATTAAAATCTTGATGTTCTTACCTTGTCATATTGATTTCAATCTTTAACTTGATTTTGTCTCTCCTCCAGCTTGTATTTCTAGAATCTAACTTGATATTCTTGCTCCCCATAGTCTCCTTGTTATCTTTCTCTCTTGATGGATATGGAAATTATTTTGATTTCTAGGTGAAAATGATGAGTATTTGGTGAAATGACTAAATTGTAAAGAAAAGAAAGTTTCTTTCTTTCTTTTCTCTTTATCGTTGGAATGCATGGGAGAAGATGATGATTCTTCATCTTTCCTTCCATATATATATATATACTAAATAAAATAATAAAATAGTAAAATATCATTTAAAAATCAAATTAAAATATTAATAAACTAATATTTATTTAATCTAAAATATCTTCAACATCATCATTATTTTCTAGATTTCTTTTCTTCTAATTGACCATTTTGCCCTTTAGATCTTTTAAAATTCCATCCTTAAGTCATCACTTAATTTGGTAAAATTATGATTTAGTCCTTCATAATTCTTCATCTATTCAATTTGGTCCCAATTCATCCATTTTCCTTAGTTTCTAGATTATTCCACCCTTAAAATATTTACACTATTGGTCCTTTAAATTTTTCATATTTACACTTTAACCCCTCAAATTTTGAGTATTTACTCTTGGGCAACAAAACTTTTCTCACTTTTGCAATTTAATCCTTTCTTGAACTAATATGTTATAATATACTTCCCAATGTTGACATAACTCCAAAATTTCCTCTTTTTGTCGCTTTATTTCCTTATTTTATTATATTAAAGATAATATCTTACTATAAAAATTTTTGGGGTATCACACCTATC
Source organism: Gossypium raimondii (assembly GCF_025698545.1). Taxonomy (NCBI): domain Eukaryota; kingdom Viridiplantae; phylum Streptophyta; class Magnoliopsida; order Malvales; family Malvaceae; genus Gossypium; species Gossypium raimondii. Next base: position 38,155,542 of record NC_068570.1, read on the forward strand.
TTGAGAAGTTATGAGTTCTTTAAGGACCCGTACACTTTTAATGATTTTTCTCTTGTAAAAATTTTAGGGACCTCTTGTTTATAGAAATTAAAGCTATTTTTAACAGATTTTTGTTTTTAATTTTCTCATGTTTCTAAAACTTTGTTAGAGTGAGCTTTTTTACTGTTAAGCAACTCAAGTTGCTTTTAATGATCCTCATGAGCTTTTGAAAGTAAATTATGCAAGTCTAAATTTTTCTTTTCAAAGTAATTAATAATTTCTTGCATTTTATTTACTTTCTCTTCAAGTTCATAATTGGTTTTTGAAAGTAAGTCATTTTCATTTCTCAATTTTGAAACATTTTTCTTATCTTTTGACATCATGACTTCAAATTCCAAACCTAATTCATCATAGACATGTTGCAGCTCATCAAAAGAATAATCATTTAAAGTAGATGAGTTAGAAGTTACTTTAATATTATCGATGGCCATAAGGCAAAGATTGGCTACTTCTTGATCTTCATTGTCCGATGAATCCTCATCACTCCAAGATGTAACATGAGCCTTAAGCTTTTGTTTGCTTGATCCTCTTCTTTTCCATTGAGGACACTCAAACTTGATGTGTCCCGGCTTCTTGCACTCATAGCATATGGTAGGGTCCTTATCTTTAGTACATTCATTCTTGAGTCTTTCCTTCTCTTGGAATTGTTTTCCTTTGTTGGACCTCATGAACCTTTTGAATCTTTTTGCAAATATTGTCATTTCTTCATTACCATCATTATTGCTAGAGTCTTTATCCTTCTCACAAGTTGTTGATTTGAATGCAACTCTCACTTTCTTTGGAACTTCTTTGATTTCCTTTGCATTATAGTTCATCTTCATTTCATACGTCAACAAAGAAGCAATGATTTCATCAAGGGAGAGTGAGTTGAGATCCATTGACTCTTCTATTTCCTTTACTTTAGGTTCCCAAGATGTTGGAAGGCTATGCAAAATCTTCTTTACCACTCCTTATTGGGATGTGTCTTCCCAAAAGCTTTAAGACCATTGATGATATGAGTGAAGCGATTGGACATCTCCTTGATTCGTTCTTTCGATTTTGCTTTAAAAAATTCATAATCAAGGGTGAGAAAACTTATCTTGGACTCCTTAACTCTATTTGTCCCTTCATGGGTGACTTCAAGTTTGTCCCAAATTTCTTTTGCATTGTCACACAAGGATACTCTACTGTACTCATTGGGACCAATAGCACAAAATAGATTGTGCATAGCCTTCGCATTTACTTACACCTTATTAATATCATTTTCATCTCATTCACTCTTTTCCTTTAGGACAACAACACCTTTGACCCTTTTTATTGGGATGGATGACCCATTAGTAACTATCTTCCAAACTTTATAGTCGTTGGCTTGGATGAATAACTTCATTCTTGTTCTCCAATATGAGTAGTTGGTGCCATTGAATATTAGAGGTCTCATGGTGGAATGCCTTTCTCCCAATATAGTGGAATTTTGCTCCAATTCCATGTAGGAAAATTCTTGACTTGTAGCTTCTATCTAGAATACCTTGAGGATCTTCTCTCTTGGTGGTAAAATAGTCTCTAGACTTCTAGCTCTAATACCAATTGATAGCTCGATAAAGCAAACCGAAAATGCCAATATGGGGTGAATTGACCTTTTAAAAAAATAGTGAAAGCAAACGTAAGAATGAAAAGAAAGAACACGAAGAATTTAGAGTAGTTCAGCCCCAATTGCCTACTCCATTACCTTAGCTTTCCACCACTAAAGATTGTTCCAAATTCACTAATTTGTTCAACCTTTGAGGAAAAGTTTTAACCTTACAACTCCTTAATATTTCTACCCCAAATCTTAAGTTTCAAAACCTCTCAAAGAGACACAAATGAGCAAACAAAGCAACAATCCTTAAAAGATAAAATTGTTTGCAAATTGAAGCTCAAATACAATGAGATACACTTGAGCAAAAGAAAAGAGATAAGGCTCACAAGTGTATGTAAGAAGAATATGAAAATTTAAGCTATAAAATTGTTTGATTAAAGATTTTTGCCTGAAAGTACTTTCTTGAATGTTGTAGGACTTTAAAAGATGATATTTATACACCCTAATAGATTTCCAGCCATTGAAGTTGTTGGTGAAGTTAATATAGTTGTTGGGGATGTAAAACCAGAGCATTTATTTCACCTGCAATTACGAGTATCGATACCTTCAAAAAGGGTATCGATAGTTTTTTTCATAAATGCTAATTTAGTGACCGTTGGAATGAAATAATCGATACTTCAAAAATATTTTATCGATACCTCCTGATATAGGTATCGATACCGGATCGATACTATGTAGGGTTTATGAGAAACATAATACAATTTTGGTATCATTTTTAAGAAAGATATCGATTATTTTCAAAAAGTATTGATACCAAAAACATGGTATCGATAATTTTTAGGGTTTTGAAAAAATGCCTTTTTGGTCTCAATTTTTCTAAGGGTATATATTATTTAAAAAAAATTATCGATACTTGTCTAAATGGTATCGATACTTTTTGGCATGTAACAATTCTGACTTGCTTGAAAATCATTTTGACGTGTTAAAATGATATTAACTTAATTGAGATCATTTTGACTTGGTTAAAATATTTTCACTTGATTTTAAAATTGTTTCAAAATTTTCTAAGAGTTTATTAAAAATATTCAAAGTTTTATTTTTAGAATTTTAGTTTAAAAATTATTTTGTCAATTTTAGCTTATATTTAAAAACACTTTTAATTTGTTATATAAAATCTTTTATCAAATAAAGCTTTGTTTAATAGATAACTCATTACAAGTTCCAAATATGAAAATTCTCATAAAAGAAAATGTGAAATTTAGATGGTCATATAGTGAAGGCGGGTGCTGCAGAAAAGACCTAAGACATAACTAATAAGTAAAACTTCAAAAGAGATTCAGCCACCTGAAACTGAAGAATAAAATAGTGAAAATAAGATATCTTGATAAGTTATGTCAATTTAAGGAAATGTTGAACCGATAACAAAAATGGTCTACAATTGGTTTGCATGCAATATTATTGTTGAAATAATTAAATAAAAGGAGAATCTTGAATAAATCTATTAAGAAACATAGATATGAAATAGATTGGTCAAAATAGAAAGACGCAACTGAAGTAAAATTAAATTCATAGAGTCTTTAGACCAGTAGTCAAAATATCTAAAGGTATAAAGCCGGTAATAGTACAAATGAAGTAGTTTTACAAAAGCGAAATAAAAATATAAACTTTTTCGCTAAGCTCGCATTGATTATGAAAAGATATAATATTCTTTTGTGGTGGATGCAATAACTTTTAGATATATTATTTTGACAATTCATAAAAGATTTAACTTGCGTCTAATGGTTGTTGTTACAACCTTTATGAATTACTATATAGTAAATTTATATTAAAATCCTTGAAGGATTTAGAATGCTAGAAGCATATTGATATTCTCAAGAAATTGGTCATTATATGAATTGAAATAATTTGAACATATGTGGTAAATTTGACTTAGTGAATAGTAGTTGAAGGAGGATTATAAAATGATCCAAAATACTTATTTATGTTTTTATAGAATAATCATGATTAAAGTTTGCTATGATTATTGTTGAAACTCTTGAAGAGATCAAAATATATTTCCCCGAAATTTTCCCTCACTCATGACTTTCAAAGGAATGGTGATATAGATGCTTAGCAAATACATTCAAATAGTCATTTGAAAAACTAGTATTCAAGATTGAATACGTAGAATATGAGAAAGCATGTGATGTTTTCGTGAGGAGGAGTAAATATGCGCTGTAGTCTTTCTCCCTTAACCGAGGTTTTGTCCCATTGGGTTTTCCTGGTAAGGGTTTTAATAAGGCAACATATTATGTGTATTATAGATATGCGTACTCTTTTTCCTTCATTAGGACTTTTTTCCCACAGGGGTTTTATCTTAGTAAGTTTTAACCAGACACATTATCTATCAATGGACATCCAAGGGGGAGTTTTATGAATATCTTATTAAATGGATGTCTGTCAAGATCAAGATAAGTTTTGATTTACTTTAAATCCAATAGTCATTTGAAGTAGATCTTTACTTCATTTATATTTCTTATGCCTATAAATATAGACTTTAGAGAAGCTTTGTAAATATTCCCATTGATTAATAAAATACGTTCTCTCATTCTCTTTGTTTTTACTTTCTGTCTTTCTATTTTATAACAAAAGATATAAATATTAAAAGCTAAAATTATGCCTTTAAATTTTTCATATCAATATATCATTACCTTAACTCCATATTTTTTGTGTACTCATAATTCCGGATACAACAAAGCTTAACTCGGTCACAACGTTAAAATGATGATTAATTTGGCTCTGTTTGTTTCAATGTAAAAGTTTTTACAAAAAATATTTTCAGCTTTTTCCGATGTTTGTTTCATGTAAAATAGGATGATCAACATAAATTATCCCCTTATTATTGTAAAATGTCTTACCAAATTTTTTTCCGTAATACATTTTCCAAACTGATAAGGCTCTATTTACTGAAACGCCCCCATTCCTGACCCGAGCATTATGTCAAAGCACCAGGATGTTACATTCTCTACTACATTCCTCACCTATCAAATATTTTCTTATAAACTTTCATAACTTTTCAATTTAGTCTCTTTTTGTCATAAAAGTTCAATATTCACTAATTAATCATATTAAATCAATTTTCTTTCTTGTTACACTTTATTCGTTTAATTTATCTTAATACCTTGTTTCACATATCAAATATCTATGTATTTTAGTTCTATTATTTCATCTACATTATTTTTCAAGTTTAACAATTTAGTTCTTGTCATCATAAAAATTTCATATTTTTCCACAATTTCACTTTTACAATACTTTATGCATATTTCATCATGTCATAACACATTCATTAAACTTTTATCATAATTTCCTTATTCACATATTAAATTGTTTCACACTTAAACTTTTGTACATTTTTAATTTAGTCTTTATTGTCATGTAATTTATTTTTCAACATATAAGCACTTTAATCAAATAATTCATTATAATATCTTATTTCACGAGAAAAATTTTCATGCATATCACTTCTCTTATTTCAATTATAAATTTCACAAAGTTTACAATTTAATCCTTAACATCATGAAGATTCATTATTTAGTATAATTTACCTTAACATCACTTTGTAATCAATTAACTACTTATTATAAATCTCAAATGTATGTTTGTTTCATTGAAAACTTTTATGAAATATTTTCAAGAAATTTGCCAAATAACAGAAAATATTTTACACAAATTCATCTAAACATAAAAAATATTAATTTTTAAATAAAACACACAGAACCTAAATAAAAATAATGCATTAAATATATATATATATATATATATATATCTAAAATGGATCCTATCATAAATTATAATCAATTTTTTTATACATATGGATTTCCTTTTCTTGAGAAAGAGAAGAATCATTATTTATATAATCCTATCTTTTCCTTCCTTTATAGTTTTTCCTTACAAAGTCATGTTGTTACATTTGATATCATCCTTCTGAATATAAGTGTAAGCTCTTCTGTATTTTCTGTTTGTCAATATATATATATTTCCATTCTCGCTTATGACCTGCATTGGTCTTGAAGAATACCCAGCAAGTAAACGTGACTAATGTTGATGGAGGAGAATCACCTTCAAGGCTTGAGGTTTGTGCTTTCTCTTGTCTTGTTCATTGGAATTATCAATGGAGCTTAGAATTTTTTTTAATTTAATTACATGTATCATTCACTTAGGATGAGTTTGGATAGACGATGCGTTTATTTGCGGTTAATGTAAAAATAACGCGGTAAGATTAGATATTGTAGCGATACTATAGCGTGAGATAAAAATAAGCTAACCACATTGCACCTCATTGCACCGCACTGCATATCCAAACTCACACTTAATTTTTGTGAAAATAAAATCCGAGAAAATTGAGTAGAATAATTGTTTGTTGGATTTTAGGATTTGGATCTCTAATCTCTTGAAATAGGATGCTCACAGTTTGTGATTATAATTATAATTTGTTCCCTATAAATAAACTCTTTTTACTTTGTGTTTAATGTTCGTACTTTAACTTTATAACAAGTAATTTGCTATCAGCAATGTTAATCTAAATATTTTATTCAACTGAACTGCCTGTCATGAAATTAAGGCTTCATACTTGTGCCAAAAATGATATATATGATCCAAATGTGTTTAAACACAATTTCTTTTTCAAATTTCTTTTTTAAATTAAAAGTTATTTTCTCTTTCCACGTGTTATAATGTATAATTTTCTCTTTTATTGAATTTAAAACATAAGATAATGAAAATTTTTAATATATGCCATAGTATTGTGTTATATTTATTGACTATAAGCATAAATTCATAAAAGTTGTGTCGTGGTCAAATTCAGTTGAGCTTTTTCTATATATGCAAAATCCGGGTGAGCTTTAGTGTGTGTTTTATTATTAAATCTTAATTTGTAAATAATGATATTTTATTCTTATTTCTAAAAATAATATTATTTATCAAGAAATTTGAAAGTCAACTCAACATTAACTTCATTTCTCTTTCATTTTTCTTTATATATATCTATATATTAAATGGTGAGAGATTATCTACACAAGTAATTTTATATATTTTTGTATGATTATTATTTTAATGATTTAATTATCATATTTTATATTTTATTCATATAGATCATGTATGCCAAATTTGACGTAAATTAAAATTTTTGATTTTTATTTTATATAAAAACTTTCAATTATTTAATAAATATTAATATATACAATATTTTAGATCAATATGATAAAGATATCGAATTAGTTTAAAATTTTACAAGAATGATAAGTATAATTATATTGATAAATGATTGAATTTTTATTAAAACAAAACTAAACCAAAAATTATGAAAACACGTGTAAAACATATTTTCATAAAACCAAAAACCATAAATTAAAATTTGATGATAAAAATTTTATATTTAAATTTGGAAATATTTTTAGATAATTAAAATAAATAAGATAAATAGTGGGATGTAAACTCATAAAATATTATTATATTTGGCTGGCTTTAATTTTTGAGTAAAAATATTTTATAATTTTGATACCGATACATATTTATATGGAAATAAATTATATTAGAATCATTCTAAAAGTATAGTTTTATGTACCAATAAAATAGTGTCACGTTATCAAATTTTAAAGATAATAAAGTATTATTATACACTCATCTATATCTAATATCTTCTTCAACTTAATTTAAATTTAATTAAATCACATAAAGTAATTAATTTTTAATTATAAACAAATCTTTTCTACTTTTACAAATTTTAATCATTTTTTCATAAGCTAATATTTTTTATTTTGTGCAACCAATTTATTTAAAAAATTAGTAATTTTTGTGTAATTTTTTCCATGTCATTGACATATAATTTTGGTAATTATTTTACCATGAACATCAAACCCAAAACCCTAAACCTTGAACTCAAACCCTAAATCATAAATCTTAAACCTTAAATCTTGAGTTTCAGGGTTTGGGTTCAAGATTTAAGTTTAAGGTTTAGGTTCGGATTTTGGGTTCAAGGTTTAAGGTTTGGAGTTATGGGTTACAAGTTCGGGGTTTTGGGGTCCATGGTTCTTGTTTAGGGTTTAAAGGTTCAAAGTTACGGGTTTGACATTTGAGTTTATGGTTTTGGGTTCAAGGTTCGTGATTTTAGATTTAGGGTTTGGGGTTTTGGGCTTGGGGTTTAGGATAAAAAATTACCAAAATTATGTGTCAGTCACATGGAAAAAATGGTTGAAATGTTATTAAATAATTGGAAAGGGACTATGAATAATGTGGTGAGAAGGATCCATCAAATAATTTCTTTATGGATGAGTATATAATAATAATTTTGTCTTTAAAAGTTGATGATATGACAAAATTTTATTGGTGCCTAAAAACTTTAGTTTTTAGGATCATCCTAATGTGTTATTCCTTATTTTTATCATATTATACACATAATTGCTCATATATAAATAGGGAATAACTTACGTTAGGATGATCCATAATAACTTACATAATTGCTCATATATAAAAGCTAAAGTTTTTAGGCACCAATAAAATTTTATCACATCATCAAATTTTAAAGACAAAATTATTATTATACACACACATAAAGAAATTATTTGATGGACCCTTCCCACCACATTATTCATAGTCCCTTTCCAATTATTTAATAACATTTTAACAATTTTTTTATCCTAAACCTCAAACCCCAAATCTAAAATCATGAGCCTTGAACCCAAAACCTAAAACCTAGAACCTATAACCCTAAACTCAAACATCAAACCCTTAAACCTTAAACAAGAACCCTGAACCCCGAACTCGTAACTAGTAATCCTAAACCCTTAAACCTTAAACCTAAACCTCGAACCCTTGGACCTTGAACCCAAAACTTGAACCCAAACCTTAAACCTTAAATCCGAACCCAAACCCTGAACCTCAGAGTTTAGGGTTTAAGGTTTAAGATTCAAGGTTCGGGGTTCTGGATTTGAGGTTCATGATAAAATAATTACCAAAATTATGTGTCGATGACATAGAAAAATTACACTAAAATTACTATTTTTTTTAAAAAAAATTGGTTGCACAAAAATAGAAAATATTAACTTATGAAAAAAAATGATTAAAATTTGAAAAAGAAGAAAAGATTTGTTTATAATTTAAAAAATTAATTATTTTAAGTAATTTAATTAAATATAAATTAAGTTAAAAAGATATTAGATAAAAATGAGTGCGTAATAATACTTTGTTATCCTAATATAATTTATTCCTAAAAATAAACTCATTTTGTGAATTTTGTGAAAAGAATAGGATGATTTACAACAATAAAAGAAGATTTATATGTTTACTTGCAACAAACGTGGATGAAAGAGATTATACGAAGTTTAAAAATGGTAAATATTTTATTTTTAAAGTTAAAAATAGAGATGGTGGCAAAAAACAGATAATTCTGCAATAAGAAAAACTTATATTTATTTTTTCGATACTGTTTAAATAGAAAAATGTAAAAGATATTTGAAAAAAGTGAAAATGAAAAAGAAAATTAGAATTAACATAAAGGGCTGAATTTACTTGTGTACTTATGTAATCTTTAGTTTTGGTTTTAAACTACATGTATCATTTTTGTTTTAATATTTTGTGTTTTTTAATCATCCAAAATTCCTACAAATTATTTAACATAAATTGCTATTATTGAAATTGGATCAGATAAATTAATTAAATTAAATCGACCAAAAGTTAATTGATATAGGTCTAAATAGAGGAATCCAACTAATCTTTCAACCAATTATTCGATAAAAACTTATACTTGAATGAATTTTATAAAATATTTAATATTTAATTATTATTCAAACCACAATTTAATTAATTAATGAAAAATCGATGGTCTTAGCGGTTTATTAATAAAACATTGTAATAAACCAGTCTATTTCATGTTTTCATTTTTATATTTATCTTCGTTGCTTGTCTTTTATTCACCTTTTATATATTTACTTTTTCCGGACATTTCTTTATTTACTTAGCTTATACTTGTTTACTCATATTAATAATTTTAATTAATTAGTTATTTTAATTTATTATGTTGAAATTTATTTTATACTTTTGTGAATTTATATTGGTATAATGAATATTAGTTATAATTTTTAAATGTTAATAGATTAAAACAACTTTAAAAATTACAAATTATTATAAACAAAAATAATAGATAAAAGATGGATATGAGAATATGAGAATTTATATTGCATTCTATATTTTTCATCATATTTACAAGTAGCATACTTCTCTTTCTATATATAGGAGATTAGACTCTTCATATTCTAATACATAAATAGGAAAGGGTTACAAGAAGATGAAATGTTTAAAGAAGATGAAATGTTAAAGGTTAAATAAGATGAAAGGTGAAAGGTTGAACATCCACTTAATAACATTCATAATACTCCTCCTTGGATGTTCATTGTATAAAGGATATGTCTAGTTAAAAACCTTACTAGGAAAAGCTCTGAGGGAGAAAAACCTAGTGAAGGAAAAAAGAGTACATAATCCTTTGATACACAGTATGTCACAACCTTAAAAGAAAATGTAGTGCGAATTTATTCCCCCATGTAAGCATCACTTAAGATCTTTGAAACGACGCGATCCAATGTTGAAAATTAACTTCTCAAATGTAGCAGTAAGGAGCTCATTAGTAAAAAGATTTACCAAATTCTCACTTGAACGAATTTGTCGAACAATTATATCTCCATTCTTTTGTAGATCATGAGTGAAGAAAATTTTTGGTGATATATGTTTTGTTCTATCATCCTTAATATATCCTTCCTTAATTTGTGCAATGCAAGCTGTATTATCTTCATAGGAGACTATTAGGGCTTTTTTTCAGAGCATAAACCATAATCTTTTCGTATATGATGAATTATAGACCTTAGCCATACATATTCACGACTAGCCTCATGGATTGCTAAAATCTTAGCATGATTAGAAGAAGTAGCAGCAATTGTTTGTTTCATAGAATGCTAAGAAATTGCAGTACCACCATATGTGAAAACATAACCAGTTTGTGATTGGGCATTATGAAGATCAAATAAGTACTCTGCATCTGCAAAACCAACCAATTTTGTTTTTGGTAGGTAAGGGGGAAATAAACCCATATCTCTTGTACCTTGAAGATAATGAAAAATATGATTAGCCCTATTCCAATATCTTCGAGTTGGATAAGAGCTAAGTCTTGCTAATAAGTTGATAACAAATGATATATTAGGTCGTATATGACTAACAAGATACATCAATGAATCAATAGCACTTAAATATGGTACTTCAAGACCAAGAACTCTTCATCATTTTCCCGAGGACGGAAAGGATCTTTATTTACATCAAGTGACCTAACAAGCATTAGGGTGCTCAATGGATGTGCGTTATGCATGTAAAATCTTCTTAGCACTTTTTCTATATATGTTGTTTGATGCATAAGGATTTCATTCTTTAGGTGCTCAATTTGTAAGCCTAGAAAAATCTTGTCTTTCTAAGGTCTTTCATTTAAAAATTTTTTAAGCACTCCATTGTCACTAAAATTTCTTTAGGAGTCCCAATGATATTTAAATCATCAACATACATAGCAATTATAACAAATCTTGTTCCAAACTTCTTTATAAAAATGCATGGGGAATTGAGATCATTATTATAGTCTTTCCTCAATGAGTACTCACTAAGGCGATTACACCACATGCCCCCAGATTGTTTCAATCCATAAAGGGATCTATTTAATTTGATTGAGTAATGTTCTTGAAAACATGAATTAGCTGCTTTTGGCAGTTTAAAACCTTCTAGAAGTTTCATGTAAATGTTATTACCAAGTAGGTCATATAAATAGGCTGTAACTACATCCATTAGGCATAAATCAAACCCTTCTCTTATTGCTAGACTAATCAAGAACCTAAACATAGTTGCATTCACCACAAGAGAGTATGTATCTTCACAGACTAATCAATACGAAGTCTTTGTGAAAATCCTTGTTGTCACATGTGAATATGATATGCGAATTGTGCAAGTATACATGTCGGATCAAGTAATAAAGTGATAAGTAAGATCGTCTCCACAGGGATCAAATTAGGTATAAAAGTGGTCAAGTTATTATAATGAATTATGATTAATGTTATGACAAAAAAAAGATAAGTATGCAGTGGTAATTTAAAGGAATAATAATTTGTGCTAAATGTGTACTTACTAATATTGAAAAATGCTAAGGCAAAGCAAGAGTAAAAATGCAATGGAAATTACAAGAATAACTACGAGAATAATATGTAACAAATAAGTAAAAAACTAAATATGTTATGGAAAGATGCTACGTTAAAGGATAGAGGATATACGATGTTGATTTGAAAGGTCGGTATTACTAAGAATCTACCCTTTCTATAAATAATGCCTCAGCAAAATCATACTCAATATACTGCTTAGAAGAGTTCTAAAGTGGTCTGTTTCTTTTAAGAGCAAAAACCTCAAGTTACCTTGCCTTAAGCGATATATGTCTATAAGCCTTTAGCATGGTATCCTACACTGTTTTCTTTTCTTTCTATATGAACACTGCTCTATGTCTAGAGTCTACTACAAGTATTGGTCGTGTACTTGCTCATATCATTCAATTTCAGTCCAACTAATCTAACCTTTTCAGAATTAGATTAGTTTATGGGCATGCTGCACAGTTATCTATGTCTACGGATTGCACGCATACAATTTAAAAATAAAAACAATTGAATGAAACAGTAAATTAATTCAGATCTATGCTTCAACCATTAAAGAAAATAAAGGTTTCATCATGTAATCCCAACCCTATGAGATTTAACTCATGGGTTGGTGAATAAAATCCAGATTCAAAATAACATTCAACATCATTTCCCTTAAATCAGATCACTAAACAAAAAATAAATGATAAAAGGTAGAACTTAGGAAGATAGCTTTCGCCTGTCCAGCCTACAACTCTGGCTACGAAATGTCTTCCGGTGACCAGGAGGGACTGCATTCATCTTTCCCTTTTCGTCTCTCCCCTTGTCGCAATCTCTACCCTCTATTTTTGCCCATGATCTTATGGTCCCATGATTTTTTCCTCCTTTTAGGCTAATTTTTTTATTACATGTAAAGCAGGGCTAATAACGATTAAGTGTTGATTGGGTCTCTTCTTGGCATTGCCACGACATTCGTGTTGGAAAATTGTCTAGCCTTTTGCCATGACAAACCTTCAACCATTTATTCCTTTTTCTTCATTTTGCACCTACCACTCAATCAATAAACAATTCCTTCCCACAAACAACAAAGTAACATATAATAACATTTAAGCACAATCCAAGCTCTTCAATGTAACTTCCTAAAAACATTAATGGAAAATCCTAAAATGCAACTAAACTCACGTAAATACAAGAAATTAATCAAGTCTAAAGGTATAAAATATAAATTTTTTCAATAGTTATCACACCCCCAAACCTGAGTTATTGCTTATCCTCAAGCAAGATATGCATGAATGCAAGAATTTTCTATCGCACATAACCACCTTAAACTGCCAGTCTACTCAAAGAATAATATATACATTAGTTCTTAGCAATGTTCTTTCTCCAAAAAACTTGTTCAAGTGTCTGACGTTTGCTTAACAAAGGTAGTGCAGAAAATTTCATCCGAAAAACAAAATTTCCTAAGTGTTCATGTGTACTTTCTGGCCATAGCAAGCATCTCCTAATTTACTTAGTTTATTTGTTACTTAAATTTAAGTTGCTCTAAGCCTACTCAAAATGTATATATATTATTCATATATAATTTTTAAACTAATGTAGGGGATTTTTCTATCAACTCAAATTTCATTTTGTCAACTTCAATCCCTTACTACAATATCTTATGACCTAGCACAATACCTTCACAAACCATGAAGTAGCATTTCTCCCAATTTAAAATAAGATTTGTTTCTTTACAACGGCATAGAACCAATTCTAGATTTTCCTAACAGTCCTCGAAATCATTACCAAATATAGAGAAATTATCCATGACTTCAAGAAAGTTTTCCACAATGTCAGAGAATATTGCCATCATACAATGCTAAAATGTTGTCGAGGCATTACATAACCTGAATGGCATTCATCTATATGCAAAAGTTTCATATGGACAAGTGAAAGTGGTCTTCTCTTGGTCATTGGGAGCTATGGCAATCTGGTTATACCTTGAATTACCATCCAAGAAGTAGTAGAAAACTTTCCTAACTAATCTAACCAACATTTGATTGATGAAAGGTAGGGGAAAATGGTCCTTCTGAGTTGCCTTGTTAAGCTTGCGATACTCCATGCATACTCTCCATCCCGTGACAGTTTGAGCTGGAATAACCTTGTCATTATCATTACTGATCACTGTAACACCTCCTTTCTTGGGTACACATTGTGCATGACTCACCCATGAGCTGTTAGAGATCGAGTAAATAATACTAGCATCGAGCAACTTGATGATCTCTTTCTTAACAACTTCCTTCATGATTTGATTCAACCTCCTCTACTGTTTAATAGAATTGTTATGGAAATCCTCCAATAAAATTTTATGCATACAAATAGTAGGGTTGATTCCCTTAATGTCGATAATTTTTCATCTCAATGACTTCTTAGATCGTCGGAGTACTTCCAACAACCTTACCTCTTGATCGGGTGTCAACTCGGCAGAAATAACTACTAAAAAGTGTTATTTTCTCCCAAATAAACGTATTTTAAATGCTGCGGCAAATGCTTCAACTCCAGTGTGGGAGGTTCCCCTATAGGAGATTTAAGAGGCTTGAAAGAGTGATCTGATAAATCTAAGGATTCAAACTTCTTCCCTAGTATATCCACAAGTTGCTTGGCTTCCGCAAGTTCACCAAGGTCCTCAAAAATTATTACATCACTTTACTCAAGTAAGTCTTCATCACTATCAAAATTACTGTGGAAAAATCTTGTGAACTCTTCCTCCACTACTATTTCTATCAAATCAATGGCTTGACATTCTTCATTCTCATCAGAACATTTGAAGGAATCGAATACATTGAATGTGATCTGCTGTTCATTTACCCTTATGGTCAGTTACCTTTCTGCACATCAATTAAAGTCCCGCCTGTAGCAAGAAAAGGTCTTCCAAGAATAATTGGCACATCATGGTCAGCTTCACATTCTAAAATAAGATAATTTATAGAAAAAATAAATTTATCTACCCTTACCCACACGTCTTTAATTTTACCTTCTAGATGTGCATAGGATCAATCAGCCAGTTGTAACGTAACTGTAGTAGGTCTTGCTTTCTCAATTCCTAGCTTCCTGAAAATAGACATAGGCCTTATATTTATACTTGCTCCTAAATCACATAATGTCTTACCAACATAATGAGTTCCTATTGAACATGGGATAGTGAAACTCCCTGGGTCCTTCAACTTTGGAGGTAATTTATTCATCGACATTGTTGTGTACCCTTTAATGAGAGCAACAGTCTCAAAATCTCCCAATATGTGCTTCTTTGATTGTATATCTTTCATAAATTTCACATAATTAGGCATTTACTCCAAAGCTTTAACTAGTCATATATTGATGTAAAGTTGGTTTAGGACATTTAGAAATCTTTTAAATTAAGTCTCTTGTTTACAATTCTGAAATTGTTGAGGAAATGGTTGAGGTGGTCGTCCTTCAGGCTACTGACGCTGTTTTGTCGTAGTATTTCCATCAGCAAGATATCTAGTATTTTTGCAACATTCTTTTTTTTAGCCTTTCTAGACGCAATGTGATTTTCAAATGTTTCTGGAATATTTTCGTAGTTGCAATATGATTTTCCCTCTTCTGCAATGGCATCTTTAATAATTTTATTCAACTGAGTTCCACTTCTGAGAGTGATTTCCTAGCAATGCTCCTTCCCTTATGATATCAAATTCTTGGTATCACTTGGCAGAGCTCCTTGAGGTCTCAAATTTAAAGCATTTGTTATCTGGCCCCTTTGATTCTCAAAAGCTCGAAGGGATGAGCTTGACTTTGAATTACAACATCATTCTTGGCCATATATTATTTCAATAAAGCTTCAATAGATGATGAAGACGATGAAGTTGGTGTCTGACCTTGTTGGACATTTTGCCTTGGCATAGGCTGAGTATAACCAGGAGGTGCACTGATGGCATTCTGTCTTGCAGCATCATGAAAATTCCTTGCTCCTTGATTATTCCAACTAATGTTCAGATGTTACTTCCACATTGGATTATATGTGTTGGAATAAGGGTTGTTATTCCAATTGAAATTACCCATGTAGCACAGAGATGCTAGGTTCAATGGGCATTCATCAAACACATGGTCTTCAATATAATAAACACATACTGGCTCGACTAATTTCATCTCCTGAACTACAGTTGGTCTCTTCATTGTCTTGATCATATTAGTTGAAGATGATACTTGAGCAGCTAATGAAGTGATTGCATCAAGTTCCACGGTGCCAGTAGCTCTCTTGCCAATCCCAACTCACGTGGTAGGATATTAATAATCATTGTTGGCAATCCATTCCAAAATCTCATAAGCTTCATTCTAAGATTTATCCAACAAAGTACCATTGGTAGAAGCATCAACTACAATCCTTGTATTTGCATTCAACCCATTATAAAACATCTCCATCTGAGTCCAGTGCTGAAACCCATGCATCAGACATTTTCGTAGTAATTCTTTAAATCTTTCCTAAGCTTCGTACAGTTCTTCATCTTCTGATTGTCGAAAAACATGATGTAATTTCTAAGCTTGGCATTCATGTTTGGTAGATTATACCGTAACAAAAACCTCAAGTAAAGATCATTCCATGATGCTACTGTCCCGACAGTAAAGTTTTTAGCCACACTCTTGCATGATCTCTCAAAGAATAAGGGAACAAGTTAAGCCGCAAGGCGTATTAAGGAACATCCTGTTGACGAAACGAGTCACAGACTTTCAGAAAAAGTCTTAAATGTAGTCTTGGATCTTTAGTTGGCGATCCACTAAACAGCCTTACAATTTGCAACATCTGAAACATTACTAGTTTCAATTCAAACTGCTGAGATTAAATGTGTGGTCTGACTATCTCTAGATCCAGATCATCAAAAATTGGCATAACATGCTCTCGAATTGGCCTGTCTCGGTCATCTATCATACGATGAATAGGAAGATCAACATCCTGACCATTTGGATTTAATGGATCATTTAGAGCAGCATCATTCCCGTCCCTAGCCATGCTACGCACTTCTCTTCTCCTTCTTCGTAAAGTTCTCTCAATCTTTAGGTCAAAAGGATACTTTTCGTTAGTAGGAATGCCTCTACTTATGCACTAATGCCAAACCTGTAGAAATTAAAAACAACTAAATTAAGTAAAATGAATGAAATTAAGTAAAATAACCGAACCAACTTTCACCAAATTGGCGATCCCCGGTAACAGCGCCAAAAACTTATCATGTGTGAGTATGATATGTGAATTGTGCAAGTATACACGTCAGATCAAGTGCTAAAGTGATAAGTAAAATTGTCTTCACATGGATTGGATTAGGTATAAAAGTGGTTAAGTTATTATAACAAATTATGTTTAAGGTTATGGCAAAACAAAAATAAGTATGTAGTGGTAATTTAAAGGAATAATAATGTGTGCTAAATGTGTACTGACTAGTACTGAAAAATGCTAAGGCAAAGAAAGAGTAAAAATGCAATGAAAATTATGAGAATCACTACGAGAATAATATGTAACGAACAAGTAAAAAACTAAATATGTTATGGTAAGATGCTACGTTAAAGGATAGAGGATATACGATGTTGATTTGGAAGGTCGAGATTACTAAGAATCTACACTTTCTATCAATAATGTGCCAGCAAAATCATACTTAATCTACTGTTCAGAAGAGTTCTAAAGTGGTCTATTTCTTTCTAGAGCAAAAACCTCAAGTTACCTTACTTTAAGCGATATATGTCTATAGGCCTTTAGCATGGTATCCTGCACTATTTTGTTTTCTTTCCATATGAACGCTGCTTTATGTCTAGAAGTATCAGTCGAGTACTTGGTCATATCATTCAATTTCGGTCCAAGTAATCCAATTTTTTTAGAATTAGATTAGTTTATGGGAATTCTGCATAGCCATCTATGTTTAGGGATTGCACGCATACAATTTAAAAATGAAAAAAATTGAATGAAACATTAAATTAATTTAGATCTATGCTTCAACCAGTAATGAAAATAAAGGTTTCATCCTGTAATCCCAATCCTATATGATTTAATTCGGGCTGGTGAATAAAATCCAGATTCAAAGTAGTATTCAACATCGTTTCCCTTAAATCAGATGACTAAACAACAAATAAATAATAAAAGGTAGAACTTAGGAAGATAGCTTTCACTTGTCCAGTCCACAACTCCGGCTACGAAATGTCTTCCGATGACTAGGAGGGACTGCGTTCGTCTTCCCCTTTGTCTCTGCCTTTGTTGCAACCTCTACCCTCTATTTTTGTCTAAGGATTTCTCTTTCCAATCGTCTCATCAATCGTCTATGTTTTTTACTCTTTCTTATTGGGTTTTATACCTCTCTCCCTTTAGAGTAGGCCCATGATCCCATGATCTCATGGTCTTATAATCTCATAATCTTATGATCCCATGATTTTTTCCTCTTTTTTAGGTTGATTTTTTTGGTACATGTACAACAGGACTGATAATGGTTAAGTGTTGACTAGGTCTTTTCTTGGCATTGCCACAACATTCGTGTTGGCAAACTATCCAGCCTTTTGCCTTGACAAACCTTAAATCCTTTATTCCTTTTTCCTCATTCTGCACCTACCACTCAATCAACAAACAAATCCTTCCCAAAAACAACAAAGTAACCTATAATAACATTTAAGCACAGCCCAAGCTCCTTAATTTAATTTCCTAAAAACAATAATGGAAAATCCTAAAATGCAACTAAACTCACCTAAGTACAGACAATTAACCAAGTCTAAAGGCATAAAATATAAATCTTTTCAAGAGTTATCACTTGTGCAACCAAATGCACTTTATATCTCACAATTTCTCATTCTTTTATTTCTCTTTCTTAGAGAAACCCATTTATATCCCACAGGTTTTACACCTTCAGGAGTACGAACTACATGCCCGAATAGATCTCTCTTCGTAAGAGATTTTAACCTCGCCTCAATTGTTTCTTTTCATTTTGGCCAATAGCCTCTTTGTCTACATTCTTCAATTCATATTGGTTCATGATCCACATTGTCATTCAAAATATCTAGTGCTACATTGCATGCAAATATGTCTTCGACGTCGATTTGATTTCGGTTTCACTTAATTCTTGATATGATATAATTTGTTGAGATCTCTTCATTATCAGGTACCTAGGATTTTTCTTGAACTTCAGTCGTGTCTAAAATCTCTTCTGGATATCATTTTAAAGTCATTACTTCTTTGATCTGACTATCATCTATTTTTGTTCCATTTCTTTTTTGAGGATTATTATCTCTAGAATCGACTGGTCTACCATGCTTCAAACGTGTTTAGACTCACTAGCAGCTAGAGTTTGTCCTTCATGGACATCAATTTTGATTGGAGTATTTACAGCTGATATATATGTGATTTTGTCACTCTTGTTGGATCAATAAATGTGTCTGGCAATTGATTTGCTAAACTTTGCAAATGCATTATCCTTTGAACCTCCAATTCACATTGTTGCATACAATGATCAAGATGAGGCAACGATAATTCATTCTAATCTATTTCTTTTTCCAGCTGTTTATTTTCTACCCCTAACGTTGGAAAAACTAACTCATTAAAATGACAGTTAGCAAAGCGAGCCATAAATAAACTCCCCATTGATGGCTTGAGATATTTAATTATTGATGGGAATTCATATCAAACATATATTCCTAACTTCCTTTGATAACCCATCTTAGATCGTTTGTTGGAGCAATCGGAACAATACAGCACATCCAAAAATTCTCATACAGGAAATATTTGGTTCTTGACCAAAAACCATTTGTAACGGGGAGAACTTATGAAAACTCGTTGGCCTGACACGAATTATTGGTGCTGCATGTAGTATGACATGTCCCCAAGCAGAAATTGGAAGTTTTGACTTTATAAGTAATGGTCTTGCAATCAATTGAAGACGTTTGATTAATGATTCAGCAAGACCTTTTTGTGTATGATCATGTGCTATAAGATGTTCAACATTTACTCCAATAAACATACAAAAATCATTGAAAGCTTGGGAAGTAAATTCACCAGCATTGTCAAGATGAATTGTCTTGATAATGAAATTTGAAAAATGTGCTCGTAATTTGATCAACTGAGCAAGTAACCTTGCAAATGTCAGGTTGCAAGTTGATCACAATGATATATGCGACCATCTAATCGAAACATGGAGTGAAACCATAAAATATCTAAATGGTCCACACGGAGGGTGTATTGGTCCACATATATCTCTTTGTATCCATTCTAGAAAATTGTTAGATTCATAATTTATCTTGCCTGGTGATGGTCGAATGATTAATTTTCCTTGAGAGCAAGCATCACATGAAAAAGTATTAGCTTGAAGAATTTGTTGGCTCTTTAATGAATGTCCACATAAATTGTCAATAATTTTTTGCATAACAATTGAACTGGGATGGCCTAATCGGTCTTGCCAAATTATAAAGTCATCAATAAACTTCTGATTTATTATAGCATGTACTTCAATTGTACTAATTCTCATGTAGTAAAAACCAGATGAGAGTGCAGAAAATTTCTCCAAAATATTTTTATTACCTTGGATTATACTCGTAATTTGAAGATATTCATCATTCCGTTCACTTATTGTCTCAATATGATATCCATTATGGTTAATATCTTTAAAACTCAATAAATTTCTTTGAGATTTAGGAGAGTATAATGCATCATTAATTTGAAACTTAGTTCCTCTAGGTCACAATATATTTTCTCTTCCGAGCCTTCTATGATTTTGGTACTACCGGATATAGTACTCATACTAGCTTTTTGCAATGTCAAATGAGAAAAATATTTCTTATTCTTAATTATTGTATGAGTAGTTGCATTGTCTACTAAACATAAGTCTTCACCATTTATCGCTAATTGAATTTGAAAGGTATTCATATTCTTCAAAAAATAAAAATAAATGTCACATAGATTTTCAAAATATGTAAAATTTTCATAAATAATTTAAAACATAATATAATAACCATCTTGTTAATAACATAACAAACTTGCATAAAATTTTTTCTTTAAAACTATAATAATAAAATTAAAAGATCAATTATTCCCTTCAGGGGTGGTGAAGAAATCAACGACTTCCAAATGAGTTGTACGAACGATGCCATAATCATCTTTTTCATTTTCACAAACAAAATTAGTCTATATTTTCTTCCCTTTATCCTTCAATGATTGTTGAAATAGTTCCACAAGATGCTTTGGTGTACGAAAGGTACGGGACCAATGATTTCTACCTCTACAACAATAACACAAACTTTCCACTTTTCCAATTGTATTTTTATCATTCTTTCCATCCTTATGATCCCACTTCTAGTGCGTATTCCTGAAATGACCACCTCATTCATGTCCATGTCCTCGACCGCGACCACGACCACAGCCACAGCCATGTCCTTGACCACGACTACTAGTGTGGCCTTTATCCTTTCGGTTATATGATGTCACATTCGCTTTAGGGAATAGAGTAGAGCCAGCTGGACGTGACTCATGATTTTTCATTAACAGTTCTTTATTTTGTTCAACCACAAGAAGATAAGATATTAACTCAGAATATTTCTTAAAACCTTTTTCACAATACTGTGTCTACAGGACAACATTATTTGCGTGAAATTTGGAGTATGTTTTTTCTAACATATCATTATTAGTTATGTTCTCTTCACATAATTTCAATTGGGAAGTGATTCTAAACATTGCTGAGTTATATTCACTCACAGATTTAAAATCTTGTAATCTCAAATGCAACCAAACATAATGAGCTTTAGGAAGTATTACGATTTTTTGGTGGTCATATTTTTCTTTTAAACTATTCCAAATGACAAGTGGATCTTTAACAATCAAATATTCAGTCTTTAGTCCTTCATGGAGGTGATGACGAAGAAATATCATAGCTTTGGCCTTATCTTGACTAGCTGTTTCATTTCCTTCATTAATAGTTTCACCAAGGCCTTTTGCATCTAAGTGTATTTCAAAATCTAACATCCAAGATAAATAGTTCTTTCTAGTAATATCAACAGCCACAAATTCAAGTTTTGCAAGGTTCGGCATTGATGATATAACTACAATATAAATTTAATATAAATATAAGTAGTTCCTTAACAAACTTTCAAGTAAACATAAGTAATCCCTTAACAAAACTTTCAAGCATAACATATTAGGAAAAAAATATTCAAATGAATACAACAATTTAATCATCAAATAAATTACAAGTAATTTGACTATGTTAGAAGTTTTAAACAAATTACGGATTAGTGAACCCTTAGAAAAATGAAACAAGTTATAAACATAAGTAATTTTATCATGATGGACATCATGATAAAATGTATTACACACCTTGATCCAAACTAAACAAAAAAGCAAGGCTCTTGGATTAGTTTAAGCACTCTTGTTGATAACGTATTATAAATAAAAATAATAGATAAAAGATTGATATGAGAATATGAGTATTTCTATTGCATTCTATATTTTTCATCATATTTATAAGTAGCATACTTCTCTCTCTATATATAGGGAGATTAGACTCTTTATATTCTAATACATAAATAGGAAAGGGGTTACAAGAACATGAAAGGTTTAAGGAAGATGAAAGGTGGAAGGTTAAGGGAGATTAAAGGTGGAAGGTTGAACATCCTTGTAAAAGCATTCACAACACAAATAAATTCTTTTAAAAATATTAATAATTTTTAATATAAATAATGATAGTTTCATAACTATAGTTAGTTTTACAATAGTGACATTTAATTGTCACAAAGATACATTCCCTGTCATGTTAATTAACTGTTTATTCCAAGCATTAAATGCCTTGGTTAATATACTATTGTTATGTCTATTAATTGAGATATTTGTAGAGGTTCTTTGACTGATTGTGGTTCATTGGTAAAATGAATGTCTTTTAAAAGATTCAATGTTTATCTTATTATATGACGTAAAATTTACTTTTTCGAAAATATTGAAATATTAAATTTTATCTTTTAATTTGTAAGAATGTTAGGCAATGAAATGTTGGTATAACCAACCTTGAGACACTCAATAATTTAATCTACTTTTTTTTAAATTAATCAACTTAGCTTAAAAAAGTAATATAATTAGATTAAAATTTACTTGCAAACATTAGTTTAAAAGCAATTATACATTCAAGAAGTAAATAAAATTATAAATACTACTAATAAAGCATAACTAAAAAAAGTGTTTGACCTCTATTCGTTGATGAAGATAGTAGATTTCACTGTAATTCATGTAATTTCAAAACTTTTACAAATACCTTTCCAAAAGATTTCAAATATCCTTGTTTGAATTATATATATTTGGGTTTTTCTACAGAAAAAAACTTAAGTAAAAAAAACCATAAATGCTACTAACAAAGCAAAACCAAAAATGGTTTCTAACCTTTAATCATTGATGAAGACAGTGCTTATTTGGGACGATTTCAAACATTTGCATGGAAATGGAAATGCTTCCTATGCAATTCTTGCTTTGGTCTTCTCTCTCTCTTTTCTTTATTTTTGTAATCGATTTAATAGGTGATACGACATACGCACATTTCCCAAATGATTTCAATCTAAATTCATCCAACTATTGCAACAATCTCATTTTCCCCCTTTCATTATTGTTGAGTTGCCCCTTTTGAATATTTATCATTAGTCATTGGATATGAATTGAATTTCAATACCATTTAATAAGTAAGTGTAATAAATGAAAAAAAAAACACTCGTCTACTCTCTCGCATAGTTTTAGTCTATCCTCGTTGACACGTCTTTCTGTTTTAGTTTATTTTTGCAGTTTTGCTGGCTTTCTATTTTGAGGATTAAAGTGCGTCTGGATGTATGGTTCACTCTTAAACGAAAGAAGAAGGTTCAATTGGGAGATAGAACATATTATGCTCGGTTCCAATATGAAAAACTCATCCTTTTTTACTTTATCTGTGGTGAACTCGAACATGGGGAAAATTTTTGTCCAGTAAAGGTTCGGGTTGACCTATCCTAGGTCGTTTTCGGTTGGAATATCACTTTGCAAGCCTAAAAAAGGGAAGGGCCAACGAGAGTCAACAACAAGATGGTACGGATAGTCAGAATTTGAATATGGAAAGGGGGTCAATTTCACGTAATTCAGAGGATTTCATGCATAATTTGAGTGTTAATATCAATCCTAGATTTTAGGTTGCTAATGAGGAGATTATGCCTGGATTTAATGGGGTCTATAAGGAGGGTGTTTGGTAGAGTAGGTTTTAGGCCGCAGTCAATGGGCTTATGGGGTTAGGATTTAATGGTGAAAAACAGTCCTATTCAATCAGATGATGGGAAAAAAAGACAAAGGAATTTGGGAGAAACAAGCGTGTCAAGAGGCAATGATGATTTTTCGGCTGGCTCTGCTAGGCAGGGCAACCAGTCATTATGAAAATCTTCAGCTGGAACGTCTGTGGATTGGGGAACCCACGGGTAGTTCACCGTCTCAGGAATAAGCTGAGAGAAGTTAGTCCCCATATCCTGTTTCTTATGGAAACAAAAGTTAGTGCAAGAAAGATGGAAGGTATTCGAAGAAAATGTAGATTTCAAAATGGTATTTCCAAAATGGTATTTCCAAAATGATGATTCAAAAGGCGGATTATGTTCAGGTTGGAGGCAGCATGATATGGTTATCTTAAGAAGTTTTTCCCATCACCATATTGATGTGGAGATACATGAAGAACAAGATGGGCTATGTTGGCGAGTTGCTAGGTTTTATAGACACCCGTATGAACGATTAAGAGGTTGTACTTGGGATCGCTTTAGTCAGTTGGGTCAAGACCAAAGTCTACCATGGTTAGTGGTTGGCGATTTCAATGAAATAGATTTTTCTTTTGAGAAAAAGGGTGGCCGTATTCAGATGGAGAAACATATAAAAACATTTTGTTCTACATTGTTCAATTGTGACCTTACTGATTTGAGTTTTCTCAGGAAATGGTTCACTTGGAGAGGGGTAAATTTACCGAAAAAAATATTTGGGAATGACTTGACTATGGGGTTACCGACTCGGGGTGGTGGAGACAGTTTCCCAAATTTTCAGTTACTCATTTAATCCATTCCATCTCTGACCATTGCCCAATTCTAGTGAATACGATAGGATAGAAAATCAATTATTATGGGAATGGGCAATGAAAATTCCAATTTGATGCTGACTGTTGCTTGGAGGGTGACATTAAGACTGTGATTCGGGAGTATTGGAATTCAATTTTTGAAAATTTGCCTATGAAGTTAGAGGGTTTGGGAAATCAACTTCGCAATTGGCAATTTAGATTGAAGCGTGATCGTAAGGCCCACAAGAAAAGGCTTGAAGAAAGACTGAGAACATTACATGAAAAGAGAGACTGATGACAATCTTGCCGAATTGACAAATATTCAATTAGACTTAAATTTAGAGGTGTACAAGGGGTAAATGTTCTGGGCGCAAAAGGCGTAACTTAATTGACTATCTCTTGGGGATTGCAATACTACTTTATTCTATAATATGGCTATAGAGAGGACGTAATGCTATCAATGGTCTCGAGGATAATGAGGGGAGATGGGTTTTTGATGCTAATGGTGTCATACGTATAGCCACTAATTAGTTCTGATAATTATTCACGGCATCTAATGAAGGAGAGGCGACTCACATTTTTTATAATGTAAAGCGAAGTATCTCCGATGAAAAGAATGCTAAAATGTTGGAACCATTTACTGGGGAGGAAATTTGGCTTGCGGTTAAATGCATGGCTCCTCTTAAAGCTTATAGACTTGACGATTTCCCAACTTTGTTCTATCTGAGATATTGGCACATTTTGGGACCGGAGGTAACGTCCTATTGCCTAGTTGTGCTTCGAGGTTATGTAGCAGTTGAAGAAATCAATAGCACGTATATCGTCTTGATCCTTAAGGTCTGTAAACCAATGACTATTATGCAACTTAGACCTATTAGCCTTTGTAATGTTTTATACAAATTTATTGCTAAGGTTCTTGTTAATAGAATGAGTTCTTTTTTGAACTTCTGCATCCACGAGGAGCAAGGAGCTTTCATACCGGGTCGACAAGTCTATGATAATGTTTTGGTCACTTATGAGATATTTCACTTTTTGAAAACCAAAAGATAGGGTAATAAAGGAAGCTTTACTCTCAAATTGGATATGAGTAAGGCTTATAACAAGGTGGAGTGGGATTTCTTGGCTAAGATGATGTTAAAATTGGGTTTTCATACTGATTGGTTGGCCTAAATCATGCGGTGTGCTGCTTCGATAACTTATACTGTGGGAGTGAATAGGTTTAATAGTGAGTAGTTTGTGCCATCTAGGGGTATATGACAGGGTGACCCCTTCAATCATTATTTATTCTTAATATGTTTTGTAGGTTTTTCAACATTTTTGACTGAAGCTAAAGAAAAGAAATTGATATGGGGTATTTGAATCGGTAGAGGTTCGTTGGCAATTAACCATCTAATTTTTATGGATGACAATATTCTTTTTTGGGATGCTTCGAAAGAAGGTGCTGAAGAGGTCTATTATCTCATATCAGAATGTGAGAAAGCTTTAGGGTAGAAGGTTAATAATGAAAAGTCATTGCTGTATTTTGGGTCAAATGTCGATGAAAGCAATAAATACCTAGTTGGTAACATTTTGGGCATTCGGGGTTCATCTAACCTAGAAAAGTACCTAGGTTTGCCAATGATGGTAGTGAGAAATAAGAAACATGCTTTTTTGAATTATGTGGACAAATTTCATAGCAGAATTGAAAGCTTAAATTTGTGGTTTCTATCAATGAAGGGTAAAGAGACTTTAATTAAAATGGTGTTGCAAGCTCTTCAATTTATGCCATACAGTGTTTTCTTTTTCCAAAAACATTATGCACTAAGTTAGAAAACATGCTTAATCATTTTTGGTGGAGGAATACTAAATCATTGAAAGTTATTCATTGGAGCTCTTGGAGGATTTTATGTTTACCTAAGTTTGTTAGGGGCTTAGGTTTTTGCAATTTTTCCTTGTTTAATATATCTTTGTTTACTAAACAGTGCTGGTGTATTTGGACCAATCCAGATTGTCTTCTAGCCAAAGTTTTAAAAGCACGATATTATCCAAATAGTGAGTTTTTATCTACTAGGTTAGGATCTCACCCTTCCCTTACCTAGAAAAGCATTTTGTGTGCTAAAGGATTATTTGAAAAGGGACTCGAATGAAGAATTGGCAATGGAGATTTAGTGACATATGAAATGACTCTTGGATCCTTGGAGTTGGGGATGGTAGAATTAAATGTCTAAAAATCGATATCAGATACACTAAGGTGTCTCATTTAATTCATTCGAAAAGCTGTACTTAGAAAGAAGATGTCATTCGCGAGATCGCAAATGCTAACCAAGTTGATGTTATCTTGTCCATTCCACTAGCTCAGACAAAGCCATCCGATACTAGGATTTGGAGACTCGAAGGATCGGGGGTATATATAGCTAAAAGTGGCTACAAATTACTTCTACATGAGAAACTAAAGTTAGAGAGAGATCTCCCTACTCCTATAACATCACCTGCTACAAACTTTTTCTCAAACTTATGGGCATTACACATCCCACAAAAAATAAAGATTACATTGTGGAAAGTATACAATGATTTTATGCCTACATATATACTAATCTCCTTAACGCAACATCCTTAATCGTAGTGTTTGCCCGATGTGTTGGGATGGCTAGGAATCTGTAGATCACCTTCTGCAGTATTGCTTTGTTATGAGCCAAGTTCTGGATGCTCTGCATGTCATAGTGTACCCCGTGAATTGATTTGATCGAGAACTTGGAGAAATGATTAAGCATGTTTTCTAACTTGGCTATTTGGAGAAATGATAAAACAATTAGTTCACGTTTCGATATGGAAAATTGCATAGCTGGATGACAACCATCTTTCTAAGTTCTACCATTATTTCTTAATCTGTTCTCCTGGGAATTGATTTGATCGAAACGATGTTGGGTGTTATTTTGAACTTGAGTTTTAATTGCCAACCCATGAGCTAAATCTCATATGGTTGGGATTACAAAATGAAACTTTTATTTTCGTTAATGGCCGAAGCATAAATTTGATTTAATCTACTGTTTCAATCAATTGTTTTTATTTCCCAATTGTATACGTACATTCTCTGGTCAAGATGAATCTAATTCTGAAAAGGTTAGATTAGTTGGACTGGAATTGAATGATACAAGCGAGTATATGACCAAATACTTGCAGCAAACTCTAGACATAGAGCAACGCTTGTATAGAATGAAGACAAAATAGTGTAGGGTACCATGCTAAGGCCTATAGACACAGGCTGGGTAACTTGAGATATATCTCTCGAAAAAAGTAAGTCATTTTAGGTCTCTTCTGAGAAGTAGATTGAGTACGATTTTGCTGAGGCATTACTGAAAGTAATGGCAGATTCTTAGTAATCCCAACCTTCCAAATCAATATCTTAGACCCTTAATCCTTTGCCGTAGTATCTTTGCCATGGTATTCTTAGTTATTTATTTATCTGCTCACAAATTATTTACATAATTATTCTCGTAATTGCCAATGCATCTTTACTTTTGCTTTGCCTTAGCATTTTTCAGTATCACTCAATGTACGTTTTGCACACATCCTTACTACTTTAATTTACCACTGCTTACTTAACTTGGTTTTGCCATAACATTAGTCATAATTCGTTATAATAACTTGACCACTTTTATACCTAATCTGATCCATGTGGAGACGATCTCACTTATCACTTTATTACTTGATTCGACGTGTATACCTTCACAATTCACATACCATTTCACATGCGACATTAGCTTTGGGTTTCAAAACTCTCTATATTTCACTTCGATTTAGTACTGAAGCCACGCTCTCTTCTGGGTCTTTGTGGATCTCTTACAACTATCTTGTTTTAGTTTTCTGAGAGCTTTGCTGGTTCCATGGCTTGTAGTTTCTAGGGAGTTCTTATTTTCTGTCGTTTGGGGTTCTTGTTTTGATTTTGTGTGATTTTATTTTATGTTCTTTGTTTATTTTGGGGGTGCTGATTTCTTTTACGGTTTTGTTGTTTCCCGATGTCTTTGCTTTTGAGACACGATTGTGTTTTCTCTCCCGTTATTTATTAGATGCTAGCATTTTCTGTTTCAAAAAAAAAAAGTGTAATAATTCAAATTGCTTAATTGGAATTATCAGTAATCAACATTAATTTCATTCGAAAATTTTCTTTTGATAAATTTGATGAATAAGTAAAGATATTTTACATAAACCAAAATCCTATTTTAATTTAAATATAATGATAAATTTAGAAATTAATGTTTATATTTTTATCAATTTGATTTTTATTAGTTAAATTTGGTTTTAGTCTTTAAAAATAAAATGCTAATTAAAATATTAATTTTTAATGATGTTGGTGTGGCAACTCACATGATAGTATACGTGAGCTTTATGCTAACGTGTTATTATTTGTCTAATATGCTACACCAACAAATAATCTAAAAATTATAAATAAAATTAAAATAAAATTAATGTTCATAATTTTTTAAAGTAGTATGAAATATATATATATATATATATATATATATATATGAATTGCTATGCAAGTTACAATATTTAAAAAATTAATATTTTGATTAAAAAATAATTAAACTTTTTCAGAAGATAGATACTGGAAATTAATTTTTTAAAGGCTCAAAACTAAATTTAACAAAAAAAAAGTAAAAATAACAAAAGATAGAAATATTAAAATCTAAATTTATGCCTCTAAATTATTCATATCAATATATCATTACCTTACCTCCATATTTTTCGTGTACTCATAATTCTGGATCCAACGAAACTTAACTCGGCCACACCATTAAAATGATCATTAAAATAAAAAAATACATTATATATATATATATATATATATATATATAGGGGTGAACGTTTGGTTGAATTGAGTCGAATCGAGTGAAAAAAATTTCGAGTTAATCGAGTTTACGAGTCTTATTTTATCATCTTAACTCAATTTGAAATTTTTTTGAATTGAGTCAAGTGAAATAAAATTCGAGTCAAGTTGAATCAACTGAAATTGTTTGAGCTGAATTTAAAAAATTAAACATGATAAATAAAAATATTGTTATAGTATAACTAATTCCATGTTAGAGTACATAAATTTGAAACCATATATATTTGACAATTTTTCAAAGTAAAATAATAAAAATAAGATACTTGAGAATGATAATTTTGAATAATTAATTAGGTCTCAATATTATTATTTTAGAAATATTTTAAAATAATAATTTTTTTATATATTTTTTAGAATTTTTAGAATTTTTTTGTAATTTTGTTGAGAGACCAATTTGTATAATTTAAAAGTTGACAGAGACCAAAAGGGTATTTACTCCAATTTGTTATTCAAATTATTCGAGTTATCCTAATTGTGAAATTCAATTCAACTCGAACTCGAAACTAGAACCAAGTTATTCAAGTTGACTCGAATAGTTCAAATAACTCGAATAACTCGAAATTCAAACTTTTTTTCAATTTTTTCAAATCATATCGAGTTTTACTCAACTGTATATATATCTAAAACGGATCTCATCATAAATTATAATCATTTTTTTAATATAAAAACATGTGGATTTCCTTTATTTGCATAATCGTATCTTTTCATTCCTTTATAGTTTTTCCCTTACAAAGTCATGTTGTTACCTTCTTGCTTATGACTGTAAGCTCTTCTGTTTGTCAATATATATATATATATTTCCATTCTTGCTTATGACCTGCCTTGGTCTTGAAGAATACCCAGCAAGTAAACATGACTAATGTTGATGGAGGAGAATCACCTTCAAGGCTTGAGGTTTGTGCTTTCTCGTCTTGTTCATTGGAATTATCAATGGAGCTTAGAGTTATTTTTTTAAAATTTAATTACATGTATTATTCACTTAGTTTATTATGAAATGAAATAAGGGAAAATTGAATGCCATGATTGTTTGTTGGATTCTGGGATTTGGATCTCTCATTTCTTGGAATAGTATGCTCACAATTGGAGATTATTATTATAATTTGTTCCCTGTGAGTAAACTCTTCTTATTTTGTGTTTAGTGTTCATTCTTTAATTTTATAGCAAGTAATTTGCTCTTCAACAATATTAATCTAGATACTTGTGCCGAAAATGATATATATGGTCCAAATGTGTTTAAAACATAAAAGAATGTGTTTTTTTTCCAAATTTAATTTTTTAATTAAAAGTTTACTTCTTTTCTCTTTCCACAAATTATAATATTTTCTTCTCTATTATTGAATTTAAAACATAAGATAATGAAATTTTTAATATTTATGCCATAGTATTCTGTTATATTTATTGACTATTAGTATAAATTCAGTTGAGCTTTTTCTATATATGGAAAATCCGGCTGAGCTTTATGTGTTTTTATTATTAAATCTTAATTTCTAAATGATGGTATTTTTAATCTTATTTATAAAAGTAATATTATTTATCCAATTAAGAATATGAAAATTCAACTCAACATTAACTTCATTTCTCTTTCATTTTCTCTTTTATATATATACTAAATATGAAGAGATTCATTTACACTAGCAATTTTGTATATTTTATATATTTTAGACAATTATTATTTTAATTATTTTTATTCATATAAATCATGTATGTTAAATTTTACATAATTTAAAATTTTCTAATTATTTGTTTTATATAAAAACTTTAACCATTCAATAAATATTAATATATACAATATCTTATATGAATATGATAAAAATATCGAATTAATTTAAAATTTTACATGTATGATAAGTATAATTATATTGATAAATAATTTAATTTTTTATAGAAAAAACCAAACCTAAATATTGTGAAAAGCACATGTAAACCATATTTTCATAAAACCCAAAACCATAAATATTAAAATTTGATGATAAAAATTGTTATATTTTAAATTTGGAATTATTTTGGATAACTAAAATAAATAAGATCAATAGTGGGATGTAAACTCATAAAATATGATTATATTTGGCTGGCTTTAATTTTTGAGTAAAAATATTTTATAATTTTGATAACAATACATATTTATATATGAGCAATTATGCGTATAATATGATAAAATAAACTCATTTTTTGAATTTTGTGAAAAGGATTAGGATGGTTTACAACAATAAAAGAAGATTTATATTTGTTTACTTTCTTTATTTACTTTTTCCGGAACATTTCCTTTATTTACTTAGTTTATATTTGTTTTTCATATTAATAATTTTAATTAATCAGTTATTTTATTTGGTTATGTTGAAATTTATTTTATATTTTTGTGAATTTATATTGGTATAACAAATATTAGTTATAATTTTTAAAGTTAATAGATTAAAATAACTTTAAAAATTACAAATAAGATTTTTGAAAAATTAATAATTTTAATATAAATAATGACAATTTCATAACTATAGTTAGGTTTACAATAAATTGTCACAAAGATACATTCACTATCATGTTAATTAACTACATATTCCAAGCATTAAATGTCATTGTTCTGTCAATAGTTTTCATGGGTTTCTAATCTGATGATGTGTATGTTTGCATTTGAAGGACTACCATCCTTCAAGGGTGCTTACTCTTGTTTATCAACCCTTTGCCTTTGGAACAATGTTAATATTGGCATACAACGAATCAAAGATCAATACTAGACGGAGGAACATATTTGGATACTCACTTTTCGTTGCAATTACTTTCATGCTCTTAGTGGTAAAGTTAAACTGCTCCTTTATTTTACACAGTCCATCATCCACTTCATTCTCCAACTAACCTCTATTCCCCCCCCCCCCCCATCATTTCATTGATAGTTGGATTTAGCTACATCAGGGAGAGGAGGACTTGGATCTTTCATTTGTATATGTGTTATTTTCGCTTTTTTTGGCGTCTCAGATGCTTGTGTTCAAGGTGGAATTGTTGGCGATTTGTCTTTCATGCTCCCTGACTTTATCCAGGTTGGTTTTCTTTATTTTCTTTAACACTTGATTAATAGTTGATTTAACGGTTAATTGTTGGTTTTATGATTCAGTCCTTCTTTGCTGGTATGGCTGCATCTGGTGCCTTGACCTCTGCTTTAAGGCTTATCACGAAAGCAGCCTTTGAAAAGTCTAACAAAGGTCTTCGTAAAGGGGCAAGTATGTGCCTTCTCTTTGCTATTTGACAAAACCGTCATTAATTTGCCTTACGTCTAGTAGTTCATTGAAACAAAAATTCTCTTCTTTTTGCAGTGTTGTTTCTAGCTATTTCTACATTATTTGAGTTCTTATGTGTCCTATTGTACGCATATTTCTTCCCCAAATTGCCAATAGTGAAGTACTTCCGCTCTAAGGCAGCTTTAGAAGGATCAAAAACTGTTCAAGCTGATCTTGAGGCTGCTGGTATCCAAATAAAAGATGACCATGTAAAATCAGACCTTTACCAAATATTTCTCAAAAACTCTTTTAACTTTGCTTAAAGTTAATCCAACTTTTTTTTTTTTTTTGGCATTTTCACAGCATGAACAGAATGAGAGGCTAAGCAACAAACAACTATTCATTCAGAACGTAGATTACGCGCTTGACATGTTTCTAATATACGTTTTAACACTGTCGATTTTCCCTGGATTCTTATACTAAAACACTGGTAAACATAAGTTGGGTACATGGTAAGTTTTCATTCATTCAGTGAAATGACATTTGAAGTTGCTTTACCTTTATACCTAAAGATCTATGTATCCACTTGAAGATAAATATTATGGTACGATTGATGTGTTTCTAGGTATCCACTTGTGTTGATAGCATGTGACAATGTTTGGAATCTGATATCAAGATATCTTCTCCTTGTGAAATTCTTGAAGATAGAGTCAAGAAAAGGCCTTACGATTGCAATACTTTCTCGTTTCTTACTGATCCCTGCCTTTTACTTCACTGCCAAGTATGGTGATCAAGGATGGATGATATTGCTCGTATCATTCCTGGGATTAACAAATGGTCACCTTACGATCTGTGTGATGACTGCAGCACCTAAAGGTTACAAGGTTAGTTCTGGCATAGTCAGTTGCAGTATGAAATTTATCTTAATATTCTTTGTAATCTCTAATATAAACTTCTTGTTTTCTTTTGACAGGGGCCTGAGCAAAATGCCTTGGGTAATATAGTAGTGCTATGTCTATTGATTGGGATATTTGCAGGGGTTTCTTTGGACTGGTTGTGGTTCATTGGTAAAAAGAATGCCTTTTAAAATATTCATGATTTATCTTGTTATATGATGTAGATGTCGAAACCATTTTTTTGAAAACAACAAAATTTTTAGGTTGTCGACTTTTAAAAAATGAAAATTGGGAGTCGCCACCAATCTTTTAGTAAGGTGTGATTGGATCACCTAAAAAAACGGCTTTGGTCTACGAGTTTTAGAAAAACGGATCCGGGAGTCAGTTACGTACGAGGAAGGATTAGCACCCTCGTAACGCCCAAAATTGGTACCTAGTTAATTAATTAGTGTCTTAAGGTCGAGAATTTGGAAAAACGTAATCCTTAGCAAAACTTAAAAGGCTACGATTAAGACCCTTATTATTTCGGAGAAAGAAGATACCACACCCAATGCGTTAGGGCACAACATTCTAATTTTCCCCCAAAAATGAATTGGGCCAAAATACTTATACAATAAAACTTTAAAAGAACATCCACTTATCCAAGATTTAAGAAATCACACCCAATACGTTAGGGCACTATTCCTTTAGAATCCCAAACTCGGAATATTTCCTTTACTTTAAAAGAAAGTCCGCTTATCCAAGATTTAAGAAATCACACCCAATACGTTAGGGCACAATTTCTTTAAAATCCCAAACTCGGAATATTTCCTTTATGATTTTTAAAAAATCTTCATTTCGAGAAATCAATGCATCACATCCAATACGTTAGGACACAACGTGTTGAATTCCCAATAATGAGTTCTTATTTTTTAATTAAAGAGAAATGCTCGATTGTTAGATTTAACGAAGAAAATCGGAACCCAATACGTTAGGGCTCAATTTCCTTGAAAATCCTACATACAAGAACTATCTCAATTTTGAAAAGTTTGAAATCGAGTAAAAAATGATGTGATGTTACATTAAATATACAATGCAATAATAAATAAATAAACAAGTGAAAGACATAAGCAAAACTATAAAATATAAAAAAATAAAGGATATAAAGTGTGCTTATAATAAGTACATTGAAGTTATGGAGAATACAAGACATACATGGATTTATATGAAGATATAGACTATAAGATTCATATAAAATATAATGCATTTATAAAAGAAATATATAAATATATATTATAAAATTTGTGTAAAAAAAAGGTAGTTAAACATTTTCAAAAATAAATAAATAAAAATAGATATATACGTGTATATATATAAATATAAAAGAACATTCATTAGGAAAAAAATAATATGTATACATGTACATATAAAATATCTATAGATTAAAAATAATTAAATAATATCTACATTATCAAAATTGAATAAAATAAATAAATATGTGTATATATATAAATATGAGAAAAATATTAATTGAAAAAATATATAATATGTACATATATATATAAAAATAATTATATACATATATAGATTATAAAACGATAATTACATATATAAAAAATGATAATAATTAAATTAATTAATTTAAAAATATTAAAAAACTATGAAGAAAACATGTACAAGTATACGTGTACATATTTACAAAAGTAAAAACAAGTTTTGAAATTAAAATATAAAAGTATATATATTATAAAAATGTTTGTATGTACATAAAATAATAATTAAATAATAATAATAATAATAATAATAATGATGATGAGGAAGATGAGAAAATAAAATTAAAAAAACGAATTGCAAAAAAACAAATAGTTAAAAAAAACTAAAATAACAAGAAATAAATGAAATTTTAGCAAAATAATGGGCGAAATCGCGACACGCGAATTACATGGAGGGCCAAATCGGAAATAATTCGCCTCCCCAAAACAGTGTCGTTTCGCTAGCATGATTTAAAACAGTTATTTTAGAAAAAACATTGTTTGCAGCATAGAAAAAAAAAGAAAACAAAAAAAAACAAAGGCTCTCTACTAGGGTTTTTAACCCCAGCCCCCTGACGCCACCGTTCACTCTTGCCGATGCTCCGATTGAGACAGAGACGGCACAAATCCGGCGATTCCAACTTGAGGAGTAAGCCCTTTCCTCCTTTCTTTATATTTTAAGCAAAAATAAATAAAGAGATAAAGAAACTAAAATATATATATACATCTATGTATAAATGAAAAATAAAAGAACGATAATCCTCAAGGTAATATAGAGAGAAAAACCTTTGTATTCAAAAAGAAAATTTTCCTTCTCTCTTTTCGTCTCCTCCTTTTACATTACATTCGGTGGCTTTATATAGCCATTCTAAAAAATCATATAAAGAAGAAACAAATCTCTTTTATTTGATTTGTGAATCTTTGATTTCATTTCCTGTTTTTTTCTTGCTTGATATGCTTGATTTGATTTTGCAATCCTTGATTTTCTTTCCTTTCTTGTTTGTTTCCTTGCAGGTAAAGATCGATGACGCTCGTGACTGCGGCGCAAAGTCTTCTTAGAAACCCTAGGGTTTTTGCAAATGATTTGAGCCACTAAATTTGGGCCATTTTTGAAATTGGGCCACCTTTTTAAATTGGTTTTGGGCCTTATGGCCCGTTTGTAATTTTGGGCCTTTTACCCGGGCCAAAATCGGGTATTACAGCTGCCCCTCTTTGCTCGTTGTCGTGTAACAGGAACAGAGCAAAGACTTTAAAAATGCCCGATTTTGTCCGGTCTTTGGTATTTTTCTTCTTCAAAAAGCTTCGCCTCTTCCTACTGCATCTTCGTGAGTATAGAGCTAGTGCTTCAATCTATTTCATCATGATTGCAGGGAGATAAGACTTACAATCTTCAATCTATTCCACTAATGCTTAGGGAGATAAGATCTGAAATCTTCAATCTATTCCACTGTTGTCCAGGGGAGTAGAATTACTGGCTTCCATGTACTCTATTATAACCACAGGGAGGTAAAATCTGACATCTTCGATCTGCTCCAGTACTGCTTAGGGAGATAAGATCTTAAATCTTCAATCTATTCCACTGTTGTCCAGGGAAGTAGAATTACTGGCTTCAATGTACTTCACTATAACCACAGGGAGGTAAAATCCGCCATCTTCGATCTGCTCCACTACTGCTTAGGGAGATAAGATCTGAAATCTTCAATCTATTCCACTTTTGTCCAGGGAAGTAGAATTACTAGCTTCAATGTACTCCACTATAACCACGGGTAGGTAAAATCCGCCATCTTCGATCTGCTCCATTACTGCTTAGGGAGATAAGATCTGAAATCTTCAATCTATTCCACTGTTACCCAGAGAAGTAGAATTACTGGCTTCAATGTACTCCACTATAACCACAGGGAGGTAAAATTTGCAATCTTTGATCTGCTCCACTACTGCTTAGAGAGATAAGATCTGAAATCTTCAATCTATTCCACTGTTGCCTAGGGAAGTAGAATTACTGGCTTCAATGTACTCCTCTATAACCACAGGGAGGTAAAATCTGCCATCTTCGATCCGCTTCACTCATCGCTTAGGAGATAAGATCTGAAATCTTCAATCTATTCCATCGTTACCTGAGAAGTAGAATTACGGCTTCAATGTACTCCACTATAACCACGGGAGGTAAAATCTACCATCTTTGATCCGCTCCACTATCGCTTAGGAGATAAGATCCAAATCTTCAATCTATTCCATTGTTGCCCGTGAAAGTAGAATTATCGGCTTCAATGTACTCCTCTATAACCACGTGGAGGTAAATCGCCATCTTCGATCCGCTCCACTATCGCTAGGAGATAAGATCTGAAATCTTCAATCTATTCCACTGTTGCCCGGGGAAGTAGAATTACTAGCTTCAATATACTCCACAGGGAAGTAAAATTTGCCATCTTCGATCTGCTTCGCTGTCAATGCAGGAAGACAAGATTTGCTATCTTTAACTTGCTCTACTACAACCGAGGAAGGCAATGCTTAATTTTCGATCTGCTTCGCCGTCAATGCAGGAAGGCAAGATCTACTCTTTCACTGATCTGTTCTCTGTGGAACATGACCTGTATAATGAACCTAATTATGCCTAATGATTAGGATGGCATGATCAAAATGCATCAAATGCTCCTAACTAGACATGTGTGAATGGTGTTTGCATGAATGCAAAATTTATTTTTTCGAGAATGATCCCACTTAGGTTGTCATCACTCAAAGTTTATTAAGGCTTTGTGACTGACGTGCTACAGCGCCTTCTTGCTTGACTGGCTTTTCTGAAGAATCATTTAGCCAGGCTGCCCCCCACTGTGAATCTCCAAGTTTAATCCATTGGGGTGCAAAGATTCATACCATTGTTCTCCCACTGTAACCCAAGAGTATATGGCTTTTCTTCAATCCTCTCCTATCACAATTCAAGGATACAGGATCTAAATCTTTCTAGTCTTTTACACCATTCCCAAGGTGTCGTACCAAAAGCTCATGCACAAATGAAGGCTCTCTTCGCTAAGGTAACCTCTTTCTATTGCCTGGTGATCATTACTTGCTTGTTGATTTAGGCTTTGTCATCAACACAACATCCAATGTTTTTGACAACAAAATCCAAAGAGAAAGTCCTAGTTTAGACGCTTCCTTTTCAGATTTCCAACCTTTAAAAACTTGGTGCGTTCTAAACAATAGTCCTGTTTTAGGTTCCCGTATTATTTAGAAACTTCTAGAGTAATATGCAAAACTTCCTTCATGAAAGTTTTATTAGTCCATTAATCGTTATTCTAATGCAACATGCTTGCAAAAAGGGTATATCAATAGATGAGAATACAATTGGTTCTGTGCATAGCTCGAAAGGAATATATTATCAAAAATAGTAAATAAGGATAGCAAAGAAATTGATTGAGAATGTGTATCCTGGAAAAGAATGAAGTATCCCAAAAATAACAAAATCAGTATAAATAGTATGAATATTGGGTGCCCCAAATATCGCAGCTTGAGCTTCTCTGTACAAACTTTCTGAAGATCCTTCTGAGTTTGACATGTGTTTAGGAGATCCACAATATTCTGCCAATGCCTCAAGATGTTGCCTACCTTTTCCTGATAATTCAGGTATAACAAGATCACCACATGCCCCAATCTGGTTAAACTTTGAGTTGCTCTAATCACTTCGTGCCCCATTCTGATCAATATTTGAGCCGCCCTTTTCGGGTTTTCAACTCAAATCCCCTTTGGTCTCAAAGTGCCCTTTGCGGGTTTTCACTTTGGCCTCTCTATTTTTCCTTTTTTCTTGTTTTGTTTTGTTTTTGTTTTGTTTTTTTTAATCTGAACTCATAGGATTAGACAAGTCTTCGTTATCCCTTTCGATCAAAACCAATGCAAGATCTTCTTTGTGATCAAATTTCTTTCATAGAGTTTTTTTTTGGGCAAAATTTAACTATGACGAAAACTTTGGATCTTCCTCTTCAATTGGGATGAAATCCAACAACGGAGAAATGGTACGTTAACTTCGACAGGTTAAACCATGATGAGCCAAAGGAGAAGGCATTGCCCCTGCAAAGAATTCTAAATGCATCGTTCATGATGTTAATCTTGAACATACTGTAAATTCTTGATATCGTATTGTTGTTTCGATTACGATGTCGGTACTTACTCAAGCATATCCTGATATAACCATATGAAGACATCTTTGAACTCTTTGAAGTAACTCAACAAGGTCATGCTTCATTTCTTTGGTTATGCACGCTATCTTAAGGTCCATTGTCCCTTCATGAAGTACGATTTCATTCTTGTTCTACCATCCTCAACAAGTCTGAAAATAGGCTACAATCTATATCATCTTTAAAGTCATGAGATCCCTCTAAACACAGATCTCACTCAAAAGAAACTTCTGAGTCCGTATCAGCATCACTCATGTCGTTGATATCAGGGGACCCATAGTAGGTACCAAAGAATATACAAAAAATGTATGAATAATCATTTATACAATTATGAATGAATAGAATAATATGGAAGAAGATCCGAAAGAATGAAAGTATAATTATTCGAAAAATAATGAAAGAATATTGGCTTAAAAAAATGAATGCAAAGATGTATTTTATTAGAATAACAACGTTCAGACATGAGCCTATTTCATAAAGGAATTCTTATTGCCTCTAGGCTGAAGGCAACAAGTGTGTTTTAAACATTACTCTGAGTAATCTCTAAATACTACAGGGGCTTCTTCTGCACTCTAATTATTTAAAACACTCCCAAGTCTATAAGGGCAAAAATCTGACAAGGTCTCTTCTTCAGTTGTTTCATCGTGAACACTTCTCAACACCCCTTCATATTCAATCATGACTGGGTACTAGATGAACCATCTATCTTGACAATACCCATGTTGATGAATTTTTCAACTAGCTTTTTAAAGGTAATGCAATTTTCTATAGAATGCCCCGTAATGCCTGCATGATAATCACATTGTGCACTTGCATCATACCATTTGGGATACGGGGTGGAGGTTCACATGTAAAGGAGCAACAACATGCGCATTGAATAAGCTTTGATATGACTCCTTGTACTACATTGGAATTGGTGTGAATCTGGAGCTTTTCAAGACTGGCTTCACACCTAATTCTTGTATTGATGAACCCCTGTTGATTAGCAATCGATTTGTCAGACGTATTCACTGTGCACCTCATTTCCCTTTTCTTTTGAGGCTTGCCTTCGTTATTTCCTCCAAGATCAATCTTTCCGCTCCTTATGGCGCTTTCAATCATTTCACCATTCATGATTATGTCAGAAAAGCTTTTTGTTGCACTCCCTAACATATGTGTGATGAATGGTGCCTTCAATGTGTTGAAGAAAAGCATCGTCATCTCTCTTTCTAGCAGAGATGGCTGAACTTGGACAGCAACCTCCCTCCATCTCTGTGCGTACTGCCTGAAACTTTCACTAGGCTTCTTCTCCATGTTTTGCAGAGTAATTCTATCAGGTACCATGTCAGTCACATGGCTGTATTGCTTTATAAACGCCTGTGCCAAATCTCTCCATGAGTTAATATGGGTACGGTTCAATCGATTGTACCACTTGGATGCTGCCCCTGCGAGGCTATCCTGGAAGCAATGAATCAAGAGTTGGTCATTATTGACATAACCGGTCATTCGTCTGCAGAACATGGTAATATGAGCTTCGGGGCTACTGGTTCCATTACATTTCTCAAACTCAGGCATTTTGAATTTGTAAGGAGCACTAAATCCTAACCAAGCTCAATTCTTTAGCGCCAATTCCATGGTAGCCCTCAAGACTTTCCATCGCTCTAAGTTTTCCTCCACCACTTGTACTTTTCCTCTAGCTGCTTTTGGCAATTCATCATTCATTTTCTTTTCCTACCATCTCATCGAAATCGTGGATAGCAGGATTAACAAAGTTGGCTTGGGTTAGAGCCCGATCCCACTGAAATTCATTTGCGTTGCAACGTCACCCGGAGGATTAATGGTAACAGAGGACCTATGCGGGTATATCTCAACTTGTTGGGGTGTAAAGTCCGGAGGATAGACAAGTCCTCATTGTCACCTTCTTCATTGTTGAGCACCAATCCTTTCCTTTGTCAACTCCTCCAGCCAATAACTGAGTCAACTTAGCCATCATACTCCCTTGAGATTCCATTATCTTTTCCATCATCTTTTGTTGAATCTTTTCTAATTGCTCATTCATTTGCTCTTGCATTTCTTTCTCGAACTGTTTCTAGCCTTTGGTCCATGTCTCTAGTTTTGGATCGAGTTTCAGAAAGTGTTTGATAGCTTGATTGGTTTCCAGATTAACTGATGAGTAATTTAGATTAATTAGAATTTATTAATGCATATGAAACAATGCAATGCATGAAATGAAATGCCATGTCACGCAAATAAAACACCAAAAGTCAGTATAACATAGAAACACAAGATATAATCAAGAAATAGTAAAGATCCTAATTGGATATCTACTAGGGTTTAGTATTATTCTACCTAGGGTGGATTCCTAAGGTTCATTATATGAAGTTTGGCTTCTAGAGTAAAGGTACCCGAACTAGCAGATTCCTCAATCCTCACCCATTATAGGCTCAAATGGACCAAGTTCAGTTCAGGGGAATACATTTCCCTATGGCTGCACGGAGATGAAAAAATCTCACGAAGACATAGGTACGGATGTATCCCGAAAGCAATCCACTATCCTACACGGAGGTAAAAACCTCACGAAGGCATAGTTTCTCACTCCCACTTAAAAGGGTAACATTGCTCAACTCATGAAATGTATAATGCAAACAATGTTTGAACAAGTAGATAATGAATGCAAAAGGATGTCATGAGTTTGTTTTTTTAAAATATTTTCTCGACCATAAGACAAAAATTAATCAACTTTGTGGCTCGACTCTCTTCTTTTTTTTAAAAAAAATGTCCCCAGTGGAGTCGCCAAGCTGTCGAAACCACTTTTTTTGAAAACAACAAAATTTTTAGGTTGTTGACTTTTAAAAAATGAAAATTGGGAGTCGCCACCAATCTTTTAGTAAGGTGTGATTGGATCACCTAAAAAAACGGCTTTGGTCTACGAGTTTTAGAAAAACGGATCCGGAGTCGATTACGACGAGGAAGGATTAGCACCTCGTAACGCCCAAAATTGGTACCTAGTTAATTAATTAGTGTCTTAAGGTCGAGAATTTGGAAAAACGTAATCCTTAGCAAAACTTAAAAGGCTACGTATTAAGACCCTTATTATTTCAGAGAAAGAAGATACCACACCCAATGCGTTAGGGCACAACATTCTAATTTTTCCCCAAAAATGAATTGGGCCAAAATACTTATACAATAAAACTTTAAAAGAACATCCACTTATCCAAGATTTAAGAAATCACACTCAATACGTTAGGGCACTATTCCTTTAGAATCTCAAACTCGGAATATTTCCTTTACTTTAAAAGAAAGTCCGCTTATCCAAGATTTAAGAAATCACACCCAATACGTTAGGGCACAATTTCTTTAAAATCCCAAACTCGGAATATTTCCTTTATGATTTTTAAAAAATCTTCATTTCGAGAAATCAATGCGTCACATCCAATACGTCAGGACACAACGTGTTGAATTCCCAATAATGAGTTCTTATTTTTTAATTAAAGAGAAATGCTCGATTGTTAGATTTAACGAAGAAAATCGGAACCCAATACGTTAGGGCTCAATTTCCTTGAAACTCCTAAATACAAGCACTATCTCAATTTTGAAAAGTTTGAAATCGAGTACAAGTATACGTGTACATATTTACAAAAGTAAAAACAAGTTTTTGAAATTAAAAATATAAAAGTATATATATTATAAAAAATGTTTGTATGTACATAAAAAATAATAATAATAATAATAATAATAATAATAATAATAATAATAATAATAATAATGAGGAAGATGAGAAAATAAAATTAAAAAAACGAATTGCAAAAAAACAAATAGTTAAAATAAACTAAAATAACAAGAAATAAATGAAATTTAAGCAAAATAATGGGCAAAATCGCCACACGCGAATTACATGGAGGGCCAAATCGGAAATAGTCCGCCTCCCCAAAACTGTGTCGTTTCGCTAGCATGATTTAAAACAGTTTTTTTAGGAAAAAAAACATTGTTTGCAACATAGAAAAAAAAAAGAAAACAAAAAAAAAACAAAGGCTCTCTACTAGGGTTTTTAACCCCAGCCCCCTGACGCCACCGTTTACTCTTGCCGATGCTCCGATTGCGACAGAGACGACACAAATCCGGCGATTCCAACTTGAGGAGTAAGCCCTTTCCTCCTTTCTTTATATTTTAAGCAAAAATAAATAAAGAGGTAAAGAAACTAAAAAAATATATATACATCTATGTATAAATGAAAAATAAAAGAACGATAATCCTCAAGGTAATATAGAGAGAAAAAAACCTTTGTATTCAAAAAAGAAAATTTTCCTTCTCTCTCTTTTCAGTCTCCTCCTTTTTACATTACATTCAGTGGCTTTATATAGCCATTCTAAAAAAATCATATAAAGAAGAAACAAATCTCTTTGATTTGATTTGTTGAATCTTTGATTTCATTTCTTTTTTTTTTCTTGCTTGATATGCTTGATTTGATTTTGCAATCCTTGATTTTCTTTCCTTTCTTGTTTGTTTCCTTGTAGGTGAAGATCGATGACGCTCGTGACTGCGGCGCAAAGTCTTCTTAGAAACCCTAGGGTTTCTGCAAATGATTTGAGCCACTGAATTTGGGCCATTTTCGAAATTGGGCCACCGTTTTAAATTGGTTTTGGGCCTTATGGCCCGTTTGTAATTTTGGGCCTTTTACCCGGGCCAAAATCGGGTATTACAGTAGAAATTTGCTTTTTTGCAAATACTGAAATATTAGGTTTTATCTTGTAATTTGTGAGAATCTTTGGCAATGCCATGCGACTATAACAACTTTCGAGATGCTTAACGTTTTAATCTATTTCTTTAAAGAAAATTAATCTACTTAGCTTTACAAAAGTAATATAGTTAGATTAAAATCTACTTAATAACATCCCAATTAACTATTTACTTAATTATAACACCGTAAACTGTAACATTTTAATTAGTCATCTACTTAAAACACCTTAATATTTAAGTAAGTCACTTGTGTTTATTGGTATAAATTTAAACCTATAGTTGTAAACTACATTTTGTTAAATAAAATTGTATTTCTTTTGACTCAAAGCAGATAATACTTTATACTATGTTGGCATCATTCATTAATAGAGGTCCAATTTAATTGTAAAATTATTAAAAGTTCATCCTTTTATATTTTTTATATGTTGATAAATTTTAGAAATATACACACGCAAGAGAGTTATAAGATTTGAAATCAAGATATCATGATTTTTATTATTTCGAGATAGATTGACATTTAATTATATATATTTATAAATTTGTTACATATT
This sequence comes from Gossypium raimondii, assembly GCF_025698545.1. Taxonomy (NCBI): domain Eukaryota; kingdom Viridiplantae; phylum Streptophyta; class Magnoliopsida; order Malvales; family Malvaceae; genus Gossypium; species Gossypium raimondii. The sequence continues at coordinate 38,200,279 of NC_068570.1, forward strand.
CTTTTCACTTATGATTTCATCCGCATTATGGATGTGTTATAATCTAATATAAATAATCTAGTATAAATTAGTTCAAGGACATAATTTGTTTGTCCCTTCATTTTGCAAAGAATATAAAGTAAAAGAATAGTTTTTGACACTTTATTTCCTTTGAGTTGTCCTCTTTTCTATTGTTTTCCCATGTGATCCATGTGGGCTAAGATATAACAACAATGAATGGTGAAAAGTAACAAATAATTATAGAAATATCAAATTTTGTTGGAAAATTGGTTTTCAAAAACACAATAAAAAATAGGTTTAGGGAAAAATTAGAGTTTTAAAATTTTTCCAAAAATAAGAATTTGGTTGTGATATCTAAAGTAATAAACACGTAATCAAAATCATGTATTTTCAATTCGTCTAGGACGAACGCTTCAGTCGCGTGGTCTTCTCTACTATCCTCAAGATCACGTCTGCTAAGTGTGAGCTCGTTTCGAATCAAAAAATTTTCTACAAAAATTACGAGTGGAACAATTTCACAATTTCACTAAACTTCCAGGTCAAGTTGTAAATAATAAAAATATCTATAGAAATCTTCTAAAATAATTTGTTTAGAGAATTTTCTCTCTACAACTTTATCTTGAATTCAAGTGTGTGAAAAATAATAACTCAACTCTTTTTATATAGCGAGAGTTTAGAGAATTCAACTATGATTAAACTTAATCACCTTAATATTAAATTAATATAATAGTTATCAAGATACATATTAAATTAAACTTAATATTAAATCTTAGTAAATTAAAAGAATATTTATCTACAACATAAATATTAAATTAAGTTTAAATTAACATCATCACTTTAATATTAATTTAATAAAATACTATTAAGATAAGTATTAAATTTAATTTAATATTAAAACTATTAAAATAATATTATTGTTGGAATAGTTAATCTGCAATCAAATTATTCGGTAGAGTTCAAGTAGAAGTGTGATTCCTCCAATGCTCAACCGCCAAAGGGCCACCCCCAGCCACTGAATGTCGTCGTCATCCTTGCCAGCATTGTTGTGTCTGGTTGTGCCATCGCAAATGCAACACCCTCACGACACCCCGATTCGATTCATCTGTTGCCAGTTTGGTCCAGGCCAGTGATGACTCGACCAGTCCGGACAAGACATCGGTTGGATCGTCGACTTGATTCAATCAGTTTTTGGGTTTCAGTCTCGATTTTGGGTTCTTAGGCCCAATTTTTGATCTCAGGTCCAATTTTTCAAGTTCAATTACCCATTAAGCCAATTGTCTAAATTGAAAATTAATTTACAATAATATCATATTAATTTTAATGAATTTGATTAATTTAATTTTACTTGATCAAAATTAATTTTTCCAAAAGTTTAATTTTTCAAATTTTTTTAATTCAATTCTCTTGTTGAACAATTCGCATGATCACCTAATTTAATTCTACAGTGAATAAATTGACTCAATTAAATTATTTCTAAGTCTTAAAGTTTTCTTTTGATTCAAATACAGTTCGATCGAGTTTTTGTTGAGCTAGTGGAGGAACCAATCAGACATATAAAATTAGGCTCGAGTAATTGCAATTATGTCTAGAAGAATGATTCTGATAATTCTCCATTTACTTAATCATGAAGTCAGTCCACAAGAAGTATCATGATTGAAAACTCCTTATTGTATACTCTTTATGAAAGTAATTTATCCAATTGTTTTGTCCAAAGACCTCGTCATGTGTGTGTTACCCTCATATGATATCCTGGATTCCTTTGAGTTAAATTCGCTCACTCAATACAATCCTATTTTATATCATTGTCACCATTGCGTTTTCTAAATGATTAAACTGATCACTGTCTATAATTGACTGTGAAAAATTGTTTGTTCGAGAACAAGCAACCTGTGACCACGTTCCATATTTATCAATCCATATAATGTCAATGAAAGGATATCATTAACTTTTTAATTGAGCTATGAATTCCATTGTTGCTAGTAAAGCCATGTCATACACAAGTCATATAGCCAACATACTGGTTATCGGCTCGATCATCTTTAAAGCATAAGCCTCTACTTATATCAAAACACATGAGTTACATACGCATGGTTAGTGACTAACTGAGGATTTAGGTAAATCACACCATGAATTTCATAAGCGAATTATTTCCCAAACGGATTCAGAATTAATTCTTTTTGGCTCTAGTCCAATGTATCATTCTTGTAATGAATACATCTATGTCTCTACCTATGGAGTCAATTGCTCCGATAGCTAAGAGTAGTCATCTCCCCAATTGGAATTGTAGATGGCATAATAATCCTTCTAAGTATTTGAATCAAATGCTCTTTTTGATTCTTTTACAGGATGACAGACTTATTTAGAATATCTACTGAAGTAAGTTATCTTTCTCACAATGTAAACATTCTTACAATTCCACTTATCATCATTTTGAACTTAAACAATCAATGAGCTAATATTTGCTTTTCAAAATTTTGCTATGCATGCAAAATATGAAAGACAAAAACACAAAATACATAATAGTGAAATATGAAATTAATTTTATTTGTTCATCATTCAAATACATAGAAAACAATTACATGTTTACTACAATATGGGCATATTTGCCAACAATCTCCAACTTCTCCTAGTGAAGTAAATGTGTCATGTTTTGCATTATCATATCCTCGACGTGTTTGTTAAAACTCCTAATTACAAAAGTTTTAGTAAACGGATCCGCAAGGTTATCTCCATAAGCTACTTTCACCACATCTATTATTCCTACGACTACTACCTCTTTTATTAAGTGATACTTTCGATCAATGTGTTTAATCCTCTTATGCCTTTTCATTTCCTTGGTTTTAGCTATTGCAACATTGTTATCATAATAGAGTGTTATGACTTTTTCCATACCAGGAATGACTTCAAGATCAATTAAGAACTTTGAAGCCAAATTGCTTCTTTAGTTGCCTTAAAATAGTCACATACTTGGCCTTCATAGTAGAGTTAGTAGTGCAACTTTGTTTTACACTTCTCCATACTATAACTCCACTGTCTAGGACGAATACACTTCTCGATGTTGATTTCCTTGAATCTTCATAGGTTTGGAAGTTTGAGTTTGTGTATTCAATAGGAGTAATCTTTTCCTCAAAATAAACAAGCATATAATCTCTAGTTCATTTAATATATCTTAATATATACTTTACAGCTTACCAATGCTTGAAATTAGGATTCGCCTGATATCAACTAACCATTCCTACTACGAAATAGATATCTAGACGTGTGCAAAGCATCATACACATAAGGCTTCTAACTGTCGAAGCATATGAAACCTTACTCATATGTTCTCTTTCTTTTGTTGTCTTAGGACAATCATCCAAAGAAAGATGAAAACTTGATGCAGTTAGTTGAGCACCTGGCTTCACTTCAGTAATTGCAAACTGTTTTAGTACCTTATCAATGTTTGAAGCTTGTGGTAAAGCTCTTGCTTTATTCTGTTGATCCCTAGGGATTCACTTTCCAAAAATATATCTAGTTTCACCCAAATCATTCATGCAAAACTATTGAGATAACCACAACTTAACTGATGACAATTCTTTTACATCATTTTTTATAAGTAGAATATCATTGACATACAGAATAAGGAAGACCACCTTTTTATCGTTTATATGCTTATAAATGCAAGGTTCACCAGCGTTTTACTCAAACCCAAAAGTCTTGATCATTTGATCAAATATTTTATTCTATGAGCAGGATGCCAGCTTAAGTCCATAAATGGATCTTAGCAGTTTGCAAACATTTTGCTCCTTTTCGTTGACAACAGAACCAATGGGTTGAACCACGTAAATGGTCTCATCAAGATAGTCATTCAAGAATGTTGTTTTGACATCCATTTTCCAAATATCATAATTGAGAGCAGCAATAAAGGATAAGAGTATGCAAATTGACTTGAGCATGGCTACCGAAAAAAGTCTCATCGTATTCAATGTGATGCATTTTTTCTGTCTGTAGTCTTTCCCTACAAGTTTAGCTTTATGTGTTTTCACTTTCCCTTCCACATTTCTCTTCTTCTTATAGATCCACTTACACCCTATGGGTTTAATCTCAACTGGTAAGTCTACAAGTTCCCACACAGTATTAGATTCTATAGAATCCACCTTGGCATCCATGACCTGTTTCCAAAGCTTCGAATCAATGTCCTACATGGCCTCCTCATAAGTAAGTGGATCATCATCCTCATGATTGATATTTTTATTATAAATACTACCATCATGGATGAAGAACTTTGATTTCTTATAAACTTTCTCTGTAACAGCCCGTTTTTAGTGGTGTCAAAAATAGTGGTTTTGGGATCACAATTTTGACTAGTAATTTATTATTTTATTATTTATTTAGTGCCTACGGGATTATATTAAGGTCGTATTAAAATTTTGTTGAGAAATTTTGATATTTAAATGATTAATTAAGTAAAAAGGACTAGATCATAGAAGGTGTAAAAGTTGAATTCTATTAGTTAAAAGGGCTAAATGGCTATAGAAAAGAAAGTACTTATAAGGTAATTATGCCATAATTAAGATAATGGATTGTGATTGTCGAAACCACCTTTTTTGAAAAACAAAAAGGATTAGTAGTCGACTTAAAAACGAAAATAGGAGTCGCCACCGATCCTTTATTGAGGTGTGACCGGCTCACCTTAAAACTGATTTTGGTCTACGAAATTTGAGAAAACAGGTTCGTGAGTCAGTTACGTATGAGGAAGGGTTAGCACCCTCGTAACGCCCAAAATTGGTACCGAATTGATTAATTAAGGTCTTATTGTCGAAATTTTGAAAAGATTTTAAAATACAACCCTTCGAAGTTTAAATTTGAATAAACCGAATTGAACAGCAAGACACACTCATTTTGAAGAAATAAATTACCACACTCAGTGAGTTAGGGAGCAACAATTTAATCGTCAAAATTAAGTATGTCCTTTTATTTTTTTGAATTTTAAAATTCATGTATTTTGAGAAGGTTATTTGGTCATTTAAGTCAAACGAGAAATCAGAATCCAGTAGGTTAGGGTTTAATTTCTTGAAATTTCTAAACACCAAATATTGCCTTTATTACAAAATCGAGATAACAAAATGCCATATCCAGTAAGTTAGGATCCAACATTTTGAAGTCTCAAAAGCTTTATTTTAAAATTATTTTAAAATTGTATGGTTTTAATAAAATAAACATTTGGCTATCTAAATTCGTCGAAAAGAATTGAGGCCCAGTAAGTTAGGGCACAATTCTCTCGATAACTATGAACACCAAGCCTTTCGGAAATTATGCAATAGAATGATTGTTGTGCTTTAAAAATGTAATCTTAGAAATGGAAACATGATTGAATAGCAATACATAGAAGATAAATAGCAACAATAATTTTAATCACATTATACAAATACCAATATAAATAATTGAAAGTTAAATGAGTTAGTAATCAATTTCAAACGACACATTAAGGTAAAAAATAAAGACCTAAAATATTATCTCTACAATGGTTTCTTTTTGTTTTAAAGAAATAGCAATATTAGATTCGCTTGGAAATGGATTTAAAACAAAGTTAAGAATAATGTTAAATAAAGTAAATTTATTTGAATGAAATTTGAAATGAAGATTAAAAGATGTAGAATAAACATTTTATAAACATATCGTAAATAATAATATGTAATAATATACATTGGAATGAATGCAACATTGGAATATTTTGAATAAGTAGAATATATAGAAATTGGTACAAAAGAGTATAATTTAAAATAATTGATAGATTATACAAAATAAAATATTATAAAATAATATGATACAATACGAATACATAAAAAATTTAATGTATCGTAATAAAACAACGCTTTAGTAATACTATATAACAAATAAAAAAACAAATGTATGATAGTAAATTTAAAATACTAAACCAATAAATTTAATATACAAATAGAAATACATAAACAAAATTGAGTATTATCTACAAAAGTTTTGAAATCATGTAATATAATAATAATAAATATGAAAAGAGATAAATAACATATACAACTAATATAAAAACATATGAATACTAGTAAATACTAAAAAAATTATAAAATTAAACAGAATAATAAAAATAATAGTATACACAACAAAAAGATTTAAATTAAAATGTAGATATTTGAAGGTTTAAATTTGCAATCGATTCAAAACCAAGGAACTAAAGCAGCAATTAAACGCATGGATCTGGGCATTCAAATCCTACAGTGAAAACGACGTCATTTGACTAAAGACTCGGATGAAATCACAGCTAAATGCACGGTACAAATTAAAAAAAGGAAGAAACTGAATCGAACAACTCCCAAATGAAGAAGGGCTCATAGTGCAAATAGACTATAAGGCGTAAACGCGCGGATCCTTCCCTCGGGTCGGGTCACCACGCGGGTCGTAGGCCTTTAAACGGTGCCATTTTGAAACCATTGCTTCGGCATCAAACGACGTCATTCCCTTCAGCAAATAAAGGCTAAATTAAGCCTAAAAAAACAAAACCGAAATGTTTCATTTAAGACTGCAGAAGAGAGGTGAACGCCGCCTCCGTTTTCCCCCTTTCTCTGCCATTTCAAATCCCAAGCCTCTGCCCATTCGACTTCGATTCGCACAGAGGAGAAGAAGGCTTCATCGGCGCACCCACGAAGGTAAGTTTTTTTCCTCTATGTCGTTCTGTTATGAACCCGATCTGACTCCGATTTAGGCAGAGCAAACCAGGTTCCGACGGCGTCTACTCTGGTAAGACACTTCTTCTCTTCCTCTTTTTATTTCCGTTTTGTAAAAGAAGAAAACAAAGAATCAAAGAAAATAAAAAAAGAAAGCAAAAACAGAGAAGGTCACCTTTTGAAAAAAACATTTTTTAGCCTTGATTTTTTTCGTTTCTATCGAATATCTCTGTGTAAAAAAAAGGCCCCTTTTACAGTGTTTGTATTGGCTTTTTTTAGCCAAGAATAAAATAATAACAATAAAAAAAATAAAGAAAAATCCCTAAAATTTTCTCTTTTCTACTGTGTTTTCTCTGTTATTCTTTGTTGCGGTGTGTTTGTTGTAGGTGTACGTCTGTACAGGGACGAGGGCGCGCGCGTATGGAGGCTCGCATGAGTGCAGAGGCCTGGCAGGTACGGGTGAGAGGAGCTGCTGCGGCGCTGGGGTTACGTGGAAAGGCTGGAGGCGCGCTTGTAGGGAAACGACGTTGGGAGCTTCTAGGGCTTCCTGCTTCTGATTTTTGTTTTGGACTGCATGGTGATTGGGCTAGGGTTTAATGGGTAATTCAGGTTAGATTTAGTTAGTATTTCGGGTTAGGGTATTTTATTTCTATTTGTAATTGGGTTTCAAGAAAATTTTGGGCCAAATTCTGTAGTCTGGACTGTACTAATTGGACCTTTATTTATGTGATATTTTTTCATATCTGGGTTTTAATAGTTGGGCTCGGGCCGGGCAAAATGTGGTTATTACAGCTGCCCTTCTTTACTCATTGTCGTGTAACGGGAATGAGGCAAAGACTCTAAAAATGGCCAATTTTGCCCTGTCGTGTTGGACCTTGGTGCTCTTCTTCTTCGAGTTGTCTTATTCCATCCACTGTATCTTCAGAGGTATAAGAATTGGGGTTCGATCCACTCCACCGCAACGTCGGGGAGATAGGATTCGTAGCTTGTAGCTTTAAAAAAGAGCAAAATTTGCTATCTCTAGTCGGCAAGACTTGATGCGATCTGTTCTACTACAACTTCAGAGAGATAAGATCTATTACTTTAACCCGCTCCACTACAACTTCAGGGAGATAGGATTATCAAATTCAATCTACTCCACAACAACCTCAGGGAGATAAGATTTGCTTTTTTGGTCTGCCCCACTGTGACTTCAAGGGGATAAGACTTGTTTTCTCAGTCTGCTCCACTGCAACCTCAGGGAGATGAGACCTGATGCGATCCACTCTATGGCAACTTCAGAGAGATAAGATCTATTACTTTAATCCGCTCCACTACAACTTCAAGGAGATAGGATTATGGGCTTCAATCTACTCCACTGGAACTTCAGAGAGATAAGATCTATTTCTTTAACCCGCTCCACTACAACTTCAGGGAGATAGGATTATCGACTTCAATCTACTCCACTGCAACCTCAGGGAGATAAGATTTGCTTCTTTGGTCTGCCCCACTGTGACTTCAAGGGGATAAGACTTGTTTTCTCAGTCTGCTCCACTGCAACCTCAGGGAGATAAGACCTGATGCGATCCACTCTACGGCAAGTTCAGAGAGATAAGATCTATTACTTTAATCCGCTCCACTACAACTTCAGGGAGATAGGATTATCGGCTTCAATCTACTCCACTGCAACTTCAGAGAGATAAGATCTATTTCTTTAACCTGCTCCACTACAACTTCAGGGAGATAGTATTATCGACTTCAATCTACTCCACCGTAACCTCAGTGAGATAAGATTTGCTTTTTTGGTCTGCCCCACTGTGACTTCAAGGGGATAAGACTTGTTATCTCAATCTGCTCCACTGCAACCTCAGGGAGATAAGACTTGATGCTATCCACTCTACTGCAACTTCAGAGAGATAAGATCTATTACTTTAATCCTCTCCACTACAACTTCAGGGAGATAGGATTATCGGCTTCAATCTGCTCCACTGCAACTTCAGAGAGATAAGATTTATTACTTTAACCCGCTCTACTACAACTTCAGGGAGATAGGATTATCGACTTCAATCTACTCCACCGCAACCTCAGGGAGATAAGATTTGCTTCTTTGGTCTGTTCCACTGCAACCTCAGGGTGATAAGACCTGATGCGATCCACTCTACTGCAACTTCAAAGAGATATGATCTATTACTTTAATTCGCTCCACTACAACTTTAGGGAGATAGGATTATCGGCTTCAATCTGCTCGACTGCAACTTCAGGGAGATAAGATTTGCCATCTTCGATCTACTCCGCTACTGCTAAGGGAGACAAGATCTGTAATTTCCAACCTATTCCACTGTTGACCAGTGACATAGGACTTGTGGCTTAAATCTGCTTCCTTACACTTGAAGATAAGATTCACCGTCTTCAATCTGCTCTGCTACTGCTTAGGGAGAAAAGATCTGTAATTTCCCACCTATTCCACTATTGACCAGGGATATAGGTCTTGTGGCTTAAATCTGCTTTCTTACACTTGAATATAAGATTCACCGTCTTTGATCTGCTCCGCTACTACTTAGGGAGACAAGATCTGTAATTTCCCAACCTATTCCACTGCTAGTCAGGGAGCTAGGTTTTGTGATTTCACCGGTCTGTTCTCTGGGGGACATGACCTGTATAATTCATTTATGAACTTAATTATGCCTAGTGATTAGGATGTCATGATCAGAATGAATCAAATGCTCCTAACTAGACATGTGTGAATGGTGTTTGCATGAATGCAGAATTTTATTTTTTCGAGAATAATCCTGCTTAGGTTGTTATTACTCGAAGTTTATCAAGGCTTTAACACTGGCATGCTACAACGCCTTCTCGCTTGACCGGCTTTTCTGAAAAACATTTAGCCAGGTTGCCCCCTACTGTAAACCTTAAAGTTTAATCCATTGGGGCCCAAAATTTGTACCATCACTCTCCCACTGTAATCCAAGTGTAGAAATATGCGGCTTTTCCTCAATCCTTCTATCACAATTCAAGAATACATGATCTAAATCGTTCTAGTTCCTTACACCATTCCTAAGGTGTCGTACCAAAGACTTATGTGCAAATGAAGGCTTTCTTCTCCGAGATAACCTCTTCCTCTTGCCTAATGATTATGTCATTAACCCGTCGTCTTATCATTTTGTTCAATCAATGCATTTGACAACAACATCCAAAGAGAAAGTCCAAATTTAGACTCTTCCTTCTCAAATTTCCAACCTTTAAATTTGGTGTTCTCTAAACAATAGTCCTGCTTCAGGTTCCTATATTATTTAGAAACTTTTTAGAGTAATATGCAAAACCTACTTTGTGAAAGTTTTATTAGTCCATTAATCATTTTTCCAATGCGACATACTTGCAAAAAGGGGTCATAACAATGGATAAGAATAAAGTTGGTTTTAAACATAGCTCAAAAGAAAAAATTATCAAAAATAGCAAAGAAGGATGACAAAGAAATTGATTAGGAATGTGTATATTGGAAAAGAATGAAATATTCCAAGAACAACAAATTCAATATGAATAGTATGAAAATTGGTTGCCCTAGATATCGCAGCTTGAACTTCTCTGTACAAACTTTCTGAAGACCATTCTGAGTTTGACACGAGTTTAGGAGATCTACAGTGCTTTGTGAATGCCCCAAGATGTCGCCTACCATTTCTTGTTGATTTCGGTATAACAAGATTACCACATGCCCCAATTTGAATAAGATTCGAATAAATCTGATCACTTCATGCCCCCATTCCAATCAATATTTGAGCCGCCCTTTTCGGGTTTTCAACTCAAATCCCCTTTGGCCTAAGGTGCCCTTTGCGGGTTTTCCCCTTAGCCTCTCCATTTTCATTTTTTATTTTTCATATTCATTTTTTCATTTTTCACACATTTTTCTTTGAGGAATCAAGGCACCCTTTGTAGGTTTTCACCCTGGTCCCTTCTCCTTCTTAAGGTGAAGTAATGCTTGATTGAATCTGAGTTTGCAGGATTTGGCGAGTTTTTACCATCTATCCTACTCAAGATCAGAGCTCCTCTGGAAAAGGCCTTTGGTGTCCATTTTCCTCTAAAATCGTTTTGTGTAAGAAGGATCTTTCTCAACATTAGGTTCCCCTTATAGAATTCTCTGAGGTGAACCTTTTGGTTGTAGGACCGCGTCACTTGCCTTTGATACATTTGACTGTGCTGCATAGCTTTTAGCCTTTTCCTTCTGATCAGATTGGATTCATTCTGCCTCATCCAACTCTTAGCTCAACTAACACCTGGAGAGAAAAGATTTCTACTGTAATGGGTAGAACTACCTCCATCCCTTAAACCAAAGAGAATGATGTTACTCTGGTAGGAGTCTTGATAGATGTTCAACCAACAAGGAGGGCAAATGGTAATTTCTCATGCCAACCCTTGTAAGTCTCAGTCATTTCCGCAATTCATTTTTGGGTGATACAGTGATGAACCGTGGTGTCTGATTTTGAATTGATTACAGACCTCAGCTATCGTGCTATCACTCAAGTTCAACGCATTTTTTGATACCATCTTCTCTGGAATTCTATATCAGCATATGATGACATTGGCGTATAAACCAGCTTCTATCTGTTTGGTGAAGTAATTAATGATTTCAAAAAATGGAGCAATTCCCATAAGAAACCTTCGATGATGACGTCCATGCCCCATTTCGCTCAAAATTTGAGTCGCCCTTTTCGGGGTTTCAACTCAAAACCACATTTGGTCACAAAGCGCCCTTTGCGGGTTTTCGCCTTGGCCTCTCCTTTTTATTTTTTCATTTTCATTTTTTGTTTCGACTTTGATTTTTCTTTTTTGCTTTTGAATTTTCTTTTGAATTTCCTTTTCTTTTTCTTCTTTTTTTTTGAGATTGGATATGAACCCATAGGATTAGGCAAATCCTTGTTATCCCTTTTGACTAGAACCAATGTTCTTTCTTGATAAAGTTTCCCACATAAGATCTTTCACTTTCACCTTGTATGCGAAAAACCTTATTTGGTATCAGATTTCTTTCATAGAGCCTTTTGGGGCGCAACTACGACAGAAAACTTTGGATCTTCCTCTTTAATCAAAGTAAAATCTAACAACATCTTGAAGGGATAGAAACTCAACTTCAAATGGGCAAAGCTATGCTGAGTCATCGAGAGAGGCATTGCCCCGACAAAGAATTGCATCGCTCATACTGCAAATTTTTGACATCGCGCTGTTGTGCAGATTTCATTATCAGCGGTTAACCCGGGCATATCCTGGTATGACCATACAAAGACATCTTTGAACTCTAGAGGTCACTCAACAAGGTGTTGCTTCGTCTTTGAGTCAGGTCAATTCTAATCTTCACCAAACCCACAATTCCTAATGATTCCTTGTGAGGTAGGATCTGTCTATCCTCTCGTGCTACCATCCTCAACAAGTTCGGAGATAGACTACAATCCATGTCATTTTCAAAGTCATGTAATCCCTCTAAAAACATATCTCGCTCAAAAGGGATTCTAAGTCTGTAGCAGAGTCATTCATGTAATTAATATCTGGGGACCCATAATAAGTACTAAAGAATGTACGAAAGAATGTATAAATTCATGAATAATTATTTGTACCATATGATTATAAATGAATGAATAATAATTTGAAAGAATCTGGAATTATTCGTAAAGAATGAAAATATTGGCTCAGCAATAATTGCAAAGATGTATTTCATTAAAATAATAACGTACAGACATGAGCCTATTTCACAAAGAAATTTCTATCCTTTTTAGGCTAAAACAACAAAATGTTCTGAACATTACTCTAAATAAGCTCTAAAAACTATAGAGATTTCTTCTGCAGTCTTAATTGCTTAGAACACTCCCAAATTTATAAGGGCGGATATCTAACAAGGTCCCTTCTTCAGTTGCTTTTCGTCGATGTGAACATTTCCCACTCTTCTTCATGCATTGCATTCACTCCATTATTAATTATGATTGGGTAATGGATTTTCTGCACTGGAGTCATTAAAATTGACAACACCCATATTAATGAGTCTTTCAACTTACTTTTTGAAGGCAGTGCAATTCTCTATTGAGTGCCCCGTAATTCCCGCATGATAGTCACATTGTACGTTCGCATCATACCATTTGGGGTATGGGGGTTGTAGAGGTTTCATATGAAAAGGGGAGACAACATGTGCATCAAACAAATTTTGGTACAATTCCCTATACGATATTGGGATTGGCGTAAATTGGAACTTCTCAGTCTTCATACCAGAATCTTGCCTTGATGAATTTTGTTGATTATCAGCTACCTTTCCTGGTTGACTCACAGCAACTGATTTAGAGTAACCTGTGTTGTTCACATCATTTTCTCTTCTTCTTGGGGTTGACCTCTTATTACTCTCTTCCGCCTTAATTTTTCCTTATAGCATTCTCAATCATTTCACCATTCATAACTATGTCAGAAAAGCTTTTTGTTGCACTTCCTAACATATGCGTGATGAATGGGGCCTTCAGTGTATTAATGAAGAGCATCGTCATCTCTTTCTCCAAGAGGGGTGGCTGAACCTGGACTGCAACCTCCCTCCACCTCTGTGCATACTGCCTAAAACTTTCGCTTGGCTTCTTTTCCATGTTTTGCAAAGTGATTCTATCAAAAACCATATCTGTCACATGACTGTATTGCCTTATGAATGCTTGAGCTAGGTCCCTTCATGAACCAAACTTGGTACGGCTCAATTGATTGTACCATTTGGACGCTGCTCCAATGAGGCTATCCTGAAAGCAATGTATTAATAGCTGATCATCGTTAATATACCCAATCATTTTCCTACAGAACATGGTGATATAGGCTTCGGGGCAACTGGTCCCACTATATTTCTCAAATTCTGGCATCTTGAATTTGGGAGAAAGTACTAAGTCTGGGACTAAGCTTAGATCCTTAGCGTCAATTCCCTGATTACTATCAGCACTTTCCAAGGCTTTGAATTTTTCCTCCAACCATTTATACCTATCTTCCCACCGTTTTGGCAATTCAGCGTTCGCCTTTCCTTCTTCAGCTGTTTCATCAAAATTCGGGACGGCAAGATTAACCGGATTATCACCAGGGTTAAGACCTGATCTAGCCAGAAAGTTCATCGGTATTGAAACATCAGTTTGAAACAGCTGAGGCCCAATTGAAACAGAGGATCCGCGCGGAGGTATCTCAGTCTGAACCTGCGCATGCAGAGGCATAAGGCGTGGAGGATAGGTAGGTCTATCCTTGTCTTCTTCATCATCATTTACCATAGGACCCTTCCCTTTATTTACTCCCTTAGTTAGTAGATGGGTCAATTCAGCCATCGCATCTTTTTGAGCCTTGATCAATTTTTCCATCATGTCTTCTTGGATTTTATCTAGCCGCTCTTGCATTTGTACTTGTAACCATTCTTGCATATCCTTTTACATTTGGTCCAATTTCTCTAATCTTTGATCCATTTCCTTAGTTTTATGACGAGTACCGTAAGGATGTTTAGTTGGTCAATTTTCCAGATTGGCTGAAACAAATTTACTCAATTAGACTCTTTCAATGGACTTTAATGCATATGATGTCTTGTAATGTAGATGCATGAAATGAATGCCTAAAGAGACATTGATTCTGATTCAATTACATTTAGAAAACTTTACTAAAAGGCAAATTCCTTTACATAAAGCAGATGCATGTACGACCTCTCCCTTATATTCCAAGAGACAACATCGATCTTTTTCTTTATCCGCATGCTTGAGACAATCTCGCCGATAGATGCCACTGCTAACTCCTTTTCTTGATCTTGGTCGTGATCCATCATCTGCCCATTTTCATAAGGGTTTGTTAGCTTCTTGGAACGTCGAAGGCTCTTAAACAAACGCCTTGAATCCTCAGGCCACGAAGCAAGGTCACGAACTCTTCCCTCGTTCTTCTTGTGTTTCTCAGAATATATTCAGGCAGCCATATTGTTTTCTACTTTATCAAGGAATCCGTATTCCATGACAAGCTTTCTAATTTAGTAATTGGATTTGAATCAATATCTCTTTCCTAAGATGCAAATGCAATGCAATCATAATCAAAACAAAACAAGATAGGTTAGTACAAAACAGAACCCAACAAGGAAAACAAAAGTACCTAGTCGGGTACCAATAGGGGTTTGGAGTGACTCTACCTAGGATGGGTTCCTAAGGTCTTCTATATGCGGTTTGGCTCTAAAGTTAAGGTACCCGAACTAGCAGATTACTCGATCTTCACCCATTATAGGCTCATACAGACTGAGTTTGGTTTAGGGGAATACATTTCCCTATGGCTGCACGGAGATGAAAATCTCACGAAGACATAGGTACGGATGTATTCCGAAAGTGATCCACTATCCTGCACGGAGGTGAAAACCACACGAAGGAGTAGCTTCTCACTCCCACTTAAAAGGGGAAGACTAAACAGTCTTTATGCAATATGATGCCAAGATATAAAACTCGATTTACAGTAATCGTACAAACAAGTGCAAAAAAGAGGATCGTAACTTTTTAAATCAAATCTTCAATTTTCAACAATAAGATAAAAAACAATCAATTTTGCGACCTGACTCTCGAAGTCCCCAGTGGAGTCGCCAAGCTGTCGAAACCACCTTTTTTGAAAAACAAAAAGGTTTAGTAGTCGACTTAAAAATGAAAATAGGAGTCGCCATTGATCCGTTATTGAGGTGTGACCGGCTCACCTTAAAACTGATTTTGGTCTACGAAATTTGAGAAAACAGGTTCGGGAGTCGGTTACACATGAGGAAGGGTTAGCACCCTCGTAACACCCAAAATCGGTACCGAATTGATTAATTAAGGTCTTATTGTCGAAATTTTGAAAAGATTTTAAAATACAACCCTTCGAAGTTTAAATTTTAATAAACCGAATTGGACAACAAGACACACTCATTTTGATGAAATAAATTACCACACTTAGTGAGTTAGGGAGCAACAATTTAATCGTCAAAATTAAGTATGTCTTTTTATTTTTTTGAATTTTAAAATTCATGTATTTTGAGAAGGTTATTTGGTCATTTAGGTCAAACGAGAAATCAGAATCCAGTAAGTTAGGGTTCAATTTCTTGAAATTTCTAAACACCAAATATTGCCTTTATTTCAAAATCGAGATAAGAAAATGCCATATCCAGTAAGTTAGGATCCAACATTTTGAAGTCTCAAAAGCTTTATTTTAAAATTATTTTAAAATTGTATGGTTTTAATAAAATAAACATTTGGCTACCTAAATTCGTCGAAAAGAATTGAGGCCCAGCAAGTTAGGGCACAATTCTCTCGATAACTATGAACACCAAGCTTTTCGAAAATTATGCAATAGGATGATTATCGTGCTTTAAAAATGCAATCTTACAAATGGAAACATGATTGAATAGCAATACATAGAAGATAAATAGCAACAATAATTTTAATCACATTATACAAATACCAATATAAATAATTGAAAGTTAAATGAGTTAGTAATCAATTTCAAACGACACATTAAGGTAAAAAATAAAGACCTAAAATATTATCTCTACAATGGTTTCTTTTTGTTTTAAAGAAATAGCAATATATATGCGCCGAAATGGATTTAAAATAAAATTAAGAATAATGTTAAATAAAGTAAATTTATTTGAATGAAATTTGAAATGAAGATTAAAAGATGTATAAGCATGGATTTAGAATAAACATTTCATAAACGTATCGTAAATAATAATATGTAAGAATATACATTGGAATGAATGCAACATTAGAATATTTTGAATAAGTAGAATATATAGAAATTGGTACAAAAGAGTATAATTTAAAATCATTGATAGATTATACAAAATAAATTATTATAACAATAATATGATACAATACGAATACATAAAAAAATTAATGTATCGTAATAAAACAACGTTTTAGTAATACTATATAACAAATAAAAAAACAAATGTATGATAGTAAATTTAAAATACTAAAGCAATAAATTTAATATACAAATAGAAATACATAAACAAAATTGAGTATTATCTACAAAAGTTTTGAAATCATGTAATATAATAATAATAAATATGAAAAGAGATAAATAACTGATACAACTAATATAAAAACATATGAATACTAGTAAATACTAAAAAAATTATAAAATTAAAAAGAATACTAAAAATAATAGTAAACACAACAAAAAGATTTAAATTAAAATGTAGATATTTGAAGGTTTAAATTTGCAATCGATTCAAAACCAAGGAACTAAAGCAGCAATTAAACGCATGGATCTGGGCATTCAAATCCTACAGTGAAAACGACGTCATTTGACTAAGGACTCGGATGAAATCACAACTATATGCACGGTACAAATTAAAAAAAGGAAGAAAACTGAATCGAACAACTCCCAAATGAAGAAGGGCTCATAGTGCAAATAGACCATAAGGCGTAAACACGCGGATCCTTCCCTCGGGTCGGGTCACCGCGTGGGTCGTAGGCCTTTAAACGGTGCCATTTTGAAACCATTTCTTCGGCATCAAACGACGTCGTTCCCTTCAGCAAATAAAGGCTAAATTAAGCCTAAAAAAACAAAACCTAAATGTTTCAGTTAAGACTATAGAAGAGAGGTGAACGCCACCTCCGTTTTCCCCCTTTCTCTGCTATTTCAAATCCAAGGCCTCTGCCCATTCAACTCCGATTCGCGCAGAGGAGAAGAAGGCTTCATTGGCGCACCCACGAAGGTAAGTTTTTTTCCTCTATGTCGTTCTATCATGAACCCGATCTGACTCCGATTTAGGCAGAGCAAACCAGGTTCCGACAACATCTACTCTGGTAAGACACTTCTTCTCTTCCCCTTTTTATTTTCGTTTTTTAAAAGAAGAAAACAAAGAATCAAAGAAAATAAAAAAAGAAAGAAAAAACAGAGAAGGTCACCTTTCGAAAAAAAAATTTTGCCTTGATTTTTTTCGTTTCTATTCAATATCTCTATTGAAAAGAAAGGCCCCTTTTACAGTGTTTGTATTGGCTTTATATAGCCAAGAATAAAATAATAACAATAAAAAAAGAAAAATACAGAAAAATCCCTAAAATTTTCTCTTTTCTGTTATGTTTTTTCTGTTATTCTTTGTTGCGGTGTGTTTGTTGCAGGTGTACTGTAATAGCCCAATTTCAGGCTTAGTCGGAACAGTGGTTTCGGGACCACAAATCCGACGGAAAAAAAATGTAATGGCTTGAATTTTCAGAGGTGTCGGAACGGTGATTCGAGATCACTAAATTCGACAAATGGGTAGAAAATATTATTAATTTAGTAAGTATAAGTTAAATATGAAGTTAGGAAAATTTTTGAAATATTGAATAGTGCACTAGAAATAAATATTAAAATAATTAGAATCAAAATGAGGTATCAAGACCTCAGGGATTTTAAACTGAGCCATAAATATTTTTATAAATATTTATGGAGTGTTAAAAGTTAGTATTAAAGTTTCGTTAAGAAATTTTAAAGTTCGATAATTAATTGAACAAAAGGACTAAATTGTAACAAATGCAAAATTTTGGGAAATGATTAAATAGCTTAAATGATAAAAGGAAGAGGGCTTAAAAGGCAAATAGACCCAAGGTCTATTTGGGCTGGACGTCAGAGGCATGAAATCAGCAAGAAAGTAAGGAGAATTAAGGGCAAAATTGGAAAATTGCAAAATTTGCTTAATAAAGTTAGGACCCAAGTGGAATTATCTAGATTTCTCTTCATTTTCTGAATTCTCATCAGCTAAAACACCATGGAAGGGCTTCTTCAAGCTGGTTCTTCATATTTTTATTACAAGTAAGTTCAATTCTTGACTATTTCTTGAAATTTTGTATTTTTATGACTTTTACAACTAGGCCCACTTGTTAAATTCATTAGTTTTGATTTTATGAAAGAAGTTGAAAGTTGATATGAATATGTGCTGGAAGTATATGATGATTTAGCATGAAATTAGAGCTTTAAATTGTTCATATGCTGATTTTATTGAAAGAATTGAATAGAAAGTGAATGTTTGGGACCTAATAGTAAAAGAGTTTGAAGATAGAGTTATATGTGGAAATTCTGAATTTCAATAGTTGTGTCACAACTTATAATGTCTAGTAAAGTACTAATTGAGAAAATTAGATTAATTGAGGGGTTAATTGAGAAAGGACCGAATTGTATAAACTGTGAAATTTGGGGCAAAATGGAAATCAACATTTTGCACTAAAGCAGTTTTGGACAGCAGCAGTAGTGTAACTTTGAAAAATCACCAAAAATTGTAGAGATTGAATTAGAGGATGAATAAAATATGAAACTAAGTCTTATTGAGTCTAGTTTCTTATAAAATAAATGATGTGAGCAATGGAATTGTAAATCATGAGATATAATAGATTTTGTGAGACAAGGTCAGAATGAATTCGGGTTCCCCTGTTCTGACTTTGGAAAATCATTAAAAATTGTACAAAAATGATTATGAGTTATAGTTTATATGGTTAGAATCCTTAATGAGTCTATTTTTAGAAGAAACAATCTAAAACATCATTCAACTTTTGTACAATGAGATAATTAATTTTTAGTGAAGAGTGGTCGGAACTGTCAGACAGCAAAACAGGGGAAACTTTAAAGAATAAACTGTACTATTTGGCTGGACCAAAAATTTTGAAAATTTTATGGTATGAAGATATGTGAGTCTAGTTTCAGCAAAAATTAATGGATCTTAATTTGGAGCTCTGTAGCTCTGGATAAAAAATAATTTAGTGACTCTGACTCGGATAAACAGCTTTGAATATACATGTTAGTGAATATTGAAATTATGGTTAATGTTGTTTAAGTGTGTTATACACATTAAGGATGTGGAATGGAGAGGAGGAGGAGGAAAATTGGGAAATATATGAATGATTCGTGTATAAATGGTCATATGTTTGATTATAACTCATAAACGATGAAATATGAATGATGCTTATTTTTGTGCATTATTGGTCATGGTTTAAGCTCATGTGTGAAAATAAAGTTTCATAGTATGTGTGTATGGTATATTCAGTATATGATTTGGCATGAAATAATACCATGAATGGTTTATGAATTAACACATGTTGGTAAGCCTGATATGTGAATAAATGATCAAATTGAGTGTAACACCGGATTTGAGTACTTCTGATCAAGTGACAAAGTGATAAGTGGTAGCTTTAGCTACACTTATCTGATCAAGTGACAAGTGGGAAGTGATAAGTAATAGCTTCGGCTATACTTATCTGATCAAGTGATAAAGTGATAAGTGATAGCTTCGGCTATACTTATCAGATCAAGTGACAAAGTGATAAGTGAATGCTTCGGCTATACTTATCTAATCAAGTGACAAAGTGATAAGTGATAGCTTCAGCTACACTTATCTGATCAAGTTACAAGTGGAAAGTGAGAAGTGATAGCTTCGGCTACACTTATCTGATCAAGTGACAAGTGAAAAGTGATAAGTGATAGCTTCGGCTATACTTATCTGATCAAGAGACAAAGTGATAAGTGATAGCTTTAGCTACACTTATCTGATCAAGAGACAAAGTGATAAGTGGCTACACTTATCTGATCAAGAAACAAAGTGATAAGTGGCTACACTTATCTGATCAAGAAACAAAGTGATAGGTGGCTACACTTATCTGATCAGGGACAAGTGATAAGTGATCATACGTAAGACCATAGTTATACTATGGCAAAGTGAAAGTGAAGTACTCAATTTTTTCGTGATCGTTCCCTAATTTGATTAAGGATGGTAAGTGACAAATGGGCCCAAAAGAATTAAAGTAAATGGATAAGTGGTAGTGTATTTATATCAGGACGATGTTGTTATTCAAACTAAAGTGATATTTTCATTGCTAAATTGAGAATTTCATAAATGTGTTATTGAATGGTATAATCAATAAACATTGAGTTAAATGGTAAATACGTATTAGTTTTGAATTTGATGTCATTGAATTGTACGTGAATTAAATGGAAATTGCTAGTGATATGATTTAAATTATGAGCATGAGAAATTGCGAATTGAATGAAATGGAAATGAAGTATTAAATTGCATGAGTATGTATCGGGTCTCGCAGGCCCTAATTATTATGATTATAATATTTTGAGGATACATTGTGAAAAGTTATAGAAACATGTTAATTATTTTGAAAGTTTTAATATTGATGAAATTTTATAACTCGGTTAAATACGTTTACAAGTGTATGTGTTTTGGTAATGCCTCGTACCCTATTCCGGTGTTGGATACGGGTAAGGGGTGTTACATTTAGTGGTATCAGAGCTACGGTTTAGTCGATTCTCGGACCAAACGTAGCATATGTGAGCCTAGCTATACATGCCACGTTATTACTCTTGATGATGTGATATCTCCGGGCTCTAACGAAATTGCTTTGTTAAGACAGAGATGATTTTCAATCGAGCTATTTTCGATAATGCTAAAAATGATATTGAGATAAATGAAATATGCTCACGTTATGTTGGAATTTGGAAAGGTAAGTATAAAAATTTGTGATATGGATGTGTTCATGTATGAAAAGAGATGACTATAAGTTAAAAAAAAAGAGTTTATGTTGTGATAAGCTCATCCAAGTATGTTGGTGATTATATAATGCTATGTACTCAACATATTTGATTAAGTGAATATGATAAGCAAATTTACTTAAATAGATGGAACGTGTGTATGTACATCCGCTTGAATAAGTGAAATTAGTATGTTCATATGATAGAATCTTATGTTTAATTGTTAAATTAAAGATAATAAGATATTTTGTTTTATGTCTAAACCATGAATATTATAATAGTATGAAAAATTGAATTGGAAGTCAAATTGAGTAGAACGCAGGAATGAGTACTTTCGTTCGGTGATATGTGATGAATTGATTGGAAAAGACCATGGTTTGACCATGGCAACATGTGAACATGTGATTATGTGATTCCGTGTAAGACCATAGTGGGCTATGGCATCGGTAAGTGATATGTGATTTCGTGTAAGACCATAGCTGGGCTATGGCATCGGTATGTGATTTGTGATTACGTGTAAGACCATAGTTGGACTATGGCATCGAGAAAACGAAGTACTCAATTCCGTAAGACGTTCTCTAATTTGGCAAATGTCGGTAAGTAAAATAGAAGCCAAGTATTGGAATTTAATTAGATATTAACATTGAGCTTGAGTAAGTAAATTGTTGTGTGAAATTGTGAGTGATGAAAACATTTGTAATAAATAGATGTGTTAATTTGCTTGGAATGAATTACGTGGTTATGATGGTATTACATTGATGATGAATACAAAATCATATATATATATATATGTATCTATGAGAGCAAGTTGAAAGATTTATGACTTCACCATCACCCCTTATCAAGATTGTTCTATGACGAAAATTATCTTGATGAGACAGATATGTTTTTCAACTAAGTTAATTCTAATAGTATAGAAATAAATACTAAAATGTTTGAGTGAATATGTATTGATTATGAGTTGAAACTCATAAAGGTATGGATCAAAGAATAAAACATTTTTTATTGATGAATGTTATAATTATACAAGCATATGAGTTATGATATTTGAATTATGATGCTATATAGAAATTTTGATTGTGAA
The DNA here is from genome assembly GCF_025698545.1 of Gossypium raimondii. Lineage (NCBI taxonomy): Eukaryota > Viridiplantae > Streptophyta > Magnoliopsida > Malvales > Malvaceae > Gossypium > Gossypium raimondii. Next base: position 38,222,515 of record NC_068570.1, read on the forward strand.
TTAGTGATTTGAGTTAGAATTTTGTGTTGAGAACAAAAGTGATTAAAAACAAATGTTTATTAAATGCTTTGAGAATGTGAACTTAGTAATGAATTGGCTATTTGTGATGGTATGTGTTATGCGCATTTATGTGTAAGATAAATTTGAGGCTTTACTACACTCACCCCCATATTAGTAAAATGTTACAATGAAATTTGTGAGATTTTGGTTGAATAAGCTTACGAGTGTAGTGTTACAGAAGTTCGTGTACGGGAGAATAATAATGTGGTCGGAAAAGTGAATGAATTAGAAAATGAGGACAATATAAAAAGAGAGAAATATTTGATAGTTCTGAAAACTACTCAGATTATCAAAATGGATATCATTCTATATGGATTGTAATTTTTCGATACTTTGTGTAGCTTCAGATGCTGAAATATCGCTATCCTGATTTTCTTATGAATCTATGTGATTATCTGTAAAAGATATGAAAATCCAAAATCATGTGTGAATTTGAAATATACTGTGGAAGTAAATCATTAACCTACCATCTGGTAAGATTTTCGGGGACGAAAATTCCTAAAGGGGGAGAGTTGTAATAGCCCGATTTCGAGCTTAGTCGAATAAGTGGTTTCGGGACCACAAACCGACGAAAAAAAAAATGTAATGGCTTGAATTTTCAGAGGTGTCGGAACGGTGATTCGAGATCACTAAATTCGACAAATGGGTAGAAAATATTATTAATTTAGTAAGTATAAGTTAAATATGAAGTTAGGAAAATTTTTGAAATAGTGAATAGTGCACTAGAAATAAATATTAAAATAATTAGAATCAAAATGAGGTATCAAGACCTCGGGATTTTAAACTGAGCCATAAATATTTTTATAAATATTTATGGAGTGTTAAAAGTTAGTATTAAAGTTTCAGTTAAGAAATTTTAAAGTTCAGATAATTAATTGAACAAAAGGACTAAATTGTAACAAATGCAAAATTTTGGGAAATGATTAAATAGCTTAAATGATAAAAGGAAGAGGGCTTAAAAGGCAAATAGACCCAAGGTCTATTTGGGCTGGACGGCAGAGGCATGAAATCAGCAAGAAAGTAAGGAGAATTAAGGGTAAAATTGGAAAATTACAAAATTTGCTTAATAAAGTTAGGACCCAAGTGGAATTATCTAGATTTCTCTTCATTTTTCTGAATTCTAATCAGCTAAAACACCATGGAAGGGCTTCTTCAAGCTGGTTCTTCATATTTTTATTACAAGTAAGTTCAATTCTTGACTATTTCTTGAAATTTTTGTATTTTTATGACTTTTACAACTAGGCCCACTTGTTAAATTCATTAGTTTTTGATTTTATGAAAGAAGTTGAAAGTTGATATGAATATGTGCTGGAAGTATATGATGATTTAGCATGAAATTAGAGCTTTAAATTGTTCATATGCTGATTTTATTGAAAGAATTGAATAGAAAGTGAATGTTTGGGACCTAATAGTAAAAGAGTTTGAAGATAGAGTTATATGTGGAAATTCTGAATTTCAATAGTTGTGTAACAACTTATAATGTCTAGTAAAGTACTAATTGAGAAAATTAGATTAATTGAGGGGTTAATTGAGAAAGGACTGAATTGTATAAAGCTGTGAAATTTGGGGCAAAATGGAAATCAACATTTTGCACTAAAGCGATTTTGGACAGCAGCAGATAGTGTAACTTTGAAAAATCACCAAAATTGTAGAGATTGAATTAGAGGATGAATAAAATATGAAACTAAATCTTATTGAGTCTAGTTTCTTATAAAAGAAATGATGTGAGCAATGGAAGGTCGAATGAGTTCGGGTTCCCTGTTCGACTTTGGAAAATCATTAAAATTGTACAAAATGATTATGAGTTATAGTTTATATGGTTAGAATCCTTAATGAGTCTATTTTTAGAAGAAACAAGCTAAAACATCATCCGAATTCTGTACAATGAGATAATTAATTTTAGTGAAGAGTGGTCGGAATCACGACAAACAAAACAGGGAACTTTAAAGAATAAACTGTACTATTTGGCTGGACCAAAATTCTGAAAATTTTATGGTATGAAGATATGTGAGTCTAGTTTCAGGAAAATTAACGGATCTTAATTTAGAGCTCTGTAGCTCCAGATAAAAAATAATTTAGTGACTCGACTCGGATAAATGACTTTGAATATACATGTTAGTGAATATTGAAATTATGGTTAATGTTGTTTAAGTGTGTTATACACATTAAGGATGTGGAATGGAGAGGAGGAGGAGGAAAATTGGGAAATATATGAATGATTCATGTATAAATGGTCATATGTTTGATTATAACTCATAAACGATGAAATATGAATGATGCTTATTTTGTGCATTATTGGTCATGGTTTAAGCTCATGTGTGAAAATAAAGTTTCATAGTATGTGTGTATGGTATATTCAGTATATGATTTGGCATGAAATAATACCATGAATGGTTTATGAATTAACACATGTTGGTAAGCCCGATATATGAATAAATGATCAAATTGAGCGAACGGATTTGAGTACTTCGATCAAGTGACAAAGTGATAAGTGGTAGCTTTAGCTACACTTATCTGATCAAGTGACAAGTGGGAAGTGATAAGTAATAGCTTCGGCTATACTTATCTGATCAAGTGACAAAGTGATAAGTGATAGCTTCGGCTATCCTTATCTGATCATGTGACAAAGTGATAAGTGAATGCTTCGGCTATACTTATCTGATCAAGTGACAAAGTGATAAGTGATAGCTTCAACTACACTTATCTGATCAAGTGACAAGTGGAAAGTGATAAGTGATAGCTTCGGCTACACTTATCTGATCAAGTGACAAGTGAAAAGTGATAAGTGATAGCTTCGGCTATACTTATCTGATCAAGAGACAAAGTGATAAGTGATAGCTTTAGCTACACTTATCTGATCAAGAGACAAAGTGATAAGTGGCTACACTTATCTGATCAAGAAACAAAGTGATAAGTGGCTACACTTATCTGATCAAGAAACAAAGTGATAAGTGGCTACACTTATCTGATCAGGGACAAGTGATAAGTGATCATACGTAAGACCATAGTTATACTATGGGAAAGTGAAAGTGAAGTACTCAATTTTTCCGTGACCGTTCCCTAATTTGATTAAGGATGGTAAGTGACAAATGGGCCCAAAAGAATTAAAGTAAATGGATAAGTGGTAGTGTATTTATATCAGGACGATGTTGTTATTCAAACTAAAGTGATATTTTCATTGCTAAATTGAGAATTTCATAAATGTGTTATTGAATGGTATAATCAATAAACATTGAGTTAAATGGTAAATACATATTAGTTTTGAATTTGATGTCATTGAATTGTACGTGAATTAAATGGAAATTGCTAGTGATATGATTTAAATTATGAGCATGAGAAATTGCGAATTGAATGAAATGGAAATGAAGCATTAAATTGCATGAGTATGTATCGGGTCTCGCAGGCCCTAATTATTATGATTATAATATTTTGAGGATACATTGTGAAAAGTTATAGAAACATGTTAATTATTTTGAAAGTTTTAATATTGATGAAATTTTATAACTCGGTTAAATACGTTTACAAGTGTATGTGTTTTGGTAATGCCTCGTACCCTATTCCGGTGTTGGATACGGGTAAGGGGTGTTACATGTACGGCCGTACAGAGACGTTGGCGCGCACGTACGGAGGCTCACATGAGTCCAAGGGCCTGGCACGTGCGGGTGAGAGGAGCTGCTGCAGTGCTAGGGTTACGTTGAAAGGCTGGAGGTGCGCTTGTGGGGAAACGGCGCTGGGAGCTTCTAGGGCTCCCTGCTTCTGATTTTTATTTTAGGCTGCATGGTGATTGGACTAGGGTTTAATGGGTAATTCGGGTTAGGGTTAGTTAGTATTTCGGGTTAGGGTATTTTATTTCTATTTGTAATTGGGTTTCAGGAAAATTTTGGGCCAAATTTTGTAGTCTGGACTGTACTAATTGGACATTTATTTATGCGATATTTTTTCATATCTGGGTTTTAATAGTTGGACTCGGGCCGGGCAAAATTTGGGTATTACAGTGATGGATAGGTTTTATGGTAGTTTAAATGATTTATAAAGGTTAAATTGAGAACTTAATAAATAAATGAAGAAGATAAACTAAAACTATGTATCATCTTTTTTATTCTTTCATTTGAAAACATAAAATTAGCCATTAAAGAAGAATCTAGGTTCTGCCAACATATTTTTATTGCATGGTAAGTTTTCAAGCCCCGTTTTTAATGATTTTTATGTTTTTGAGTTCGTTTTAGCTTGATCTAGCTAGCTCGGGGGTTAATTTGCGAAACTGTTAAAAGATAAGAGACTTGTCATGGATGTTTTTTGATGTGTTTTGATGTTAGTTGATAGATTATTAATCTTTGTTGTAAAATAAGCATGTTTTGTTAAGTGATTTTTGTTGAATTTTGGAGATAAGGATTAAATTGTTAAATGTACAAATCCATAGGTTTTGTTGTGAATTATTGGTAATTATGGATTGTTTCAAGGTCTCTTGTAACAATTTTAAGTTGATTTAGGCTAAAATGAGTTATATTCAAGTTATGAGTTTATGGACTAAATTGTGAAAAGTTAAAATGTTAGGGACAAATTTGTAATTTTGCATAAATATGAACTATGGATTAAATTGAATACTAGAAGTACTTAATTTATTGAAATTATCTATTGAGATCAAGATAAACTACATTTGGACTTAAATCGAGGAAAAGCTAAAGCTTTAGATTAGTTTAACTCTACTACTTCTACGCCCTAGTTATCGAGGTAAGTTCATATGAATTATGATCATTTTAATGTTAGTTAAATTGACTAATTGCAATGTTATTTTAAAATAAATGATTCTATATGTAAATGTATCCATGTTATGATGAATTGACGGATAATGAGTCCCCGTTGAACCTTTAGAATTCTTAGGATAAGAATGACACGCCATTAGGGATTTCATGTTTTGAGTGCTGGTCTTGAATGTCCTATCGATGGATAAGGTCTTGCATTTGTTGTAGATTGTCCATAGCTTGTGTGAGCAGTATCGTGTAGCTAACATTTTGACCCACAACTTGTGTGAGCAGACCCATTTCACAGCTCGTGTGAGCATTGATGTAAAGGAAAGGTTACGATTATATGTAAAAGAACACTATGTGTGAGCTTTCCTGAGTATCCAATGTAATTATAGATGGTTCAACGGGTATGAAGGGGAAATGAAATGGTAAGTATTCAAATGAAATGAATCAGGATCTTATGAAAAGATTTATGAGCTAAATGATGTATTTACATATTGAAATCTACTTATCTTATGGTTGAATTCATTTGTATCATGAACAACTGTACTAACTTGTGAGTTTGATGTTGTTGTATAGGCTTTTACTAAGCTTATGGAATTGGTAATGATTTATGCTTAATCTATGAATTGTATAAACAACATGGTAAGTTAAGTTTAAGTTTATATGAGCTTACTAAGCACTCGTTGCTTACATTGTTATTTTCCTTTGTTTTATAGATTATCAGAAGCTCAATCGATTGGAAACTTTTCGGACCCTTTGTAACGGTATTTCATGAAAGTGTTAATGATGATTTGGTATGTTCATGCTTGTGAATTTTATGTTTTGAACTTGATAAACTTTTAATGCTTGTTTAAGTTAGGTTATTTTGGCCATTCTTAAGTACTTGTATATATGGCTCTTCTGGGATGTAAGTGATGGCTTGATAAGGGTCATTTGTGGTATGTTTTGATACAATTGTGGTACCTTTAAATGACATATTGGTTAGATGAATTAGGGTATTTAAAATAGCATGTTTATGTGTGTTTGAGTGATGTTTACATCCCTTGAATGTGTGCCCAAATGGTATGAATATTTAAGTATGAGTTGGATTTGAAATGGCTTGATGTTTGGTAAATTTTGGGTTCACATGGCCTGGCGACACGGCCGTGTGTCATTTGAATTTTCTTAGTGTTTCAAATCAGTGAGTTACACGGCATAGCACACGGCTTGGGACACAGGCGTGTGTGGCAACTCAGAGAGTTACACGGTCTAGCACACGGCTTACGACACGACCGTGTGACCCTTCTTAGTGAGTTACATGGGTGAGGACACGGGCTGGGACACAGTCGTGTTTTCCTTGTTCGAATGTTACACGGCCTGGGATATGTCACATGACTATGTGACCTTTGTTTTCACATTATTTATTTTTTTCTTAAAACTTCAGTTTTGTTTCAAATTAGTCTCGAATCACTACTAAGTTATTTTTAGGGCCTCGAAGGCTCGATTTAGGGATGAAATGTATATGATTGAATTATTTTTAATATGTTTTAACCTATTCAAATGTTATGATGTTAAATGTTTTACGATTGTATGGTAATACTTTATAACCCTAATTCAGCAACGGAGACGAGTTAGGGGTGCTACATTCTCACTATCACGGATTCCTTTATGCTTTTGATTGTTTGTAGGTCTTTCGACAACTTTCTCGAGAATTGAACTTAGAGATTGTTCTACAACTCCCAAAAGTTCCTCTAGTACCACTTTACTTCAAGGCTTAAAGTTATCCATGTAGCTTTCCTTAAGGAAAGTAGCATGAATAGAAACTTTAATCGTATTATCTTTCGGATTGTAGAATAATCCACCCTTTGTTCTTTTCGAATATCCTACAAATATGCACAATCCTATTCGTGCCTCCATATTTTTTGTATCCTTATCTAAAATTTGTACTGGACAACCCTATAGTCTAAATGATTTAGAGCATTTTCTTTCCATGCTACAGTTCATAAGGTGTCTTATGAGTAGATTTGGTTGGCACATCATTTAGAATATAGTAAGCCGTTTGTATCGCATATCCTCAAAAGGAAGTGAAGAATTGTAAATAGTTTAACATTGAATGAACCATGTCAAGTAAGGTTCTATTCCTTCTATCAGCTATGCCATTCAATCGTGGAGTGCCCGACGTAGTCAACTAGGATAAAATCTCATTCTCTATGAGGTATCTTATGTAACTACTCGCTCGGTGAAGTCTCTGTATCTAGTTATTGTTTGGTGCATTTTGGTAAAATAAGCGTAGATGTGAGTAATTGAAGTGTTTGTTTTGACTAAGTATAGGATTTTATGCATGCACCAATTGGCAAACTCTTAGCTTTGGTAGAATCTGTGGTTTGATGAACTCTTCTTCTAAGTGTACACCACTCTAGATCATTTGGCAAACTTGTTATGTTCGTAGTTGATTAGATTTATTTATTATTTTTAGTAAGGTAATTTAGTTAGTTAAATTGAGATTTATTTTGAATGGAACTAAGCTAGTGTAGATGAAAAGACTTAAATTATGATAAGCAGACTTAATCACGGGAATTAAGAGTGTTAGTGGAATTATCTGAATTTTCCACTAAACCTTATCTGAAAATCCTTGCATTTCTTTGTTTTCATCTTTCTCCTTTATTTTTTTGTACTATTTGAAAACTTAAGTCTAGAAAAACTTTCCAGAGTTTCGTTCACTGTATTCAGCTAACTCATACGATTGTATTAGCTCGCTGGTAATTATTGAGGAACCTTAAGTTATCTTCAAAGTTATTTACGTGTTTTTAGTTCTACATGCATAAATGTTAAAATGGTGTAAGGAAAGCCTAATTTTGGAATAATGTGTTGATGTTTCTTGCATGCATGTTTAGATTTGATAGATCAATGATCTTATATGTTTAATTATACTTATTTTTAGCTCAAGAAGCTACTTAAGGTTCGAGTGATAAAGGCAAAGGATCTGCTTTATAAACTTTGCTATAATTTCTAGTGAATTCCTTCTTACTTTCATGTGTTCTGGTTTTTCTTTATTTTATAGTTGTTTAAGGTAAGTACTTGTTCTCTGTAGAGGATGAAAAGTGTATGTGTGTGAATAATGATTATTCAGAGTCGTTGGTCTAAGTTTAGTATGTCCAAGATATGAAGTAAGGGAAATTTTCATGTTTAAGCCACTACCAACTATTTCTGATATGAATGAAATGATAAAAATTGATATGTGGTAATGATGATGAGGAGATATGTTTATGTGACCTCCAGTAGGGCAGATATATTGCAAATTGGATTGACAGGGCATGATAAAACATGCTATACTGAATGATACTAAAATGAACAGTTAAAGGGGAGAATGTATATGAAGGAAACTAAAACCGTTATTAAGTATCTGAATCTAAAAAATTGGGAACGTGGCTAACATGAAAATGGATTGTCTATGTTATGTTAAGTTGGAGTATAATATTCTCCCATATGACACGCCATCGATGTACTGAGTCTGTCTGAGTTTTATACACACCATTAGGCATACTTTGTGTTAATGTTTGAAATCCTCTTTAAAGATTCAATTATGCAGATAACATTCTTATTTAAGATCTCTTTGGAACTTAATAAGTTCTTTTGAACTTACTTCGTTATCTTTTCCTTCTTAGGCCTGCTGATTGAAGGAAGACTTTCTGAAAGACAATGCCTGAGCGTAACTGTTGCTATGAGATAACTATTTTATTTTTACTATGCATGACTTGTGGGGGTGACATCTAAATGTGTTTAGAGAAGGAAATGTACAAGTAACACTTATGTATTAAACTATGTTTTAATGAAGTGTCTTTAAAGTTGTATAGAATAGATTTAAAGTATTATACTCTATCTGATAAAACTATATTACTAAGACTTACACACTACATGGCTTATACGTTATTTCCTATATTTTGTTAATGGTTTAATTCAAACACCGAAGTTTTACAAAGCTTACACCAAAAATAGTTTTGAACTTAAGTTCACTTTTAAGTAGTGACACGTCATACTTGGATATTTCTAAAGGATCAAGTTTGGAATGTTACATCTTAAGAGCTATTTGGACAAGTATTCTTCACCTCAGTCAAATCAATTTTTTTATAGATAAGCCTAATTGCTTTTCCACTTCCACTCGAAACTTTCAAAATTTATCAAAGTTTTACTTTTCTGATGCATTAGATACACATACATATCGAGAATAGTCATTGATGAAAGTCACGTAATAATCTTAACCTTCTCGGGCACTGATTTTAATGGGACCACATACATAAGTGTGCACAAGTTCTAAAGGTTGGTTGACCCTTATACCCTTCACATTAAAAGACCTCTTAGTGATTTTACTTTCTAAGCAAGATTCATATTGTGGAAGACTAACTTCCTTAGGCATACCTAAGGGACCATTTTTCACGAGTCTAGTGATTCTTTCTTGGTTAATATGACCAAGTCTTAAGTGCCATAGGTACTCTTCATTAGAGTGAGAAGTTTTAACTTTCTTATTCACCATTTCAATTTGAAGCATCGAGTAGTTATTTGTTTTGATAAAGTAGAGATTGCTTTCCATCCAGCCATTACAGATCAAAGAATGATTTCTGTGAACAGTAATCAATTTATTGAATGTTATGGAATAACTGTAACACCCCTGTCCCGCCTTCGTTGTCAAATTAGGGTTATTGAGTGTTACCAATCAAAACAAAACTTTGAACTTATAACAGAAACAATTTAACAACTAAAATCTAACATATAACAAATAAATCAATTCATTGCATATTTACACATACTAGTCTTAAATTGAGCCTATGAGGCCCTAAAAACAGTTTGAGAACAATATAGGATCAATTTGAAACAAATCAAAAAATTTCAGAAAAACTTTAAAATTTGGAAAACAGGGGTCACATGGCTAGGTGACATAGCCCAGACCATGTGAACATTCAAAATCAAGACACACTGCCATGTCCTGGTCCATGTGAGTATTCGAAATAGGGCTACACAGCCGTGTACGAAACTGTGTGTATATTCGAAGTTGGGTCACACAGCCGTGTCATAGGCTGTGTTTCAGACCGTGTAACAAACTATTTTGGGACACACGACCATGTCACAGGCCGTGTGTAGCTATTGTTACCTCTAAAACAAGCCAAAACAAGCCAAGACATCCCACTTCCACAAGCCTTAGCATGACTAAACCATATATCAACATACCCAAAATATGCCATTTCAAACAACCTATAAAACCTAACCAATATGCCATTCAAAGGCACCACAATTTATGTTCATTCAAACAAATAACCCAACTAAGAAGGCACTTAACATTAGTCATCATTTCATGCTCTAACCATAAACCAAATTGGTCAAAATATAAACATACACATCAATATACCATTCCAAAGCATCATTACCTAATTCATAATATTAAGGATTACCTAATTAAACCAAATCAAACATACATCCCAAACCAACCACTTAACTGGAAATACCATCATAACATAACATTTTACATATCAACAACAAAAACCTATATACATGCCACATCCCAAAATGAAATACAAAAGCTACCAAAATGGCTGGATAGTGTGAGCTCCAAATCGATCCATCCGGTCAGTCCGCGAATTGCTAACTACGAAAGAATCGTAAAAAAAACATGTAAGCTAAAGAAGCTTAGTAAGTTCATAGTTTAAACATGAAAATAACTTACCTTAATCAAAATAAACATTCAAAGAGATAATTTATAATTCCTGACAGCCAAATACAAGTTCACAAATCACATTAGTTTTTGCTCACATATCTAAATATATCATAATAACACCTTCTCAAAGAACTTAACAATACTAAAAACCACATTTTATCAATGTAATTATCCACACATGTAAACAAGTGTTTCAGTGCAACATTTTTCACTTACTAACACCATGAATATGCATTAACATTTAAGCACATAAATAAATTGAAATTCAATTAACACATAGCCCATTGAACTAAGTAACTTGACTCGGATACTCGAGTAACTATACCACACTAGATGCATCTTAGATGCGTAATAGAGGCACCGGAGTGCAGACAGAGGCACAGATGTGCAATTGAAGCACTCTAGTGCAAACAAAGACACCAAAGTGTATATAGAGGCACCGAAGTGCAATCCCATCATACTAACCCTATTGGCATGCCAATCGTATCCTAAGTGTTTACTACGTTCAACCGGGTATTATACGTAAAATCGTTACCTTTATACATTTTCATCTTTCAAAAGCACTTCATCATTTCCTTACACATACTATAAAACTAATACATTTATGTCGATAATTTGAAATCACAAGAATTGCTACCATCAATTATTCATTTTCATATATACTTATTTGCAACATTCAATAATATATAGATAACCAATGAAATTCTAGATATATATACAACTAACTAGAAAACAGTGATATAAACATAAGAATCATACATCCACATATTAAAACACTATGACTTACCTACGATCTAGTTCCGGTTAAAACGCAGGGACTACTCGCAATTATTCCCTTTCCTCGGTTCTTGATCTATAAAGCAATTAAATTCAATCTATTAAATTCACATACATTTCACACTCAATTCAATGAAAAAGACCCTTAAGTTTTTATTATTTATACATTTTCCCTAAACTTTTGCATTTCTCACAATTTAGTCTTTAAACCCCAAAATTCCAAATTTAACATAATTTTACAACTTCTCATGCTAACATAATTTTTACCCATCCATTTATAGCCTACAATTATTCTAAATTCTCAAAATTCCTTATCAATTTTAATATTCAGTCAATTTAATCCTTTAATAAGAAACTAACATAATTACTTTCTAAATTAATCATAAACAACAATCAATACCTCAAATCCATCCTTAACATCATGAACAACAAGAATTCATCAATGGTGAAATCCAAAACTCGTAACAGTTTCAAAAACTAAGGTACAGGTTAGCTAGACCTAGTTGTAACGGTCTCAAAAATATATAAATTATAAGAAATAAGTTCAAAAAGGACTTACATGCAAGGAGGTCTATGGTCGAACCCCTCAAGCTCAACAATGCAGAATTCTCTTTCAATTTTCGATGGAAACTATTAGGGAAGATGATGATAAATTTTATTTTTATTATTCGTTAGTTTAGGTTTATTTAATTACAAGTTTACCCGTTTAAAATTTCATGCATTTTACTTAATTTCAAGTCCAAAACAATCCATCAACTTTTACAATAAGTCCTCTCTCCTTTAATAATTAAACCACCTAATCCTTACAACTCAATTATGACTAGATTTTCTATCTTTTACAAATTAGTCCTTTTCCTTAAATTAACTAGGTAAACATTAAAATTTATTCATCAAAATTTAATACGACTCTAATGTAACTCCAAAAACAGTAATTAAATAATAAATTATGATCTCACTTGTCGAATTGTGGTCCAAAAACCACTGAAAAATCGGATATTATAATAATTGTAACAAAATAAACATGCTATAGAAATTAAATTCCTCTTAAAATGAGGTACATAAAATACATCATTTAAAAAAATCTTCCTAAAATTATCAAAATATAAAATAACTTGTCCCACTACTTCAACTAAAACATAGCTCCCATCTCTAGCCTGCAACAAGAGGCTCCTATCATACAAACTTCTCGTTTCACTGAACCCTTGTAAAGAAACACACACATGGTTAGTGGCTCCTGAATTATTAACACAATTGTCAATTGATTCTTTCACTAAGCATGCTTCAACTACAAAAAGTTTCATGCCTTTGCCCTTTTCGGCTAGGTAATCCTATTGGAAAATCATATTTGGAAATGCAACGACAAATATGTTTCAGGGAAATACTAGAGTTTTAAATTTTTTTTTGAAAATAAAAACTTGGTTATGATATCTAAATTAATAAACACTGAATCAAAATTCTACCTTTTGATTCGTCTAGAATGAATGCTTCGACCGGCTAGTCTTCTCTATTATCCTCAAGCCCATGTCTATCAAGTGTGGGCTCGCTTCGAATCATAATTTTAAATTTTCTCTAAACTTATAAGCCAAGTAGTATGTAAAAAAATAGCTCCAGAAATCTTCTAAAATAATTTTTTCAGATAATTTTCTTTCTACAACTTTCTGTTGAACTTAAGTGTGTGAAAAATAATCACCCAATGCTTTTTTTATATATGGAGAGTTAGGAGAGTTCAAATGTGATTAAACTTAATTATTTTAATATATTAATATAATACTTATCAAGATAAAAATAAATTAAATTTAATATTAAATATATTAAATTAATAGAATATTTATCTATAAGATAAATATTAAATTTAATTTAATATTAAGATAATCACTTTAATATTAAAGTAATAAAATACTATCAAGATAAGTATTCAATTAAACTTAATATTAAATTTATTAAAATAGTATTATATTTTGAATAGTTAATCTAAAATCAAATTATCCGATAGAGTCCAGTAGGACTGTAATTCTTCCACTTCTAAACCATCGTCGTAGACCACCAGAATGTTGTCGAAGTTTGATCTAAAGTGTCCTTTCCTATTGTAGAAGAAAAATTTGATACTTTTAGGATCTTTTGACTTCTTAGCCTTTTCCTATCCACACGAGGTGGAACCAAAGATTTAGTCAGTTTCTTCTTTCCTTTAGCTTTCTGCTTCCCCTTAGAGGACGAGGGGCCCACAGCTAAGTTTGCCTCAGGTTTCTCTTGAAATGACTTACCACCATTCAACATCAACTAATATGATTGTAATTACTTATCAAGTAATAAGTAAATAAAAAGAGTATTGTCTCCACATGGATTGTATCTATTAATAAAAATTGTAAAATTAATGTTTTACAAGTTGGTTAAAAAAACATAATATTTGAAGGTGTTGGATGTTCTAAATTAAATTAACAACTAATACACAAATTAGATGAAATAAAATATAATGAATGTTTAGCAGCAATTCACAAGATATAACAATAATAACATGAATAAGCTAGAACAATTACAACTCTTGATTTAATTCATTCATTATCATGCTTAACAAATGTTACGGAAAAATTCCATGGCAACTTGATCATTTATGAACTTGGAATCTAAAATCATAGCTCTTTCGAGATCTTAGATTTGCCACTTAGAAAGCATACATATTTCTATGTCAACATTTAACTAATGATTCCTTAGAATTTAGGCAAAGTAATAGGGATGGGTTAGGTTTGAAAAAAATTAATCACATATATCTAAAGTTATGCAAGGTAATAGTGTTTTTTTAGAATCATTACAAACCTTTAATTTATTCTTGTTTGGATATAAATTAGGCATGCATCTTCCAATTATTACGTCCATTAATCACCATCTGGGTTGGATAAAGCGATTAATTCTAATGTAGTCAAACATATCTTAATGCATGGACAACATAAATAATTGAGGCACAGAACAATATGCTAATGAATTGAACGAATCGAATCATGGCATTGCAACCATTCTAGATGAAACAATTTAAGTCACTATTATTAAAGGAAAAGCAATCAAATAATTTGTAAAATTGTTTATAAACTAAGAACAATTTAAAGAGAAAGGTAAAAGAAACTTTGAGATGAATTCGGTGATTTGTCGAGACCTATTCGTGGTGGCTTCCTCTGATTTTTGTCATTGGTTCGATGAAAATTACTCCTCAATGTGGCCTACGAAGAGAGCTTTTCTCTCAAGAACTGCTTACTAGGGGAGCTGTCAAAGAGAGGATGGAAAAATGAAGGGACGTGGAAGGCTTTAGGCGTGAAGGAGAAAATAATGTGTTGAATGAATGAATGATAAGATGAGGGATGAGATGGAAGGTGAATGAGGGATGTATTTATACATGAGGGAAGGCTTGATAGTTTTCTAAAACTATCATGCATATCCCTTAGAAATCTCTCATGCATGACCGACTATATTTCATGGAAAGAGGGATCGATTTATTCATGATTCAAGTTTGTTTTTTGCTTGATTTAAGGCATTGGTTGGATGACAACTATAGGGTTTGACTGAGGCTGATTTGTGATTTTTTACACATGTATAAACCATTAAATAATTATCCCAAAGTTGATTGGGCTACTCTACCAAGTCATTGCTAAATTGGGGCTTCTTTCCCCCTTAATGGACAATTTGGGCTCCAATGTAAAAGGTAGACTTGTTCTTTTTAGAAACCCACTTCCAAGTTGGGTGAAAATAATTTTGTTGAGTCCAATGCCTTACCTTGTCATCCCATGCTGATTGCTATTCAAATTATGTGCATGTGTAATCCATACTGGTTTTGAACATCGACCAAATCAGTGTACCAAGTTGTAGCAATTATAGCATAAATTATGAAAATTTCAAAATGGAGCAACATAGAGTAGAATTATGTGAATTTAGCACCTAATTACTCAAAAATTATAATCTTGCTTTAATTGTTCCAAAATGCTAAATATCTACTAAAAACACATAATTGGTTATTAAAATACTTAGGATATTCATAAATTCTAAGTAAAAGGTGCTCTAAAAATCTATATAATTTAGAGTTATCACACCCCAAACTTAATCCATTGCTCATCCCGAGTAATGTTTCAAGGAAATAAAAAAATTTCAACAGGGCAATCTTGTACAATATTTAAGCATAATAAATTCTTCACATAATCATGTATTAACAAATTTCTGTCCACAAACCCTTCTTGCTAATAAGTTACTCGCATGCAAATATAATTTCAAAATTTTATAATAAATAAAAGAAAATGTTAGGAATAATCAGAATGCGCATGTTTTTACAAGCCATATGTAAATCTTATCAATCTAGTATTCTTCCTTTTTTTAAGTAAGAAAGACAATCCTAAGGTTTAATAATGGTCTTCATATGTTGAACATAGTAATTTCTCTCCACTAATGTAGTCGGCATAATTGTCAAAATCAATGTCTTTCACAAGGTTGTAATAGGGCTAGGCTCAAGGTAGGGATAAAGAGAAGTGATTTTTAGGTTAAATAACCTTAAACTTGCCTTGGATCTTTGTAGTAGAATCTTGCTTACTAATTGGGTTAAAACCCCTAGACTTAATTTTGAACTCATGCTTTTGAACACTTAATCATAACACTTGATCATGCTTTTTTTTAGCTGAAACATGTACCTCCTGACTTCTTCCCCAAATTTATTCACCAAAGCAAGCAAGATTGGAGTAAACGTAGCGTAAAATTTATGAAAAGATAGTAAGATGGCTTATGATGTAGTAAATCAAATAGCAAAGGCCATATAGCTCAAAATAAAGTTTCAAGGGTTAATTATAAATATGGTAAGCTTGGAAGGCTCAAATGATCCAAACAAAATGTGCCTATATCATTTTCAGACTCTTATGCCTACTAGGATTTCACCTCAAGAAAGTTACTAAGACAATTCTAAAGACTTGACCTTCATGCATACCTAATTCTAAGGAAAAGTAAATTTCATGGCTAAACTACATAAGACTTAGACAACACAATCATATCATGATTAAGCTAACATACTTTCAAAAAAACATGAATAGAATTAGAAATTACACTTCTATTTGGGCTAATTTATTAACAAAAAGTTTCTCTGAGCATTAATTTATTTCAACATACTTATGTGTGAAAATTGAAAATTTTAGAAGTCATGCAAAATGGCCCTTATCCCTTTTAAAAAGAAGCAATGTGCTTATTGCAAAATAACAAAGTAGTGAGTGTAAATTGTGCACTAGGTAGGATGCCAGGTAAGAGAGGTGAGTCATGAAGACTACTTAATTACCAAGTCTTTCCCCGAGAAATCCAATCTTAGACATGTACATTCACATTACCACACTACTTCGCTTTTTACAAGAGAACAAAAATAATGGAAAGGCATCAACTTAATTTATTAATAACTTCCAATTTATTCAATTTTATTGTGCAAAAGCAAAATACTACCAAAGTAAATATAAAAATGCCTTAAAATAAATACTAAGAAAAAGAAATTCCCCCATTTTATTAATTTGTATCACCCCCTTTGTCTTGTTCATTCACCTTCTTATTCTCGCTTGAATTTTCGAACTCTTCTTACCCTAAATCTTGCTACCATGGCTCAAAGATATGATTTGGCAACTCAAGAATGAAAGTAAATAGATTATTAGAGAAATTCTTAACAACATTCCTTATGAAGTCATTTCTAATTTTTGCATATTTTCAATAAGTCTATTTTTGTTTATGCATAAATTTCAACATATCCATCATAGTTGAAAATTTTGATCTATCATTGATGTTTGAAGGAATGGTCATCAAAGTGGTCAACTCAAGATTAGCAGTTGTCTGAATTGGTTCTATAACATACGATTCCTTTCCTGGTCCCGGGCTGTTCGGTTCGCCTTTGGATTCTACTTTTTCTTGTTCATTTATTGAGTCAACATCTAGTTTAGGATTAGTTGTCGACTTTTCAGGTTCTGGTTCGGTTTGGTTTAGGTGTTCAACATTCTTTACTAACCTTTCAAGGTTGTGTTTTGTTATGCATCCTTGAACATATCGACATTTCAGGTTTGCTTTCGATAAACTTGTGCTCGCAAAATGAGTGAAGTAATCAATGATGGTAAGTAAGCATTTTCTACCTTTTTCCTAGCACAATCTTGGATTTCCTTGAGAACAATTTTACCCACATTGATGGAATTTTCTATCATAATTGCATATAACAAAAGCATTTGTTCTATCGAGATGGTGGAACTATATAAGATAGGCATGAAGCTATATTGTGCAAAGTAGAACCATACCTTAGCCAATGGTTTGAAGTACTTCCTTCGACAAGAGTGACTGCTGTATTTTCTTAATATCCATTCAGATATCAGATTTACAACAACGTTAAGTACTTGTTGAAGAAAATCTCAATTTATATTTTTCATCACGGTAGAGTATTCATCTTCTTCATTAGGCAAATTAAACAAATCATTAATGGATTTAGATGTATGAGATACCTTCTTTCTACAAATAAGAACTTCGATGGAATTTGGGATGGTTAAATTGACATGGAATTCTAATATTACTTTCTCTTCAGGCAGTGATCGTGCACAAAAAAAATGATTTCACTTTAAAGCATCTACTACTTTCCGAATTCACAATGGTACAACCATTGTATCATTGCTTTCCAAATTGAAGCCTTTTTCAGGGAACATAGGCTGATTCTTGAAGATAGTATCAAATCTCTCATTTGCTTTCTTATCTTAAATAATGATCGTGTTTTCAACAGAAGTTTTTGAAGATCAAGTTCTTTTACAAGTCATGGAAAAGGAATTAAAGGGTGACGACAAAGATGGTGTGGTGGTGATGGAGTTGGCAAGGGTTTTACGGCGGTAAAGGAAAACATTGGGTATAGTACTATGGTAAAATGCGGCGATAGGGAGTAGTTACTGCAATGGAAAAGAGATTACGGCAGCATGGGAAAGAGATAATGTGGCAAAGTGCGGTGACAAAAAGATAATATATGGAGAAATTTTAGGCTTTTGAGGCTAACGACTAAGAGAAGAAAAGTATAGGGTTAAGGGTTAAGGCTAATTTCTTATGTGGTGTGAAAAATATGATGGTGGTAAGAGTTTTTTTATAGTAGTGGATTAAGGTAATTTGATAGCAAAATTTTTTCTATGGAAATACTTGGACGGTAAGGATATAAGGGAATAAGGTGGCGACATATTTAGGGTTTAAGGAAAACTTAAGGGCAACAAAAAATTGGGTATCTTTCTCCTCGTCATTGTTCTGGGTCTTGAGCCCAAATTGCAACTTTTTATTACCTGCACTTAAATAAAACTGAAAAAAAACTAAACAGATTAAAACTTGTGCCAACTTGACCTTTTTTTATTCGGCATAAAATTTGAATAAATAAAATAATAAATTAAAATAAAAGTTCCTTTTAGGCTACGTAGAAAATTTTCTCAAAAAATTACAGTGAATTAAATTCCTAGGAAAGGTTGGAGGAGTCACAAATGGTCCCACTTAAGTTCCAATCTCCTTAGACATAATTAATTTAATGTACTAATTTAAGAAAAATTTTCTAGTTATGTCTTTTATTCAAATAAATTAAATAAAAATCAAGGGTCTATTAAATTGAATGAGGCATTATTTAGCTCAACTTCACCATCCCGATAATGTTTAAGACGTTGACCATTAACTTTAAATGTACCCCTTATTATTTTGTACTTCCACCAGTCCATAAGGGTAGACTTTATGAATAATGAATGGTTCAGTCCATCGAGATTTTAGTTTCCTAGGGAATAACCTCAATCTTGAATCGAATAATAAGAGATTTTGACCTTTCTTGATGTCCCGAGGTTGTATACGTTTGTTATGCCATCTCTTTATCTTTTTCTTGGACATCATGACATTCTCGTATGACAATAACCTTAATTATTCCAACTCATCGAGTTGTAACATCCTTCTTTCATAAACTTGCTTTAGGTCCATATTTAATTGTCTTATGGCCGAGTGAGCTCTATTCTCCAATCCAAACGACAAATGACAAGCGTCCTGACCACCATCAGATGTGCTAATGTCCAGAGTGTGAATACTTCTACAAAATATATAGAATTAAGGCAATGTCTGCAAGTACATGGGTCAGGTTCTAATATAGTTACAACGATGCAGGTAAGTACTTCAAGAATCATAGCTAAGGGATTGTAGTTTGGGGTAACCCGCTATCAAGCCAATTACTAGAAATAATTACTAATCTACTTGAGTCATGAATTAGTAGTGTTAATATGGAAGCAAGATGATGATAATATTAATAAACTAAATAAATTGAATTAAACCTAAATCTACTCCTAAGTCTATGTATTGGTTTCTCCTATCCCTTGTTTCGACTACTTGAGTTCCATTAGCCTAGATCCAATTACTTTACATAATTAATTATTGATGTAGGGGTCTCTTCAACCAGCTAGTCATCAACTTAATTTCGCCTCTCAACATTCAACTAACCTAATGAGTCGACAAGAACTACTTATCTCTCAACCTGAAAATCCAAACTGATTTCGGGTTAAGGTGTTCACGGATAGGCCATACCAACTTTGGATTAATTCCTACCTAAATGAATTCCTAGGGTCGTCAAGCCTAAGCTTTAAGTTCTTCCTCTCCCAAACAGCTAATCCTCGAAGAAACTCTATCATTCAATCAATTAATAAGATTAGAACAGTTGAAACATGCAATATATGTATAAAGCATAAATTGATTCTGTTGTAGGAAAACTTAACACAACTAAGATTAATCAAAATAAAATAAATGAATAAAAATAAAAATAAAAATGAAACAAAATTTAAAATAGGAAATAAAAGTTCTTTAAAAATGGGGACACCTGTGTCGCCACCATAGAAGAACTTCCAGTTGGCTCTCGATAATTTGATCTGTCGTTTGTTCCCCTGTCGATGTACATGAGCCAGCCTCTCTGGTCGTTTCCATTGATATTGCCTTATTTTTTAGCCAACCCCAAATTATTTTCGGGGTATTATTGCCTTAAGCTTTCTTCTCTCCATGTCGCATGAAATTTTGGTCACTCAAGCTTTGTTTCCCTCGTCAAATGAGAATGAGACAAACTCATCGATCTCTTCGGCTGATACCTTTTCTGCTATGGCCTGAAAGTGTATTGAATTTTTCTACACTTCCCTTTAAAATCGGTTTAAGGTCCATGTTAGTAGTTACTTCTACTTTTACGTTAGTGGCTACATATATTATTATGTTTGATTCTACGTCAATTAGATTAGAGACTATAACAACCCTAACCCGAATCCGTCGTTAAAATAGGGTTACGTAGCATTATCGGAGTTTACAAAACAAACGGACAAACATTTTAAACATTTCAAAACATATCAATATTCATATAAAAAACCAATCAAAATCATTCATATTGTCCTTTATACGAGCCATTGAGGCCGAAAATATGCATTAGAAACAAGTCGGGACTAAATCGAAAACTCAGAGAATTTTTTGAATTTCAAAACTCTAGGGGTCACACGGGCAAGAGACATGCCTGTGTCTTAAGCTATGTGGGCATTCGAAATAAGGACACACAGACATGTCCCAGCCTGTGTAACTCACTGACTTGGGCTTCACGGCCAAGCCACATGCCCGTGTGCTAGGCCGTGTACCCTTCAAATTAACCTCACACGTCCGTGTGTCAGGCCGTGTAACAACTTGACTTGCAACCTTTTGAAAGCTGTAGGGGAAACATGGTCGTGTCATCTGATCGTGCGTCACACATGACTAAGACAAACGCTCGTGTCTCTGCCCGTATAGACGAAAATAGGCCATTTTACAAGTCATTTTTCTCACCCAAATAAGCATAAACCTATACCCAACATTGTGCATAACAACAAGCCATAATAAGGCACCCAAAATAAGCATAATCAAGCCTTAAACATATTGTATATTCACATACAACCAATATGCCTTTAGGCACCTCAAATGGCAATTTATAAACATGTCTAATCATGTGTTCAATATAATCAAATGATCAAACAGCATATGTGTATATTTGCATCAAAACTTACCATTTAACTCACTTGCCAAAATACACCAAATGGTACCAATTAATCACTTAATCACTAGCATCAATATACATATATGCCTTACACAACAAAGCACCAATTCACAACAAATTACATGACATATTTAATATGCACATTCAACTACCTTTATATCTTCCATCATTCCACCATATCAAGTCATATATCAACCATTATAAGGCTACTTATATACACATTAACATATACCATTTCACCAACAACAGGCCAAAATGCAAACCAACCAAATGGTCATTTCCAACAACCAAAACACATATAAGCCAACATTAGCCAAAATAACCTATACATGCCATTATAACCAAAATTAAATATCCAAAAGAGCCGATGGATAGTGTGATATAAATCCGACAAGCTTCCAACCTGAATGAGCTTCTAATTCACTATAAAACACAGGAAATAACACAGAGTAAGCATTTAAGCTTAGTAAGTTCATGTAACATAGAATTTAGCTTACCATTTAGTCTTATAATAGGTAAGTAAACAAGCATATCCCAACACAATTTTCCCAAATGCCTAAGCACATACACACCAACCATATTAGCCATGTAAATACATATATTAGCCAATAAACATGGATGAACACAACAATTGATCAAGTTCTATATACATGTATCATCCATTTCATGTTTCTATATACCATGTAATTCATGTGTCCTGGTAATGGTCTGTATTAAAATCTTACCATTTCGTATTAGAGTATTGCCTGATGACATGTTTAGAAAACCGTTGGATACCCGAGATAGCTCACGCATAGTGTGCTACCTCATATAGTTGTAATCCATTAATTCATGTACATGTATGCTCATACAAGCTGTGAATCGATATGTTCATTTGAGCTAGAGATCGGTATGCTCTCACGAGCTGTAAATTGGTATGCTCTTACAAGCTGTCGAGTATCCGCAACACATGCAGGACCTCATCCAAATTGGTAACCCTAATGACATGTCATTTGTATCCTACGGATTCCTAAGGTTGAAACAGGGCTCAGTAATTGTCGTACATCATTGGATATGCAACCGGTAAATATGTAGGACAATTCATACCATTATTTATTTCAATTAAAAACATATAAATTCGACTTAATTACACGAACTTACCTCGACGAGTAAGCGTAAATACGGAGGTGATTAATTTAAGACTTTTCTCTTTGCCTTGATCTCACTCGATACGAGTTCTAACTGGATCTATACGGATAAATTTAACTCAATTCAACACATAATTCATTCAATTAAATCCAAAACATATTTTTGGCAAAATTATCATTTTGCCCGTATACTTTTAATTTCTTTGCAATTTAGTCATTTGGCTCGAAAAATGAAATTCATGCTATTTTACCCCTACCCAAGCCTGACCGATTTTTATACATGCTTATAGCAACCCAAATATTTTACAAATTCAAAACTTTTACCATAAATTTATCACATTTTTCATTTTAACCCCTAATTGACAATTTCACCAAAAATCCCTTTACAAAAGTTGTTTATCTAACAACAACGATTCATCTTCTATGATCAAACTTCAAAACACATATATATTCATCAATGGTAAAACCTTAATAGTTTTACAAATTAGTCCTCGTGATAGCTAGATTAAGCTACAACGATCTCGAAAATATAGAAATCATCAAAAAACGAAACAAAAATCACTTACCAATTGAGCTTACAAGCTTGGTCGAATATCAAGATTCAAAAATGGCTATTTTCTCTTCTACAATCAGTTGTGGTTGAGAAAGAAAGATGAAAGCTTTATTTGTTTTATTTATTTTAAAATTAATTACCTTTTTACTAATTTAACCTTTAATAACTTTAAATTTTACACAAATGCCAAGCCAACATCTTCCACTAACTCATTTATGGTCTAATTACTATATAAGGACTTCCACTTTAAAGTTCTATAGCTATTTAATACCATTAGCTATTAGAACTCAACTTTTGCACTTTATGCGATTTAGTCCTTTTTATTAAATTAAGCATGTAAACGGTAAAATTTCTTAACAAAATTTTTATACGGTAATGCTATCATGCTGTAGATCATAAAATAATAATAAAATAAGTTTTTTGAATTCGAATTTCTGGTCCTGAAACTACTATTCTGATTTCACCTAAAACGGGCTGTTATAAATACTGTTTTGGTCATATTCAATTCATCCCCATGATATCTGGTTCCAAACTCTTAGTGACTACTATTGTCAGATTCATGGTGGTCAACATTAAAATAGGGGTCATCTGGATCAAGGTTGGGAACGTCATGCACAACCTCTTCCCTTGGAGGTAGCACCTCTAATATTTCTTGCAGCATTTTCCTCATCTATTCCATCATGTCTGGCATGTTTGATAATCTTCGGAGTTGGATGGCTCAGTAGTTTTGCATGAGGGCATCTTCTGCAAATCATGAGGCTCATCTGAGTGTTTGGGAATATCATCATCTTTGTCATATGACTCATAAAGAGGTTCGTGAGGGTACTCATTTTCCTCACACCCTTTATCATTGCTCCATTAGCTTGTCGCGACTCTATTTGACCAACCTGTTATGTAATTTTATTCGTCGTCCCAAGAAGTCCTTTCATCATTAAACCACCTATAATCAAAATTTTCAATAATTAAATATTCTAGTTAACAAGGTAAATAAAAATAAATTGAGAAAATTACACAATTACTAAATACAAAAATTAGTAAGTTACCTAGCTTGTTCTTCTTTTGACTAATATTATTGACAAGTAATTGATTCAATAACAATTATCACTGTGGCAATCCTTGGCAACAACGCCAACAACTTGAGTGCCTCTAGACATGCAAATGTCCAGAGTGTGAATACTACTACAAAATATATGGAGTTGAGGCCGTGTCTGCAAATATACGGACCAGGTTGTAATATAGTTACAACGAAGTAGGTATGTAATTCGAGGATCATACCTAAGGGATTGTAGTTTGGGGAAACCTACTATCAAGCTTACTAGAATTAATTACTAATCTACTTGAGTACCAAATTAGTAGTGTTAATAAGGAAGTAAGATTGTAATAATATTAATAAACTAAATAAATTGAATTAAACCTAAATCTACTTCTAAGTTCGTGTATTGGTTTCTCCGATCCCTTGTTTTGACTACACGCATTATCTTAGATCCAATTGCTTTACCTAATTAATTATTGATGCGGGATTCTATTCAACCAACTAGTCATCAACCTAACTGTGCCTCTCAGAGTTCAACTAGCCTAATGAGTCGGCAAGAACTACTTATCTCTCGATCTCACAGTCCAGACTGGTTCGGGGCTAAAAAGTTCACGGATAGGCCATAACAATTTTGGGTTTATTCCCACCTAAATGACTTTCTACGGTCGTCAAGCCTAGGCTTTAAGTTCTTCCTCTCCCTAACAGCTGATCCACTCAGAAACTCTATCATTTAATTAATTAATAAGATCAGAACAGTTGAAGCATGAGAGATATGTATAAAACATAAATTGATTCTAATCTTTACACAAACATTCAATTACACGATGTTAAAGAAAGAGATATATAAAATAGAATAAAGGAAATAAGATGCTCATGAATTTATTAATGGAAGTGTGGCTCTTGAACAATCTCCACTCGTGAAAGTCTCACTTTGGAATAGGATTTTTATTACAAGATCCTAAATACCCTAAGTGAAAACTAAGAATGAAATAAAAACTTAAGAATAATTTATGTCTCCCTAAAATTGTTTGTTTAAACTAATTACAATGCCCTCTATATAAGCTAAACTTGGAATATTAAAGTGCCTAAATTATCCTTGACATCCTTAGAGTTTGACTTGGACAAATACTCCTAATTTCCCTAAAAAAATGCAATTATCTCATGCAAGGAGTTTTTGGGCTGCGCAGGGGGGGTGTTGCAACACAAACCTGCAGTTTTGCAACACCAGATCTGGTGTTGTGAAACAACAGGGAGCGTGTCACGACCTCGATGACAGTTTCACTCTAGGACTTGTTTTTGGCTTATGTCTACGATGTTGAGACATTAGTGTCTTCGCGTCGAGACATAGACATTAGTTTCGGCCCAAATATACATCTTCAGCTCCTGATTTGTCCTACAAGACCATGTAACCTTATTTAGATATATAGAATGTAATAAAAACTACTAAAAAACATAAATTACTACTTTAAACATGAAAACCTAAATATACACTAAGATTCTTTATTTAACTATTAAACAAACTAAAGTTATGTGTGAAAAGGATGTAAATAATAGTGTAATTCATGGTAGATCAGTTCCCCACACTTAACTTATTGCTTGTTCTCAAGCAACCAAAACACAAATATGGAAAAAAAAAAAGACTTGATTTCTTTCTTTAAATAAGCTAGAGTTAGTGAAGATGGATGTAAATATGAATCTCAAACCTAAACTCCCCCACACTTAACTTTTTTCCTTGTCCTCAAGCAAACCAAGTCTAGACACATAGCATGCAATAAGAAGACATCCCTTGGATTTTATTACTACTAAGAATATGATTGCCAAAAATTAAAGGTATAAGAATTCTTATCGCACATGTAATTTAAATTTGATACTTCGATGCCTTGAAATTTTTTAAAGTAAATTAGGATTAGTTTACAAAGTTACATTACTAACAAATTAGAAGTAATTCCCATGACCAAATGTTTAACAATATCACCATTAACATAAATTAAACATATTTGTAGCAAACTGTAACCTCCTAAACCTGGCCTAGACGTTAGGGCTAGATTGAGAAGGATACATTAGCCACCGAAACTGCTATGATAACTTACATTACTTTTGAAGACCATAAATAAACTCATTATAGAGAAAAATCATATTTTTACTTTGAGTTAGCTTAAAAACATTCATTTATTAGGTCGTGTATACTTTAGATTCACCTTATTATTGATGGTGTTCTTTTAGAAAAAAGAACATTTGTTCATCGCTTTACTTTGTAAAAAACTGATGTTAACTAGTGCATCAAAAAAACCATTACTCATGTCATTTGGGAAATCTTGTCACCTTATCGATTTATTTTTTTCAAAAATGATTCTTTGCAATGGAGTGGAAATTAGGGATCAATGTCAAATTTTACTTAAGCCAGATATCATGCATTTTTTGATTTTATGCTTGAGAAATCCATGCATGCAAAACTCCCCAAATGAAAATTTATCAAGCCATAGAATAGAAATAATTTAAAATTACAAACCCAAAACCAATAGAGACTTAATAATACTTATTAAAACTAGTCTGAGGTCCAAGCTGGTTCTTTGTATGCTAGGTCCGGTCCTAATTTTGAGGTTTACCTAAAAAGTTAGACACTATGGGGATGAGCTTATGAAAGCTCAGTGTGAGTCGAATAATTATTTAAATGGACATAAATATCAAATATAGTGAAACATGTTACCATTAACAAAAGAACACAAAACCATCATAGGAATTTCATAGCTATTATCAAAATTGATGTCAAACGGTGTATGAGCATGGGTCATCGTTCATTTGAGTAACAATCTTTAATTTCAATACCATTCAATACAATACATAGCATTAATCGATAGCATTTGAGTACGTTGTGAGCATGATACAATGCAAAAAAGGTTGCTACCCAAACCATCCTCTACACACCATGAGTTCCCCAGAACCTATCTGCCAAACTCCAACATTTACGAGCAAAGCTCAATATGGTAGAAACCACCATATAACTTAAATGAAGAAAATTTGCCGAAGAACATATAATGCGATAAAATCCCCAATCCACTCTGTACTCCAAGTGTAGTGCACTAACTACGTATAAATCGGACTTAATATGCCATCAGTACTCCACGGAACTCTATCAACCACAAAAACAACCCGCCCCAATGCACATGCAATATCTCATACAATCTCATACATAGCCTATAATTTCAAGATCACAAAGGTTCTATGATAAGATTGTTTATTTACAGCGGAATGATATACAAAGTCAACAGATCTCACTGAATACAAAATAAGATTTATGGCTACATAAACCGTTGAGGATAGTTCTAGATCTGGTCGAAGACGAACTATTGTAGGGGATTTTTTGAAACCATTGAATTCGAAAGATGGTAAGGTAGCCCCTAGATGGGGAACGACTCCTTTGATGGGTGTCGTAATGGCTTTATTTGTGATATTCTTATCTATTATTTTGGAGATTTATAATTCTTCCATTTTACTAGATGGAATTTCAATGAATTAGATTCACAAGAATCACGAAGCCTCACTTTTTAATACAAAAAGTGAAACTTTTAGTTCTCAGATTTTTTAGCCCCATTTTGTTTTGGTAGTTTGACCACGAAATTTATTTGTTTCTGTATTTCTGAAATATGCATAAATCAATACTTCCACATTTAATTGACATTTTCAACATATACCCCCAATTATCAAATACTTTCAGTGAATGGAAATAATATTCTGAATTTCAATTTACCAATAAAATGGTATCATTCAACAAATCACAATTTCATGTTCATTTACAACGTTTCCTTGTGTGCATGTATAGCAGTCTTTCGAATATATCATGCATAAACCTTATTTTCAGTCATAAACGTACTATATACACAACGAATTATACATCAAATTAACCAAACATACATGACTATGTCAATTATTCAATAATTCAATCATTCAATCAAACTAGCAACATTCCTACCATGCCAAACAATTAGGACTCAGAAAGTATCTAATTCGGCTACTTAAAAATTGATTACTTAGCTAATTAAGCCAAGCCAATCAGTAAGCTAAATCAACAATTAAATCATAATAATAATCATTACCAATCAAGTTATTGAGTTTAAGAACCACACCTTATTTTATGCTTTTCTATAACACACTAGCAAATCTCGAAGTTCCTCTAATAAGCTTTAAAATTAATAGTAATTTGAGGTGAGTCGTATGCGTGAATGTCTTTTGCCTTTACTACTGATTTTGGGCGTTTAAGTCGACACAAAAGATAGGTGAAAGAGGCGTTAATTGAGTTCTTTTGGGGCATCAATGGAGGCCGATCTTAAGTGCTAAAATTTTAGGTTTAAGGCTCAAAATTTTATGATAAAATGACAACAAGAAGAGGAAAATAATGGTTCAAGAACCCATTGAAAAAAGAAGAGAAATTGATGGTAAATCTTGGTGGCTTGGGCGGTAGCACACAAGGGAAGAAATAAAGAAAATTGAAGAGAAAAGAGGAGAGGAAGAGGGTGAACAGATATGGTAGGGAAAATTGACTTAAAGGCTGAAAAAATACAAGAAAAAGTTGTATTTATACCTAGGGTTCAAGACTATGGACGGCACACAAATTAAAGAAAAGCAAGGGATTTTGCAAAACATAATTATTTTGTAAGGGAAAAGATTCAAACTTTGGACCTTAACCTAATTTCCATGCTTTTCCACTTATGAATTAACACGAGGCTATTTCCTTACTTTTGAAATAATTTTGCAATATTTATTTTAATAAAAAGGCATGTCACATACTAGAGTTGAATTGTAAAATTTGCAAAATAATAAAAATGGTGCGAAAGAAGGGATTTGTACTTGGGTTTCAAGGAACTTTTCACTAACACTTAACTATCCAACTAATACCTCATTTATTTCCTAAAATGCATAAATAGTCTCAAAATTTAGGGCATGGCCACTTTTTCTTGATTCACAAACCCAATTCGACTAATCCCAGATTTTAGGAATGTTACAATTGTCGTGTGTGAATATGATATGCGGATTGTGAAAGTATACACATTGAAACAAGTAATAAAGTGATAAGTGAGATCGTCTCCATAGGGATTAGAGAGGTATAATTTGGTGTGTTATTAAAGTTAAGTTTGATTAATGCTAAACAAAATAATAGTGAGAATGCGGTGGGAAAATGAGAGAATGATGATGTATAAAATGTCCAAAATAAAACAAATAAACAAAACAAGAATGTCACGACAAAGCCACTACAGAAAAGAAGTTTAAGGAACTGAAATGTTGATTAGGACAACTGGGATCACTAATGCATCTACCTTTTCTAACTATTAATGCCACAACAAAGTCTTGAACATTCTAGTGCTCGATAGTTTTCTACAGTAGTCTACTTATTTCGAGAGCAAAGCCTTGGATTACCTCCGCTAAAGCACTATATGTCTATAGACTTGAGTTTAGTTACCACTAATATTTTATACCTTCTTCCATATGAGACAAGGCTCTATGTCTAGAGGTTGCTGCAAAAAAATAATTAATCATTCACCCATATTATCCAATGTCTATCTAGTTAACCTAACCTTATCGTAATTAAGTTATCTTTAATAACCTGCTGCACATTCTTCAATGCAAAACCTGCATATAACATGAAATACCATTGAATAAAACTGAAGAAAAAATCCAACTCAAACTATAAACATTAATAGAAAATAAATTGTTCAACAAAGTAATCCCAAGCCTAAGAGATTTAGCTCATAACTGGGCAAATCAAGTTCGAGTTTAATTCAACAACCAACATCATTAATAACACATAAGTTCTAAAAAAAGCGCGATAAGAATCGCTAGAGAAAATCTGAGATGATAGCTTTCGCCTATCAAGCTCTCAACACTAGCAGTGCAGTGTCTTGCTGCTACCAAAGATTATCGTTTTCTCTTTCTTCAGTCCCCTTCCTTATTGGTCCTTCCCCCTTCTTTTCTGTCATAAGATGCTTCCCCTCTCATTCTATCAAAAACTGCTCACTTTTCTGGGGTTCCCCCTTTGTCTTTTACAAGATTGACCTTTTGGGGTAGGTCCATCAGCCTATAATCCTTTCTCTCTTTTTAAGGTGGATTTATTTGGTACAAGTACAACTAGGGCTGAAAACACTGTGTATTGAATGCTGACTAGGCATCTTTCAGGCATTGCCATAGCATTTGTGTTTGCAAACTATCCAAAATTTGTCATGGTAAACCTTCAATCCTTAATTACTTTTCCTACACTCTGCACCTACCAATCAACCACCAAACAAGTCCTCCCCACATGTAATTAAAAGCAACATGTAATAACACTTAAGTACAATTAAAGCTTTTTAATGTAATGCTCTAAAAATACCAATGCAATATCCTAAAATGCAACTAAAATCACATAAGTATAGGCAATTAACTAAGCCTAAGGGCATGAAACTTAACTCTTTTCAGGAGTTATCACACCCCCAAACCTAAACTATTGCTTGCCCTCAAGTAAACTATTTATGAATGTATGAATGAATGCAAGAATTGCCACAGCCACATAACCACTTTTGTATTTACAAACCATATAGAGAATATTTTGTACTTCAGTTCTCAGCAATCTTCTATGTCTAAAAATTTGTTCAAGTTTCAAAAGTTTATTTAGCAAAGGAATTGCAGAAAGTATTGCCCTAAAAATAAAAATTCTACATACTCCTATATGCAATTTGACTATAACAATTATCTCCTAATTTACTTGGTTCATTTTTTACCTAAATGCAGTTTTCTTTTTAACCATGGCCCCGTATCTACTCGAATACATACATATCTATTTATTATATCAATATTTATATATATTAGAACTAAGGGATTCAACTAGTCACATGGTTCTCTAACATAACAATCACTGTAGAGCATACACTGAATTACCAAATATGTAATCATGTCATAAGTGCAATGGAATTCACTAATGCAGCTAAGGCTTTTGACTTAGAAAATGAATGGAGAAAACAACTACCTCTTTAGCTACTCAGCCTATTACTTCAGTGGAGTGCCCCTAAACATCTTGTTCTTTATTACACACTCTTGCCTAAACTTTCTTTTTCTAATCAACAACACAATGGAGCAAACAAAGTGTTGTTGACCTATTCAACAATAGAGTGTTTTTCGGGATTTCTTTGATTTTCCTTAAGCTTCGCAGTTTTATTCATTATTGAGTATTGCCATTTTACTAAGCTTAGCTTCAAAAATCTCTAATTTATTGAAAGAACTTACTGTAGACCAATTGTAAATGAAGTTAGGACATCTTATTTTTAGAGATCGATTCTTAGGCAAACTATCCTAAGCTAAATTCGCCTATTTCACTATCACATTTTTTGAGATTTATTGAAGAATTGATATCCTCGTCGAAAATCACAGACAAAATTTACACTCATAACAATTTAAAAAATCCTTGGAAATTACATGTGTCATGGAAAAATGAATATGGTCAACTACATATCTAATGCATCCTAAATGCTCAAGACACCCCCAAACCTAAGGTATGCATTGTCCTCAACGCATGCACAGACATGAATCATGAATGCAAGAATATATTTACGCCTAGAATGTCATGGAAAAATATGGATGTTATGATTCAATAAAGGAAAAGAGTTGTCTTAGATCGAAGCTTGATTATCATTGCTTCAATTTTGATGGGTGGACTTTCGTGTTGAATGCTTATATCTTATTTTCCTTTTTAGTTATTGGAGTGTCACGTCTTCCTCTTCGTTGTCAGACTTGGTGATCTCATCAATGATACGATTGATTTCGCAATCTTGTTCAGTCATTGCTACGGTAGATGTAGGTGGGACAGCTGCAGTATAGGGTTTGCCTCTTCAGTCCCCTCGTCATCGGTCTCTGTGAGGAATGATTCAGTCTTTTCTGTGTCTTCGTCAGGTGATTTGGTTTCTTTCTCTTCAGCAACAGGGTTGGTGGTTTTAGGTTCAGCTTCGACCATCCTTTCTTCGACAGATGCCTGTAATTCGTTAGGAAATTCAAGGAATGCAGGCATAGGTTTGGTGAAGTTCTTCTAAAGAGACCTATTTAGAGCAGCATCTCTATTATCCACACAGGCCTAGAAAATGGCCATTCTTTATTGCGTCATTTCCAAGTTTACAGTAATTCAAAGTTGCTGAGTCTCGAAGAGATGTAGTAGTTTCTGCAACCTCTCAAATGAGCTGAGCAGCTGCTACTCAAATAGATTGTTGGAAGTAGAAGTGGTTTATATGGCAGACATTGGTGTAGAGGATGTAGAAGCTAAGCCAGGTGGTTTTTGTTGCAGGAAGGCCTCTCTAGATATCTTGGCTACAATAACCCTTGCGATTGCCCCTTTATTTAGGTTACATCCTCGTTGGGCTAGACTTGGACATTGACACGCTGCCAAAGTACAATGACTAGGGATGGAAAGTTGAGACTCCCTATAACACCTCTAACCTATATTCGTCACTAAAACAGGGTTAGAGAGCATTACAGGAGTTTTCAAATCAAACGGACATAAATTTCGAACATTTCAAATCATATCAATAAATACACTAAAACTAATTCAAAACATACACATTGTCACTTAAACGAGCCCTCAAGCCCCTAAATATGCACTAGAAACAATTCGGGACTAAATCGTAAACTTATATTATTTTTCAAAAAAAGATAAAAGTTTTCAAACTATAGTGGTCACACGCCCGTCTAGCCAGGCCGTGTGACTCACACGATCAAGAAATAGCCCATGTCTCAGGCGGTGTGGGCATTCGAAGTAGGGACACACAGTTGTGTCCTAGCCTGTGATGCCTGTGTAACTCACTAACTTGGGTCACACGGCCAAGCCACACGCCCGTGTGCTAGGCCCTGCACCCTTTGAAATTACCTCACATGCCCGTGTGCCAGGCCATGTAACAGCCTAACTTGCAACTCTTCAAAAGCTACAGGGGACACATGACCATGTCACCTGGCCGTTTGTCACACATGGCAGAGACACACGATTGTGTCTCTGCCGGTGCTGACAAAAATAGGCAATTTTCAAAGCCATTTTTCTCACCCAAATATGCATGTATCTACAAAAAAAATTAAACATGTGCACAAGCCATAACAAGGCACCAAAATCATGCATAATTAAGCTATATACAAATGGTATAATTTCATACAACCAATATGCCCAGTGGCACCTCAAATAACAACATTTAAAACATGTACCAATATAAACACAAATTGGTTAACTGTTTAACTAATGCTTAACCAAGTTTATACCAGATTGTACCATTTCTTTTGCCAACCAAAAACGTACCAAAAAAGTACTAAATAATCGATTCAAGATTTAGCTCCAAGTAGTTATATAATTCAATTGTAACTAATGTACCAAATCACCACATTCACATACCTCATAAGACACCTACCATATGCATATTTACCCTATCATACCTTCAACCATCTTTCAAACATAACAAGCCAAACATCAACCATTCTAAAGCTCATATTTACATGCCAAAACTATATCTATTACACCAAAAAAATGCCATTATTCAAGCCTAACCAAATGGCCATTTCAACAACCAAAAATACATGGCCAACATTATCCAAAATGCCTATACATGCTATTATGACCAAAATTAAACATCCGTAAGTATCGAAAGAGCCGTTAGATAGTGTGATAGATCTCCGATGACTTTGCAACCCGAACGAGTTTCTGATTAACTACAAAACACAGAAAAATAAACACAAAGTTTGTAACACATACGGTCTAAACTTGCCAATATAATATGCGCTCATAAAGCATGTATCCTCCAATCCAACATGAGAATAACTAACTCAAATACTTATATATATATTCAAACTCTTAAGTTTTCACAAGGTACACACTACGTACCTTTCATCAAACTAATGTAATTTACATTGAAAGCTCTTAATCGTACGATGGTTGATACCTCCCTTTTCGTAATTCCATAATCGAAGTTATCCCTTTTCATAGTTCGATAGCCGAAGCTATCCCTTTTCATAATTTGATGGTCGTCACCATCCCTCTTCATTGTTCGACGGCCGTCACCATCCCTTTTCATAATTTGATAGCCAAAGCTATCCCTTTTCATAGATCAGTAGCCGAAGCCATCTTTTTTCATAGCTCGATGGTCGTCACCATCCCTTTTCATAATCGATAGACGTATCCTTTTTCGTATTCGATAGCTGAAGCTATCTCTTTTCATTCCTTGATGATTGTCGTTACGCCGTTGGATTTTTCTGTCAACACTTAATTTAATATTATACAATAAAAACATTCAAATCATGAAATGAAAATGAAACTTAAATGTACGAACTTACATCGACAATAAACGTAAAAAAAGAAGTCGACTAATCTGAAGCTTTTTCTTTGCCTCGATCTAAAGCTGTACGTGGTTTATCTTGATCTAAATGAATAAATTAAGCTCAATTCAATAATCATTCCACTCAGTTTAACTCAAATTCATATTTTAGCAAAATTATAATTTTGCCTTTATACTTTTGGTTTCTTTACAACTTAGTCCTTAAGCTCGTAAAATGAAATTCATGCAATTTCATCCCTACCCAAGCCTAGCCGAATATAATACAAGCTTATAACAGCACACACATTTCATTAATTTAAGAAATTACTCCATGAATATTTTACATTTTTAATTTAACCCTAATTGATAAATTTATCAAAATCACTTAACAAAACTTATTTATGTAACAAGGATTCATTTTCTTCCATTAAACATAACAAAAAACTAAAACACATTCATGCTAAAACCCTAAATTTTTTGTAAATTAGTTCCTAGGCTAGCTAGGTTAAGCTACAACGATCCCGAAAACATAGAAATCATTAAAATAAAAACAAAAAATACTTACATGCAAGGATACTATTGTCGATTCTTCAAGATCACAACAATGGAGTTTTTCCTTCTTTATTATCGGTTGAAGATGAGTTAGAAAGATGATACATTTGTCTTTCATTTTAGTTTAATTGCATTTATTTACTAATTTACATTTTAACCTTAAGTAATAACTTTGAAAACCATGATATAAGTGTCCATATTTTTCTGCTCATAATGTTAATGGTCTAATTACCATTTAAGGCCACCCACATTCAAAATTCATAGCAATTTGACACTTTTTACTTATAGAACTGAAATTTTACACGTTATGAAATTTAGTCCTTTTTTATCAAATTAAGCTGTAAACGATAAAATTTCTTAACCAAATTTTTATAGGACACTACTAGCATGCTGTAGACCATAAAATATTGATAAAATAATTATTTCAATGTCAGATTTATGGTCCTGAAACCACAATTCTGATTCACTAAAAACGGGTTGTTACAAGTCTCCCCCTAAAGGGATTTTCATCCCCAAAAATTCTTACAAGAACAGAGGTTTGAATATCGCTTTCTCATAGCTTCCTTGGGTTTCTAGGTGGTTTCTTATATTTTGTGTCGTTGCCAGAGAACTTTTACTAAAGCTATGTTCTTGTTTCTTAATTTTTTCACCACTCGTGCCAAAATTCTGATAGGTTCCTCACTATACAACATATCAGGCCAAATCTCAATATCTGTCAGGGTGATAATATGTGAAGGGTCAAATCGGTACCATCATAACATAGATACGTGGAAGACATTATGAATCTTTTCTAGTTCTGACGGTAAATCTAATAAATACGCAACAGGTTGATTCTTTCACTAATCTCTTACGGTCCGATAAATCGCGGACTTAGCTTTCCTTTGCGACCGAACCGTAAAACTTTCTTCCCTGGGTGATACTTTTAAGAATACTGTGTCAAAACTATCTCAGATCACTCTCACTTTTTCTTCAGTCTCGCGAATCAAATCAACCTTGTGTATCTTCCTCTTACTAAGCTTGGTCTAGTATAACGGAGTTTAGCAGTTACGACAATACAAATCCTCATACTGTGCCATCTTAATGTTCGATTAAAAACTGATGTTGTACGTGAATTCAACCAACGGAAAATATTTTCCCAACTTCCTTTAAACTCTAATACGCAACAACGGAGAATATCCTTGAGTATCAAAATTACTCGCTCACACTGACCATCAATCTGAGGATGAAATACAGTGCTAAAATGCAACCGCGTACTAATAGATTTTTGTAACTTTTTCCAGAACCGTAACGTAAACCACAGATCTCTATCCAAAATGATGGAAACTGGTACCCTGTGTAACTTGACAATCTCATAAATGTATAAATTAGCTAATCTCTCAAGGGATTAATTTGTACGTATCGAAATAAAATGTGCAATCCTCATCAAACGATCAATAACAACCCAAATTGCATCTTTCATTCTCGGAGATAGGGGTAAACCCGATACGACGTCCATAGTAACTCGATCTCATTTCCATTCTGCTATCATCACTGGCTGTAACAATCCCGAAGGTACCTAATGTTTAGCTTTTAATTGTTGACATACTAAACATCTAGATACAAAGTCAGAAATTTCGTGTTTCATTCCCTACCACCAATATATCTGCTTCAAATCATCGTACATCTTATTACTTCCCGAATGAATAGACAAGCTACAATTATGAGCTTCGTGTAAGATTCTTTGAATGAGCTCTGGATTCTTCGGTACATAAATTCTACCTTTGAACAATAAACAATCATCAAGTCCTATCTAAAATTCTGAATCAGAAGTCAACTCACTCCGTGCTTATTTAGCTTGCAACTTGTCATCACACTTTTAAGCTTCACAGATGTGCTGTAAAAACATCGGTCTAGCTTTCAACTCAGCTAAGATCAAGCCATTGTCAGATAATGTCAATCGCGTATTCATCACTCGCGCAGCAAGCAAAGACTTTCTACTTAAAGCATCAGCAACTACGTTTGCTTTCTCCGGATGATAATCGATGATCGACTCATAATTTTTTAACAACTTGAGCCATCTGCGCTATCTCAGATTTAAATCTTTCTGCGAAATTAGATACTTCAAACCCTTGTGATCGGTAAATATATGACATTCTTCACCGAATAAATGATGTAGCCAAATTTTTAGCACAAACACAATAGCTGGTAACTCTAGGTCATGGGTTGGATAGTTCTTTTCGTGCAGCTTTAACTGTTGGGAAGCATAAGCTATCACATTACCTTCCTGCATCAAAACACAACCTAAACCATTTAATGATGCATAGCAAAAAATCACAAATTCTTTACTCGATTCAGGCTGAACCAGAACTGGTGCCTAGGCAACAGTGCTTTCAATTGATCGAAACTTTCTAACATTTCTTGGACCATTCAAACTTTACACCTTTCTGTAAAAGTCGTGTCATCGGTGTAGCTATCATTGAAAACCCTTTTACGAATCTTTTGTAATAACTAGCTAATCCCAGGAAACTTATAACTTTAGATACGATTCTCGGCGGTTTCCAGTCAACAACTGTAGAAATTTTACTCGGATCAACTCTGATGCCTTCAACCGATACTATGTGTCCCAAAAAACCGACCTCTCAAGACCAAAACTCGTATTTTCTAAATTTAGTAAATAGTTGTTTATCTCGTAGGGTTTGCAAAACAATTCTCAAGTGCTCATCATGCTCGGACTCGTCTCGAGAATAGATCAAAATGTCGTCAATAAGTACCACTACAAATCTGTCTAAATACAATCTGAAAATTATATTCATCAAATCCATAAATAGTGTAGGTGCATTAGTTAAACCAAACGGCATCACAAGAAATTCATAGTGTCTGTGCCTAGTTCTAAATGCAATTTTCGGTAGAATATTTGACTCGAAGCTGATAATAGCCAAAACGAATATCAATCTTCGAAAATACTGTGGCACTTTTCAACTAATCGAATAGATCATCAATTCGAGGTAATGGTATTTGTTCTTGATTGTAACCTTGTTAAGCTTACGGTAGTCAATACATAATCTCATCAATCCATCCTTTTTCTTAACGAACACAATCGATACACCCCAAGGTGAAAAGCTAAGTCGAGCAAAACCCCTATCTGTCAATTCTTGTAACTGTGCTTTTAACTCTTTCAACTCAGTAGGAGCCATTCTGTACGGTGCTATCGAGATCGGTGATGTTCTCGATACTAGTTCAATAGCAAACTCAAGTTTTCTGATTGGCAGCAATCTAGGTAACTCCTCTAGAAACACATCAGGATACTCGCAAACCACCGGCACTGAGTCAAGCTTAGATTCAGATAGTTTAGTATCTAACACATGTAAGGTAAGCATTGCAACCTTTCCTCACAAATTTCTGCGTTGACATAGCTGAAATAACCATAGACAACCCACTCACACCATTTGATTCAATACAAAGCATCTCACCATTCTGACATTTCAATACAATAAGCTTTCGTCTACAAATTACAAAAGTGTCATGTAGAGTTAACCAATCCATGCCCAAAATCACATCAAACTCATTAAATGGCAACAACATCAAATTAGTCAAAAAATTGTAACCCCAAGTCATTAACGGATAGTTCTTGCAAACTTTATCAACTAATACATGCTGACCTAGGAGGGTCAACACTTTTACCACGAATTCAGTGGAGTCAACAGATAAATTCTTCCTAGACACTAAATTCTTGCATACGAACGAGTGGGTTGATCCCGGATCAATCAAGGCAATCACATTAGTATAAAAAATAGAGAAAGTACTTGTAATAACATCTGGCGCAGAAGCTTCCTCTCGTGTGCGAATAGCGTAAGCCCTAGCTGGTGCTCGTGCTTCAGATCTCATACTAGTTTTTTATTCCACCATGGCAACAACTCGTGTTTCCAGGGTTACGAGGTGGTCTACCCCTCGTGGCAGTGTTACTGGGTCGCACATTTTGAACCTTTTCTTTCTCAGATATTTCTGGGAAATCAAGAATAAAATGTTGAAATAAACCACAATTGAAACACGCCCTGTCTTTGGCTCTGCACTCGCCAAAATATCGACGTCCACACCATTGACAATCAGGTTTATTATCCTTAACACTAACTCCGCTAGCCACAAACGTAGCTTGCATCTTAGAACCTGCATAATGTTTGCCTTGATCTCTATTAGAATAACCCATTGAAGCAATTGAACGGTTATGGTATTCCTTTGATCTCTTTGAGTGTGATTGATATGAATTTCTGGGTGACCTTTTTCGTGAATCTCTAGCTTCAAAATCGGCTTTTGTTTTCTCTTTTCTAAGCTCCTCAGCGTT
This sequence comes from Gossypium raimondii, assembly GCF_025698545.1. Taxonomy (NCBI): domain Eukaryota; kingdom Viridiplantae; phylum Streptophyta; class Magnoliopsida; order Malvales; family Malvaceae; genus Gossypium; species Gossypium raimondii. The sequence goes on from NC_068570.1 coordinate 38,261,700, forward strand.
ATGTGATCTGTCAACTACAACAACGAATTCTTTCAGCTCAAGAATCGCGACTAAGAGCTTTATATCCTCATGTAATCCATCTTCAAACCGCTTACACATTACAATCTCAATCAGAATGCACTCTCGAGCATATTTACTCAATTGAACAAACTCTCGTTCATACTCAGACACTGTCATACGGCCCTGCTTAAGCTCAAGAAATTCGTTTCGCTTCTGATCAAGGAATCTTTGACTTATATATTTCTTTTGGAACTCGGTTTGAAAGAATTACCAAGTGATCTGCTCTCTTGGCACCACAAAAGTCAACTTGTTCTACCATTGATAAGTCAAATCTTTTAGTAGAGATACTGCACACTTTGCACATGCAGCTAGTGTACAAGACAACTCGTCAAATACTCGGATAGTATTCTCTAACCAAAACTCAGCTCCCTCAGGATCATCATCGACTGTAGCTCGAAATTCTTCAACCCCATATTTGCAAATTTTGTCGACTAGCGGCTTATTAGTTCGCACTATTTCCATGCCTTGAGAAACAACGGGAACTGATTGAGAAAAAAATAGGGGTGGAGGTCGTTGATCTGCTGGGCTCATCCATACGAACTCGGTAAACCATTCACTCATCATTTGTAAGAAAGCTTCCTTAGCTTCTCCTATCTGGCCCTTAGATACGGGGCCTCGAACCACTTGACGCTACTCCTAGAATAAAGGCTTGGGCATTACTTTCAACTTCGTTGGAGTAAACTCGATTGGATGTCAGTACTATATGAAAATATATTTTAAAACAATTAGGAGATATCACACTATCACAGGTTATATAATGGCAAGTATAGCTAGACACGTACATGCCACGTTTAGTTCGATAATCGACTAAACTGTAGCTCTGATACCAATAAATGTAACACCCCTAACCTATATCCGTTGTTGGAACAGGGTTACAGAGCATTACCAAAGTTTTAAAATCAAACGGACATAAATTTTGAAATATTTAGGTCATATCAGTAAATACATCAAAACCAATTCAAAACATACATTTCTCCCTTAAACGAGCCCTCGAGGCCATAAATACGCGTTAGAAACAAGTCGGGACTAAATCGTAAACTTATAGAATTTTTTGGAAAATGATAAACATTTTCAAGTTGTAGGGGTCACACGGCCGTGTGTCTAGGCGTGTGGGCATTCGAAGTAGGGACAGATGGCCATGTCCTAACTTCTCTCTATGCTCGTATAACTCATTGACTTGGGTCACACGGCCAAGCCACACCCCCGTGTGCCAGGCCGTGTACACTTCGAAATAACCTCACACGCCTATGTACTAGGCTGTGTGCTAGGCCGTGTAACATCCTGACTTGCAACTCTTCGAAAGCTATAAAGGAAACACGGCCGTGTTTCACACACGACTAAGACACATTCTCATGTCTCTGCCCATGTGGACGAAAATAGGCCATTTTTCTCACCCAAATATGCATGTATCTACAACCAAAATTACACATGTGCACAAGCCATAACAAGGCACCAAAATTTTACATAATTAAACTATATAAAAATGATATAATTTCATACAACCAATATGCCCAATGCTACCTCAAATAACAACATTTAAAACATGTACCAATATAAACACAAATTGGTTAATTGTTTAACTAATGCTTAAACAAGTTTATACCATATTGTACCATTTGTTTTCCCAACCAAAAACATACCAAATAGGTACTAAATAATCCATTCAAGATTTAGCTCAAAGTAGTCATATAATTCAATTATAACTAATGTGCCAAATCACCACATTCACATAGCTCATAAGACACCTACCATATGCATATTTACCATATCATACCTTTAACCATCTTTCAAATATAAGAAGCCAAACATCAACCATTCTTAAGCTAATGTTTACATGCCAAAACTATATCTATTACACCAAAAAAATGGCATGATTCAAGCCAAACCAAATGGTCATTTCAACAACCAAAAATAATGGCCAACATTAGCCAAAATACCTATACATGCCATTATGACCAAAATTAAACATTCATAAGTACCGAAAGAGTCGTTAGATAGATCTTCGATGACTTTCCAACCCGGACAAGTTTCCAATTAACTACAAAACATAGAAAAATAAGCACAAAGTAAGCATATCTTGCTTAGTAAGTTCATAACAAATACCATCTAACCTTGCCAATATAATATGCAATCAGAAAATAGGTATCATCCAATCCAACATGAGAATAACTAACTCAAATACTTATATATGTATATTCATACTTTCAATTTTCATAAGGTACACACTACCTACCTTTCATCAAACTAATGTAATTTACATTGAAAGCTCTTATCGAAGCTCACACGAGGTAATAATACGATGGTTGATACCTCCCTTTTTGCAATTCAATAACTGAATTTATCTCTTTTCATAGTTCGACACCCGAAGCTATCCCTTTTCATACTTTCATGGTTGTCACCATCCCTTTTCATTGTTCGATGGTCATCACCATCCCTTTTCATACTTTGATAGTCGAAGCTATCCCTTTTCATAAATCGATAGCCGAAGCCATCCTTTTCATAGCTAGATGGTCTGTGGATGGTTGTCACCATCCCTTTTCGTAACCAATAGCCGAAGCTATCTCTTTTCGTATTTGATAGCCAAAGCTATCCCTTTTCGTTCCTCAGTGATTCCCGTTATGCTATTGGATTTTTCCGTCAACAGTCAATTTAGTATTATACAATAAGAGCATTCAAATCATGAAATGAAAACAAAACTTAAATGTACGAACTTACCTCGACGATAAACGTAGAAAATGGAGTTAACTAATCCAAAGCTTTTTCTTTGCCTTGATCTAAAGCCGTATGTGGTTTATCTTGATCTAAATGAATAAATTTAGCTCAATTGAATAATCCTTCCACTCAATTTAACTCAAATTCACATTTTAGCAAAATTATAAGTTTGCCCCTATACTTTTGATTTCTTTACAACTTAGTCCTTAAGATCGTACAATGAAATTCATGGAACTTCATCCATATCCAAGCCTAGTCGAATATAATACAAGCTTATAGCAGCCCAAACATTTCATTAATTTACAAATTACACCATGAATATTTTACATTTTTTAATTTAATCCCTAATTGACAAATTTATTAAAAATCACTTAACAAAAGTTATTTATCTAACAATAAAGATTCATTTTCTTCCATTAAACATCACAAACAACTAAAACACATTCAAGGTAAAACCCTAAACATTCAAAAGTTTTTTAAAATAGTCCCTCGGCTAGATTAATTAAGCTACAACGATCCTGAAAACATAGAAATCATTAAAAACAAAACAAAATATCACTTACATGCAAGGATACTATGGTCAAACCTTTAAGAGCACAACAAAGGAGTTTTTCCTTCTTTAGTTTTGGTTGAAGATGAGTTAGAAAGACGAGACATTTGTCTTTCATTTTAGTTTAATTGCATTTATTTACAAATTTACATATTTAACCTTAAGTAATAACTTTTAAAACCATCATATAAGTGTCCATATTTTTCCACTAATAATGTTAATGGTCTAGTTACCATTTAAGGGCACCCACATTCAAAATTCATAGCAATTTGACACTTTGTACTTATAGAACTCAAATTTTACACTTTATGCAATTTAGTTATTTTTTTTATCAAATTAAGCATGCAAACGATAAAATTTCTTAACCAAATTTTTATATGACACTACTAACATCTTGTAGACCTTAAAATATTAATAAAATATTTTTTGAACATCAGATTTATGGTCCTAAAACTACTATTCTGATTTCAATAAAAATGAACTATTACACTCCCTGCATTTTTCAACACACAACGATGGACTTCATTTAAGATTATTTTTCCCACATTAATCTTTCTGCCCATCATTATGGACTAAAGCAACAACATCTACTCTTTAGAGACTGTAGAGTTATGGGTAAATGGGATTTATCGCGTATTTAAGAAATGATACCAAACTTTACAACTGGGCTTTAAAGATTCCCTTTCAACTGTGAAACAATCTTGCCTAGATACTGTCCACTGAGTTCCCTCAACACAAAAGTCTTGCAGGACCTAATTCAACCTATCAGAGGTGATGGTTGCAGCGAATTGAGAATGCTCGTCTTATACATCAGAGATCCCATATTGAGCATTGATGCTGTCCTCATCAAACAACACTGATGGTTCTCAAACATATATGAAAGTGTTATTGGGTGAAGTGGTGTGAACGTAAAACTCATGAACAAGCTTAGTTGAAACACCCTCAAGATGCAAGCAATAGATTTTCCAACCATGTTTTTCTACCACAGACAAGATGGAAACGTCACACCCCATAAAAGGTTCATTTTTGAAAAGAAATCCTTTTTCGAGGAAAAATGGTCTCTTGGATATATTGCTCTAATACTTCTCCTCTACCGCAGCATTGAAGAACATTCGTGGTGGTACAGTAGTTGTTTGGGGGATAATTTATCTAGTCGTTGTTACGGGTTAGGAACAATGTTGATTTAAAAGAGAAAGAGGAAAATTGTAGCTGTTGAAGGGGCACAAGTAGTTTTGAGAGATAAAAGAGTTAGGGTAACTGTGAGGAAAAATGATGAGATTAGGGTAAAGGTAGAAGTAATGAGGCAACGTAAGTTGTAACAACCTGTTTTTTAATGGTGTCAAAAACAGTGGCCTCGAGGCCACCAAATTCGATGAGTAAGTTCGTAAATATTACTATTTAATATTTACAAGTTAATTGTGACTTTGAAAAGGTTTTTGATTTGATAATTTATGTTATTTAAGCGATTTATTAAGTCCGAGTGGTATGACCCTGAGGTCAAGTAGTTTTAGAAAATTAGGTATTGAGACCTCATTTCAATAAACTGAGCCAAAAATATTTATATAAATATTTATGAAGTTTCATTAAGGTGGTATTAAAGTTTCGTTGAAAAATATTAATGTTTCGTTAGTTAATTAAGCAAAAATGACTAAATTGTAAAAATTGAAAAAGTCAATCACTATTGTTTAAATGTGTTAATTACTTAAAGAATTATGATTGGAGGGCCTTATTGAGTAAATTAGCCATCCTAAAGATTGTGGGGTGGTTGGATGCTTAATTTCTTTTGATTATAATGTTTTATATGTTATTTATTTAATAAAATAAAATAAAGAAAACAAATGTTTTCTTCCCTATTTGTTCTTCACCATCGAAGGTTGCCATGGAAAAAGAAGGGGAGAAGCTTTAAGCTTCGATCTTGCTTTGGATGGTGCATGTAAGTCCATTTTAGCCCTATTTCTTTTAATTTTTATGTTTTTCAGATCGTTGCAACTAGGTCCAACTAACTTGTACCTTCGATTTTGAAATTGCTAAAGATTTTGATTGTTTTCATTGATGAATCTTGTGATTTTTTATGTTAGATGATGAATTTAGAATGTTTATTGATAATTAAAAGTATTCTGTTAAGTGATTTTTGATGAATTTTTTGATTAGGGACTAAATTGTTAAAATAGTAAAATTTTAAGGATTTGATGTGAAATTATTGCAATTATGGGTTGATATGGGTGCCGTGAATATTTTGCTATTATAAACCGGCATTAAAAATGGTTAATTTGAATGTTTTGGGCTTAGGGACTAAGTTAAATAAAAGTAAAACTTTAAGGGCAATTTTTAAAAATGTCAAAAATTAATAAATATCATAAAATACATTGTTTTAATGTCTAAATTAATATATTGAATAAAATTATTAATTTCGATCAAGATCGAGTGCAAAATCAAGGAGAATGGAAAATTACTAAAAAGCCCTTGTAATTTGATATGTCTGCATTTTAGCCAGGTAAGTTCGTTTGAACTGAATTTTGTAAAATGTTGATTAAATTGAATGTTAGTATGTGAACCTATTGTAATTGAATCATTATATACATGTTATTATGCAATTTATCTTGTTAAAAAATGATGAAAATTCAACGGCATGTCGGCGATCATCGACCAATGAAAAGGGATAGCATCGGCTATCGATTATGGAAAGGGATGGTGACAAGCATCGATTAATGAAAAGGGATGGTTTTGACCATCAAATATGAAAATGGACAGTTACAACCATCGTTTAGGACACTTTATGTGAGCTCTGGTAAGGATTCTGATTGACTTCACTACGAAAAATATGAAAAGGTATATGTGTTTAATCACTAGTCTGTGGCTATGGTAAATGTTATGTTTATGTCTTATGTGTATGCAAATGAAATGGTAAGTGTTCAATAAGAACTAAGGCATGTTTATATGAAACTCAATGGAATGGTGATACATGGAAAAACATGATATGTTGTGATGGATGATAAATCCAATTGAATCATACTCAAGTATAATGTTTATCCAAGTCAAATTCATATGAATCATGTTTAAATGAACTAACATGTGTTGTAGATGTGCTAGGGCTTATGCCAAGCTTGTGGATATAATTGATGTTTATGATTATGCTTGTAATTTGCATACGAAACACGTAAGAAAAGGAAATGAAACGGTAAGTACGCAATTGGGATGTATTATGATGTTATAAAAGGTCTAATGTGATAAATGATGGATTTATATGTGAGCAAATTGCTTATGCTATGGGTGAATATACCTATATCATGGATAAATACACAAAGTCGAGAATTGATAATGTTGTTTAGGCTTATGATAAGTATTGGGAACGGAATGCAAAGAAAGTAAATAGAAAGATATATAATCTTATAGAAAGGTTGATGATTATATATTATGTTTCATGAAATCCTATCATGTTATGAATCATTAATAATTATGCGACATTAATGAACTTATTCAATTGTGAGATGATAATTATGATTGGATAAATCTTGAGGCATTGGTATAGGCTTGTACTGAACCTATAAATTTCATTATGTAAATGTAATATTATCCTTATGGTTTATACAAGCTTAATAAGCATTCATTGCTTATGTAGTTTCTCTTTTACCTTACAGATTATCAGAAACTCGATCGGGTTGGAAGCTAGTCAGATATCCATCACACTATCCATCAGCTATATCGATAGATTTTGATGATTTTGAGTCATGGTTATAATGGCATGTATAGGTGTTTAGTGTTTGATGAAATGGTCATTTCATATATGACTTGTAAATTTGGGTGTTTGATTGATGAATAGTTTTTTATGTTGGCATGTAAATTTGATGTTATAATTGTTGGCATTTTGGCATTTTGGTGCTTAAATGGTGGAGGATGGGATGTTAAGTTAAATGCATGCTATGAAATGTTGTTTTGATATGCTTGAAGGTTGTCATTGAGGTATGGCTCGATATGGAAATAGGTAGTGAGTATTGTGTAGATAAATGGCTAATTTGGTATTGGCGTGTTTGGCATAAGGCCAAGATTACTAAGGTTTACTAATGATAGTTGTTGAATGGTGAAATTGGTATAATTGAGTAAGATTGGTATTTTAACATTGTGGTAAATGCTGGTTCAGAATTAGTTCCAATGATTGGTTGATTTGTTGCTAAACTTAGCAAATATATAATCAAGTTTGATTGTTGTGATTGAAGTGCCTTTTAGGCATTTATTGTATGATTAAATACTGATCTAGCTTGAATATGCATGAGTTAGGTATAATATGGCTGCATGAAAATAGCTGCATTTGGCTTGTATAAGTGACCAAGTTTTGGATGTTGAAATGGCTTGAAAATGGCCAATTTTTCAACCATACGGCCTAAGAGATGGGCATGTGCCTCAGCCGTGTGTGACACACGGCCATGCGTCACGACCGTGTGTCCCCTATAGGTTTTTAAAGGTTGCATTTCAAGAGTTGCATGGCCTGGCACATGAGCGTGTGGCTTGGATGTGTGAACCAAGTCAGAGAGTTAATGGGCACGGACACAGGCTAGAACACGACCGTGTGTCCCTACTTTGAATGTCCATACGGCCTGGCCACACGGTCGTGTGACCCCTGCTGTTTGAAAATTTTCATCTTTTCCCTAAACATTCTATATGTTTCCAATTTTGTCCCCATTTGTTTCTAATGTGTTTTTAGGGCCTTGAGGGCTCGTATAAGGGACAATATGTATTTTATTGATGGAATTTGCTACGATTGATGTTGTGAAGTAAATGATTTATATTTTTTATAATTTTGAAATGTAACTTTCGATAATGCTTCGTAATCCTATTCTAGCAACGGATACGGGTTAGGGGTGTTACATAAGTTGTAATTGGGGTGTGACGTAGGTGATAGGATAGGTGGTAATTATGGCCTAACGTGGGTGTGATGGGAATTGGAAGGAAATTGAAAAAGAATGAAGGCCTAATGTTTGAGTAACAATTTCCGTTGGGACAACTTGGTTTGTAGAGAGCCCAACCTCTCTACTGTCATCAAGGAAATAGAAATTCATACCTACACTGCAACGTTAACAAAAATTATTAAACAAATTAAATGAGAGAGCTAGGAGAAATTTAAAAATAGAAAAAATGAACAAAATTATCGAGATGCTGAGGTTAAACATCTTGGAAGTCAATGGACTGTTTGTCCCGATTCACATGAGCACCCCAATAGTGCTTCAAGCGCTGGCCATTAACTTTAAATGTCACCCCCATTTTCATATCCTTTACATCAATAGCTCCATTAGGGTATACTTGGGTTACTTCAAAGGGGCCTGTCCATCGGGATTTCAGTTTTCCAGGAAACAACTTTAACCTTGAGTTGAATAACAACACCTATTGTATTGGTTCAAATTGACGTGGCATAATCCTCTTATCATGCCGACCCTTAGTCTTCTCCTTATATAATTTAGCATTCTCATATGCTTGTCCCCTAAATTCTCCCATTTCATTTAACTTCAGTAAATCTTCTATTGCCAACAGCTTCCCAATCCATGTTTAATTGTTTCATAGCCCAATATGGCCTATGCTTTAACTCAGTTGGAAAATGGCAAGGTTTTTCGTAGACAAGCTTGAATGGTGACATTCCTAATGGAGTTTTATAAGTAGTGTGATAGACTTATAAGGCTTTGTCCAATCTTAAGAACCAGTCCTTACGATTTGGGTTAACAACCTTCTCTCTAATCTGTTAATTTCTCTGTTGGAAATTTTTGCTTCCCCATTCATTTTTGGATGATATGCCATGGTAATCTTTTGTTTTACACCATATTGTTGTAAAGCATTAACAACTAGCTTCAATCAAGGTGAGATCCCTCATCACTGATAATAGCTCAAGGTGTACCAAATCTTGTAAAGATGTTCTTGTGCAAAAAATTTAGCACAGACTTGGCATAATTAATAGGTAAAGTTGTGGCTTCTATCCATTTTAAGACATAATGGACTGCCACCAATATGTATAAATTTCCAAATGACGGTGGAAATGGACCCATAAAGCCTATCCCCCACACATCAAAAAATTCAATCTCTAAAATATTTTTCGTCAGCATTTCATGTTTCCTAGATATATTTCCAATCCTCTGACAACGATTATATGACTTATAAAATTCATAGGCATCCTTGAACAAATTCGGCAAATAAAAATTAGATTGAAGTACCTTAGATGTTGTTCTGACTCCTCCAAAATGCCCTCCATAAGGAGCTAAATGAAAATATTGCAGGATGTTGTGTATTTCGTCATCAGGGACACATTTCATAATTACCTAATCAGCATAATGCTTGAATAGGAAGGTCATCCCAAAAATAATGTTTGGCATCATGGAGGAATTTCTGTATTCTTTGGTTGTTGAGATCAGGTGGCATCAAACCACTTACTAAGAAGTTCACTATATTGGCATACCAAGGTAATGCCATGGCAACTAACAGTTGCTTTTCTGGGAAGTCCTTCTTAATAAGTTTGACATTACATATTCATTTCCAACTTCTAATCTTGACAAGTGACAGCTACTTGATATTCAGTTTCTTTTCTATCTCAAATTTTTAAATCAAACTCCTGTAGCAAGACTATCTACGGAATCAATCTTGGCTTGGCATATTTCTTAGTATCAAATACTTAATAGCAGAGTGGTCTGTGACCTTGGTACCAACTAAATAAGATTGGAATTTATCGAACACGAATACTACAACCAATAACTCATTTTTAGTGGTGGTGTAGTTAAGCTACACAACCCTCAGGGTCTTGCTTTCATAATATATAGCATGAAATACCTTGTCTTTCATTTTCCCCAACACTACTCCCCCAACATAATTGTTGGGGTCACACATGAGTTCAAAAGGCAATGTCCACTCGAGGCTATTACAATTGGTGCTGCTACTAGTGGTTTCTTCAATTCCTCGAAAGCTATCAAACAAGGTTCATCAAAATTGAAAGATCTATTTTGCTCCAGCAAGGAACATAAGGGTTTAGATATCTTCTAGAAATCCTTAATGAATCTTTTGTAAAAACCCACATGGCCTAAGAAACTTTGAATACCCACGACAATAGTAGGAGACTGTAATATATCTATTACCTTAATTTTTCCTTTGTCAACTTCAATCCCTTGCTACAATACTTTATGCCCCAGAACAATGCCTTCAAAGACCATGAAATGGCATTTTTCCAAATTCCAAACAAGATTTGTTTCTTCACAGCGACAAAGAACCAATTCCAGATTTTTCAAACAGCCCTCAAAGTTATTTCCAAAGACAGAGAAATCATCCATAAAGATTTTGAGAAAATTTTCCACCATGTCAAAGAATATTGTCATCATACAACGCTGAAATGTTATAGGGGCATTACATAACCCAAATGGCATTCGTCTAAAAGCAAAAGTACCCTATGGACAAGTGAAAGTTGTCTTCTCCTAGTCATTGGGAGCTATAAAAAATTGATTATACCCTGAATATCCGTCCAAGTAACAGTAGAAGGCTTTCCTAGCTAATCTATCCAACATTTGGTCAATAAAAGGTAAGGAAAAATTATCTTTCTGACTTACCTTGTTGAGCTTGCGATCATCCATGCACATTCTCCATCCCGTGATAGGGCTAATTGGTATAAGCTCGTTGTTATCATTACTAACCACTTTAACACCTCCCTTCTTGGGCACACGCTGTATAGGACTCACCCAAGAGCTGTCTGAGATCGAGTAGATAATATCGATATCAAGCCACTTGATTATCTCGTTCTTAACAACTTCCTTCATAATAGGATTTAACCTTCTCTGCTGTTTAATAGAATTTCCATGGCAATCCTTCAATAAAATTTTATGCATGCATAGAGCAGGGCTAATTCACTTGATGTCAGCAATTATCCATCTTAATGCCTTCTAATATCGTCGGAGAACTACCAACAACTTGACTCCTAATCAGGTGTCAATTCTGCATAAATAACTACTGGCAATCTGTTGTTGTCTCCCAAGTAAGCACATTTCAAATGCAATGAAAAAGGCTTCAACTCCAGTGTGGGAGGTTCCTCTATAGATGATTTAGGAGGATTGATAGTGTGAGCTAGTAAATCCAAGGACTCAAGCTTTTTCCCTAGTCTATCCACAATCTGCTTTGCCTTCATAGACTCACTGAATTCTTCAAAATTCTTTCTTTCATTTAGCTCAAGTGAATCTATATCACTATCAGAATTGTTGTGGCAAAATTTTGCAAACTTTTCCTACACTACTATTTCTATCAAACCAATGGTGTGGCACTCCTCATTCTCATCAACACGTTTCAGGCATCGAATACATTAAAGTTGATCTGCTAATCATTCATCCTCATGGTCAGTTCACCTTTTTTCACATTAATCAAAGTTCTACCTGTAGCAAGAAAAGGTCTTCCAAGAATAATCGACACATCTTTGTCAGCTTCACATTCTAAAATAAAGAAATCAACAGCAAAAATAAACTGATCTACTCTTACCAGCACGTCTCATTTTACATTCTGGATGTGCATAAGATCAATCAGCTAGCTGCAGCGTGATCATAGTAGGTCTTGCTTTTCCGATTCCCATCTTCCTAAAGATAGACATATGCAATAAATTGATGCTCGCTCCTACATCACATAATGATTTGCAATTGAATATGGGATAGTAAAAATTCCTCGGTCCTTCAACTTTAGAGGCAATTTATTCTTCAACATCACCGTGGACCCCTCAGTGAGAGCAACATATTCAAATTCTCCTAATCTTCGCTTCTTTGATAGTATATCTTTCATAAATTTCACATAATTGGGCATTTTCTCCAAAGCTTCTACCAACAGTATGATGATATGGAGTTGTTTCAGGACATCTAGAAAATCTTTTGTACTGGAAATCTTGTTTACAATTGTTGAATCACTGAGGAAAAGGTGGAGGTGGCTATCCTTCAGGTTGCTGATATTGTTTTGTTGTGGCATTTTTATTGGCAACATGATCTGATTTTGTTGTAATAGTCTTCTGTTTAGCCTTTTTAGTTGTGGTGTGCTATTCAAATTGTTTTGAATTCTTTCCATAGTTGAGACCTAATTTGTCCTTTTCTACAGTTGCATCTTTAACAATTTTATTCAGCTGAGTCCCACTTCTGAGAGTGATTGCCTTGCAATGCTCTTTCCCTTGTGATCTCGAATTTTCAGTATCACTTAGCAGAGCTTCTTGTTGTCTCAAATTTAAAGCATTTACTATCTGCCCCACTTGATTCTCAAGGGCTCGTAGGGATGCAGCTTGGCTCTGAATCATGGTATCATTCTTGTTCATAAATTCTTTTAGCAAAGTTTCAATAGATGATGATGAAGAAGTTGACGCCTGACCTTATTGGACATTTTTTTGCGACATGGGTTGATTATAGCCAGGCAATACCCTATTGGCATTCTGTCTAACAACATTGTTTGAATTCCCTATACCTTGATTATTCCAACCAAAGATGTTGTTTCCACCCTGGATTGTAAGTCTTAGAGTAGAGATTGTTACTTCGATTGAAACTCCCCATGTAGTATACAAATGTTGGGTTTGATGGGCATTCATCAAACACGAGATCTTCACCATAATAAACATAAGATAGCTTAGTTAATTTCATCTCCTAGAATGCAATTGGCTTCTTCATTTTCTTGATCATATTAGCTAAAGACGATACTTGGGTTGTCAATAAAGTGATTGCATCAAGCTCCATGGCGCGAGCAACTTTCCTACCAGTCCCAACTCGCATGGTAGGATATTGATAATCATTGTTGGCAATCTATTCCAAAATATCATATGCTTCGTTATAGGATTTATCCAACAAATTACCATTGGAAGATGCATCGACTACCATTCTAGTATGTGCATTAAGCCCATTGTAAAACATCTCCATCTGAGTCCAGTGCTAGAACCCATACATTGGACATTTTCTAAGTAATTCCTTAAATCTTTCTTAGGCTTCGTACATCGTTTCATCCTCTGATTATCGAAAAGATGTTATTTCATTTCTGAGCTTGGCATTCATGTTTTTCAGATTATACCATAGAAAAAACCTCTAGCATAGTTCATTCTATGATGCCCCAATGGTAAGGCATTAAGCCATACTCTTACACGATCTCTCAAAGAGTATAGGAACAATTTAAGGTACAAGGCATCTTCAGTAACACCTTATTGTCTAAATGAGTCACAGACCTCTAGAAAAAGTCTCAAATGTAGTCTCGGATCTTCAGTTGGTGACGCACTAAATTGTCCAACAATTTTTAGCATTTGAAACATTATCAGTTTCAACTCAAAATGTTGAGCTTCTATGTGTGGTCTTACTATCCCTGGATTCAGGTAATCTAAAATTGAAATGACATGCTCTTGAATTGGCCTGTCTCAGTCATCTATCTCACGATGAATAGGAAGATTAACATCCCGGCTATTTGGATTTAATGGATCACTCCCTTCCCTAGCCATATTACATAATTCTCTTCTCCTTCTTAGCAAAGCTCTCTCGATCTCTAGGTCAAAAGGATACTCTTCTTCTAAAAGAATGCCTCTTCTCATGCACTGATAGCAAATCTATAAAAATTAAATACAACTAAGTTAGCTAAAACTAATGAAATAAAATAAAAATAACAAAACCAAATTTCACCAATTGTCATCCCCGACAATGGCGCCAAAAACTTGCCGCTTGTGAATATGATGTGCAGATTGTGCAAGTATACACGTCGAAACAAGTAATAATGTGATAAGTGAGATTGTCTCCACAGGGACTAGATAGGTATAATTTGGTTGAGTTATTAATGTTAAGTTTGATTAATGTTAAGCAAAATAACAGTGAGAATGCAATGGCAAAATGGGAGAATGGTTATATATAAAATGTTCAAAACAAAACAAATAAATGAAACAAGAATGTCACGACAAAGACACTACAGAAAAAAAGATTAAGGAACTGCAATATTGATTAGGACAGTTGGGATTACTGATGCATCTACCTTCTCTAACTATTAATGCCATAGCAAAGCCTTGAACATTCTACTGCTCGAAAGGTTTCTACAACAGTCTATTTCTTTCGAGAGCAAAACCTTGGGTTACCTCCCCTAAAGCACTATATATCTATAGACTTGAGTTCGGTTACCACTAATATTTTCTACCTTCTTTCGTATGAGGCAAGACTCTATGTCTATAGGTTGTTGTGAATAAATAATTTATCATTCACTCATATTATCTAATGTCTATCTAGTTAACCTAACCCTATCAGAATTAAGTTAACTTTAATAACCTGTTGCACATTCGTCAATGCACAACCTGCATATAACAGGAAATACCATTGAATAAAATAGCAGAATAATTCCAACTCAAACTGAAAACATTAATAGAAAATAAAGGGTTCAACAAAGCAATCCCGAGCTGAAGAGATTTAGCTCATAGCCGGGTAAATCAAGTTCGAGTTTAATTCAACAACCAACATCATCAATAACACATAACTTCTAAAAGAACGACAATAAGAATCAAATGAGAAAATCTGATATGATAGCTTTTTTCTATCCAACTCTCAACACCGGTAGTACAATGTCTTGCAGCTACCAAAGACGATGCAGTCATTTTCTCCTTCTTCAGCCACCTACCTTCTTGGTTATTCTCCCTTCTTTTCTATTAAAAGTTGCTCCTCCTCTCTTTTTATCAAAACTACTTACTTTTCTAGGGTTCCCCTTTTGGCTTTTATAAGTTTGACCTTCTAAGGTAGGTCCATCACCCATAACCTTTTCTCTCTTTTTCTAGTGGATTTATCTGGTACAAGTACAGTTGGGGCTGAGAATGGTATGCACTGAGTGTTGACTAGGCATTTTTCAGGAATTATCACAACATTTGTGTTGGTAAGCTATCCAAAACTTGTCACGACAAACCTTCAATCCTTTATTCCTTTTCTTACACTCTACACCTACCAATCAAACACCAAGTAAGCCCTCCGCACAAGCAATTAAATGCAACATGTAATAACACTTAAGTATAATTCAAGCTTTTTAATGCAATGCTCTAAAAATACAAATGCAACATCTTAAAACGCAACTAAACTCACTTAAGTTCAAGCAGTTAACTAAGCCTAAGGGCATGAAATATAACTCTTTTCAAGAGTTACCATCAATTCTCCCTCCTTAAAGAAATTTCATCCTCAATATTTTCTTAGTCATAGAATCTGTTAACCCTTTTCTTCAAACGGGGCCTCCACGTTTTCGCTATGCAACTCTTATTCCAACACAATTCCAGACAATGCGTCTCCTTAAATTCCCAACATATATCTTGCAAATCTAATTACGAAAACGTTACTAACAGATTCCACTACCCCAATTCCCAATTTTAATAGAAACTCTACTAGATGACACTTACTACAATATCTACAAACTGAAACCCTAGCTAATCTAAAAATTTCTCTAGTAATAACTACTTCAACATTTTGTTGAGGTCTAGCTCCTCTGGCCCACTTTAAAGGTCGCGAATTTTGACTAGTAGAAGTAGACTCTCTCATTTTTTGAACTATATTCTTTTATTTTCTCTTGCACTCAAAGTGTTTACTTTCTTCCTCTATCTTAGCCCTCTCAACCATATATCGAAAACCTTTTCTCAGCATCACTTGGGACACTACATCATCCCCAACCTCCTAGTTTTCGCCTTCACAAGTAGGAACAATCATGGTGTCATTTGTCTCAGGGTTAGGCACAATTCCTTGAGAATCAAATGATTCAACTTGGGCAGTTCAATGATAAGCCCCATGGTTCATCATTCTATGGTTGTTCATTATGTATCATACAATCTTAAGTTTGAAAGATAATATATATACGAGATATTCCAATTATATGTCTACAATAATAAGTCTCTAGTGTTTATCTATAATTTAATAGTAGCTTTTCTATGGCAATCGACATTGGAGTCTTGGACCTATTTTTCTTTGAAGAATATCATTTTCAAATTTCTTTGTGGCTTATTTTTCCCAAAATACCCCTTTTTCATGTATGCATGGATGTAGACTCATTCTTGAAAATTAGAACTCAATCTAATATTTTGAAACTAGACTCTGATTCCACTAAATGTAACCTACCAAACCCAGCCTAGACATTAGGGCTAGATTGAGAAGGCTACATTAGCTACCAAAATGGCTAAGCTAACTTACATTACTTTTGAAGACATAAAATAAACTCATTTTAAAGAAAAACTATAGTTGTACTTTGAGTTAGCTTAAAAAAATTCATTTATTGGGTTGTGTATACTTAAGATTCACCTTATTATTAACAATATTGTTTTAGAAAAAAACATTTGCCTGTCGCTTTACTTTGTAAAAACCTGATGTTAACTAATGCATCAGAAAAACCATTATTCATGTCATTTTGGAAATCTAGTCACCATATCGATTTGTTTTTTTACAAAAATAGTTTTTTTGCAATGTAGTGGAAATTAGGGATCAATGTCAAATTTTACTTAAGCCAGATATCATGAATTTTCTAATTTTATACTTTAGAAATATATGCATGCAAAACTCCCCAAATGAAAAGTTACCAAGCCACAGACCAAAAATAATTGAAAATTACAAACCTAAAACCAATAGAGACTTAATAGCACTTATTAAAAATAGTCCAAGGTGAATCTCTGTATGCCGGGTCTGGTCCTAATTTTGAGGTTTACCTAAAATGTTAAACATTATGGGAGTGAGCTTATGAAACAATTATTTAAACGGACATAAATATCAAATATAGTGAAACATCTTAGCATTAACAAAAGAACACAGAACCATCACAGGAATTTCATATCATTACATAGCCATTATCAAAATCGATGTAAAATGGTGTATGAGCATGGACCATCATTAATTTGAGTAACAATCATTAATTCGATACCATTCAATACAACACAATACAATACGTAACATAAATAAATAACATTTGAGTATGTCATGAGCATGATGCAATGGAGAAAGGTTCCTACTCAAACCACCCGCTACACACCATGAGGTCCCCGAATCCCGTCTACCAAACTCCAACGTTTGCGAGCAAAGCTCGATGTGGTAGAAACCAACGTATAGCATAAATGTAGAAAATCTGTCGAATCACATATAATACGATAAAATTGCCAATTCCCTCGGTACTCCAAGTGTAGTACACTTACTACGTATAAATGCGGACTTAATATGCTACCAGTACTCCATGGAACTCCTCCATCAACCACAAAAATAACCCACCCCAATGCACATACAATATGTCATAAAATCTCATACATAACCATAAATCAATACTTTCACATTCAATTGGCATTTTCAATACATGCCCTCAATTACCAAATACTTTTAATGAATGGAGATATTATTCCAAATTTCAATTTACCAAAAAAATGGTGCAAGAACCCGTTGCAAAAAGAAGAGAAATTGATTACGAATCTTGGTGGCTTTGGCAGTGGCACACGAGGGAAGAAAGAAAGAAAATTTAAGAGAAAAGAGAAAAGGAAGAGGGTGACTGGCTCGGGTGGCAAAAATTGTGAATGGGTCGGGTAGCAAAAATTGACTTAAATTCTAAAAAAATACAAGAAAATGTTGTATTTATACCTAGGGTTCAAGGGTATGGACGGCAAACACATTATAAAAAACAAGGGATTTTGCAAAACTTAATTATTTTGCACAGGAAAAAATTCCATGCTTTTCCATTTATCAATTAACCACTATGCTATTTCCTTATTTTTGAAATAATTTTTCAATATTTATTTTAAAAACAAGGCGTGTCATATGCTAGGGTTCGATGCAAAATTTGTAAAATAATAAAAATGGTGCAAGAGAATGGATTTGTACTTATGTTTCAAGGAACATTTCACTAACACTTAACTAACAAACCAATACCTCATTTAGTTCTTAAAAACCACATAGATAATCTCAAAATTTAGGGCATGACCACTCTTTCTCAATTCAAAAACTCGATTCTACTAACCCTTGATTGTTGGGATGTTAAATGAATGAAGGATGAGATGAGAGGTGAATGAGGGTGGTATTTATACATGAGGGAAGGCTTAAGATTTTGCTAAAAAGAGCATGCACATCCCTTAGAAATCTCTCATACATGGCCAACCATATTTCATGGAAAGAAGGGTAGTTTTTCATGATTCAAGCTTGATTTTTTTTCTTGATTTCAGGCATGGGTTGGATGGCAATTATAGGGTTTGACTGGGGCTAATTTGTGATTTTTCTTACACATGTAAGGACCCTTAAATGATTATTCCAAAGTTTATTGGGCTACTTTGCAAAGTTATTGTCAAATTTGGGCTTCTTTCTCCCTTAATGGATTGTTTGGGCTCCAATGTAAGAGGCAAACTTATTCTTTTCAGCAACCCATATCCAAGGTGGGTTAAAATAATTTTGTTGATTTTCAATCTTGTCGTCCCATGCTAGTTGTTATTCAACTCATGTGCATGTGTCATCCATACTAGCTTTGAACATCGAACAAATTAGTGTACCAAGCTGCAGCAATTATAACACAAATTATGAATTTTTCAAAATGCAGCAACATAGAGTAGAATTATGAGAATTTAACACTTAATTACTTAAAAATTATAATCTTTCTTTAATTGTGTCAAAATTCTCAATATATAGGCGGCCCAAAAGCAAAAATACACCTTATTCAAAGATTTGAGCATTATCTCAATCTGAGTGTTCACGTCTAGTTCAACCCCATTGTCGTCTGTTTCTGCAAAGAATCTCATAAGCTTAAGTATATGTTCTTTGATCGGAGTGTCAAGTTTCTGCTGAGAGTTCATCAAATTTTTAATAGCGGATTGTCGAGCCAATGCAACTTGGCTTCCGAACAAATCTTTCAAATTTTTTATGATCTATTTGGTAGTACAAAGATGCTCGTATTATTTTTGTAGCATGCTACTCATGTTCTCTAACATATAACATCAAGCAATTAAGTCAATCCCTCCGACAATTTCTGACTTTGGGCTAAGCTTTAGATGGGCAAGGTTCGTTAAGAATGAATTTGTGTTTCTCACAGCTAAGAACTATCAGTAAGTTTCGTTTCGTTTCCATTCTCGAAAGTTATCCCCATTCAATTTGTTCTCAGTAATAATGATAATAAAAGGAGTAGGAAACATATTTGAACTGAAAAAACTATAAAGATTCACTAATTACTATCTTTATTTTAAGGAAATATTTTCATTCAACAACATATCAATAATGTAATATGATGCATGTGTCTTGTATTAAAACCTTGAAAAATATTTTTCCATTACTACGATCATTCTCACAACCATCAATCAAGCCGCCTTAGGGTCCTATGATTAACTAGCAAGAAAATGAATTACATTCAATAAGTTTGTGAATCTTAATTCTCAAGACTCAATATGAACCAACTAACATTTAATATTTGGCCATCATCTCAAGCTTAAATATTGTTTCTTGGAAAACTATTTAATAAGATACTATCTTGAGTGTGTAACAATTGAATCAACTCTCATCATGAACATGCTTTCATTTATGAGTCATCTTGGGACAATCTCATTTTGATTCATGCATGACTAGTTGTCTTTAAAAGGAAATCTCATCTAGTGAACTCATATGATACAGTTTAACTTATGGTGCCCCTAAGGTAGGAACCAACTTGAAACTTTATTATGCTATCACTTAGGGACCATTAATGGAGATCGTAGGTTTGTTCAAGGATATTCTCTCACTTAGTATTTTAAAGACATGCAAGGTTTTTATCCTAGATTTCAATAATGAGCAGACAATAGTCCTAGTGGCATTCTTACCTAATCTATATGACATTTTTCCAATATATGAATGACATGCTATGACAATTTTATAATATTCACATTCATTTATTCAAAAGAATTAATCAATCATAAAAACAAACAATTTTGAATCTCCACAGTTTTTCTTTTAAGGAAAAAACTGAAGAAGTGAATGTGAACTGTACACCAAGTAAGGTCCAAGAAAAGGAGGTGAGTCAAATTTGACCACATAAAAATCAATTTTTTCCTTTCCGAAGTCAATCCTAGACATTCACCTTCTCATTACTACACTTCTTTTTTATTAATCGGTCAACTTTGTATCATCTTAAATATATATATCAAACTTATAATATAACATAATATATATTATAAACAATTATAACATAAATATATAAGGAGATGGGTAATTAAAATAAAATTTTCATCTCAGGTTTCCATGATTCTATTTCTAGAAAATAAATGGAAAACAAAAATTACAAAGTTTTCACCACAAGGCATTCTTTGGGCCTTCAACCGTCACTGCTCCATCTTCTCCTTATCATGGATTCATTTTGGAAAATTTAAATTTAAATCCTATAATCGTTTCTGGCTTACAAGAATTTTATGAATTAAAAAAACAATTCTACATGAAGATGATAGTCCATGATCTATTTCCTAAGAATTACAACATTTACAAAAAATAACAATTATGTAACAAATATGTAATATCACATCCATTCTCATATATAACTTAAAAATGCATAAGATCTAAAGAATGTTAGTTTTATGTAATCAAATCATTCAAAATAAAGAGAAATATATTTTTATTATCTCTTTATACTTATAAATAGAGCATAACATGGCTTTGATACCAATTGTTGGAAAATCGAGTTTGGAAATGTAGTGGAAAATAGATTTGAGGGACAACCAGAGTTTAATTTTTTTTACCAAAAACAAGAACTTGGTTGTGATATCTAAAGTAATAAACACTTGATCAAAATTTATATTTTTATTCGTTTAGGATGAACGCTTTGACAAAATAGTCTTCTCTGCTATCCTCAAGCTCACGTCTTCCGAGTGTGGGCTCACTACAAATCAGAAAATTTTCCACAAAATTACCAATGGGTAATTTCACAATTTCTCTAAACTTTTGAACCAAGCTGTAAATGAGAAAAATATCACTAGAAATATTATGAAATAATTTCTTCAGAGAATTTTCTCTCTATAACTTTCTCTTGAACTCAAGTGTGTGAAAAGTAATGACCCAATGCTCTCTATATATATGGAGAGTTTAGAGTGCTAAACTGTGATTAAACATAATCACTTTAATATTAAATTAATATAATACTTATCAAGGTAACTATTAGATTAAATTTAATATGAAATCTATTAAATTAATAGAATATTTATCTCTAATATAAATGTCATAATGTTGCTTACATAAGAGTACGGGGGCCTAGTAAGCAAAGCTAGACACGAAGGGCCAAAATTAACGTAGAGTCACCACTAACCAATTAGGGCTAGGTTGGTTAGCCACCTATCGTCTAAAAATTTAGAATTAATACTATGGAAAAATCCTAAAAGTCTAGACTCATCTCATCACGAAATTTCAGGTTCGGGAGTACGGGTACATGTGGGGAAGGTTATAGCACCCCCATTACGCCTATCCGGGGATAGTCTTATAGGGTCTTAAGAGCTAGATTTTTTTATTTAAGCATATTTATGTCTTAATCTAGACTAAAATCTTATGGAAATATTAAATAAAAACTTTAAAGAAAATACTTCGGTTTAATTGTAACTCGATTAAGATGTGTTCACCAAACTTATCTAATTTGAAGCTATATTAGAGATTTTTACTTTTAACAAGAACCCTAAAGGATACCTAAATAATTCTAGTAAAATAACTTCAATTCCTCAAATTAATTCTATTTTAGAATTTAAAAAACCTCGAAATTACCAATGAATTAAGAGAAATATTAAAATCCATATACAACTTATTTGATCTTTTATTATTATTTAAAATATTTAATTAATAAAGTTGAGCCTATCAAGATCTTACGGAAGTATCCTATGTCGGGTTTATGATTTATCTTACTTTAAATTTCTTGATCTAAGGTTTAAATTGCCAAAACCCTACAATAATATATCTTAAATAATATTTATTAGCTTTCTTAAAAGTTTCTAAAATAAAATACTTAGAAAGACCTACTCATAATTTGCAATTCACCTACAAAAATATTTAGTTTTAATCTTGAATAAAGTTATAAAGAATATTTACATATTAATTTAATATTTTAAAGATGAATTCTATACGATATTCAAATTAGTTTAAAACCTTAAAAATATATCTTACATATTATTTATAATTTTTCTAGGGTAAATGGTAGACAAGATCTTAAAGGCTAACCTAAATTCATGTAACGCCCCAAAATTTTAATTTTGGGTATTGTGAATGTGTAACACAAAACATTAGTCTGGTTTAGTGGTTATGTGTTCTGTGTGTCTTTGGGAGGTACAAAGTTCAAGCCAAGACTTGGGTATCTTTGGTCAGTAGGCTTTTAAGTAAAAGTTGGCAAATAATTAATAGAATGGGCCTGCTAGTCAGGTGGATAAGTGGAGTGTTGGTGTGAAGGAAGTCCTGTGTTCAAATCTTGGCGTGGGCATTATTTTTGCTTGTGCTTCCAGGAGAGTTTCAGATGGACTAAAAA
Organism: Gossypium raimondii; assembly: GCF_025698545.1. NCBI lineage: Eukaryota > Viridiplantae > Streptophyta > Magnoliopsida > Malvales > Malvaceae > Gossypium > Gossypium raimondii. The sequence goes on from NC_068570.1 coordinate 38,284,456, forward strand.
TCTGAGTAGTGGATTTAGTGGGGAGTTTGATGGAGAGAAATAAGGGATTGGGGTGGTTATCAAATATTCTGTTCATAATTTTTTTCTTTTTTTTTTTTACTTTCCCCAAAATCCCTCCACTCTCTTGCCATTTTTCTCTTCATTGCTTCTGAATTTCTACTCTCTTTCAGCCTTCATCTTATTGATTTTTCTTTTCCCATTCTGCCTCGTGTCGCTTCACCTTTGTCTGTGATCGTTCGTTAAGTTTTAGATAACTGATTTCTCTATTTTTTAACTTTCTTCTGTAGTGTTTTGTTTATGCCAATTAGGTGAGGATTCAAGGGCTCGTAATCACCAATCGGAGTCTTAGTTTGGGTGGGAATTACTGTTAATAGATTGAAGGTAAGGTTTAGTCGCTTATGGGTCAAAACATCGATACGAGTTCGATTTGGGATCACGTTATGTGAGATTAAATTACTTTTATTTGTTCAATTATAGGATTTGGAGTACTCGGGGACTGATTTAGCAACAAACAAAACCAGGTGTGTACCCGAAACGTAAAAAATAGGATTCAGTGAAAAGCTGAAATTGCTTGTTGTTTGGACAGCAGCAGTAGGCTAAATTTGAAAAATCACCATAAATTGTGAAAATTGAATTAGAGGATGAAAAAAATTTGAAATTAAATCTTATTGAGTGTAGTTTCTCATAGAAGAAACGATGTAAGTAATGGAATTGTAAATCGTGAGATATAATAAGTTTTGCTAGACAAGGTCAGAATGAATTCGGGTTCCCCTATTCTGAGTTTGGAAAATCATCAAAAATTGGAGAAAAATAATTAGGGGTTAAAAATTACATGTTTAAATTATTATGAGTCTATTTTCAATAAAACAAATGGTAACATCATTTAAATTTTTTACTAAGAGATAATTAATTTTTAGAAAAGAAAGGTCGAAGCTGTCAAACAGCAGAATAGGGGTAAGATTGAAGATTTTACTGTACTTATTGCCTAAACCAAAAAATCTAAAAATTTTATGGTAGGAAGATATTTGAGTCTAGTTTCAAAGACATTAAGCAGATCTTAATTTGGAATTCTTTAGCTTAATATATAAATAATTTTAGTAATAGTGACTCAAATAGATAGTTTAGAAGGAACATATAAGTAAATGGTGAAAACATATATGAATATTTAGCTAGCACAATGCACCACGTAACCAAGGCCAATTTGGGCCGAGTGGGCCACATAGGCAGACCACATGGGTGTGTGAGCCCATTATCACTGAATTGATTACTAAGGTTGCATGGGTCTCTTAAGTCGACCATGAACCTACTATAGGGTCGATAAGCATCACTTAAACCCCTATATGTGTGATCTGTCTGTCTAATTTCTATACCGAGCATGACTTATGATATCTGAATGTATGTATTATTAATTGCATAATGGCATGACATATTTTGCATGTTGCATTGCATCGGGGCCAGTTAATGATATTTGGAGGAAATGTCTAAAAGGCTCTTAAGTTTGTTATCTGGCAGCTCAGCTGCAACCTTCTGATTATGTGTCGCATTTTGGTACAACATGGTGTGTAGGGATGGGTGGGTTAATTGAATCCCACATGGTGTGTAGGGTTGGACGGAGGTGGTGTGTAGAGGCTGGTGGGTAGGATTCTAATTTACTGTATCTGCATTCTGTATCTGATATGAGCCAAGGCCGTAATGAATTTTTGAGACTGTATCTGAACGGGCTAAGGCCCAAACTGATTCTGTGATGGGCCCAGGCCCCAGACTGTATCTAACTGAATGCTGTTGAATATTTGTACGCATTTTTTTGTGGGGATTACACACTGAGTTTGTGAAATCTCACCCTTTTTCTATTTAATCTGTACAGGTAATCCCCAAACTTGACGGGTCGATGCAGCGGAGGACTCGATGGTGGCCATACATAAATTTTAGACTATTTTCCGTTAATATCTAGAATTTATTACTTATTTGGGGTTTTTGATGTAACTTTTGGACTATGGAGTGGTTGGCTTTAAATTTGGGACTTTATACTTTTTTGGATTTTTTTAAACTGTAACTTAACAAAACATGGTTTTTCTAAAAACTAAGGTTTTCGTAAATAAAAAAAATTTTCCCTAAATTAATTTGTTACAAAAGCTTCCGCTAAGAGACAAGTTTTACAGGAAATCAACTAGTACTTATTTTTTTCAAATTAAATAAAAGCTAACTAATTGTAACGGTTTTAACTCGATAATCTTGTCTTCAAATATCATTCCATGTGACATCGCCAGATTCGGCAATAACGTCTAAGCCGGGTTTAGGGTGTTACATTTAGTGGTATCAGAGCCAGGTTGTAAAACTCGGCTGTGGATTATGGGTTTTATAAAAATTGGGCTTTCAAAAAATTGATTGATTTCCAAATGATTTGAAATGTTTTTACTGAATAAGTGGTACACCGAGTCTCAGGCGCCGATCCTGTAAGTATTCTAAACTGTGATTTGCTTTAAACTGAAACTGTTATGGATAGTATATTCTGAAACTACTATAGGTAGTAAATTGTACTGAAAACTCTTTAGTTAGTGTATACTAAAAATTGTAGAGAAACTAGAAACTATAGTGAGATTGCGATTTACGAAAATGAACTCTGAATAATCGATACTATTTTACATAAAAAATTTGTTAATAAACACTAGAACTGTAACTGATTCATAAAACTTATAATACCAGATAAATTCGATTAGATATGAGCACATGAGGTATCCGCAGACAGGGTAATAAAGGCCAAGGTAAAGGCCTTAGAGGGGCTGGAGCTGAGTCCTCGTCATCGGGCAGCCTGCCAAATTTGGATTCGAGTGAGATGCCAGTGTTGCCCGCTACTGAGACTAGGTCTCAATATCGCATGGCTGGGGATGATGCATTTTCCCAAGCTATGCTAAGGATTTTGGAGAAGGTCGATAGGCCCAATACTGGATTTGGGGGCCGAGGGTCAATTATGGAACGACCCTGGTCCAATGGAGCTGAGCTCTTCAGGGGTGTCACTGGGGTCGCCCCTAATGTGGTCGAGTATTGGATTGAGGTCACGGAGAGGATCATGGATGATCTAGATTGCACCTCTAAGTAGAAATTAAAGGGTGCAGTCTCGCTACAGCAGGATGAGGCTTATCAGTGATGGCTGACCATTAAAGAAGGCACTCAGCCCGAACATCTGACTTGGGAGTTCTTTAAGACTGCCATCTAGGGGAAATATGTCAGAGCTAGTTATGTGGATGTACATAGGAGAGAGTTTCTGAATCTTACATAGGGGGATCGATCAGTGGCCGAGTATGAGGCCAAGTTTCTGAGATTGAGTCGCTATGCTCGAGGTATGTTGGCATCTAAGTATGAGCGATGTGTCCGCTTTGAGGATGGCCGTAGAGATAATTTAAGAGTTCTAATATCCCTGCAGAGGGAGTGAGATCTTTCTGCCTTGGTCGAGAAGGTGAAAATCACCGAAGAGGATATAGAGGTAGTCATGATTGGAGAACGTCGAAACTACTTATCTAATGTGATCTCTGCACTGGTGACGGAGAAGTTGGTTCGTAAAGGGTGTGAGGCATTCTTGGCCTATGTAAGTGTTTTGAATTCTGGGAACTCTAAAGTTAAGGATAACAGAACGGTAAAGGATGTTTCGGATGTCTTTCCTGAGGAGCTACCAAGTTTACCTCCGAATCGTGAAGTGGAGTTTGGGATAGAGCTCCTTCATGGTACAGCTCTGATGTATATTGCCCCTACCAAATGGCACCAAAGGAGCTTATGGAGTTTAAGGCTCAAATTTAGAAGTTATTGGATCGTGAGTTCATCCGTCCTAGTATGTCTCCGTGGAGAGCACCGGTACTGTTTGTAAAGAAGGATGATGGATCGATGCGGATGTGCATCGACTACCGACAATTGGACAAGATGACCATTAAGAACAATTACCCCTACCGAGGATAGATGATCTGTTTGACCAGTTTTGAGGAGCTTCAGTTTTCTCCAAGATTGACCTCCGATCTAGATATCATCAATTAAGGGTTAAGGAGGCTGATGTTCATAGGATGGCGTTTAGGACTCGTTATGGTCACTACGATTTCCTAGTGATGCCATTCAGACTGACTAATGTACCAATAGCTTTCATGGATTTAATGAATCGAGTGTTCCAGCCTTATCTGGATCGATTTATGGTGGTATTCATCGATGATATACTGGTTTACTCGAGGACTGAGGATAAGCATGATGAGCACCTTTGAGTCGTTCTTCAGACTTTGAGGGAAAAACAGCTCTATGCTAAGTTTAGTAAGTGCAAGTTCTGGCTGCGTAAGGAGACATTTCTTGGTCATGTAGTTTCGCCTGAGGGAATTCAAGTTGATTTTCGAAAAATTGAGGCTGCGTTTGAGTCGAAGCAGCCTAGGAACGTGTCTGAGATCTACCGTTTTCTAGGACTGGCAGGATATAATCGACTATTTGTAGAAGGTTTTTCATTGATTGTAGCACCATTTACTAAGCTACTATGTACGGGTGTGCCATTTAACTGGACTAATGCACAGCAAAAGAGCTTTTAGAAACTCAAAACTATACTGACTGAGGCCCCTATTCTGATATAGCCGGAGCCTGGAAAGGAGTTCGCTGCTTATAGTGATGCATCACATGTCGGTTTGGGATGTGTGTTGATGCAGGATAGTAAGGTGGTAGCCTATGCGTCTCATTAGCTTAAGACCTATGAGGCAAATTATTCGACGCCTGACTTGGAGTTGGTCGATGTGGTATTCGTACTAAAAATATGGAGGCATAATTTGTATGGTGAGAATTGTATCATCTACACTAATCATAAGAGCCTCAAGTATCTCCTCACTCAGAAGGAACTTAATCTTAGGCAGCGTAGATGGATTGAGCTACTTAAAGACTATGACTGCACCATTGAGTACCACCCTAGTAAGGCCAATGTGGTGGTTGATGCACTGAGCCGTAGGGCTATGACTAATTTGAGGGCGATATTTGCTCGCCAAAGTTTATTTGATGATGGTAGTTTATTAGTTGATCTTCAGGTTAAGCCGTCACGGATTGAGCAGATTAAGGGTAAGCAGTTGGAGGATGAGTTGTTGGGTCTTCGATTTCGGCAGATTGAGGGTGGTAGTACTACGAATTTTGGACTGAATAGTGATGGGGTACTCTATTTCCGTGTGAGAATCTCTGTTCCGAATGATACTGATTTGAGACAGATCATATTGAAAAAGGTGCATAGTAGCCCTTATGCTATGCATCTTGGCAGAAATAAGATGTACTGAGACATCCGTGAGTTATATTGGTGGCTAAGGTTAAAATGTGAGGTTATTGATTTTGTGGGCAGATGTCTGACTTGCTAGAAGGTTAAGGCTAAGCATCAGTTGCCTTCAGGTTTGCTGCAACCGGTTAAGATTATTCTTTGGAAATAGAAGCACATAACTATGGATTTCGTTAATGGGTTTCCTCTAACACCCACTAAGAAGGGTTCAATATGGGTAATTGTGGATCGATTGACCAAGTCTGCCCACTTCATACCGGTTCGTACTGATTATTCTCTGCAGAAGCTGGCGAAGCTTTATATTTCTAAGATAGTCAGACTACATGGAGTACTGGTTTCGATCACTTCTGATAGGGATCCTCGTTTTGCATCTCAATTTTGGAGGAAGATACATGAGGCTTTGGGTTCAAGGTTGGACTTCAATACTGCATTCCATCCTCAAACCAATGGTCAGTCTGAAAGAGTGATTCAGATACTGGAGGACATGTTGAGGCGCTACCACTCTAATCTTACTCATATTGTCCCTGTTAAAGAGATCAAGGTTAGGCCAGATTTGACCTTTGAGGAAGAGTCAGTTCAAATTATGGATCGCGACGTTAAGCCTCTGAGAAGGAAATCCATTCCACTGGTAAAGGTTATATGGCGTAATCATAACACTAAGGAGGCCACATGGGAGCCTGAGGATGTAATGTGTCAGGAATGTCCTCATCTATTATGATCAAGTTAATTTTGAGGACGAAATTTTCTTTAGGGGGTAGAATTGTAACGCCCCAAAATCTTAATTTTGGGTATTGTGAATGTGTCACAAAAAATATGTCTGTTTTAGCATCAAACAAAACCAGGTGTGTACCCGAAACACAAAAATAAGGGATTCGGCTAAAAGCCGAAATTGCTTGCTGTTTGGACAACGCAGTAGGCTAAATTTTAAAAATATCCATAAATTGTGGAAATCAAATTAGAGGATGAAAAAACTATGGGATTAAATATATTTGAGTCTAGTTTCTCATAGAAGAAACAAAGTAAGCAAAATAATTTCATATTATGAGATATTTGAATTTTAGTGAGACAGGGTCAGAATGATTTTGGAATCCCCTATCCTGACTTTGGAAAATTATTAAAAATTGTATAAAAATAATTATGGGTTAGAATTTATATTTTAAAAATCCTAAATGAGTCTAATTTCAAGAGAAACAAACAAGATCATCGTCGAATTTTGTACGAGAAGATAATTAATTTTTAGTGCAAAAAGGTCAAAACTATCAAACAATAGAACAGGGGAAACTTTAAAGAATAAACTGTACTTATTGGCTAAACCAATAATCTTGAAAATTTTATGGTAATATGATATATGAGTCTGGTTTCAAGAAAAATTTACGGATCTTAATTCGGAATTCTATAGCTTAAGATACAAATAATTTAGTAACAGTGACTTAAGTAGACAACTTTGAAGGATAATATGAGTAAATAGTGGAAACACATATGAATAATTAACTAGCATGGGTTACATTAAAATGGATCACGAGGCCAAGGCTAATTTGGGTCATGTGGGCCACACGGGCGTGTGGGCGCACACGGGCGAACATCATGGGCTTGTAGGCCCATTTTCAGTGTTTGACTGATAAGGTTGCACGGGTCGCCCAAGTCAACTGTGAACCTACTGTAGGGTCGGTAAGTTTACCTAGACCCCTAATTGACTGAAATGACTATATGACTGATATGATTAAGCTTGATGATGTTCCACTAATTTGATATTGTATGCCCTATTTACATGCATGTTATTATGTTATAGCATGTCATATCTGTATGTTGCATTGCATTGGGTTGGGGGATAATAATGTTCGGAGGAAGTGTACTAAAAGGCCTCAAGCCTAATTTACTGGTAGCTCAGCTGCAAACTACTGTCACTGCCACATTCAGTACTACTTGGAGTGTAGGGATGGGTGGGTTGATTATATCCCCACATGGATTGTAGGGTTGGACGGAGATGGTGTGTAGAGGTTGGAAGGGTAGGATTTTTGTGACTGCATATCTATTACTGCTACTGATACTGTGATAGGCTAAAGCCCTACTGCATGACTGTTTTTGTACTGAGATAGGCTAAGGCCCAAACTGGACTGATACTGAAAAGGGTTAAGCCCAGACTGTGATTATTTGTTTATTGTTTGTTCATTTGTATGGGGATTCCAAACTGAGTTTACGTAAACTCACCCTTCTGTTTAATCTGTACAGGTAATCCCCATATATAGGCGGATCGGTGCGGCGGAGGACTTAGTGGTGGCCACACGACTTCTTTTACACTGTTTTCTACCTTTTTATGATTTTACTTATATTTGGGAGCATTTTGTTCTAATTATGGCCTTTACGGATTTTGGTTTCAAATTTGGATTTTATACGGTTTTGATGATTTAAATCTGCTAGTGTTAGGTAAAACTCAGGTTTTCAAATGAAATTGTTTAAAAGCTTTTGCAATAAGAAAACATTTTGAAATTGAATAACGATTTGTAAATGAATAATGTTTTAGAAACGAACAACACGATTTGAAATTGGCATAAGATAATGAAAAAACGGTTAAATAGAAAAGGGGATTTAGCGACGACATATTTTTCGAAAAGCACTACCTTGTGATATTTTCAAATTCGGCCGTAACGTCTAGGCCGAGTCTTGGCTATTACATTTACTTTCCCCAAAATCCCTCCACCCTCTTGTTGTTTTTCTCTTCAATGCTACCGAATTTCTACTCTCTTTCACCCTTCATCTTCTTGATTTTTCTTTTCCCACTCTGCCTCGTGTCGCTTCACGATTGTCTGCGATCATTTAGTAAGTTTTAGATAAGTGATTTGTCTCTGTTTGTTAACATTTTTCTAAAGTGTTTTGTTTATGCCAATTAGGGGAGGATTCAAGGGCTCGTAATCACCAATCAGAGTCTTAGTTTATGTAGGAATTACTGTTCATTGGTTTAAGGTAAGGTTTAGTCGCATATGGGTTAAAACCTCGATACGAGTTCGATTTGAGATCATGTTATGTAAGATTAAATTATTTTTATTTGTTCAATTATAGGCTTTGGAGTGCTCGGGGACTGACTTAGCATCAAACAAAACTAGGTGTGTACTCGAAACGCAGAAAATAGGATTCAGCAAAAAGCCGAAATTGCTTGTTGTTTGGACAACAGTAGTAGGCTAAATTTGAAAAATCACCATAAATTTTGAAAATCAAATTAGAGGATAAAGAAAATATGGAATTAAATCTTATTGGGTGTAGTTTCTCAAAGAAGAAACGGTGTAAGTAATGGAAATGTAAATCATGAGAGATAATAAGTTTTTTTAGACAAGGTCAGAATGAATTCAAGTTCCCCTATTCTGACTTCAAAAAATCATCAAAAATTGGAGAAAAATAATTAGGGGTTAAAATTTACACGTTTAAATTATTAATGAGTCTATTTTCAATGAAAACAAATGGTAACATCATCCAAATTTTTGTACTAAGAGATAATTAATTTTTAGTAAAGAAATTTTGAATCTGTCAGATAGCAGAACAGGAGTAAGATTGAAGATTTTACTGTACTTATTGGCTAAACCAAAAATTCTAAAAATTTTATGGTAGAAAGGTATTTGAGTCTAGTTTCAAAGACATCAAGCGGACCTTCATTTGGACTTCTGTAGCTTAAGATATAAATAATTTAGTAACAGTGATTCAAGTAGATAGCTTTGAAGGAACATATAAGTAAATGGTGAAAACATATATGAATATTTAGCTAGCATAGGTTACATTAAAAATGGACCACGTAGCCAAGGCCAATTTGGGCTGAGTGGGCCACACGGGCGTGTGGGCCCACACAAGCAGACTACATGGGCATGTGAGCCCATTTTCACTGAATTGATTGCTAAGGTTGGACGGGTTGCCCAAGTCGACTATGAACCTACTGTAGGGTCGGTAAGCATCACTTAGACCTCTATATGTGTGATCTGTCTGTCCGATTTCTATACCGAGCATGACTTATGTTATCTGAATGTATGTACTATTAATTGCGTAATGGCATGACATATTTTGCATGTTGCATTACATCAGGCTGGGTTGATGATATTTGGAGGAAGTGTTTGAAAGGCTATTAAGCCTGTTATCTGGAAGCTCAGCTGCAAGCTTTTGATTATGTGTCGCATTTTGGTACAGCATGGTGTGTAGGGATGGGTGAGTTGATTTAATCCACACATGGTGTGTAGGGTTGGATGGAGATGGTGTGTAGAGGCTGGTGGGTAGGATTTTGATTTACTGTATCTGCATTTTGTATCTGATATGGGCCAAGGCCCTAATGTATTTTTGAGACTGTATCTAAATGGGCTAAGGCCCAAACTAATTCTGTGATGGGCCCAGGCCCCTGACTGTATCTAACTGAATGCTGTTGAATATCTGTATGCATGTTTTCTATGGGGATTACACACTGAGTTTGCAAAAACTCACCCTTTTTTCTGTTTAATATGTACAGGTAATCCCCAGACTTGACGGGTCGGTGCAGCGGAGGACTCGATGGTAGCCAAACGTAAATTTTAGACTGCTTTTTGTTAATGTCAAGAATTTATTACTTATTTGGGGTTTTTGATCTAACTTTTAGACTATGGACTGGTTGGCTTTTATTTTGGGACTTTATATTATTTTTATGGATTTTTTTTAAACTGCAACTCAACAAAACATAGTTTTTCTAAAAACTAAGGTTTTCGTAAATAGAAACGAATTTCCCTAAATTAATTGGTTACAAATGCTTCCGCTAAGAGACGAGCTTTAAAGCAAATCAACTAGTACGTATTTTTTTCGAATTAAATAAAAGCTAACTAACTGTAACGGTTTTAACTCGACAATCTTGTCTTCAAATCCCATTCTATATGACATCGCCAGATTTGGCCATAACGTCTAGGCTGGGTTTGGGGTGTTACAATTCAAATGTAACAACCTTATGGTTTCATTAAAATGTAACACTACTTAACTAACTTCATGTCAACAATTATAGGATGGAAAAATGACCTAAAACTCCCTCTTTTAAAACGAATAGTAACAAAATAGGAAAATTAAATAAATTGGCTAAAGTTAATGAAAAATAAATGAAAGACTACAGAGGCCACCACGAGCGTTCTTGTGAGCCCCACACGGATAAAATCCACGTTAAGTGACAAATACTGGACTGGGCTATGTAGTTCGCATAGTCGTGACTGAATTTAGGCTAAATGGGCCACACGAGCGTGTGGGCCCACTTGGGTTGAATATGGGCCTTGGGCCCATTTGCACCGTTATGACCATTTAGGTTATCTGTGTCGCTCGAGGTGACTGTAGGCCTTTAAAAAGGTTACTAAATGATTGAAATACCCTCGAAGGGTAAAATAACCAAAATACCCCTAGGGGTAAAATGGTAATTTTACCCTAAACTGATGAAATGATCGCTACACCCCTAGTGGTAGGTTGACTGATGTATGTATGAAAGTTATATGACTGATACTGAGCATGACATCCTACATTCACGTATGTTACTATGGCCCAAGAGAGAAAAAGTAAAGAAAAAGGAAAGAAAAAGAAAATAAAAACAAAGGCCTACATTTGACGAAAATTGAGTGAGCTTCAAACGGGCCCAAGAGAGAACAAATATACAAATGGGCCTCCAATTGGGCTCAAAAAAATGGGTGTCTATAGCTACCCCTCTTTGTTCGTGGCTTGTGTAGCAAGGAACGTGCAAATATGTAGACACCTAACCACTATCAAATCCCACTCAACATCGCAATAAAAGGAATAATAGATTTTTGCAATTACCAAAACCGAAAAAAATCAAAACATATTACATTATCCAAAACTAGAAAAGTAGATACCAAACCATCAAAACATAAAGAGTGAAACAAGATAAATTCAAACATCATGACCAAATCTTTGAAATGAGAATGCAAAAGAATGTAAATAGACCTCACATATATGCCTTCATATACAATGCAATGAAAAGTAAATAAACCTCACAGTTGGGCCTCTAAATGCAATGAAAGGTAAATGGACCTCCACACCTGGGCCTCTAAATGCAATGAAACGTAAAAGGACCTCCACACTTAGGCCTCTAAATGTAATTAAAGGTAAATAGACCTCCACACCTAGGCCTCTAAATGCAATGAAACGTAAATGGGCCTCCACACCTGAGCCTCTAAATGCAATGAAAGATAAATGGACCTCCACACCTAGGCCTATAAACGTAATGAAAAGTACATGGACCTCCACAGCTTGGCCTATAAATGCAATGAATTATTTCCTTTCTTCCTTTCTTCAATTTTTCATAAAAGGTCATTAATTTGAGAATCATGTTTTTAAGTTGAAAAATATCAAATCCCTATCCACACACAACAGATCATGAAAATCAAATTCCATAGGATATCACCTTAAAAAATTTCAAAATTATTTTATGACTCGTGAATTAAATTCTCAGATGATAATTCACTTGACAGACTTGGTACTACAGATTTCATAAATCCACCCTTGAAACATAAATTTCTTGCATTGAGAGTCAACTCGTTCATTCTAGTGAAGCCGAATTTCATTTTCCTGACTTTGGACAGTTCCAGCTATGAACCCTGTACCACGTTCTTTTGCAAAATTGCTTCTTAAACTAGATATTCTTCAATGTAGTTCCTTTCTCTTGCTCTCTCCCTTTTTTTCTTCTTTTTTTGTTTCTTTTTTGTTTTGTTGTTTTTCTTTTTTCTTCTTTTTTTCTTTTTTTTATTTAGGGAAAATATTCTTTCTATAGACTCTTACATTATCCAAGTAGATTAATTCCCTAATTTAAATTGGCCATGAGTAATCAAAGATGGACTTGTTTCAAGGTTATGGTGTCGACTCGAATTTAAGTATCAATGGTTTAATATAGGCTCAAATAGATTACTTCAAGGCTCGTACCATAGGATCAATTTCTTCCGAAAATCTTCATTATCCTCCAAGGCATCTTATATAATTTTTTTTAGAAATCTCTCTAGACTGCTCATTTTTAGTTTTCACCCTAGAGTTCATCTCCCTCTTTTATGCTCTTGAAGGCGTCAAAATTTCCCAATGATTAACTTCTTGATTTGAACAAACATATTCGATCAAAATGGTCTTTTAAGGGCTGTAACATGGTCTAAAGGTTAAGGGTCAATTAGAAAAAGGTTTTCCACGCTAAAATATATATTACGTGAAAGAGTATACAAACAATGATGAGTTTTTTTGAATTTTTTATTACTCCTTCCACCTCCCTATAATGCCCCAAAATTTGGGCCTAGAAGTATTAGGCCTTGAGCAAGGGAACGGTTAGGAAACTGTGCACAAAAGTATGTCTGCTTTAGTGGTTAAGGGTCCTAAGAGAAGTTGGAAAAGTCTTGAGATCAAACCTAGGCTTTAGCAGAAATTTTGGTTTTAAGTGGATAAAACCTTAGATGCTTAGATGTAGGCCTTTTAAATTATTGTGTTAAAAAATGTCATAAGAAAGCTTATGGTCTAGTGGTTGTGGTGTCATTAAGGTTACAAGGGAGCCTAGGTTCAAGTCTTGGCTCTTGCAATTTATTTTGTTCTTTTAAAAGAGCCTGGACTTTGGCCTTTAAACCTTTTTATTAATTAAAGATAAAATGTAAGACAAAAGGGCTTGTGGAAATGAGGGAAGTGGCGTTTTGAGCTATTGAAAGGGGCTTGGGTTTGAATCCCATTGCAAGCAAAAGGGATATTTATTTTGCTAGTATGAGGCGGTAGGAGTTTAAGGTGGTTTTGAACTCTGTAAGGTGAAGTTTGAATTAGTCTTGGATGGAATTGTAGAGCAAATCAAGGAGGAGATTGGGGATAAAATCAAGGAAATTCAAAAATGGGAGGTTGGTAGGGTATTGTGACTAATTGGGACTGTAAAGCTTAGTGAAATTCGGCTAAGGGGAAGGGAGGGAGCATTTTCAGCACAAGGTAATTCTTTGTTCGATTCTGAGAAGGTTGAAAGGAGGATGCCGGCACAAGGCAATTCTTTGTTCGGTTCTGATAAGGTTGAAAGGAAGGTGCCGAATGTTCTTTAAGACTTTTCTACCATTCGGGGTTCCTTTCGGGTTTGAGTTTTAGCTATTGAAGTGATCAAAATTTCCACAACTTTTCCTCCTTCCTACAATTGTCGAATAGGTAACCTTCTTTTTGGGTTCTTTTTCTTTCTTTCCTTTGCCGAAATTCCTTTACTCACTCACTCTTGGTTCTGCTTTTTCTTTTCTTTCTGAATCCTTCTCCTTTTGGCCTCCTTTCTAAACCAAACCTACTCTCTATCTTCTTCTTCTCTGCTTCCCACTCTCTTCCAATCATAACCGAATTCTTCATAAGGCTTTTTGTGTACGTTCAGCTGATCATCTTTCCCTATTGTGTTTGGCCAAATATACCTGAACATTTCCAACTGATCCCATCATTATCAATTTTGGGTTCTAAAATCTCTAGAAGGGAAATAGAGGTTTCCAATAATAAGTTGCATAAAGAGTTATCAATGGTGGCGAGTTGTAGCCATTCTAAGGGAGGATCTAGAATGGTGCCAGCTGAGAATGGGCACCTAGCCCATGCCCCCAAATTTAAGCAGCATAAAGTGTCAGCTATTCGGGATTTTTCGCTGAGGTGCGGCAAGGTGGTTGTACCAATCTCTAGATCAAATGGGAAAACCACAACCGACTGATCTAATCCAGGGAGAGATAGTCTGCTGGACAAGTATTTTCGATAGAGGCTATTTTTGATAAGTTGATTGGGATTCGGTTAACCCGATTGACAAGTGATTAATGGTTTGCCTTGATTGAATGTAGGTTGGAGTTCTCGTGGGTCATTCACATTTCGTAATCAGGTGTGTATCTGTACACTGTAAATCATTACTGTTGTAAAGCCAAAAGAGTTTGTGTATTCACACTGTCTCTTCTATGAATCGGCAAAAGTTGAAAAGCTGAAAAGTCGAAAGTACGGTGATTGAGGCCAAATAGGCGTATGAACACTCGTGTGGTGAACCGAGCCCATGAAACATGGTGTTAGACTGTAGAGGCCACAACGAGCATTTTCGTACTCTTGGGCCATTATGGGCCTCGTTTGGCTAAAATGGGTCGTGTGGGTCCAATAGGCTTGTGGGCCCCACACGACTAAAATCCATGTTAAATGAAAAATACTAGACTAGGCTATGTAGTTCATATAGTCGTGATTGAATTTGGGCTAACTGGGCCACATGAGCGTGTGGGCCCACTTGGGTCGAATATGGGCCTTAGGCCTATTTGCCTTGTTATGACCATTTAGGTTATCTGTGTCGCTCGAGGCGACTGTAGGCCTTCAAAAAGGTTACTAAATGATCGAAATACCCTTAAATGGTAAAATGACCAAAATACCCCTAGGGGTAAAATTACCATTTTACCCCTAACTGACGAAATGACCGCTACACCCCTAGTGGTAGGTTGACTGATGTATGTATGAAAGTTATATGACTGGTACTAAGCATGACATCCCGCATTCACGTATGTTACTATGGCCCAAGAGAGAAAAAGAAAATAAAAAGGAAAGAAAAAGAAAATTAAAACAAAGGCCTACATTTGACGAAAATCGAGTGGGCTTCAAACGCGCCCAAGAGAGAACAAATATACAAACGGGCCTTCAATTGGGCTTGAAAAAAATGGTTAAGGGTCCTAAGAGAAGTTGGAAAAGTCTTGAGATCAAACCTGGGCTTTAGCAGAAATTTTGGTTTTAAGTGGATAAAACCTTAGACGCTTAGATGTAGGCCTTTTAAATTATTGTGTTAAAAAATGTCATAAGGAAGCTTGTGGTCTAGTGGTTGTGGCCTCATTAAGGTTACAAGGGAGCCTAGGTTCAAGTCTTGGCTCTTGCAATTTATTTTGTTCTTTTAAAGGAACCTGGACTTTGGCCTTTAGACCTTTTTATTAATTGAGGATAAAATGTGAGACAAAAGAGCTTGTGCAAATGAGGCAAGTGGCATATTGAGCTATTGAGGGGGGCTTGGGTTCCCATCCCATTGCAAACAAAAAGGATATTTATTTTGCTAGTATAAGGCGGTAGGAGTTTGAGGTGATATCGAACTCTGTAAGGTGAAGTTTGAATTCGTCTTGGGTGGAATCTTGGAGTAAATCAAGGAAGGAGATTTGGGAGAAAATCAAGGAAATTTAAAAATGGGATGTTGGTAGGGTGTTGTGGCTAATTAGGACTCTAAGGCTTAGTGAAATTCGGCTACGGGAAGGGAGGGAGCATTTTCGGCACTAGGCAATTCTTTGTTCGGTTTTGAGAATGTTGAAAGGAAGGTGCCGAATGTTCTTCGAGATTTTTCTACAATTCAGGGTTTCTTTCGGGTTTGCTTTTTAGCTATTGAAGTGATAAAAATTTCCACTACTTTTCATTCTTCCTATAATTGTCGAATAGGCAACCTTCTTTTTGGGATCTTTCTCATTCTTTGCTTTGTTGAAATCCCTTTCCTCTCTCACTCTTGGTTCTACTTTTTCTTTTCCTTCTGAATCCTTCTCCTTTCGGCCTCCCTTCTAAACCGAACCTACTCTCCATCTTCTTCATCTCTGCTTTTCACTCCCTTCCAATCATAGCTGAATTTTTCATATGGCTTTTTCTGTACGTTCAGCTTATCATCTTTCCCTATTGTGTTTAGCCGAATATACCTGAAATTTTCCAACCGATCCCATCATCATCAATTTTGGTTTCTAAAATCTCTAGAAGGGAAATGGAGGTTTCCAATAATAAGTTGCATAAAGAGTTATAAATGGTGGTGAGTTGTAGCCATTTTGAGGAAGGATCAAGAATGGTGCCAATTGAAAATGAGCACGTAGCCCCTACCCCCAAATTTAAGCAGCGTAAAGTGTCAGCTATTCGGGATTTTCTGTTGGGGTGCGGCAAGGTGGCTGTACCAATCTCTGGATCAAGTGGGAAAACCACAAACGACTGATCTAGTCAAGGGAGAGGTAGTCTGTTGGACAAGTATTTTCGGTAGCGGTTATTTTTGATAAGTTGATTGGGATTCGATTAACAAGATTGACAAGTGATTAATGGTTTGCCTTGATTGAATGTAGGTTGGAGTTCTTGTGGGCATTCACATTTCGCAATCAAGTGTGTATCTATACACCATAAATCATTACTGTCGTAAAGCTGAAAGAGTGTGTGTATTCACACTGTCACTTCTTTGAATTGGCAAAATTCAAAAAGCAAAAAAGCTAAAAGTACGGCGATTACGACTACATAGGCGTATGAACACTTGTGTGGTGAACCGAGCCACAAAACATGATGTTAGACTATAGAGGCCACCACGAGCGTTTTCGTGCTCTTTGGCCATTATGGGCCTCGTTTGGCTAAAATGGGTCGTGTGGGTCCAATTGGCTCGTGGTCCCCACATGGATAAAATCCACGTTAAGTGACAAATACTGGATTGGGCTATATAGTTCGCATAGTCGTGACTGAATTTGGGCTAAATGGGCCACACGAGCATGTGGGACCACTTAGGCTGAATATGGGCTTTGGGCCCATTTGCATCATTATGACCATTTAGGTTATCTATGTTACTCGAGGCAAATTTAGGTCTTTGGAAAGGTTACTAAATGACCGAAATACCCTCAAAAGGTAAAATAACCAAAATACCCCTAGGGGTAAAATTACCATTTTACCCCTAACTGACGAAATGACCGCTACACCCCTAGTGGTAGGTTGACTAATGTATGTATGAAAGTTATATGACTGATACTGGGCATGACATCATGCATTCACGTATGTTACTTTGGTATGTCATCCTGCTTGAGGTTGGGTTAATATTAACGGAGGAAGTGTATGGCTTGAAGCCGTTCTGTTCAAGGCTTTTAGCCGTTCTATTAACTGGCAGCGTGGCTAAGATATTGATGGCTTTTAGTCATCCTGTATACGGTGCCAAGTTGTTCTATTAACTTAGTGGCGCAACCGAGGCTAAGCTTGGTGTGGTCGCTGGGTAGGTTGATTTTATCCCCACATGGTGTGTTGGTTGGTACGGGTGGTGTATTGGTTGGATTGGTCTGGATTTTTGTCTGCATATCAGCATCTGATACTAATTCTGTAATGGGCTTAGGTCCACCTGGTTCTGTTAATGGGTTAAGGCTCGCCTGATACTATGCTTGTGATGGGTTCAGGCCCAGTCTGTTTCTGCTTACCGTTTATCTGGCTATTTGTATTATAAGGGATTATACATTGAGTTTTCGCAAACTCACTCTTCTGTCTAACTGTGCAGGTGATCCCCAGCCTTAGGCAATTTGGAGCCACGAGAGACTCAGAGGTCGCCACACGACCGCTGACGCTCTACTGTAGCCTTTTTTATTTGAATTTTATATTTTGGGTTTTAATTCTGTTATAAGGCCTTTGAGGGATTAAATTTTTAAAAGGGCTTTAGATTTCCTTATCTAAAACTACTAAACACGAATTTTAAAAATTAACAACTATTTTCCAAAAACACTTAAAAACAGACGTTTTTACATTTCAAACTTTAGTAGCTTCTGCGATTGGAATAACCAAAGTATCAATGCCAGACATTAAGTAAAAATTTTTGACAAGGTGATTTGCTAAACTTGAGCAAAAGGATTTAATCATAGAAATGAACTTTTAACGACAAACTCAGTATTTGATCGATGCTTTGATGTGACACGCCAGATTCAGCCATAACGTTTGGGTGGGGTTAGGGTGTTACACTCCCAATCACTTTTCTTCGTTCTTACTCCTTCCTATTTCCTTTCTTTTCTTGTTTCTTATTCACTTTCCCTATTTCTTCTTTTTTTTCTTTTTCTTGGAAGGAGATTACGAATTCAAAATTTTGCTTTCATTCTTCATGATATTTCTTGTCAATTCATAATGTTCAATAGATGACTTTATTAGGGTTCAGAAAGAAAATACATTAGACTTGAATGGGGTAGCAAGGGATATAATTTTCTCCAAT
Organism: Gossypium raimondii; assembly: GCF_025698545.1. Taxonomy (NCBI): domain Eukaryota; kingdom Viridiplantae; phylum Streptophyta; class Magnoliopsida; order Malvales; family Malvaceae; genus Gossypium; species Gossypium raimondii. The sequence goes on from NC_068570.1 coordinate 38,302,662, forward strand.
TGAAGAGGAGAACAAAAAGATGTCATTCATCATTTCAAAATATGGTTAATCTTATCTCAAAGGTCATTCTTGGGAATGCGCCCATCTTTTCAATTTGAATTGCGTATAATCTCATGTTTCCCTCACAATGTTGTAAAATCATCGATCTATACCTAAAACCTCACAATTTATCCTCCAACGTAGAGGGTGATCCTTTGGTAAGGGTCAATTTTGAACAAACAAGATGGTCCAAAATGGTTAACAGAGGATAAAATTTTCTTCAAGTGAAGGATAGTTAAAAAAAATGTCATTCATCACTTTGAACATGGCCAACTTATTAGGTAATTAACCTTAAGGAGAGTGCAAGATTCCAAAGCAAAACATAACCTCAAACATGAGGTACAAAGAAAAAAAATTAGAAAAAGTAAAAATTACTTAATGAGAATAACTCTTTAAGAACAATCAAGCTTGGTTTTTAAGCAAAGTATTTTTTCACTACATCAGAATTTACAATGTTCGACATCTTGTCTCCATCCATTTTAGTGAGAATCAATGCTCCACCATAGAAAACTTTCTTTACCATATATGGTCCCTCACATTTTAGTGTCCAATTCCCCCGATGATAATGAACATATGGCAGACTCTTCTTTAGTACTAGATCCCCTTCTTTGAACTGTCTTGGTCGCACCTTCTTATTATAAGCCTTCATCATTCTTCGTTGATACAACTAGCCACGACATAAAGCTGCTAATCTCTTTTCCTTAATTAAATTCAACTGTTCATATCTCTCTTGCACCCATTTAGCCTCCTTCAGTCGCACCTCCCTTAACACTCGTAGAGATGGGATTTTCACCTCGATAGGTAAAACGACCTCCATCCTATACATTAATGAAAATGGAGTAGCTCTAGTCGAAGTCCTCACTAATGAACGGTATGCATGGAGAGCAAAAGGGAGTTTCACATGCCAATCCCTATACATTTTTATGGTCTTGAAAATGATCATCTTGATACTCTTATTTGCGGCCTCAACTGTCCCATTCATTTTTGGACGATATGGCGCAGAATTGTGATGTTTGATCTTAAGTTGTGCGCAAACCTCTTCTATCAAGGCATTGTTCAACTTCTTGGCATTGTATGAGATGATTCTTTCTGGTAAATCGTACCAAAAAATGACCTCTCTTTTTTACAAATTTGCAGATCACTGATCGAGTTACATTGACATACGAAGCTGCTTCGACCCACTTGGTGAAATAATCAATCACTACAAAGATGAAGCGATGCATGTTCGATGCTTTTGGTGTGACGGGGCCAATAACATTAATGCCCCACATTGGGAACAGCTAAGCAGGTGTCAAGACATGAAGAGTGGTAGGAGGAGCGTTAGTATTGTCTGCATAAATCTAGCATTTATGACATTTCCAAGCATAATTTAGATAATCTCGAGTCCTTGACCCTTAGTTGTATAGGTTGCACTTTTGTTTTAGATCCTACTTTGAACATGGCGGCTAGAGTAGCTAAGTATATACTAACTGGTTTTCTTATATTGGCAAATGACAAAATTGTATATCATCAAACTCTTTGATCAATCCATGCACATATGTTTGGTAGTGAATCAGTTTGGAATCTCTTATTCTCGTTCTCCTCTTAATTGGTAAACAACTAACGCTGAGTCAACAAAAAATTTTAAAACTCTAATCTTTTTCTCAATGGCGATCTGAAGTGCCAAAATGCATGCCTCGTATTCAACTACATTGTTCGTATAGGTGAACATCAATGTAGCTGTAGCGAGAAAGTACTGGCCACTTGGGGATATTAGTACTACCCCAATCCCATGCCTCACCATGTTGGATGCTCCATCCAAATACACCCTCAAAATTTATTCTTCCTATTTCAAAATTGACATGATCTCTTCGTCTAGAAAATCAAAACTCATGGACTCGTATTCCTCTTTCACGCGATCCACAAGAAATTTCGCGACTATACTTTCTTTTATAGCCTTTTGGGAGACGTAGACGATGTCATACTCGGACAATACCACTTGCCAATGAGCAACTCTTCTTGACAATGATGACTTCTCAAAAATGTACTTCAAAGGGTTCAACTTTGCGATGAGAAAGGTGGTGTGATACAACATGTATTACCTTAGTCAACACGCAGTCCATGCCAAAGCACAACACATCTTTTCCATATAGGAATACTTAGCTTCATATTCCATGAACTTCTTGCTCAGACAATAGATTACGTGCTCTTTCTTGTTTGAACCATCTCGTTGCCCTAGAACACAACCTATAGAATTATCCAACACTACCAAATACAAAATCAAAGGTCTTCTGTAACACCACAAAATTCTTATTTTTGTTATAGTGAAAATGTGACACAATTGTGTATCGGCATTTGTGGTTAAGTGATCTGGGTGAGTCTGGGAGGTCTTGAGTTTAAGCTCTGACTTTGGAAAATGCTAGTATTTTTTTGACTTAACCCCTATTTCTGGCTAGTAGGCTTTTAATTAAAAGTTTCTAAGTACTTACCAGAATGGGGCTGCTGGTCTGGTGGTTAAGGGGAGTGTTGGTTGGCAAAAGGTCAAGAGTTTGAATCCCTGCGTGAGTGTAAGGACAAATATATTTTTTATTTGCTTGTCAGTTGGAGAGTTTGAGTTGTATTAGAAATCTGAGTAGTGGGAGTTTGGTAGAGAGAATTTAGAGGATTGGATTTTGGGGTTATCAAATTTTTTGAGCATTATTGTTTCCTTTCTGTAAAATTTTGATATTCCCAAAACTCCCCACCTTTCTGGCGCCATCACTTCTCCCTTTCTTCTTCACTTTTTGTTTTTCTGTTGTCAAACCCGAAATTTTTTCTTTCCATTATTCTTTCTGTTTCCATTTTTTTTGTTGGCTACCACACCTTCGTTCTGTTGGGTCAATTTTCATCGCACGTTCTGGTAAGTAGAGTTTTTGCTCTCTTTAACTTATAATTTTTTTTCCAACTTTAATTCGAGGGTTTGTGGTGTTTGGCAGCAGCATCTCGCGTGGATTAGGGGTCTCATCGTGCTATTGCGTAACCAACTATTTTGAGGTGCTGGGGTAAGCCTTTCATCGCTTAAAGAATGCGTTTCTCGTTTTGGATTTAGTTTTAGTTCGATTGATTAAGTGATAAATTGAGTGAAATTGGTCAATTATAGGTTTTGGAGTGCTTGGGGGCCATTGTAGCATCAATCGATACAAGTGTGTACCCGAAACACAAAAATAATGGATTCGGCGAAAAGCTGATATTGCCTGTTGTTTGGACAGCAGTAGTCGGCTAATTTTAAAAAAAATCACTATAAATCATGGGAATTGAGTTAGAGGGTGAAAAAAAATATGGGATTAAATCTACTAGTTTCTCATACAAGAAACGAAGTAAGCAAAAGAATTTCATATTATAAGATAATGGAATTTTAGTGAGACAGGGTCAGAATGATTTCAGAATCCCCTGTCTTGAATTCCAAAAATTATTAAAGGTTGTATAAAAATAATTATGGGTTATATTTTATATGTTTAAAATCCTAAATGAGTCTATTTTCAAGATATACAAACGAGAACATTGTTCAAAATCTGTACAAGAGATAATTAATTTTTAGTGCAGAAAGGTCAAAACTGTCAGACAGCAGAGTAGGGGAAACTTTAAAGAATAAATTGTACTTATCGGCTAAACCAAAAATTATTATAATTTTATGCTAAGAATATATGTGAGTCTAGTTTTAGGGAAAATTTTCAGACCTTAATTTGGAATTTTGTAGCTTAAGATACAAATAATTTAGTAACAGTGACTCAAGTAGACAGCTTTGAAGGATTATAAGTAAATAGTGAAAACACATATGAATAATTATCTAGCATGGGCTACACTAAAATGGATCACGAGGCCAAGGCCAATTTGGGCCATGTGGGCCACATGGGCGTGGGCCCACACGGGCAAACTTTTTGGGCTCATAGGCCCATTTTCACTGTTTGATTGATAAGTTGCACGGGTCGTCCAAGTCGACTGTGAACCTACTGTAGGGACGGTAAGTTTACCTAGACCCTTCATTGACTGAAATGACTGTATGGCTGATATGATTAAGCCTAATGATGTCCCAATGATTTGATACTGTATGCTCTATTTACATGCATGATATTATGTTAGAGCATGTGAAATATGTATATTGCATTGCATTGGGTTGGGGAATTATAGTGTTCGGAGGAAGTGTACTGAAAGGCCTCGAGCCTAAGTTATTGGCAACTCTACTACGAACTACTATTTAGTGCCGCATTTGGTACTTTTTGGAGTGTAAGGATGGGTAGGTTGATTATATCCCCACATGGAGTGTAGGGTTGGATGGAGTTGGAGTGTGAGGCTGGCTGAGTAGGATTTGAAACTGTGTATCTGTTACAGCACTGAATAATGATACTGTAATGGGCCAAGGCCCAAATGCATGACTGCTTCTGTATTGTAATGGGCTAAGGCCCTATTTGAAACTGAAACAGTACTGAAATGGGCTTAGGCCTAGATTGCGATTACCTTCTGACTCTTTGCTTTATATGGGATTACACACTAAGATTTCGTAAACTCACCCTTCTGATTTGACTATATAGGTAATCCCCAGATATAGGTGGATCGGTGCGATAGAGGACTCAGCGGTGGTCACAGGACCTATTTAGTTCGACTTAGTAATTAATTATAATTATAATTTTATTTTGGGGTGTTTTACTGTAATAATGGCCTCTTTGGGTTTTTATTTTTAATTTGGGGTTCTTATTGTTTTGATTTACAACTGCTAGTAGTAGGGATAATCGAGTTTTCAAAACAAATCAAACATCTTAAAAAATTCACACAAACATGCAAACTATTTTGAAAAGCTTCCGCAATAAGTGACGTTTTGAAAATTAATAATGTTTTGAAAGAGAATAACATTTGAATACGAATCATGTTGAAAATGATCGACGCGTCTTGGAATTAAGCATAAGAGGGTGAAAAGAGGTGGTAAAGATAAGAGGTTTTCGACGACAACTCATTTTTTGAAAAACACTACCATGTGACACCGCCAGATTTGGCCATAACGTCCAGGCCAGGTTAGGGGTGTTACATCTTCTAGGCACCGGAGGAATCAAAATTGGTGGCTTAGCCAAATAATCTTTTACTTTCTCGAATGTTTTTTGACAATATTTAGTCCATTCACCATTGTTATCCTTATGTAAAAGCTTGAAGATGGGATCACATTTATCTGTCAATTGTGAGATGAAACGAGACACGTAAGTTAATCATCCCAAAAAACCTCTTACCTCTTTTTGTGTTTTAGGGGGTGTTAAATCTTGAATTGCTCAAACCTTGTTCGGATCTATTTCAATTCCCCGTTCACTCACTACAAAACCCAATAGGTTCTCCAACATTACCCTGAAAGTACATTTTGTTGGATTCAATCTCAAATTGTATTTCCTCAATCTTTCAAATAGTTTGTGGAGGATAACTTTCCTCCCTAGCGGACTTTCCTATCATATCGTCGACATAAACTTCAATCTCTTCATGCATTATGTCATGAAATAGTGTCACCATTGCTCGTTGATACGCGGCCCTAGCATTTTTTAGACCAAATGGCATGACCCTGTACCAAAAAGTTCCCCAAGTTGTGATGAATGTGGAATTTTCCTTATCCTTCCTTGCCATTTTGATTTGATTATACCTTGAGAATCCATCCACGAAAGAGAAAACACAATGTTTAGTAGTGTTACCCACCAGTGTGTCTATATAAGGTAACGAAAAATTATCATTAGGGCTGGCTCAGTTCAAATCTCTATAATCGACTCACATTCTAACATTCACATCCATTTTAGGCACCGGTACAATATTTGCCACCCACTCTGGGTATTTAGCTACTTCAAGAAATCTCGCATCAAATTGTTTCTTGACCTCTTCTTTAATCTTTAACAGCATATCAGGTTTCATCCTTCTCAACTTCTAGTATACGGGCTTGCAATATGATTTCTAAGGTAGCCTATGTTCCACCATATTGGTGTCCAAACCTAGCATATCTTGGTATGAACATGCAAACACATCTGAGAACTGAATGAATTGATCCTACAACAATTAACTTTGCTCTGGCATGAGAGTGGTTCTAATCCTAATTTCCTTTCTTATCTCATTACCACCCAGATTGATTAAATTTGTTTCCTCCAAATGGGGTTCTATAAGCTTCTTTTCTTGTTCAAGTAGCCTCAAAAACTCATATGGTACAACTTCCTCTTCTTCTATCTCATGATCGTTATAGTGAATTTAACTATGAGAATTTGATTCAAAGATTTCATTTGGATCATTTATTAATTCATGAGGTATATCCTTGAAATAATTATGAGTATGTATATTGGTATATTAATGAAAATGATTGAATGAATAAAAGTGACTAGGGACATGATCCAAATCTGACTTCATTAAAGAGAAAACAGTTTTACATGGGTTTTTGAAGGAAATTAAATTAACTGAATGATATTAAACTCTGATATTAAAAAATCTTACAAATAATTACATCTCGGAGGACTCAAGGATAGTAGGTAACTGTATAAGCTGTCAGTTGTCAAAGGCGAAAGGTTCCTAGTGAACCCAGTCTCTTGACATCAGCACCCTATCGCCAATCATGTTTAGATCCACTACATCTCTATTACTCATCAACTTGACCGGGGTCCTTTCCAGGTGCTCAAATCCCACTAAGTAAAAGGTCTCAAATAATGAAAGACAAATCAAAAGAGGTTCCAACCAAGCGAGCCAATCTCTTTACTCTCCGCTATTTAAACATCCTCTCGACATACTCCCTCGTAGGCTTTTATCCCAACCCTCTCTATCATTCTAAGTGGGAAGAAAAATAGGTTTGCCAAACCTAAGTGGATTTGCCAACCCTTCCCTACTGTTTGGGCAAATAACATGTTCGTTGTTCTTGGCACATGAGGCTTAGGGGCTCGCATTCCCCTGCCACGTAAGATGTAGTGGCCACCCCAAAGGTCTGGAAACAACTATCTATTGCAACATCACCCACTTTTATGAAAGGATAATTTGGCATACTAGCTACCAACAAGTCCTCTTTGCCTTGCACGATGCACAAATTCTGATTGACTACAAATTTCAATCTTTGGTGCAAGGACGATGGTCCCACCCTAGTCGAATGAATCAAGGGGCATCCCAACAGCATACTATAAGAAGGCATTATATCAATCACCTGAAAGTGAATAGGGAAATTAATAGCTCCTACTAATAAGGGAATCTCTATTTCGCCAATCACATCAAAAGCTCGCACCATTAAAGGGCTCGATACCATGTACGAGGTGTGCACGGGCAGCTTGGACTATGTTGACAAAGGTAGGACGTTGATCGATGACCCATTGTCCATCAGGACACTAACCACGGAATAAGCTTTACACTTTATTGATATGTGTAGTGCCTTGGTACTTCCTCTTCCATCCGGGGGAATTTCATCATCATTGAAAGATATGTAACTTAGGGCCAAAATGCTCCCTAATAAGTGACTAGCATCATCTACTGACACATTGTAAGCAACATAAGCTTGTTTTAAAACTCGTACAAGATCCTCCCTGTGTGGCTTCAAGTTTAAAAGAAGTGATAGCAAATAAATTCTTGCTGGTGTTTTTTCCAACTACTCAACCACGCTATACTTGTTTTCCTTTATCAGACGCAAAAATTTGTTAACTTCATCATTCTCGACTTCTCCATTTTGGTCCTCTCTTATTTCCTTATCAGCTTCTTTATCGGTAATTTCTGGTTGATTTTCTGAAATCACTTACTTACCATGAGGTTCTTTCCCCACTTTGTTTGGCTTGTAACAATGCCCGCTTCAATTTATGCCACTAAGCCTGGAGATGTTGGAGGCATCAGATCCAACCACCTCATAATCATATCTCTAAGGAACTCATTGGTCATCTCCATACTTAAAAAGGTCAGGAACGCTGATGACCAACACATCATCATGTACGACATTTAAGGTAGGCTATTTTCCAATAAGAGTTTTCTTTCCATATACGATGGTGACAGGTTTCGCATCTAACATGTTTATCTCATTGGTCTTAACACCCTCTTGTATCTCTAACTAGAAAGAATCTAAGAGACAACTATATATGTTCCCTAAACATTGGGAAAACTTGGATAGAGTGTCCTTGAGCTCCTTGGTGGAATTTGCAGATTTGATCCATATCAATTCCCATTACAGATCTGAGTGGCTCAGTGTGAATTAGATTTGACTTTCTCAAGATGTCGAAAAGTCGTTCGAGTGGGTCTGTGATTTCTTCTACTTTTATCCTTTGAAACCTGTTTTCTTCAGTTATAGCATTCACTGTTCAATTGTGGTTTGGTAACAAATTCATGTTAACATCTGGTGTATTCTCTAGCTGAAAATCTATCTTTCCCGCCCTTATAAGATCTTACACCTTATATTTTAATGCTAAGCAATTCTCGAAGGTATAATCAAGATTGCCAAAGTGATACTCACACCGAGCATTGGCATCATACCACTTTAGAAATGGTGGCTACATTGGTTCCTTATGTGCGGGTACAAGAAGGTGCTTCTTCACTAGAATTGGAAAAAGTTCCACATAGGAGAAGGGAATTGGATCAAACACAGGTCCCTCCCGTGGCAGCTTTACTGCAATTTGGGTCTGTGGGGACTAGGTTGGCATAGTTAACATGGGGTGATTTGTAACATGTACAGGTGGACGATACATAAATGATGAAGTATTGGTAGCATTTACAGCCAGGTATTGAGGGCGTAGAGGTATTGGGCTCAGGTATGGAATGTAATAGTATGGCCATCCGCCCAGTGTGCTTATTTGTATTTCTGCTTCATTTTTCTTCCCAACGACAGCTCTCTTCACACCTAAAGGTCATCTATTTTTCCCGACTTCAATGCATTCTCTATCATTCTTTAAAACTCTCATTTGACTTCTTTTCCATGTTTTGTAGAGTTAGGTAGTCTAGGGTCATGTCTACAATATGTTTGTATTGAGCAATAAATGCCCGTGCGAGCTCTCCCCAAGTTCGAATCCTGCTGCTATCCAACTTTACATACAGCAAGCTCCAAATCTGGTCAGACTATCTATAAATATGTGCATTAGCAGTTTCTCATCTTTGGAGTAAGCAGCCATTTTCCTATAGGACATGGTGATGTGAGTAATGGGGAAACTGCTACCATTGAATTTTTCAAAGTCAGGAACTTTGAATTTTGGTGGGAGGACTACATCGGATACCAGAAACAAGCCTTCTGCTTCTACAGATCCGAAGGTGTGTAATCCTTTAATGGCTTTGAAACGTTCCTTAATTAGGCTGAATTTATGAGCTTCTTCATCTATAATTGACTTTCCCTTGTCCACTTCTCCCGGCTCCTATCTTGTAGTTTACTCTTGGGATTAGAATGATTACACCTGGTGTTTGAACCGATAAATCTTCGTGATATACCCCTGTATCACCATAAAAAGGGATTGGATTGTCTAAAGTGTCACTTCCTTCTCCTACCTTTGCCTTGCCTTTGACCATTGTAGTCATCATTTCCATTATCCTTTCCATCTATTCCTCTAGTTTGGCCATGCGTGCTAATTCTTCCTCAGTCATCTTCTTGGCTATTAAGTGTATGTTATACCGGTGAGCTATCCTTCGCCCTTTTTCAAATCGCATTTTTTTCCAAAGTTAGAAAATTATTTCTTTTATTTTTTAAATAATGTTTTTAAATAAACAAATTAGCGAATGAGTGAATGAATGGATGAATGAATGATTGAATGATTGAAATTTAGGCACATTTTCGTAAATATACTCGAATATAAACATTTTCTTTCATAGAAGGTTCAAAAATTGTTCGGCTTACAAAGTATTTTTTTCATTTTTCATTCATAATTAAAGAAAATCCTAATCAATCCTATTGCCATAGTGAAAATCTTTACTTGTCATTCTTATTCTTCCTCCTCATGAGCTTGATGAACTTTTGGTAATGTGCTTGAGCCACCTCAAGAAGTTTCATTGCAGGCTCGTTCCTAGTCGCAAAAAGGGTATATTCTTTTTAGAGTTCTTCAATCTGTTCACATATGTCTTTGGCTTGCTGAGCGAAAACCTTACCTTCCCTGTGCATTGTTGCAAACACCTCTTGTCGGCTTACTACCATTTGTTCCACCATGATAAAAAGCTCCCCAAGCTCTGTATATTCTTTCGTGACCTCTTTGTTTTGGTCTTCTTTTGTCTTTAATTCTTTAGTCAGACGAAAAATTCCCTCCTCTAGCACCTCCATTTCAGCAGTTTTCTCATTAGACACCCTCCTCCAAGTTCACTCTTGTTCTCGCATTTTTTGAGTTCATTAGCTCGTAGACTCGGATTCGCCTCCAACCTTTGAATCTGAGAGAACAAGTCAGATCTTTCTCGTTGATGTCGTTCTAACTATATTCTTAATTCTTCCTCTCTTCCCTTCATGTCAGATTGGTGTTGTTGTTGTTGCCTCATGATTTCTTCCTCCTTTTCCTTTACATATGTCTGATGCTACTCTCGTTGCCATTTGACCTCTTCATCTCTTACCCTCATACGCATATTTAAATCATGTATCTTTTCTGTTAGCTCGGCTACGTCATCTGGGACCTTTCTCTTTCCCTTAAATTGCATTGACATATAGATGTTGCTTCTTTTTGGGCGCCACTAGATATACGTTTCTGAGGGGGAATGGTTGAAAAAGGTTCATGATTGTAAGCTCAAGGTTTGACCCCACTTGATTCGTATCTCTTCTAATTTTTTCCAAAATCTCGGGTCCTAAACCGAAACTTCCACCATGTTTAAACCAACTATAACAGGTATACATTAATCATACCCATATTGGCTCAAAACCATCAACGAGGAATAATTGATGGCTCCCATATGCCATTTAAGGGAACCCATAAATGACCACCGCACCCGATGAGTACCGTGATCTGAATCATCCACGGAGCCCTCCATTCTATTTCATGGTATGTCAATGTATTAAGGTTCTAAACCGACTCGTTAATCGATTGGTTTGGAGGCCACTCACGTACCATAAATTCCTCTATAGGCCTGGTCAAAGGAACAAACACCTGACGAAAGCGCTTATAGAGGCACATAAAATGGCTTTTCATCCATATGAACAACAACTGTGAGCATACTAAGAAACGCTCGTTTCATTTCCTTTTGATTAAATTGAGTGAAATGATGGTTTTAGCTAAGACTGCTAGAGCAGGATTCACCCCTTTTTCAATCTGAAACAGAAAATCAGCTAGCTCCAAACTCACATATCCTAGAGCTTTTGGGAACACAATCAAACCATATACGGCAAACACAAACAGTTTCAAATGTCTATCACTGTTGGCCTTTCCCATAACATCCCTAATGTTAAACCAAGAAATACAAGGATCATTTTTATCTTTTAATCTTGCTTTCACCGTATCTATAGAAAATCCCATCAGACTGGCTAAGGGTCCCCGAAAATTGACGCACCGCTTCCAATATATCCTGAGCGGATCTCTAAAGTCATAGTGGAGAAGGGTAGAATATTCCTTGATAGTCGATACCATATCCACTTCATTGAACATAAAACACCTATAAGTCGGATCCCAGAAACGTACAATGGCCTTCAATAAGGCATCATCCAGTTTAACGAATAGAAGTTATGCTATATCGCCATACTTGTCCTAGAAGCGCATTTTCTTAGCCTCGTTATATGATTGCCATATTCCCTTTAACTCATCTTCGTGATTCCTCCTACAATCCATGCAGACTATCTGAGCCAGGCTCGAGTCAAAACTAGCTATCTAGCAATCGCCTTCTCTACTCTGCATATCCACTAACATTCTCACTAGTATCCATATATTTTCTACCCCATGTTGAACAACTGAATCTTCTCGAAGTATGTTCATGTTGAACATAGGTGTGACACTGTGCCTAGGTATTTAAATTATGCATGAATTATGCAATGGAGAGACAAACACAAGAAAAATAAAGTCAGTAAAAAAAAGCAATAAAGTCAAATGAAAAAAATTCAAAATTAAATCATAAAGCATGGCAAAAAAATTCAAACACAAAACATACAAATAAATGCTCATGAGGTCCTATACGGTATTATTATGAGGGCTAAGGTACGACTCTTATGTCTAGGCTTCACATTTAAAATGGTCATTACATGTTGGCTTACGACTGACTCTAATGCAGGGGAACCCAGGGCTTAAATACGACATCCATAGGGATGCGTTCCCCTTGAAAAAGGGTTAGTCCTTGGGTGGTAAGATTTCCATAGCATATACAGTAGCATTTGCTACACGAACATCTATGTCCATCTTAACCATGGAGTAGTCCTTAAACTTATGCGGTGACATATTGCCACACGATAGCCTAAGGCTACTCCTCTTAAATGGGATGGGCCCGGGCGTAGGACCAAAAGCAAGAAGCAACATCAATGACAATTATAGCAGTGTCACGACTATAGAGTCGACATACACATTAATCAATTCCATCAATAAAAGAATAAACAAAAACATTGGCATACATATCAAAATAGGATAAGTAAATGTAATGAACAAATAAATCAATATTTAACACATATTTAACAATTTAAAACGACATTTGACAATTAAATAGATTAATGCACGAATAAATAAATCTAATTTGCACAAATACTAAAAACCTAGCTCTCAAACCTAAGTCAACTCACTAACATCCCCAGTAGAGTCGCCAAGCTATCATAACATTGCCTACATAAGAGTACGGGGGCCTAGTAAGCAAAGCTAGACACGGAGGGCCTAAATTAACGTAGAGTCATTACCAACCAATTAGGGCTAGGTTGGTTAGCCACATATCTTCTAAAAATCTAGAATTAATACTACGGAAAAATCCTAAAATTCTAGACTCGATCTCATCACCAAATTTTGGGTTCGAGAGTACGGTTACGTATGGGGAAGGTTATAGCACCCCCAAGATGCCTACCTGGGGATAGTCCTACGAGGTCTTAAGAGCTAGATTTTTTTATTTAAGCATATTAATGTCTTAATCTAGGCTAAAATCTTATGGAAATCTTAAATAAAACCTCTAAAGAAAATGCCTCCGGTTTACTTGTAACTCAATTAAGATGTGTTCACCAAACTTATCTAATTTGAAACTTAAATTAGAGATTTTTCTTTTAACAGGAACCCTAAAGGATACCTAAATAATTCTAGTAAAATGCCTTCAATTCCTAAAATTAATTCTATTTTAGAATTCTAAAAAACCTAGAAATTACTAATGAATTAAGAGAAATATTAAAATTCATCTACAACTTATTCGATCTTTATTATTATTTAAAAATATTTAATTAATAACGTTGAACCTATCAAGATCTTATGAAAGTATCCTATTCCAAGTTTATGATTTATCTTACTTTAAAATTCTTGATCTAAGGTTTAAATTCATTAAAATCCTAAAATAATATATCTTAAATAATATTTATTAGCTTTCTTAAAAGTTTCTAAAATATAATACTTAGAAAGACCTACTCATAATTTACAATTCACCTACAAAAATCTTTAGTTTTAATCTTGAATAAAGTCCTAAAGAATATTTACATATTTATTTAAGAATCTAAAGAGGAATCCTATATGATATTTAAAATTAGTTTCAAACCCTAAAATATATCTTACATATTATTTATAATTTTCTAGGGTAAATGGTAGACAAGATCTTAAAGACTAACCTAAATTCAAATGTAAAAATCTTATGGTTTCATTAAAATGTAACACCTACTTAATTAACTTCATGTCAACAATTATAGAATGGAAAAATGACCTGAATTTCCTCTTTTAAAATGAATAGAAATAAAATAGGAAAATTAATTAAATTGGCTAAAGTTAATGAAAAATTAAAACTCTTCCAAAAATGACAATAATAAAAAGAAAACTTAAATACATGAAATAAATAAGACATTGACATGATGATGATAATAATAACAATAATACACCTATTTCATAATATAATAAAAGAATCAAAGTAATATAAATAAATAATATTAAAGTGTGTATAAGGGAATGTGTAAAAAACATAAATATAAATAGACACGAAAATAAATCAAAGTTTTCTTTAAAAATCACTATTTTTCTTAAAATCAATGTTTTATTTCAAATAGTTGAAAAGATCAAAACTTTATTTTAAAAATTTAAACTGTTCCTTGAAAATGATTAAAAAATATATTTTTTATTTTAAAATCTAAACTTTCTCATTTTTTTAAAAAAAATCAAAACTTTTCCCAAGATCAAGCCTTTTTTTAAAAAAAGAAACATTTATTTTAGAAAGGGGAAGGGATAAAATAGGATTTTTAGGGCTCCTAGGGGCAAAGGACCAACGGTTCGATGATGCCCCCTTCATCGTAGTCCAAAACTCAATCCCTCATGACATGTCTATGGCCAAAAAAGAAAAAGATAGAAGAAAAAAAAAGAAACTAGAATGCTTGTTGTTGTTGTTGTTGTTGTTGTTTTACCTTTTTTTTAAAAAAATATATGAAAAACCTCCTATATTTTTTCTTTCATTTCATTTCATTTCATATATATATATATATATATATATATATTGTTTTAATCTTTTTATTTATAAAAAGATAATAATAATAATATTTAATAAAGATAATAATACTATTCATCGCAGAGAATCTTCAATGTTCATGCCAGAGAATCTTTACATTCAATCATCCTTTCTTGCAAGGAATCTCCCCTGTTCATCTTTTTTCATTACTTTGTAAGTTTGTAGGAAATCATTCATCTCTTGTCTTTGTAAAATTATAATCGTTTTTTTTTCTGGTTCTGGTGATAGTTATTGAAGTGGTACCGTCTGCAAGATCCACTGTTTTGATTGAAGACACTGAGCATTTCTCGTCTTCTGATCTAGAATCCATTGAGTTGAGCATTTTAGCTATGAGTTTTTTTGTATTCCTTCTTGGTCTTGGCTCGAACCAATAATGTACTAGCAGTCGATTTTGCTTGAAGGAATTTTACTGTAGTTTGATCTGGGGCCATGGAGTTACATAACCTCAGATTCTTGTTGAAAAAATTATCCAAATACTTGGAACCATATTTTTCATCATTAAATTTTTCCCACCATTTAGTTCAGAAATTTTGAACTAATAATAGAATTCCAACACTTGGGTCTTGTTCATAAGAGAAATTCCAAGAAACAATCTAAGAACTGCACAACTTTGAGAAAAAAATGGATTGTTTTGTAGACGTGTTTTTGGTCCGATTAAGACTAGAATTTGTCAAAGAATTTAGGCAATAAGTTTTGATTTTTTTTTTTTGGGTAGGACAGCAAAAGATGATGGTCCATACTAGTTTCACCATTCTTGAAACCAATTTGTGAATTTGAATTGGGTACCATATTTGAAATATATGAGTCAGGAATGCCTCATATGTTGATTGTTCATTAGGAAGGCATTGTATCAAGCTGTTTGGTAATCCCAATATGTGAAATATCGATGGTGGTCTATTTTTGGTGGTAAATTTGGCTGTAAATTTCTTTGGATAATTTGGGTTTTCACCCCAATCTCTTGGTCAAATAATTTAACTATATGGGTTGTTGAATAGGTGATAAATTTTGGATCTTTTGGGTCTATGTAGAGTTTGAACAATATTGATCCAATTTGAACTAGTATATTTTCATAATACTACTGAGGTTTTTGAGAATCTAATGGCTTAAAATGTCATCCATTGAAAAGTTCTTTTAGAAGAATATGTTGTGGTTTTTCTAAAAATTCCTTTTCCATAATAATTTTTTTTTTCAAAACACTTATTTGGAAAATATTGTGAGGAATTTTGGGTAGCAGCCTATGAAGATGCTACCTGTTTGATTTGTGAACCAATTTCATTTAGATCATGTGCATCTTGAAGAGATGTATTTTTGGAGGATTTTGATGAGGATGGCAATCTCTCATTTTCTTCTTCAACATAAATTTCATACCATGACTTAATTGATTTTGAGGAAATTTGGGTTTTTATGGATGGTTTTTCTACTTTTCCTTTTCCTTTGTCTTTGAGTTTGGGTAACATTTTTGAAGAAACTCTCTAGTGAGAAAATCAGGCAAAGAATTAGTTTCTCTTTTGATGTATTCGATGTCAAAATCAAATATGCTCAAAGTTGTTTGTCATCTTGCAAAAATCTATTTTGAGGCAATATTTTGAACATCTTTTTGTAAAACTTGTTTTGTTGATTTGCAATCAATTCGTAAAAAATAATTCTTTTATTTAATAAATCAGTCTGAAATTTTGTAATACATAAAAAAATGAAAAAATTTCTTTTTTTATAGTACTATAATTTTGCTGAGTTGGATTCTAATGTTTGGAGGTAAACTGGACTATTTGCTCTTTTCCTCCCTTAAGTTGTTTTAGGATCCCACCATACCCTATTTCAGAAGCATCATTTTTACTATATTGGGGGCATTTGGATAAGTTAAATGTAAACAAGGAAGTTTAGTGATTTGTTTTATAATTTGGGTGACAATATTAGTGTGATTATTTGCTCAAGGTTGTGGATTCTTTTTTAGCCTATCATATAATGGCTTGCATAACTTGCTAAGACCTAGATAAAAATCTATGACATAATTGAGATTTCCTAAGAACCTTTGCAATTGGACTTTATCCAAGATTTCGGTTGCTTGCAAATTCTGTGAACCTTTCTATTGGGGTAATGGTTCTTTGAATAATGTAATCACCTAGAAACCTTATTTTAGTTTGGAACAAACTTATCTTGGATTTAGAAACTATTAAACCATTATTTTTATGAATTTTACAAAGAGGGATAAATGTTTGAAGTTTTTTCTAAATTTTTAGAAAGCACTAATATATTATCAATGTATACTATTGTAAATTGGAAATATTGGTAAAAAATATCATTCATTATTCTTTGAAATTTTGATGGACCATTTTTAATCCAAAAGGTATCACATTCCTTTCATATTGTCCAAATGGTATAGTTAATGTCATTTTGTATATTTCTTCTTTTTTATTTAGATTTGCCAAAATCCTGATTTCATGTCAAATTTTGAGAAAATATTTGCATTGCAAAGTTTCTGTAACAAATCTTTTTTTATTTGGAATTTGGTATCTAATCCATTTCAAAGTTTGATTTTGAGGTTTGTAATCAATGACTAATCTTAGCATTCCTCTTTCGAATTCTGCATTTTTCATCACATAAAATGTTGAACAACTCTAAGGAGAACTGATTTTCCTAATTAATTTTTTATTAAGAAAATCTTGTATTTATTTTTACAAAATTCTTTCATTCCTTTGTTCATTTGTATTGACCTTGCTTTTTGGTATTTTTCTTTCATCAAAATTATTTTCGTATGGTAATGTTACTTCATATTTTTTCCTATTCCAAAAGCATTAAGAATGTTAGAACGAATTGTTGAGTCTATTTCTTCTTTAATTAGTTTTATCCTTTTTGAACTTCTCTTTTTATAATTGTTCAGTCAATTTTTAAAATATTTCTTTTTAAAAATAGGAATCTAATTCTATTTATGATTAATTAAATAATTGATTTGCCCATTATGGATGGATAAAGATTTTAATAGGTTGAGATTCCTTATTTTGGTGTTCCTACAACAAGAAATTTGATCTTAGTGTTTAAAACATTGGTAGAGATTGAATTATTTTACTTTATATAGCTTGAATAAGGATATGAATGAGGTTCCTAATATAACATCTTGGATAATAAATTTTTGCCACTAAAAGCATATTTGATATGTTATCCATTTGTTGCAGATTTGCGTTGGAGATTTTGCAAATAATTTTAAGGTTTTATCATTTGTGGCTTTAAGAGATTATTATATTTTGTCATAATATTTTGTTGGAATTATCTCTTCTCTAATATAGTTTTGATCCACTCCTATTTCAAAAAAGGCTATTGTTTCCAATTAAATTTCATTATTTATAATAAGTTTTATTTTAATTAAGTATCTTTGGATAGATACTTGAGTGGGAATCATCATATATTGTTGTGTATTTTCTTCAAGCTCGGATTTAGTTTTTGAAAAGCTATCTTCTAGGAGTTCATGCTTTAAAGTTTGCATTTGTTTTTTCATTTCTTGTTGTTCATTTTTAAGCTGGGAAAGCTCCAATTTAATTTGTTTTATTTCTAGTTGTAGTTCAAAATTTGTAACTTGTTTGGGTTTTTTCATATTTATTAAATATTATATCTTGTATATTGTACATTTGTGATTTACTAGGATAATTTCTTTTTATGTTTCGGTTTACCTTTTAATTATGATTTTAATTTTAAAATATATTCTCTTTTAAGTTCTAGGTCTTGTATTTTATCAATAAATTCAATCATAAATTATTGATCCTTGATTAACATATTTATTAAAGGTTCATTTTCATCGGAGGATTGGGATGTTGTATGTAATTTGTCTACTTGTAATTCATTTGATTCAATGGATGTATCATTTTCAGAGGAAGTTGTTTTCAAAAGAATTTCATTAATTTTTGTTCTATTTCTTCATCTATATTTAAATTATTAATCTTGCAATATTTTGAGATGTGTCCTAGTTTTCCACATATGTGACATTTTATTGTTTTATGTATTTTGTTTTCTTTTTTGTTGTTTCTTTTCTTTCCTATATTTTCTATACTTTGGCTTTTTATAATATTCGAAATATTATTTCTCCTAGTTTTTGGCTTTGCGAGGCAACATGTTTTTGAAGAGGAATGTTCATTTCGATATCTAATTGGTGGCAAAATAATCTTAATTCCTTTCTACATTGATATCTTTCCTTTTAAGTTGTTTTTGTAATTTTAAATCTTGACAAATTTTTAATTCTTCTTTTGAGTGAAACTAATTAGTTCACCATATGTAAGTTTTTCATACGGAATAATACCTTTGTAATTTTCACTAATTTGATTTCTATCTTTTCTTCTAATAAAGTAGGAAGTCCTACTAGAAATTTTCTTTACAAAATGGTTGTTGGTTATCGATCTTTGCATAACTTTGGTCATAAAGAAATATTTATACCATTTAAAAGCGTTAATTTTTTGCATTTTAAATTTGATAATAGTTTTGAATTTCTATCTTTAAGATGAAAAGGATCTCCTATAAAGTGTTTAGAGATTGGGAAAATTAAAGTTGCTACTGCATCTTGGATTTCTCTTCCTTGTTCATCTAAAATAATTCTTCATTGATAATCTTTTTTTTATTGCTTTTAATATTTCATCTTGTTGGGTTTTAGTGCGTGCATGGTCCCACCATCCTTTTAATTGACCAGTAAATCTAACAACTAAAAGATTGACTATAGCATGATCACTAATTAATATGTTTTGGTTTTGAGTTTTATACATTTGAGACCATTGTCATTTGTTGTAATAAATTTATAATAAATAAATAGAGAGCATTCTTCAAGAATATTATGAATTCATGAATACCCATAAAATCAATATTATTTATCCCTTATCCCAGTATTCTTTGAATTGTTTGAAGAATATTATTTAGAATCTATTAATGTAATAAAAAATAATACTAGATGGCAAAGAAATAAAGGAGCAGTTGAATCTCAACATCCCCATTTAAGGGAGGTTCGATATCTACATAAAAATACTAGGATAAAAATTCTATTAAGAAGAGAGAATTTTCGTTTTCACCCAAAAAGAAGAGAACTTTTTCTAATTCTATGTTTCAATTCAATTGGTTCGAGCCCACACTCGAGTTCGTGGTATGAGAATAGCAGAGAAGATCGTTTGATTGAAACCTAGAAAATATAAAGGATCCACTTATCCAAAAACACAGGTACGATTTCGGTCTAAGGTTTATTGCTATAAATATCACAAATCGGGTCAGTTTTCAAAATTTAAATTTTTCGCTGTGCAAGAAAACCATTTTCAAACTAAGATTTTTCCAACACTTTTAACATCCTTACTCTACAACAATCGTAACATGCAGAGCCATAATAATTACAAGAAAGATTAATCATCTATTGATTAAACAAAATCTTAGGTCTAGTTTAAGAATAAGAAGGAGAGAACATTTAGGTTAGGAAGAATGATTGGAACGTAAAGCAGAAAGAAAAACCTCTTGAAATGCCTCCCTTCACTATATATATTACCAGTCCACTTTAGTGGATTTTAACAAATGGCGATTCTTACTAAAATTGTCCCTTGATTTCCCTACAAAAATCTGGAGGAAAGTAAAAGAAAATCTGAAGAAGATCAACATTATTATTTGACCAATCATGGGGCCAAATCAATCTAGTCGACTCCCAACTAATCTCGTTACGAGAACCAACTTGAACAGTGCTTAGGCAAACCGAGCGTACTATACTTTGACAGTGACTCGCATATGGCATGGTCTTAAAAACAATTAAGTCTCCTATAGCTTTCTCATACACTTAGTAGACTCTTCGTGCTCAACCAAAACTCTAGGGTGAACTCTTTCTTCACTTGAAGATACCTTGTAATTAAATCCTTAGAGATCGCCAACAAGCAAATACTTTAACGCTAGTATGCGCCAATACTCCAACTCGTCAGCAAGTCAGTACGTTGGCGGATTATGCTACCATAGTGCACCAAAACAATTAACATACATACCGCACTCACATTTTTGGATCCGTCGATTTCGAGGTGTGACAAATCATCTTGGGACAATCTTACTGAGATTCATGCATGACTAGTTATCTTTAAAAGGAAATCTCATCTAGCGAACTCACATGATAAAGTTTACCTTGGGGTGTGGCCAGGGTAGGAATCGGCTCGAAACATTGTCATGCTATCACTTAGGGACCATCAATGGAGGCTATAGGTCTTGTTGAAGGACCTTCTCTCACTCAATATTTTAAAAACTTGCAAGGTTTTTATCTCAAATTTCAAGAATGATCTTATAATAGTTCTAATGACTTTCTTACCTAATCCATATGACATGCTTCCAATATATGCATGACATGCTATGTCAATTTTATAATATTCACATTCATTCATTCACAAGAATCAATCAATCATAAAAGCAAACAATTTTGATTCTCCACAATTTTTTACGGGAAAAACTATAGAAGTGAATATGAATGTGCAATAGGTAGGGTTCAAAAAAGGGAGGTGAGTTATATTTGACCACTTAAAAACCAATTATTTCCTTGCCAAAGCGGATCCTAGACATGCACCTTCGCATTACCACACTTCTCATAGCAATCAGATAAACTAAAGAAGTGAATGAAACAATACAATATATGTATTTTCTCATTACTATACTTATTATTTTTTAATCGGTAAACTGTGGATCATCTCATACATATATATCAAAATTATAATATAACATAATATAAATATTGTAAACAATTATAAAATAGATATATAACGAGATGGGTAATTAAAATAAAATTGTCAACCAAAGTTTCCATGGTTTTATTCCTACAAGATAAATGAAAAATAAAATTACACAATTTTTCACCACAAGGCATTCCTTGGGTCTTCAACCACCATCGCTTCATCTTCTCCTCGTCATGGACTCTTTTTGGAAAATTACAATTAGTCCTATGTTCATTTCTGGCTCACAAGAATTCTATAAATTAAAAAAAATCAATCATACATAAAGATGATAGTTCACGATCTATTTCCTAAGAACCAAAATCTTGGCAAAAAATAACAATTATATAACAAATGTATAATATCACATTCATTCTCATATATAACTCAAAACATACATAAAATCTAAAGAATGTCACTTTCTATGTAATCGAATAATTCAAGAAGAGAAATCTATTTTGATTATCTATTTATACTTATAGGTAGAGTACAACTTGACTCTGATACCAATTATTAGAAAATCGAGTTTGAAAAGCGCAACGAAAAATAGGTTTAAGAGAAAAACTAGAGTTCTATTTATTTTTTCCTAAAACAAGAATTTGGCTATTATATCTAAAGTAATAAACACTTAATCAAAATTATACCTTTTCGATTTGTCTAGAATGAATGCTTTGACTGAGTAGTCTTCTTCACCATCCTCAAGCTCACGTCTGCCGAGTGTGCGCTCACTTCAAATTAGAAAATTTTCTACAAAACTACCAATGGGACAATTTCACAATTTCTCTAAACTTCCGAGTCAAGTTGTAAATAACAAAATTATCACATGAAATCTTCTAAAATAATTTCTTTAAAGAACTTTCTCTCTACAACTTTATCTTGAATTTAGGTATGTGAAAAATAATGACTCATGACTCTCTTTATATAGGAAGAGTTTAAAGAGTTCAACTATGATTAAACTTAATTACTTTAATATTAAATTAATATAATACTTATCAAGATAAATATTAGATTAAATTTAATATTAAATATTATTATATTAATAAAATACTATTAAGATGAGTATTAAATTTAATTTAATATTAAAACTATTAAGTTAACATTATTTTTGGAATAGTTAATCTGACATCAAATTATCCGGTAGGGTCCCAATAGGAGTGTGATTCCCCCACTACTCAACCAGCAAAGGACCACCCACCGGCCACCGAAATGTTGCCGTTGTCGCAGTCAGCACCGTCGTGTCCAATGCTACCATCGCAAGTGCGACACCCTAAGTTGATTCAGCTATTGCCAGTTCGATCCAGGTCAGTGACGGCTCGACTGGTTTGGTCTAGCCACTGGTTGGATTATCACCCCAGTTTTACATACCAGGCTTGATTCAACCAGTTTTTGGATTTTGGTCTCAATTTTGGGTTCTCGGGCTCAATTTTCGATATTCAGTCCAATTACCCATTAGGTCAGTTGTCTGACTTAAAAATTAATTTACAAAAATATCATATTAATTTTAATAAATTTGATTAATTTAATTTTACTTGATAAAAATTATTTTTTCCAAAAATTATTGAGATTTTCAAAATAATTTTTCAAGAAAATTATTTAACCAAATTCTCTTGTTGAATAATTCTCATGACCACCTAATTTAATTTCACATAGAGTAAATCAACTCAATGAAATTATTTCCAAAATCATAAAATTTTCTTCTAATTCAAATGCAGTTTGATTGATTTTTTGTTGAACTAGCGGAGGGACCAATCAGACATATACAATTAGGCTCGAGTAATTTCAATTATTTTCGAAAGCATTATTCCGATAATTCACAATTTACTTAATCATGGAGTCAGTCCATAAGAAGTATCATAATTTACTATAACCTCATCATGTGGGTGTTACCCTTATATGATATCCTCTATTCCTTTGAGTTAAATCCGCTCACTCAATACAATCCTATTTTTTTCTCATTGTCACCATTATGTCTTCTTAATGATTAATATGATCACTGTCAAGATATGATTGTGATAAATTGCTTGTTCGAGAACAAGCAACCCGTGGTCACGTTCCATATTTATCAATTCACACAATGCCAATGAGAGGATAACGTTAACTCTTTAATCGAGCTATGAATTTCATTGCTGCTAGTAAAGTCATGTCATACACAAGTTATGTACCAAACATATCGATTATGGGCTTGATCATCTTTAAAGCATAAGCCTCCACTTATATCAAAGCACATGAGTTACATACACGTAGTAAATGACTAACTCAGGATTTAGGTAAATCACACCATGAACGTCACAAGTGAATTATTTCACAAACGGATTCAAAATTAATTCTTCTTGGGTCCAATCCAATGTATCATTCTTCCAATAAATATATCCATGTCTTTACCTGTGAAGCCTATTACTCCGATAGTCACGACTAGTCATCTCTCCAATTGGAATTGTAGATGACATAATAATCCTTCCAAGTATTTGAATCAAATGCTCACTTTTATTCTTTTATGGGATTATTGACTTGCTAGATTTATCTACTGAAGTAAGTTGTCTTTCTCTCAATGTAAACGTTCTTACAGTGTCACTTATCATCAGTTTGGACTTAGACAATCAATAAGCTAATATTTGCTTGTCACAATTTCAATATGCATGCAAAACATGAAAGGCAGAAACACAAAAAGGCATAATAGTGAAATGTGAAATAAACTTTATTTATTTATTCATAGTTCAAATACATAAAAAACAAGTACATGTTTACTACAATATGGACACATTTTCCAACAATTTCACAATTAAAAAAATTATAATCATGATGCTTTTCAAGACTGGTATATTTTAGGAATTTATCAAAATTTTTTTCTAGAAACAAAAACACATGATCCTTTAATAGGATGCATTCAACAAACCATACATCTATAACTATTTATGGAGCCATCAAATTATCAATAGTGTAAGAAAGAGATTTTACCAGTCAGCTTTGAGTAGTCGTGTTCTAATGTAGATACTTTTATTGGGTTACAATATTAGAGAAGGAATCGAAAGTGAGATAGCGCCAATTAGAGTTTTAGTCTCTTTTTTATTATATCAGGTTCTTATTAGAGTTAGTTTTACTTATTTCCTCTATTATATTTGGTTTTTATTTCATTTATAAACTCTAGTCTTGGTAGTTAAGATCCTATAAGTTAGGATTTTTATTTTATGTCAATTAGGATTCTTTCCTTTGTCATTAACAGTCTATAAAAAGTTGTTAATGTCAAATAAAAAAGGGAAGCAATTATTTTATCAAAAAATGTTATTTTTGGATTTAGTCAAGGACGAATTGCCTCTTTGAGTAACCATAGGTCGAAGAAGAATTCTTTCTCGTCTAGACTTATGACTAGATCCTAGCCAAGGCTCATAAGAAGTTGGTATCAGAGCCTTCTATCATGGGTGACGAAGAGACTTTGATAGCAAGCTAAAGGCTTTCGTGGAACAAATCTACAAGGCAACGAACATTAGAGAAACAAATGATGATGTTATCTTTTTCGATCCAAAAGACAATGAAAAGTTATTCAGAGAAAAATAGTGAAGAACAGGGCAACAACGAAGGCAGTAAAAGGACTTTAGACTTGCAACAAGGTGGGTGCATGGTGCCACGATACTCTAAGATTAAATTTCCCACTTATGAGATAGTGTTGTCGATCCTTTAGGGTGGCTGAAAAGATGTGACAAATTCTTTGGCAATTATCGGACTAACGAGAAAGACAAAATTGGCTTATATGCATTTTATCTTTTAGGAGAGACACAACTGTGGTTTTATCAAATGGAAGAAGATGAGGCAGATCTTGATTGGGGCGCTTCAAAAAGTATTTTCGTGTGAGGTTTGGGCCACCTATGAGTAATAACCCTTTGGGGGAACTTCCTAACTTGAGACGAACTGGGATTGTAGTGGAATATTAATGCCAATTTCAATCATTATTGGCTAGGACAACTGATCTTAAACCTCGACAACAAGTAGGCCTCTTTACTGCCGAGTTGGTAGAGGAACTTAGAATTGATATTAAGATGTAGCAACAAGAAAACCTTAGAGTTGCAATGAATATGCCTCAAGCATTGGAACATATACAAAAGGTCTCTCCCAAAATTTCATCTCGAACCATCATGAAGTAGACAACTTCCCAAAACACTGGCAGCAATTCAACCATTCTAACAACTAAGAGCATTGAAAAGGGAGGGGTCAACAAAATAGGTTCTTCCACACCATTTATTAAGATATTGATACAGGCAAAAATGGTGGAAAGAATGGCTAATGGTTTTGTTATAATTTTGACGAGTCTTATTCCATGAGACATAATTATAAAATGTTATTTTGGATAGAAGTACTAGATGTTGAAGGCAAGCAAAATGATGATGAGGTAGATGATTTTGGATAAGGTCTAAAGTTTATCAGGAATTTGAGTTTTGAGGAAGAGCTCAACGCTGAGAGGGAGAGTACTAATGTGGATGCTTTTATTGCAAAACAATATCAAAGATGGAATAGAAATGGAGACGACAACAATTAGAGTTTTAGTTTTATTTATTTTCTTTATTGTATCAGATTTTTATTAGAGTTTTAGTTTTACTTATTTTCTCTATTATATTAGGTTTTTAATTCCTTTATAAACTCTAGTCTTGGAAGTCAAAATCCTATAAGTTAGGATTTTCATTTTATGTCAATTAGGATTCTTTCCTTTGTCATTAACTGTCTATAAAAAGTTGGCAATATCAAATAAAAAGGGGAAGCAATTATTTTACCAAAAAAACGTTATTTTTGGATTTAGTCAATGACAAATCTACCTCCTTAAGTAACCATAGGTCGAAGCAAGAATTCTTCCTTGTCTAGACCTATGGCTAGATCCTATGTCAAGGCTCATAACAACTTGGTATCAAAGTCTTTTGTCATGGGTGACGAAGAAACTTTGATAGCCAAGCTGAAGGCTTTCGTGGAACAAATCTACAAGGCAATGAGCATTAAATGAATAGATGGTGATATTATCTTTTTCGGTCCAAAAGACAATGAAAGGTATTCAGAGAAAAATAGTGATAAAAGGACAATGACGAAGGCAGAAAAAGGAATTCAAACTCGCAACAAGGTGGGTGCATGGTACCATAATACTCTAAGATAAAATTTCCCACTTATGATGGTGTTGGAGATCTTTTAGGGCAACTGAAAAGATGCGAGAAATTCTTTGGAAATTAACAGACTAACGAGGAAGACAAAATAGGCTAATCTATATTTTATCTCTTAGGAGAGGCACAACTGTGGTTTTATCAAATGGAAGAAGAGGAGGCAGATCTTGATTGGGGGCACTTCAAAGAGTGTTTTCGTGTAAGGTTTTAGCCACCTATAAGTAAAAACCCTTTGAGGGAACTTACCAACCTGAGACAAACTGGGATTTAGAGGAATATTAACGCCAATTTCAATTACTATTGGCCAAGACTGCTGATCTTAAACCTCGACAACAAGTAGTCCTCTTTACTTTCGAGTTGGTAAAGGAACTTAGAATTGATATTGAGCTGTAGCAACAAGAAAACCTTGGAGTTGCATTGAATATGGCTCGAGCATTGGAACATAAAAAAAAGTCTCTTCCAAAATGTCGTCTCGAACCATCCTGAACTAGACAACTTCCCAGAACACTAGCAATAATTCAATCATTCCAACAACTAAGAGCCTTGCAAAGGGAGAGGGACAAACAACAGAACCAATCTGGAATATCAGCAAAATAAGTTCTTCTACACCATTTATTAAGAGATTAACACGGGAAAAAATGGCAAAAAGAAGGGCTAAGGGTTGTGTTATAATTGTGACGAGTTTTATTCCACTAGACACAATTGTAAAATGTTATTTTGGATAGAAGGACCAAATGTTGAAAGTGAGCAAAAGGACGATGAGGTATATGATTTTGGATAAGGTCTGAAGCTTATCCTGAATTTGAGCTTTAAGGACAAGGTCAACTCTGAGAGGGGGAGTACTAATATGGATGTTTTTATTAGGAAACAATATTAGAGATGGAATAGAAATGGAGACGATAATTAGAGTTTTAGTTTTATATATTTTCTTTATTATATCATATTTTTATTAGAGTTTTAGTTTTACTTATTTCCTCTATTATATTAGGTTTTTATTTCTTTTATAAACTCTAGTCTTGGTAGTCATGATCCTATAAGTTAGGATTTTTTATTTTATGTCAATTAGGATTCTTTCCTTTGTCATTAACAGTCTATAAAAAGTTGTCAATATCAAATAAAAAGGGGAAGCAATTATTTTACCAAAAACACGTTATTCTTGGATTTAGTCAAAGACAAATTTGCCTCTTTGAGTAACCATAGGTCGAAGCAAGAATTCTTCCTCGTCTAGACCTGTGACTAGATCCTACGCCAAAGCTCATAACATGTTCGTACTGTTTGCATTATGTTATATCCTAGATCAAATTTCCTTTGCCAACCCTACATGTTTAAAAAAGTACTAGATAATTGAAAT
The DNA here is from genome assembly GCF_025698545.1 of Gossypium raimondii. Taxonomy (NCBI): domain Eukaryota; kingdom Viridiplantae; phylum Streptophyta; class Magnoliopsida; order Malvales; family Malvaceae; genus Gossypium; species Gossypium raimondii. Next base: position 38,330,414 of record NC_068570.1, read on the forward strand.
GGAAATTGTGATCATATGAAATAGGTTTATTTTCATATTGTGAAGGCTTTTCAACAAGTCACTCAGAAGACTATAAAAAACAATCTTGACATCGAAAAACTTTCCAATTCTTAATTTCCTGACACAACTAGTTGGAAAGATCTATTTCATCCCAAATGGTTGGTTGATCAACATGGAAGTTTAGTTAGCATGTAAATGAAGAAAAAAAGTGGGAGGGTTTAGGTAAAGGTTATGCCCGAAAAATGGGCTGGGCAAGAATTATGACCCATTTAGAAAATGGGTTGGGCCTCGGGTAAGGCTTTTTTAGTCCGGGCTTGGCCCGGTCCGAATATGTAAAAAATAAAATTAAAAAAACTACTGTTTTTCTTTTTTTTACTTTTTTTTATTTTCTTGTTATTTTTTTCACTATTTTGCTATCATTTCACTATTATGTTGTACTATTTTGTTGTTATTGTTTGGATATTGTATAGCTTTTATTTTATTGTTAATTTTGTTACTGTTTTATAGGCATTTGCTTATTAAATTGCACCTATGTTAGTGTTATTGAAGTATACATATATATTATTTTCAATTTATTTGGAAATATTTATTTTAATATTTTTGGTATTTTTGATGTATTATATATATTTTTTAAAAATTATATAATAAATAATATAAAAAAATTAATATGAATGGGCTAGGCCAAACCTAACAAACGGGATTAAAATTTTGATTGGGCCTAACCCGACCCGCCCATGGACACCTCTATAAACAATCCAAAATAGAAAATTTTAAAAACAATACTTTCTCACCATTAAATATCCTTCTTTAGTGGATACCCAATTTTTATTGCAATAATATAACATATTATTTGACTAAATTAATTCTTAGTTATAGTTTGGCCTAAACGTTGCATTGTAAGACCACTTTCTTAACCATTGGCAGAAGTCAAATCGACATCTTTTGCTTCAAGAAACAAGACTGAGTTTTGTCTACAATCCTTTATTCCTTCTACAATATAAGAAACTTTTAGGAGGCATTTGTGAAAGTATTTTTCTTTACTGAGTTTAAATCAATCTGATTCTTACTATCTCTCCTGGATTCTCTCACTCGATATCATTACTGTACCAGGTAAAGTTTAAAGGGAAAAATGATGAAGAAGATGGGATATATGCAAAAATAATCAAGATTGATGTCTCTTCCAGTTTTCCTTGTTTAGCATCATAATCTCTGGGTCTTTGAGAAAATAAAAATTTGGGCCATTTCTCATATGCTCTAAATCCATTTAGAATTGGACCAAATGTCAACTGAACTCAATATTTCAGCAAACAAGCAAAGAAATAAAAGCTTAAAGCATTTGACATGTCGTTAGAACAAATTGTTGCCTAAAAATAATTTGGATGTTGACAAGGTTGTTTAAAAGTTACATGAAAGTCTTTATATTAAAAGTTGAATTATATTTTTTATTTAAAAAATAAATAATTTAGTCTATATATATTAGATCAAAGAAAAATTGATCTTTTGTTAAAATTTTCATCTATTTTACGATTTAAAATTGATTCATATATGTTAACATAAGGCATATGTGGTACATTTGTAAGTAAAATAAACAAAAATATAATTTAAGGAGATGGATAATATTGTTTTTCCATAAAAAATTCTTAACGTGCCATATTTCGGATTTAGACGTTTGTGTTCGGTGAGTGACTACATTTGTTATTACCTATTACTGGGGTCTACTTTGGTTTATTAGGGATTTCAACAGCAATCTACCACGTATTAAGTAGCTGGTAAGGGACGGTGAAAATGATATTCACCTGTCCATCCTATGCTAGCTTTGTCTTTAGGAGACATTATTAACCTTATTTATAAAGAGCAATGACCATTAATAATCATTTTTAAGTGGTGAAAACCCGAGTCATTTTTCAATGTCATGTACTATAATAGAGTATTTTTTTTCTTCTTATGTTGGAAGTATAATCGAGAGTTAGCATATTGTCAAAGGGATCTAATAAAAGCCCTCATTACCTCACAACTATATGAAATATTGTCCCTAGTTTTTCTTTGACTCTCATAATATCATAATGAGAAAATTTTATGATTTTGACACAAATTACTAAATGAGTAAATAAAACTTTTGTATTAAAAGGAAGGTTATATTATATTTTTTATTTAAAATAGATAAATGATTTTTTACGTTAGATAAAAAATAAATTAGTCATTTCTATTAGAAATTTTACTTATTTTTATTGTTAAAAATGATTTGTGTATGTCAAAAAAGTACATGTGGCATGTCATGTATAGCTTTCGATTATTTTGTTAGCCAAACCAATTTTTAGTGGTAGGAATGGATAAAATTTTAACAAAATAAAAATTTACTCTTTAATCTAGCATAAAATATTAGTTTATCCATTTTTAAATAAAAGGATAAAATATAATCTAACTCATAGAAAACTTTCATGGTACTTTTACCATAATAAAAATTAATTTTATAGTTGAACACTTTTCCAAAATAATCTTCAATGAAAAAAAGTAAAGAACCTTTTATTTTAAATTTTGAATAGATATTTATTATATTTATATAAAAATCTACAATTGAGTAGTGTATAATTACATCAAAGTTTATGAAACATGTAGAATTCATAACTTCCATTTTATGAAATTCAAATAATTAATGTTGGATAACATCTGTTTGAAAATCGTAACCCTATGCTGTAAATGTGTATATATATATATCACGTATCTAAAATTGCAATCCTAAGTGTTTATTTTTAAGAGACCACCCACAATCAAAAAATTAATTATTATTACTAGTGATAAATACTCTAATTACCGAAAACAATAATAATCTCTTTCTCTATATAATTAAAGTATACTTGTGCTAATTGAATTTACTAAACGACAAATAACAATTCAACATCATATCACACAGTTCATACATAGATACTACTAAAAGTCGACACAATAATAACTTATTTATTGCATCCTTCAAGGTAGAAAAAGAAAAAAAAAAGAATTAAATATAACATGAACTAAGCTTTTCACTAACTTCAATAAACTAAAACTTGAAGCAATCATCAGCAAAGCCTAATGCTGAAACCCCAAATCCCAAACATTCAAACACAAACATATGTTTGCTTCTGTAATTGAAGCACACAAAAGCAAACCCTTTTCTTTTTATTATTATTATTATCAGTTTCAATATATTCCAAGGAAGGTGAATTCTCAGTCAAATAATCCCATCTTTTAGAAATACAATAACTCTTTAATTAAGAAGAATACTCAATTCAAAATTGCTAAAAGAACACATTTTCTTTGGGCGGTCGAGATATGGACAATGTCCTTTTCTCTGCCTCTTTGGTCGGCTCTTGGTCAATGAAGAACCGAACCTTTATACCTCGTAAATTCTACGCTGATTGGAGGTTCCTTAATTCAGTCGGGTTAAAAATCTAGGTTAATATTTCATACATCTATATAATATATGATTTTATTTACTATCAATCCTGTAATTTTAAAATCTGAAAATTTAGTCATGATAAAAAAGTAGCAGGTAAATATGCTTGATTAAATTATATTATTAGTCTTATATTATATGTAAAGTTAGAGATTTAATCCATGCTCTCCAACTAAATCATTCTTAGTCATTATATTTTTGAATTTCAAATTTTAGTCTTAATATGGATGACAATTATTAAATATTTTAATTGATTTGTTTGTGAGTAATATATGAAGATGACAAATTAATATGACATTACATATGCGATAATATGTTCGACACACTAAATTTTAAAATAACATAATTTAATTTAATAGTTTCCATTTAGTCGGGATTAAAATTTTAAATTATAAAAGTATAGAGACTAGAAATGACTAAATTAAAGTATAGGTACTAAATCCACAACTTACTCAAAGTACAAGGTCTAATAGCGAATTTGACCCGTTTAATTTACTCAAAATTTAACATGCATGATCTAAAAATGAAACATAAAATTAAATTAAATTGTTAAAATAATAATCGTAAAAAGAAGTTATGCAAGAATGTAAAATTAAAGTGGATCCTCTCTATTTTTTACATTTATATCATATTTTTATCAATAATTTGAGTGTCACATAATTTAATATGAATAAAATTCTTAAATGAGTTGGGACAAAAAAATCAATCAAAATCTATTTTTCATTAAAATTATTTAAAATTCACCTTTTTTAAAAATAAATATTATTATAGTCATGTTGTTGCATTTTCCTTTTTTTATAAAATATTTAAGTAAAACAAAAACAAAACATTATTTAAAATAAATTAAAAATCAAAATCAACTAGAGAATGATGAAGATTTGTATATAAACTCATTTAATAAATGAACATCTTTTTATAAATCCAATTTTCTTTTTTTCCGAGCGTGACATAATTGTGTGTGTGTGTGAACGGAACGTGAGAAAGATAAAAGAGAGAAGTGAGATGCCTTTGAGTTTTAACCCCAAAGAATCGAAAATTTGACGTATGAATGACGTAAAGCTTAGGAGGGATTTGTTAGTAAGTAGTAACATTATATTTGGACTAGCTTATGGATTAATTAGTTTGATATAATTAATATGTAAAATATATTAATGGAAAAAGAATTTGATGAGATAATTGGAGACTGAATCCTACCTTGTTTGGGATTTGATAGGTTTATGAATAAATTAGGTAAATTACACTAACTCTAAAATAAAATTTATCCTATTTTAATTATTTTATTTTTAATTTAATCATTTTAATTAAAATAATTATATGAATTAAGTATTACCGTTAAAAACTATGTTAATCACTAATGGATTAGGGTTATCAGCAATCTTCTCTCAACTGAAAACCCTGAAAACCTTGGCCTCCCCTTTGTGTCGCTGACACCTCTGTCGCCTAAGCTCTAGCATTGTCGCTCGACATCCGATTGCCTTCTCTGGCTACGCTCACCACTGTTGTCCCCTTCTCTTCTTTTTTCTTTTTGGTTTATGAAACCCTTGGCTGCCACCTCCCAACTCAGCACTACCACTCACTGCTTCCCAAACCATCGCCATTGTCATGAACCACCGATAACCAAACCCTAAACTAACCCATTGAAGGCCTTACACCCATTATCATACCCGAACAGGAAATCAATAAGCCAAGTTTTTTCGAGTCCAACCATGCTTGCGGTAAACAATGGGCTCCTTTTTTTTCTTCGAAACAACAATGTTTTTGTCCTCTCTTGGATTTATCAAAGCTCAACTTGTTGATGGTAGAAACCAGACCGATACAACACACCTTATCATTGCCTTTAACGCTTTTATACTGCTTCAAGTACTCATTTTCGAGTTCTTTGAAGATATTAACGATGATCTCCATCGCAAATAACCCATTTTTGTTTAACTTTATTTGTGGCGTTGATAGAGATGTCGATGGAGGAGACGGAAATGGTGGAATTATGAGGGGTCTGGTAGTTGAGGAAGTGCTTGGGACATGGGGGTTAGTGCTCATCGTCAGCATGCTTGGGATCGACGTTGAAGCGATGCTGATGTGGGGGTTGGGGGATAAGTTCAAGTTGTTTATGAAACAAGAACGAAGAGGAATTGGACGTTGAGGAGAAGACGATTGATAGTGCTGTTAGTGGAAAACATAATTTTTAATGGTACTAATTAATTTAAACAATTATCTTAATTATCTTAATTGGACTGATTAAATTATAAGAAAAAAACTAAAATGAGACATTTTAGATAGTTTACCCTACATTAAATCATGTATACAATATATATATATATAAAAGAGCACAGTCAAAGCCAGAGTAGCTTGTCTAAAACTAGATAGAAAGCTCAAAGTCAAACCCCTTCACATTGGGATCCATTTTTGCATGATAGAGCCACGTGTCCTTCAACATGATTACGTCATTAGATATTAAATTGTTCTGAATCTGAATAACAGCACAAGAGCCATGCCATGTTATTCAATAAAAGCAAGCTCTGCCTTTTAATGGTGACCCCTCCCACCCTCAAGGTTTGGTCGACGCTAATTGATCGACACGTGCCCTCCTTTCTTCTCTCTCTTTTTTTTTAGGTCAAATCCCCTTCCATTACTGTAACCTTCCAAGCAGAATTGCTTCATCACTACCTTAAAAACAGTTTCTCTTACACTTCCTCTCTGGATCTTTGAACCCAATGTCTTTTTCTATTATTATTGATACTTTTATATATTTATTTATATCGAAATAAATAGAAAAACCTAAATTAAGGGAAAGGATGATTTGGACACAAAGTTCAAACTCCGGATATGTTGTCAATCAGAGTTGAAACCAACGCACTAAATAAACCAGTAAAAAAAATAACTTAAATTATCTTTAACCAGTGCTTATAAGTATGGATTAAGCATAAATGTCATAAATCTGGTGAAGAAAGCAAAAGGCATCATCTTATATATAATTAGGTATGATTTGATTCATTATTTTAGGAAGTAGATATGAATTGAACAAATATATATAGTATATAATAAGATGACTTATCTGTATAATAATATAATACGTATGTGATAAGATACCAATAGAAAAGAAAAGAAAAAGGACAGAACGGACGTATGATCTTGCTTCTAACACATTGATCTTGAGAGAAATTAACTATTAATTAGTAGAAATTTTCACACGTATCAACATGTCTCACTGAATCAAAAAAAAAGAAAAAAGAAAAACTCTTTTTGGGAGTTATGCATTTGGAATTACATGAAATCATTAACATCCAAAATATCAGGGATTTCAAACTTCAAAATGTTGGTGCAATAGCTTTCCGTTTCGTCTTCAGTGGTGCTGCTACTGTTGAGGTATGCGGAGTTTGAATTCAATGGGGCGGGGCTTGACGAAGGCGTCGACACAACTGACCCCAACCCCAAGCTCTGGTTGCTGTTGATGGGATGGAAATTCGAGGTTTCGATTGAAGGGTCCATTACGGTTTGATAATCCGAGCCGTAATAGTTGTACTGCGGCGGTAGCGGCACGTAATCTTCAGTCAAAATTGAAGGCATAACATAGTCATTGAAATTTGATGGGAATTGGTTTACATTGGGTTCCATCACGAGTTGTTGTTCTTCGTTATAAAATGGAACACTACAAGTTTGGGTTTCTTCGACTTGTGCGTGGCAATGGTTAGATTGCGTCAATGGTTGATATTGGTCAACATTACGAAGAAGCTCAGGGTTAGCAAAAGACTGGATAAGATATTGATTGTGAAGGGAAGAGAGACCGAGAAGATCCAGTCGAGGAGTATGGGTCACCGGATCGATCCCCATTCGAAGAAGAATTTTTCTAATGTGTGTGTTCCAATAGTTTTTTATTTCGTTATCTGTTCGTCCGGGCAACCGAGCAGCAATGGCAGACCACCTTAAAACATTACAAAACATTAGAGGGAAAAAACACAATAATAGAACTGAAAACAGAAAATAAAGATGTAAACAGAACTTACTTGTTGCCCAATATACTATGTAGCTGAATTATAGTCTCTTCTTCTTCAAAAGAAAACCTTCCTCTCTTGATATCAGGCCTCAAGTAGTTAGTCCATCGAAGACGACAACTCTTTCCACATCTTTGCAACCCTATAATAAAAGATTTTAGAAACCCATGAGGCGAGAAGTCCATAAGAAGTACTATAATTCATCCGTAGAGAAAACATATGGTGTCCTATTGGTAAATGAATGCTAGAGGTTTACCAGCATTCTTTGGAAGTGTCCTCCAATTTCCATAACCATGTTTTTGAATATAATCAATCAATTTTTTATCTTCTTCAGGAGTCCATGGCCCTTTTTTGAGCCCATTTTTATCGCCACAAAGTGCTCTTCCCATGTTTATTGCTTAGTGACAGAGAAGAAGAGAAAAATGATGCAGCAGCAAGGAGATGCAGGGTCCGTTAGCTACGTACTTGTATAAATAGGGAGAGAAACCAAAGCAAAAGTCAAATAGATTAGGTACCGTCCTCTGTTTATTACCATGGCAACGTGTCCTCAAATCTTAGCTCCCATATCTTTAAATCTATCAATTACTTATTTATTTATTTATTTATATTTTTTAGTTAAACTCACTTTTTAAGTTGGGTTTACAATTTATGAAAATTAATTTTTTTAATTTATGATTATATCGCCCAACATTATTTTTCAAAGTTTCATCTTCTTAAAATATAATATGTATTATCAATATGCGCAATATTTTGTGATATTATTACTTATCTTTTAATAGATCTATCCAAGTTTATTATTAAGTTCAAGTGGTAAAGAATTTATTTCATAATTTTAAGTTTTAAAGATGAAAAATAATAAAAAATTATTTTTAATTTAAAAATCAGATCTAGCTTAACTCTAAAATTAATGTGATTACCATCCAAATTCATAAACTGCACTCCTCCCTTTCTGGATTCATATTAGCTGTCACCAACATGAAACAGCCACCTACCCCTTCTTTTCTTCTGGCATAATTTGCATGGCTACAATTTTACCAAGATTGGCTTTGACATACTATCTCAAAGTCTTTTGATTTTTTTTTTTTCCTTTTAAACATAAGAAATTGCAAATACAAAAAGAAAATATTTTTAAAAATTTTTATATATTATTTTTTTTTTAAAAAGTTGAATTAAAATCGAAAAGCGATTAATTAATTGTTTTGCCTTTTGAAAGCTGCATTGGCAGGCCAATTCTATTGCCCTCACATGAGGGTAATGTGCAATTATTTTAACACTTGAGGGATTCAAGTCAATTACTTATGTGTGTTTTTAATAAATAAATAAGCATTTAATTCGAGGATGATAACAATAGTGTTCGGTATGCATAGAGAGAAAAGAAAAGGGGCCCCTCCAATAAATTTCAGGATAAGGTTTAATTTTCACAATTTAAAATTTTCATCCATAATATATATGATTATTTTTATCTTATGTGATATGATACATGAATTACTCGTATATTTTTATAAATTGTTATTACATTGATATTAATATATTATTTAAAATTATTGATGAAACATATTTGAACATATAGACAACTTAAAAAATATACTTAAGTTTTTTTAAATATAATATAATAAATCTGAAATATTATAAATATAATATATTTATAATGTTATGGATATAATTTTGCGTAAATTATGATGAAGGAAATTTGAAAAATAAATTTGTTATAAATTCTATATGTAATTAATGATTCAGAGTTTTAAGACACATTATATAAGTAAGTTTAGAAATAAAGTGTTAAACAATTTTATTTTTAAAAACAAAGTTTTAATTTTTAATTTTAGAAATAATATATATCTAATAATTTTAATTTTAGAAATAAATTTTGTTAGAGTTGTGTGATCTAAATTCTAAGAGATTACTTGTAAGTTAAGTTAAAATATATATTTTCTTCCTAAAAGGTTCAAGATTTATTAGTATAATATATTTAGCATTTATTAGCATAATATATTTGACATTGATTAGAATTATGTTTTTTCAACCTATAAATAGATGTGGTAAAAACTCCTCTTCTATCTTTTAAATTCGACATTAATGAATTTTCTTCTCCTCTACTCGTGGTTTTTCCCTGAAAGTGTTTCTACGTAAAATCTTTATGTTCTATTTTTCTTTCTTTTTCTTTGCAGTCTTTCTATATTGCCATTATCGATGTTCAATTTTAACAAATTGTATCAGAGCATTTTTGGGTTGCTTGTTTCGATCACAGTAATGACGATAATGTAGCATGATATTTCGCTATTTGATCGTAACACCAGATTCTCGTTGTGGCAGATAAAGACGCAGGCAGTTCTTGCATAGATGGATTTGAAGTATGCCTTGCTAAGGGTAGATAAGATGACTTCGATATTCACGGAGGAAGAGAAAAAGCATAAAGATCAAAAGGCTTTAACACAATTACGTATGCATCTGTCGAATGAAATTCTATAGGATGTGATGAAGGAGAAGACCATCACTGCATTATGGGCAAAGCTGCAGCAATTATGCATGTCGAAAAACCTAATTAACAAGTTGCATATGAAGTAGCACATTTATGCTCATCGTTTGGAGGAAGGTGCGTCTGTGCACGAACACTTAACTGTGTTTAAAGAAATTCTCTCGGACCTAAAGGCTATGAAGGTTTAGTACGATAAAGAAGATTTAGGGTTAATTCTACTTTGTTCATTGCTCTTGTCTTATTCAATCTTTAAAGATACGATTTTGTATAGCTACAAATCTCTCACAATTGATGAAGTCTATGCTTCCTTAACATCGTATGACAAGATGAAGCATCTTGTGTCTGGATTCAACTTTTAGGGTGAGGGTCTTATTGTTCTTGGGAGACAAGAACGAAATATTGATGATAATCGTGGGAGGACACAATAATGAAATCCTCGTGGTAAATCTAAGAGTAGATTGAGATCTTCAAACAGAGGTAAAATTTGTAACTTCTGCAAGAAGAAAGGACACATTAAGTCTGAATGTTGTAAGTTGCAGAATAAGATTAAAAGGGAAAACAACTAGAACAATCCAGTGATGCTGATGTTGTAGAAGACTACAGTGATGGTAAACTCCTAGTTGCTTCTACCAACAAATCTAAAGTGGGTGAGGAGTGGATCATTGATTCTAGTTGCACCTTCCATATGAGTCCCAATCGGGATTGGTTTACAACATATGAAACAGTTTCTGAAGGTGTTGTTTTTATGAGAAATAATTTTTCATGTAAAATCGCAAGTATTAACATGATTAAAATTAAGATGTTCGATGGAGTCGTCAGAACACTTAGTAGTGTACGACATGTACAAGAATTGAAAAGGAATTTGATTTCATTGAGTACTCTTGATTCAAAGGGGCACAAGTACACAATTGAAAGTGGGGTTCTAAGGATTAGTAAGGGTTCCCTTGTTGTGATGAAAGGGTAGAGAAAGATTGCCAAGTTATATGTTTTGCAAGGTTTAACTATTACTGGTGATGCATTCGTCGCTTCTTTTTCCTTGCCAGATGGTGATATTTCTAGAATTTGTCATATGCATTTAGGGCATATGAATGAGAACGACCTTACAAAATTTAGCAAAAGGGGACTTCTTGATGGACAAGGCATTAGCAAACTGAAGTTCTGTGAGCACTGCATTTTTGGGAAGCAAAAGACAGTTCGATTCATCGGAGGAATCCATAACAAGAAGGGAATACTGGATTATATTCATTCTAATCTTTGGGGACCATCTATAGTGTTTTCGAGGGGTGATACTAATTATATAGTGACAATCATTAATGATTTTTCCAGAAAGGTTTAGGTCTTCTTCCTAAAGTAGAAAAATGATGTGTTTTCCACATTTAAGGCTTGGAAAACTATGATTAAGAAGCAAACAGGAACAGATAAAACACCTCCGCACAAATAATAGCTTGGAATTATGTTCTGATGAGTTTAATGAATTATGCAAATCAGAAGAGATCCTGAGACACTTGACAGTTTGTCAAACTCCACAACAAAATGGCGTCGTAGAACGAATGAATAAAACAATCATGGCAAAACGACCTCTATTGCATATTTTTTATTAACTGATCTCCGTCCATTTCCATTGAGAAAAAGACTCCACAAGAGGTATGGTTTGGTAATCCTGTTGATTATTCTGATTTAATGAGTTTTGGGTGTCCTATGTATACTCATGTTGATAATGGGAAATTGGAACTTAGATCCATTAAATGTGTTTTTCTTGGTTATAAGTTTGGTTTTAAAGGATATAAGTTATGGTCACCACAATGTTCTATTGCTAAGAATAGACTTAGAGGATAAATTAATCCTCCAAAGAAGTATTGTAACAACTCGGTTTAGACCCTAGTCGGAATAATGGTTTTAAGACCATAAATCCGAGTCAGAAAAATATATTAATAGTATATTTGGTGTCTACAACATGTGAATTAATATGTGTGAAAGTTTCATGTGAAAATTTTATCGTTTGTGTGCTCAATTTTCTAAAAGGACTTAATTGCGTAAAATGAAAAAGTGACTTATTAATTGTTAAAGTGCTATATTGCTATGGATTTTATTATGTGGACCCTTATGTTGTAATTTAGCCATTAGAATTATGCATGCACAAATTTGGACAACCATTATAAAGTTTATAATTAAATACTTAAGGTTAAAATAGTAAAAAGTAAAGTAATATGTAATAAAATAAAATAAAACATGTTAATGGATGATTCATTCATCCTTATTGCCGAAACTTGAAAGAAAAAGAAAGAAAATAAGCAAACTAGGGTTCGACCATTGATATCTTTGATTAAGGTATGTTAGTTGATCGGTTTTTGATATTTTTTACGTTTTGGAGATCGTTGCTTCGTGTTTTAGCTAGCCCATGCTTTAATTTTCGGTATTGATGATGAATTTGAGATTTGCCATTGATGATAGCTTGTGGTTTTTGTTGTTTGATGATGGAAAATAAATCTTTGATGTTTGATTATCATGTTTAATTAAGTGATTTTTGATAAAAATCCAAATTAGGGATTTATTTATGAAATTAGAAAATTTAGGGGCTTAAATGTGAAATGAATGAAATAAATGGGCTGCTAGGGACCCTAGGAAGATTCAGCTAAGGCATGGTTTTGATGAATTTTTGTATTTTGTGATTTTATGAAATAGGGATTAAATTGTAAAAAATGTAAATTTTAGGGGCTAAAGTGCAAATTTCGTAAATTATGTGTTTGTGGTTTAAATTGAATGAAATGTGTTATTAAATAGCTAAATTTGAAATTATCTAGATCAAGAACAAAAGAAAACGGAATTAGAACGGGGGAAGTCGAAAGTGATCGAGTAGTCGATTCCATCCGTTTGTCTTTGTCTGAGGTAAGTTTGTAAGTGAATAATTGATGTTAATGTCTGGGACATTGGCGTCGTATATGATTACGTGTAAGACCTTGTCTAGGATAGTGGCATTTGTATTTGATTACATGTAAGACCACGTGTGGGACGTTGGCATTGTACGAGCTTTTTGAGCCGTCCGAGTATCTTTTCTTTGAATCCGAATGGTATAACGGGAAATTATATGGAAAAACTGAATGTGGGTTTGAATTAAGCAATTCAAGTATGTTTGAGTTATACGAAGTTGAAAGTAAAGGTAAGTATTACGTATAACATGAATGTAATAGACCAATTTAGCCCGGGCTCATAAAAAAATAATAAACCCAAAATAATAAAACAAAGTCCAAAATTATATCATTTGGCCCGATCGGGATGGCTCATTACTTTAAAAGGTTGAAGGTCTATCTACAAGCTTGATGCATATGGAAACATAATCTTCAAGGATATGCAATCTTAGATATGATATGTAATCTTAGATATGATATGCAATCTTAGAAGATATGGTTTTGTAATCTTAGAGATTTAATTTGTAGATACCTTTTAATCTTAGCCGTTGATGTAATTAATCTGTACCGTTGGATTTGGGGAGGCTCAACTATAAATAGATGCCTCCCCCTTCATTATAAAGGACGGAAGTGGGGAGTTGGGAGTAATAATAATTCTTAAGAGTATTCACTCAAATTTCTCTCTCTTGCGTTCCTATTTTCTGTGGCTTGTTCTTATTTTATTGATTTATGTATAATTTATTTATTGATTTGTAGATTTTGATTTCAAATCTCTTTTCCTTTATTATTCATTTTCAAATTCATTATTTTCAAATTTGTTTACATTTTATTTTGCCTTATATTTTTTATACTCTTTGTTTTAAATTCATTGGTCTTTGATTATTGATGCTATTTAGTCCTCTATTTGTTATTTTAATTTTTTATTAAATTAATTATTTTAATATTATTAATACTATTATGTGGCATCATTAATCTTGTATCATTATTTATTATTATTATTTCTATTACCACGTTTTATTCCAAATTTCTATACATATACACAAGCATAAATACTTTATAATATATATGTATATATTTTAATTTTTTCTCTTTAAATACATATATATTTTATATATTTTATTTTCATAGTTTTTATAAACATGTATATATATATATTTCTTTATTCTCATAAATGCATTATATATGTTGTTATAAATTCTATAATTCAAAATTTTATATGTAAATCCACATGTATGTTTTTTATTTCTTCATAGTTTCGATGTATATATTATATACCTTCTATTCTTTTTATTTATTTTGTTTATTTACCTCATACGTTATTTATTTGTGTTCACATCTATATTTTAAAAGAATATTTTTTATTTTATTTTTTGCTCATTTATTTGATATTTTGCATGTCATTGTTTTTTCATTATTGATATTAATTTCGTTTATTTACTATTTATATTATTTCTATATCGTTGTTGTATTTATTATTGTTATTTGTTATTGCGACATTTATACATACATTCAATATAACATTACATCATCTTTTTACTCGAATTTAAAATAGAACTTTTCAAAATAGAAACAATACTCGTATTTAGGATTTTCAAGAAAAATGAGCCCTAACGTATTGGGTTCCAATTTTCTTCGTTAAATCTAACAATCGAGAATTGCTCTTTGATCAAAAATAAAATGAAAAAGCTTGTTGTTGGGAATTTAATATGTTGTGTCCTAACGCATTGAATGTGACGTATTGATTTCTCAAGACAAAGATTTTAAAAAAATATATGTATATTAATAAAGGAAATATTCAATGTTTGGGATGTTGAGAAATTGTGCCCTAACGTATTGGGCTGCGGTTTCGTCATAAATCTTAAATAATTGAATATTCTTTTAACTTTTATCACACAAGTCTTTTGGACAAACTCATCTTGAAGAAATAAAATATCGTGCCCTAACGCATTGGGTGTGATGTATTCTTTTTCAAAATGAGAGAGTCTTAATAAATATTTTAATTTAATTAAGAATCACATTTTTTTAACTTTCGACTTTAAGACATTAATTAATCAAATTGATACCAATTTTTGGGCGTTACGAGGGTGCTAATTCTTCCTCATACGTAACTACTCCCAAATTCGTTTTTCTGAAACTCGTAGACCAAAGTCGTTTTTTAGGTGATCCAATCACACCTTAATAAAAGATTGGTGGCGACTCCAAATTTTCATCGACAACTAATTTTTGTTTTTTTTTCAAAAATAAAGTTGGTTTCGACAATGAAAAGATGAACTGATCACATAAACATGAGTATATATGTATGTGTACAAGATTAGTAGAAGTCGGTCTACTTGTATAATTTATACGTGTTCTTTGAAAACTATGTGCTTACAACTTACTAAGCTATTTAAGCTTACTGTGTGTTTGTTCATTCATTGTTTTATAGATTTTGAAAGCTAGTTATGAGCTCGGGGATCGTCAAGGAAGTCCGTCACACTATCGATCTCTATCTTGGTATTTTGAAAGCTCGAAACTTTAAACATATGGCATGTATAGACTAGCATTTGTTTTGTGTATTCATGAAGTGTGTCTATATTTAGCCATGTAAAAATGGCTTAATCTTGATGTTAATACTTATGTGTATTCAGTTATGATAATAGTTTAATAGGAAAGTATATTTCATGGTATATATATATATGCGAGATATTTAGTTATATAGCTTTAATATAATGTTAAAGTTTGTGTATATACTGGTTACAATTTGAATCTAATTTGAAAGTATGTGATTGGTATATATGTTTTGAAATGTTGGTTATGGCATGGAGAAATGGTAAGTAGGTTAAATAGTTTGTTTGATAATTAGCTAATTTTTGAAAGTATGAGATGTGGAACAATTTTGAATGGTGGATAGTTGTATAACTTAGCTTAACATTGAAGTAATGATAGATATGTATTTGATGAATTTTAATTATGCCAAAAAATTTGGTTGCTAATTGTAAGAAATGGACATGTTCTATAATGGTTTGGTTGATTGTTTTATTTTGGATCTAAATATAGGTTGGTGATACATCAAATAGGTTAGATGGATAGTTTGGAGCTCATAATTCGTTCATTCGTGCAAATTATTGGAGGACTGGTCCTATCTCTTGCATCCATCGAATCATTCTATCATGCTTTGCCTCCGTGCTCCTTCTAGCTCTTATTCGGGCTTTTGCTTGTTCTTTGAGCAATACCGGGACATCTATATTCTCTTTCCTCCTTTGATTCCATTTAGTGATTTTCTTTCGTTAAAGCTCAACGTATTGTGTGTACAATGTGTCGCCAATTATGCTCATTGTTGGCTTCATGAACTGCTTATTTTCACTCACTGGCACTCCTACCCTTTGGCATAATTTTGTCACTATGTGAGGAAAGAAGATTCTGGCTTTCTGACTCTAGATGCATCTCTTCATTTCTTGAAAAATCCAACGTCCTGCACAGATCTGTTAACGCTGAAAAATACCATACAACAGAACAGGTCAAAAAATATTAGCATTAGAGACATTTAATACAGGTGTAATTCAGGTTTCAATGAATTGCATCCACATTGTGGCGACTAGGAACATAATCGCCTGATTGAAATTAGTTAGCATCCCCGAATCCAATCTATAGTTCTATCTATCCCTACTTTGAGTCAAATATTTTATAACATCCTTCATATTAATATTTTGTAATCTATCCAAATCTACTCTGTCAATGAAGTCTTTTTCATAGAATGGAATGTCATAAAACTCACAAATATCACTGGGGAGTAAGGAAACTTCAACCCCTCAAACTGTAATAGCTGTCATATATGCATCAGTGCCATCTCAAACTATTTGATGCTTAAAAGAAGCATAAAATTCATGAACTACCAGAATAACAACATTTTCTTTGGGAATGATACAGAATCGTTCCCAGTGGTGATATCGAACTAAAGTCCAAATTTCCTTACAGTGGACCATAGAGGATTCGAACCCTCATTCCTAAATGAAAGATCTCCTTTGTGAGTCAAGCAAATATTTTTCAACATTCAAATGGTGAAATCTAATGGGGTCCAAAACATTCGGTTTTTTGAAAACAATCGTTCTCTTGTTTTTAAGTAGAGGCATTCTATAAATAATGTTTCTAACAGAAAGATAGATGAACAAAAATCATTGGAACAGTAAAATAGAGTCAAAACCACTTAGCCTCAACCTTCATGGACTCGTATGCACTTTCTCTTTGATTTGTTGACAGTTTCTTCCAATTTGGCTTTTGGAATTGGGGATGAAGGATTGAAAACCAAGGTTCTTGATGGAAAAAAGGGTTTTTGAAATTAGAGGTTTTGAAAGAGTTGGGATTAACTTAATGGGGGTATTTTTATGTTTAAAATTAGTGTTTCTAGGGTTAAAATCTGGGTATTTTAGTGATTAAAACATCAGGTTGTGTGATTGGGTCGGGTTGACGTTACAGAAAATTGCAGTGATGTCACGACACAGGGGTTCTGTATCATGACATCCCTAGTAGATTGCCCATGTCGCGACACCAAGGTTCAGTGCTGCAACATACCTCACAGTTCTGAAAATCTTGGATACTGTCTGCCATGTCGTGACACAGGTCAACGGTGTCGCGACATCGATATGTTTTTTGTGATTCTTTACTTCTAACCTTTGTGTTGCAACATGAAATGTTTGTGTCGTGATGTTGATGCCATTTTTCCAGATTTTTGCTCTTCAAAGTGCTGACAAGTGCTTTAAAAAGAATGCTGACTTTGATTTACTTGTAATATTTTAATGAATTGCTTAGCGAAATATACAATTTAGTACAGTTAGTAAGAAGTTTTACGGAAAAAATAATGTTAGGTTTTGCTACTGAACTCATCCTTCAGTTCAGTCAATGTACACCGCGGTGTTCCTTGTAGATTATATCTGTCTGTATTGGTCCAACATCCATCGTGCCATTCTATTCACCTGTGATTGTCCCTTTCCTTGAACTTGCCTTTCTGGCCTACCTTAACAGTTGACAACTCTTTCTGTAGATCATAGCTATTAATTACTTGTAGTATTACGTAACCGCGGAACCACTTTAATTTTCGCTTAACTTCTTTGCTTCAGAAAAAGGTTGAGAACTGCAGTTCATACTTATCACTCATGATTTTCTGCCCATCACATCGATCAAAAATAACTATTCAGGGGTACTTGAAGTGATAATTGGTAAAGAATTTTCAACCACCTTACTGAGGGTATACCAATGTGGTCGTTATCGTCTGGGGAAACAAATGGGGCTTCTACTCGGAGTTGGCTTAATTCAAGCATTAATAATTGTTGGTTCTCCTGTATCTCCCAGTCCTCAAAAACTCCTTCTTCGTAAATATCGGCATCGTAATCTAAGTTTTCATCTGACCACATAATTAAAATCATCCATTCTCATATTTATTGGTCTCCTTTAGCTATAGTTCTAATTCACGATGTGCACTACGATCTTCATAAAGAAACAAATAAGTAATAGTAATGTTAGTTAGTTAGTTAAATAAATTAAAGATTTTATCTATGACCTAAAACTTTCTGAATTATTCATTCTGAGTGCAAAAATTAAAATCAAACTAGTGATGTTGCCTCCCCAACAACAACACCAACAACTTGACTGCCTCCAGAAGTACTAACGCCCAGAGTGTGAATACTACAGTAAAAGATATCTAACTAAGGTGGTATCCGCAAGCATATGGGTTCAGTTGTAATATAGTTACAACAGAGTAGTTGTGTACTCCGAGGATCCTACCCAAGAGAGGCAAGTGCTAGATTGATTTTAACCTAAAAACAGAAAGATCTAATTAGTACTTTAAGTCAGTTATAGTACAAGAGTAAAGGAAAAAATGAGTTGTTATGGTTTTTATGAATAATAAAATAACATAAAGAAATAAAATTTGAGAGATTGAATAATAGAAATAATCGAATCTGATTATAGCTAATTAGCTCGCTTTGGTAATCCCCATCAACTGTTACTTTGGGTTCCTCATCAATAAACTAGTCGTTATCCTAACATGATCTTCTGATCTTTCACTTGTCTTCTGACCTCACAATCCAAATTGGTTTGGGGTGAAGGTGTTCACAGATGGGCCGTATCAATTTTGAGTTAATTCCCACTTTTGTAACTTCCTAGGTTTGTCAGGCCTAAGGTTTGTTCCTAAACAGCTGACCTATTGAGTATCCCTACAAAACAGTTAATAGATCATCCCTCCAGTCGCTAATCCCCTATATAGGGATTAGTTCCTCATGGTCTCCGTAGATAATATAACATCGATATAAAATGCCAGATAAATAAAAAAATATTGAGTTTATCAAAGAGTCTGATTGCATTAAGATTGATCACGAATCCACAAGGTTTGATTGTCTCCACAATTCAAATCTCTCTAAATAAAACAAAGATAAGTAAAAATGAATCGAACCTAAGAAAAGAGATAACTAAATTGAATTTAAAAGACTAATTCTATGACCCTAGGTTAGATGACGTTCTCGAGTTTTAAGTTTGATTATGCAGGCCAAAACACCCATTGGCTCATGTTTAATTCCTATCCTGAGTCGATGTCACGACACACCAAGACTTGTTTTGCGACATAGGAGTTAATATACTCCTTTTGGGATATCTTCCATGTCACGACACCCTTAGTCTGTGTCACGACAATGAAGACAATTTCGTGATTTCTCCATTTTGCCCGCTATGTTGCAATATAGTGAATAGTATCTATTTAATTTGCCTTCTAATAGTCTCCTACACAGTTATAAAGTTCATTAGCTCACCCTTAGGCCTCATTTAGCCCCCAATGTAAATAAAAGACTCAATTTGCACATTTTATTGCACTTAACAAAACTTACTAAAACATAATTAAATTCTAATGATAATGCTTAATTTCAAACTCCTAAAGTGTGAAAACTAGTTTAGCTTGCTACACCGAATTATGGCAGATCATTAAGACCACTCTGATTGGGGCTGAATTGAGTATCGTCAAACGTACTGTTGCTGCAAACAATTTTGAGATTAAGTCGAACACAATTTAAATGGTGTAAGAGTATGTCCAGCTTGATAGGTTGCAAGATAAATATTCGAATGCTCATTTAGCAAACTTTCTTGAGATTTATGACACATTCAAGATTAATGGCGTTACTAAGGAGAAAGGCAAAACTATGGTTGAATTCACTTCCACGGGTTCTATCACGACTTGGGCTAAGATTATTGAGAAGTTTCTGTTGAAGTATTTTCTATCGGCCAAAACAACTAAGTTAAGGAATGACATCTCTTCTTTTTCTCAACTCAAGCTTGAGACATTGTATGATGCATGAAAGAGATTTATGGATCTTCTGAGAAGGTGCCCTCATCCTGGGTTACCTTTATGGCTTCAAGTCCAAATATTTTACAATGGTTTGAATCCCTCGACTAGACAAATAATTAATGTAGCAGCTAGTGGAACACTAAATAATAAGACACCTGAGGCAGCCCAAGAATTTATTAAGGAGATGGCACTGAATAACTATCATTGGCAAGTTATGATAACAAAGTCTACTAAGGCAGCCAATTTCTTTTAATATAGATGTAGTTGTTATATTGGCAAGTAATGTGGAAGGGCTGAGTAAGAAAATTGATGAGTTGAGTATGGCTAAGCAGATGAATCCGGTAATGCAATGTGATTCGACTAGAGTGGGGATGATTAATCCAGAATATTCACCCTTCAAGTTTAACATGAAGCATGAGCAAGTCTAATTTATGGGTAATAATTATAGACCTCAGAATAACCCCTATAGAAATAATTATAATCCAGGATGGAGGATTCATTCAAATTTTTCTTGGGGTGGTCAAGGAAATCAAAGGCCACAACCCCCTCCGGGATTTCAACAAACTTATCAGCAAGAAAAGAAGCCGAATCTAGAAGAGATATTAATGAAATTTATTTCAGTGTCAGAAACTAGATTACAGAACACTGAGACAACTTTAAGGAATTAGCAGACATCTATTCAAGGACTCAAGAATCAAATTAGTCATCTTGCTAAATTGATTTCGGAGAGACAACAAGGCAGTTTACCTAGTAGCATGAAAACCAACCCAAAAGAGCAAGTCCACGCAATCACTGTACGAACTGGAAAGGTGTTAGTCGAGCCTGAAAAGAAGCTGAATCTAGAAGATGTTAAGAAAAATTATGGGGTCAAGGAATGCTAGAAAAAGTATAAACTGGTGATCAGAGAATACAAACTGCCAATTCCATATCCAGCAGAAGTGAAGAAATATTACATGAATGAACAAAATGGTAAATTTCTTGAGCTCAATGAGGATTGCTTGACCATTATCCAAAAAAAACTACCCACCAAGCTTAAGGATCTGAGGAGTTTTACTATCCTTTAAGTCATTGGTAACTTGAATGTTGAAAAAACTTTGGTTGATTTGGGTGCTAGTACAAATTTGATGCCTTATAAATTGTTCAAACAACTTGGTTTCGAGGAACCAAAACCCACTAGGATGAGTATTCAATTAGCTGACAGATCAATTAAATATCCTAGGGGTATTATTGAGGATTTACTTGTTAAAGTAGATAAATTTATGTTCTCTACTAATTTCATTATATTGGACAATGGATAAGGATATTAAGGTGCCCATCATCTTAGGTCGACCCT
Source organism: Gossypium raimondii (assembly GCF_025698545.1). Classification (NCBI taxonomy): domain Eukaryota; kingdom Viridiplantae; phylum Streptophyta; class Magnoliopsida; order Malvales; family Malvaceae; genus Gossypium; species Gossypium raimondii. The sequence continues at coordinate 38,351,857 of NC_068570.1, forward strand.
TTTTAGCCACTACTAGAACTGTTATTGATGTGGGTAATGGTGACCTTGTGCTGAGGGTAGGTGATGAAGAGGTTACTCTTCAAGGACGTGAATATGTGAGAGTTTCTAACGAGCCAGATGATACTCGTTATTCTGATCATGTTAGTAATTGTGCGACTTAACATTTTTTGTAGGAAATCACTCATGAATACATGTTCAAATCGTATCCTTGTCAATATGATAGAAATCAAGAGACGAGTGGACAATAAATAATACAGCTTGATGAATTAGATGAATAGCGACCAAGGGCTTATGAGAAACCAAGAATGTTCAAAGAAATAACAAAGCGACACCATGGTGTTCATTTAAAGATGACAAACCAATACAAAGTTGGAGACAAAGTAATGCTAGAAAATGTAGATCCGTGAATGTTCCCATAAGAGCTTAAGTCAAGATGGTCAAATCCATTTCTAGTACAGAACATATTCCCAAATAGAACCTTTGAGGTAACAAACCTTGATTACGACACATTCTAGGTAAATGGTCATCGTCTCAAACTTTATTTTGGTGGTGATACTGATAACGAGAGAAAGGAGCTCTGGCTCCAAAATCTAACTCAACCATGAGTTTAAAAAGGGAGGTCGAGCTTAGACTTTAAATAAGCGCAACTCGGGAGGCAACCTGTTGTGTTTTTTATTTTATTTTAATTATTTTGCGTGCTTAGTACAATTTTTTTATTTAAAAAATGAAAAAAAAATAAAAAAAAGTGTCCACATAGCTTGGGGTAGACCACACGACAGTGTGGGACACACGAGAATGTCATGGACCATGTGACCCACACGCCCATGTACACGACCGTGGGATAAGCGAACAATAACAGCACATGGTCTAGGTGATGACATATTGCCTGGACATATGAGTGTGTCTTAGGCCGTGTGCACACTAGAGCAAATTTTTAAAATTTTCTAATAGGCCACATGACCTTAGAGAGATACACGGCCTGACCACACAGCCGTGTAGCTCAGATGGTTTGACACATGGTCGCGTACCCTCTTTTAATGTTAAGAGGTTTCAATTGTTAGTTTTTTTTTATGTTTTTCCTTTTTTTCCTTCCCCCGCACCACCATGGGTACCCACCCACCCAACCACCTTCTTTTTTTGTTTATTTTATTTATTATTATATTATTTTTATTATTATGTTAGATTTATTTTATTGTTATTATTATTATTTCCATTTTTATTTTGCTAAGTTGGTTATTAAAGTAGCATTAGAAATTTTTTATTTTCTTTTGAATTATTTAGATATTATCTTTTATGTTTTTTATTTCTATTTGTATTTGTATTTTTCTTGTTATTTGTTTATATTTTATTTTTCAAACTTATATGTTTCGTTTTGTTTTTATTTTGAACTTTATTGTTATTTTTTGTCATTGTTTTTCTATTTTGTTATCTCTTTATCTTATTTATTTTTTCTATCTTCTTATTAGTGTGCTCGGAACATGTACTTCATTTTGAATCTCCTACAATTTTGGATTTCACTATTCTGATGAAATCATCCAAAATCAAGACAATTTCAGTTCTCTCTCTCCCTTATTGATATTTTGCTTATTGGTTTATAATTGTTTGTACATTGAGGGCAATGTACATCTTAAGTGTTAGGAGGATTTTATATGTCATGGGATATAGTCCATGAATTGTTGTTTGTGTTTAAGTGATTTTCTCACACCTACCATTAAAGTTAATTTTCTTTAATTTGGAGTTTTTATTGATTCTATTTTAGAATAATTTGTGGATTTTTATGCATTGTGTGATTTATACTTTAAGACACAAGGGAGTTAAGCATGATAAGTTGTTTTTCAGAAATTATTATTTTAAGTTGTCTCCCTGAATTGAAGAATTATTTTGAAATTTTAAATTTGAAGTTTGACATCAAAACCATAACTTTTTGCGAGCTTTTGAGCCTATAGAGCCTATATTTTATTTTTTGCTCATTATATTTTTGGTTGTAAGTATGTCAACTTGATTTGTTGTTCTAGAACTTGCTTCGGTTATACATCTCAAGACCACATTATTAATTTGATATATTGAGATGATAGAGGCACTTAGGATTTACCCCACCTAACTTTTAAACAACTTACTTGTAGAATTAATCCCTAGTAAACCCCATTGACCTAACACATTTTTTTCCTAACCCATTTATGATAACACGTAACTCATATCTATGTTGTAAAATTATCCTTTTATTGACTCCTTTTTTTGTTGAGATTTGATTTGGTTAGTTGCTTAATTATATTTCATCATTTGTATCGTTGAATTTTACACTATTCAAAACAAGTGATATAAATAAATAAATAAAATTGATAGAGCTTGAATCGATAGTTTCATATTCTGTGGAAAAGCTCATTTTCATTCTTTATTTCTTGTGGATGTAAATTCTTATAATTCAACAACTGACTTTTTTCTGGTTTGGTAACTTATCAAAGTGACTCTCGATTGTAACCAATTTTGTTGACCTTTTCCATACCTTTAATTAACCTAAGCTCTATTTCAACCTTGTAAATACCTCTTGATTGGTGTGTTATCTCATTCTATAGTGGTGAAGATTTCATTTTCAAGAAAGCATATGGTAATAATATTTATTATTTGATTGTTGAGTGTACATTACTTGAACCTTAAACAATTTGAGTGCTTTGAGTGAATCTTTAGTGAGGATGTTAGCTCTTGTTGAGTTTGGATTTTAAGTTATTATTGAAATAAGTGAGATGCCTATGCTTTTTTTGCTTTAAAAATTTCTGGTTAGATTATTTTTATTCTTTAGTGTCATTTTAGTTTAAATTTCCAATGCATGATTATCTGTAGATTATCCTAATACATTGTTGGTGAAAATGATAAATTGTGGGAAGTTGACTTGAATGTGGATTGAGAATTTTGCTTGAGGACAAGCAAACTCTTAAGTGTAGGGATATTTGATAAGTGTTAAAAGTAACATGTTTTAATCTCATTTTTAATGCATTTTTAGGAGATTATTCGTTGTTAATTTTGAATTTTATGCTCCTAATCCTTTAAATTCATGTTTTGATCCTTAATAGAAAAAAGGAGCGAAAAATGATCAAAAATCGAAAAATCCAAACAAGCTACAAGAGCTACATGGGCTGACCCATTCTACACATAGACATGTGGTAGGTTACGTCGATTGTACAAATTTGCACTTTAAACAGTGAAAAATCACGATTTTTAGGTTTTTCAGGCATTCTAAGACTTATATATGACAAAAATAAGAAGAGAGGAGAGGGTCGTGATAGAATACTCAAGAAAAAAACTCGAAAAACACCATTGGAGCTTATTCTGAAGTAGGTTTCCGTCAAGATTGAAGATTCCCAGTTGATTTCTTAGGAGATTATCATAAGTTTCTTTATTTCTTTCGATTATATTGTATCTTGAATACTTCTATTTTCTAGCATAAACTAATTTTCTAAATACCTTGGGAGATGAACCCTATGATGAATTCTATCTTTTAATTTTTATTTTATGCAATAAATACTTATATATTGTTCTCAATTATGTGTGCTTAATTCTTGGTTTGATATTTCTAGATTATTGATCCATGTTTGATGTGCTTAAATCAGAGGAGGGATAGACCATGTTTAAGAGTAGATTTTACATAATTGAGTGGAGTTGCATGCAATCGTAGAAATAAGATGATATAAATATACCAAATTAGAGTAAAATCTAATAAGGGAATCCATAACACGTGTTAATGCAATAAGAGGGGTTTTAATTAGAAATAAATTTTAATTAATCAACCTAGAGTTAGTTGCTCTTATTCTCGAAAGAAATATTAGCATAATTTAGGGATTTCTACGGCTCAAGTTACTAAGTAAAGAAATTGCGTATTTTACATTGATAATGACAGATGAAATCTAGGTGAATTCTTTCCTGGTATTGTTTTTCTTCTTGGTTGTTAATCATTTATTTTCCTAATTTGTTCTTTGTCATGTTCATTAGTTAATTTTAGTTTTAAATCAGTCACTTGAATTATTCGGTTAAATAATAGAAAGATGATTATTATTATTACTTTTAATCTTCATGGGAATGATATCTTTGATCACCGTAGTTATACCATTAAGTGATACGTGCACTTACCTTAGTCAAATTTTTAGTTAGTTCACAACGCATCACGCACGCTAATAAAGAATCCACCCATTTGAGGTATTTAAGGGTTTAATTTAAAGGTATTTTCAAGTGAATAAAGACTTACGCTTGAGGAAAGGTACGCCTTAGAGTTTTGGTTGGGCATAAGAGCCTACCAAGTGTTTGAGAATGTTACAAGAGACTTAATTATCTTTAAGGCCACGCCAAACGCGAGTCATTGCCAAAGTATAGTACACTTGGTTTATTTTGTGCTCTGTTCGTGCTGGTTCTCGTGATGAGATTAGTTGGGAGTCAGTTAAATCGATTATACCCTCTCTGTGACTGGTCAAAATAATAACAAAGGCCTTCATTGAATTTTCTTTACCTTCCCCAAGATTTTGTGGGAAAACTAAGAGATTGGGTTAGGTAAGCATTGCCACTTGTCAAAATCTGATATAAGAGATTGAGAGTATATATATATGGTGAAGAGGTGCATTCAAGGGGTTTTTCTCTTCTGGTTACTTCTTTTCATTCTAAACATTCTCTTATTTTTCTTAAGTAAGCTAAGGTTTTGTAAATCAGTGGATGATTCAACCTCCTGGTAAGTTCGATAGCTCTGTAGGCTATGAAAGTAAAGAGTAAGGATGCGTAAAGATGTAAGAACATTATGTTTTGAGTGAAAGACCCTTCATGAGGGTCGTGTATAGATAAAATGTTAGTAACCTATCAATAAATAAGGTTTTAATAGAGGTTTTATGATCTTTTAAGCAGTGATTGTTGCTGGATTGAGAAGGATAATTGAAACAGGCATTCTGAGCCAAGGTAAAAGTGAGTCTCTAAACCTGACTTCTACATATCATGTAATTATCTGTATGTGTGTTTTCTGAGAAGTATCTACAAATACGTAAATGAGGTAAACAATGTGCGGCATGACATGATGATGTGTGATATAAGATGTTGTTACTGGCATGTTTGTGGTCATTTCCTAATACCTTCATGTTATATAATTGAAGTTATTGACAAATCCGGTTTATGTGAAAAGGTGAGAAAAAGATCCATTGTGTAGTCTCTGGTAGGGCAGGTATATTTGACCGGACAGGCAGATCACTGTAACAATAAAGATTTATTGTGTGGCCTTCGGTAAGGCAGCTATAATACTAACCGGATGGGCAAATCATAGATTAAATTTGTGGAAAATCCATGACCATAACATCATATGATAATACATCAAGAGGGCATGGAGGTATAAGACCAGAGGGCAGGAAGGTATAAGACCATGTGGGAGAAACTCCATGGCATCAACAAAGATGGTCCACTGGGACAATAAACACAGATTACCTGAAAAGCCTTTGTGGTGAGATACTTGAATAGCCTTTGTGACATTAAGGTTTCCAAATTACTCTCTAAAGAACTTGTATGGCGAATTTTGTAAATCTTATGCGGGGTCTTATATAGAGAGCATTGGTGACAAGCCATCTAGAAAACCTGTGTATTGAATTCTAGTGTTTCAATCGTATGATGAATTGTGGGTATGCCTTCAAGGCATTTTCTGAATAAATTCTCAAATAGTGTGATAAACTATGGAATCCGCCATAGTGACCGCTGTTATAGTATGCCCAAAGACCAATCATGAGATGATTGTAATTACATATTTGTTTTACCTTATTTATTAATATAAGACATTACCATTATTATTCCAGTTTCTTTTTCTATATATATAAATAAACTGAATTGTAAAAAAATCCTAAGAAAAATATGATTATTCTTAAAAGGTTATTAGTCAAGTATTATTCATATTTACTGTTCCTACAATTCTTAACATCTTTACTTCTTCAAAAACTTAACATGCAAAGCTATAATACTTATCAAGAGATAGAACCTTAGCTTCTAGCTTAATGAGAAAAATATAACATTTAGATTTAAGAAAAAGGAAGCAGAGAGTAATATTGAAGAAAGAAGAAAACTTCTTCACAAACCCTTATCACCCATATATATATATAACCAAATTCTCATTGTTGGAACTTGACAAGTGTCGCTTGAATCTAGAATTTGTCCTTCTTAATGGCTTACAGGTTCCGAGAGAAACATAAATAAGTATCTTATATAATTTATATTTGATCAGTCAATTCAGTTAACCCCTAACCAGATCTCATTATAAAACCCAACTATCACAATACTCGGACAAACTGGGAGTACTACGTATATGGCGATTACTATGCATTACACTTCTATTCGCCATAATAAAAATAACATAAAAACATTGTTCACCTCAACGACAGTTACTATGCGTCACATTCTTATTCGCCAGAAGACTATAACATGGCGAATTACACTACGCCAAACAAATAACTTCACAGCTCTATGTCTTAAACTCTAATCCGTCAAACTCGGGGTATGACCGTATATATATAAAATCTTCTCTAAACATCTATTAATCAACCAAAACATTTATCATGTATCAAAACTGGGATTATACACAATTTCAATTAACCAAAATCATGAACTTTCATCATTACAATTAAAGCAAAATAACATACTATATCATTTACTTAATATTACGGTATTCAAAGCAATTCAAATTCAAACATTTTATATACCATCAATCCATTTCCAAATCAAATCCATTAATTCATCATGTTTCCATATCGACCCTCCAACCTTGTATAACTGGTTCGCAGGATCTTTCACATGCTATCGATATTCATATATCACAATTTACATTTGTATTACCAAATCATATTATCAAATCAAATTCGTATATCATTTATCCAATTTACATTTTCTATCCTTATTAACTTGACTCGAACTTGAACGGATACACAGATTCCAAGCAACACACTAATTTGGCATCCAGTGCCTCATCGGAACTTCCAAAGTAAATAAATTGCACCTAGCGCTCATCGGTATAACCAAAATAAAAGTCGTGCCCAGCACTCATTGAAACGTCCAAAGGAAAATATGCCCAGTGCTCATCAACATATAGTTAAAGTAACTCATACTCATTCTATCCTATGGTATGCCAACTATATTCGACTCTGTCCGAATAGTTTATACGGTACCAATGTTCAGTTACATTATACAATCCAATACATATATCATTTCTCATTCAATTTCATAATCACATTTTAACTTATCATCAAAACACAATTATCTCATACCATATAGTACATTTCAATTCATTTTCATTTTACATATCATATCTCAACTAAATCATGCTACTTTCTATTTTATTTGATTCAGTCCACTATCTCGGTATTCAATATTAATTATAGCAAATTTGTTCATACAACCATTAGTAACTCGCCTCATACTCAATTATGAAATTTAACATGAATATGCAAATAATTAGATTGATATTGAATCATAGAAATACAAACCAAAATCTCACATCACTCATCATTGACTCTCGCTTTTCCTTTCCATCTTGACAACTCGACATCGTCTTTAGCTTATGAATTGGATGGTCAAAAGTTTGGTTGAAAGCTTTGAAATATTCTTTCTTTTCTTCAATGGTGTATATGGTTTGGAAGAAAGATGATAAAGCTTTCATATTTCATCCCACTTAACTTAATATATATAGTACAATTAGTAAGGTAATTAATTTAATTAAGTATGTTTAGTAAATTATTAAGAATGTTTAGTTTAATTTAATTATAAATGATACGTAACGAATATCATCGTCACGTCCCACTATCTACATAAGGAACATTGGTTTATTTATAATTTTAATCTTTTGGATAACTGTTATATAGGTCCCCAAGTCTTTTCTTAATTAAAACTCTATAGCGATTAGACTTTTACAATTTAGTCCCTAAGCCTTAATTAACTACTTTTTCAGCTAAATTACTTTGCCAAATTTTAATATATTTTTACATTTAACTCCATAAATATTCTTAATTTATATTTAAGGACTCATTTACAAAAATGAGGTTCTAAAATCGCATTTTTTGACACCACTTGAATTCAAGTCATTACAATCATTATTATGGTCAAAATTGGAGTTTTAAAGAAGTTGAGATCAACTTAACTTTGCAGATAAAGCTTGTGCTTATCCTTTGCACTTATCTTGGAAAATTTATAAGTTGTATTTGAAGAGATTAATCCTACTTTATTTTGGATAATTGTTGCAGATAATTTAAGAAGATATATTCATATTAAAGTTGGGAGTTTTACTTTATCAAGACTACATGAAAAAGATGTCGACTTTAACCTATAAATAGGTTGTTATGCCACACATTTGAAAGTGCCTTTTGGAGCATTTTTGGTTGGTTATTTGCATATCTTTTACTTGGTATTTTTGCACTATTGTGTTAGCCTTTTATTGAGTTGTTTATACTCAATGTAAGTGAAGTTTTGATCTGTAAGATTTTTTAATAAGAATCATTCATTGAACAAGGCTTTACAGAGTAAGATTGTTTCTAAACTGTGTTAACAAACAACTGTGTGCAAATATCTCTTTACTTTCTCTATTTTCTGTTTATGTTTCACTATTTGATCAATATTATGACTGAACATGACATTGAACAAACAAACTAAACTTGCAACAAACTAACGTGTTCTTTTTTTCATAGACACTATTTTTAGATCGATAGGATAAAGATATCGAATCAATTCAAAAATTTACATTCATGACAAGTACAATTATATCAATAAATTAAATGGTTGGATCGTTAAAATATTGACTGCACACCAATATATGAAAGGGTGTAAAACTACTTTTGGATCCCTCCTTTTTATTAAATATTTAAATATCTAATATATTTAAATATTTGGCTAATTCAAAATAATTATTTTATTCCTAATCAATCATAAGGTTTGTGTTTAAATCTCATAGAGACACACCAACTAAGTTTTAATTTGGTTGGCGTTGGCGTTGGCATTATTGTCAGTGCAAAATGACGTAGGTTCGAGCACACTAAAGTATATTTATCATCCTAATTAAAGGTTGAGGAAAGTTTATAAGTAGTTTTAGACATTATATAAAAAAAATCTCATTGAAACACTATTGTAAACTTAACAAATAAAAGAATCATATTATTGTATCCCTACTTAATCATATTGTTAAAGGGGATCCTTTAGAAGTTTTAATTAAATTACTTTATAATGTACAAGATTTAAAATTTCCATATATCTATAAATTTTTAATATCTTTTACATAAATTCCTAATAGAATTATTTGTCCAAAATTCAGACATAAGGTTTTACAAAATAAGCTGCATACGTGTTCATGTGTTGTTAGCCTTAGTTTGACTTTATAGATAATCAAAATTGGTAGTAGATTAGTATATAAAATTCTATCCATATTAATATTAAATGAATTTCATGTCTTGGTGGGAATTAGGTTGATATTTTTAACAATCCTCTTTTTTGGTGGCTTAAAATGTTCGATTGTAGTGTGTTGTGCTACATGTATTCATAATTTTCAACGTCGTTAAACTCGTATAGATTTCGTCAATTAAATTGAAATTTAATGTTTTAAATGGGAATATAATTAAAAATAGTAAATTATTATGAATATAGTATACTTAACGAAACTCACGAAATTGATCTCATGACCTCACTATCTTGCAAGACAACTTGCAGGTTTAACACACATGTCAGCACATGACCCTGCCAACTAGGATCAAGGACCCTTCACCTTGCAAGCCTTAACATTAAATAAGAACATACCGTGGAGCCCACAAACCTCTAATGGAGATGGCACACCTATTATCCGTACGTTATTTTCACTCGTCTTAAAACAATAGCTCATATTTAAAACGAAAGGACATTTACAAATATTAGGTGAGGATTGGAGATCTGGAGTATATTTTCACTACACCAAAATAGGCTTTTAGCGGCGTTTTTAGCGGCAGTTGGATAAAAAACACCGCTAAAGATCGATCACTAGCGGCGCTCCACGGAAAATGCCGCTGAAAATAAGCATTAGCGGCGTTTTCGAAAATGCGCCGCAAAATACCTAAGCCCAATGATGCCGTTTTCCAAGCTTTCGGGGATTTAGCGGCTTTTTTAATAAAGCGCCGCTAATGCTCAGGGCTTTAGCAGCGTTTTTGATAAAGCGCCACAAAAAAACCTAAGCCCAATGACGCCGTTTTCTGAGCTTTCGAGGATTTAGTGGCGTTTTTAAGTAAGTGCCGCTAATGCTCAGGGCTTTAGCGGCGTTTTTGTTAAAGCGCCACAAAAAAACCTAAGCCCAACGACGCCGTTTTCTGAGCTTTCGGGGATTTAGCGGTGTTTTTAAGTTCGCGCCGCTGATGCTCAAGGCTTTAGCGGCGTTTTTGATAAAGCGCCATAAAAAAACCTAAGCCCAACGACACCGTTTTCTGAGCTTTCGGGGATTTAGCGGCGTTTTTAAGTAAGTGCCGCTAATGCTCAGGGCTTTAGCGGCGTTTTTGATAAAGCGCCATAAAAAAACCTAAGCCCAACGACGCCGTTTTCTGAGCTTTCGGGGATTTGCCGGCGTTTTTAAGTAAGCGCCGCTAATGCTCAGGGCTCTAGCAGTGTTTTTGATAAAGCGCCACAGAAAAACCTAAGCCCAAAGATTCCGTTTTCTGAGCTTTCGGGGATTTAGCGGCGTTTTTAAGTACGCGCCGCTAATGCTCAGGGCTTTAGCGGCGTTTTTGGAAAAGCGCCGCAAAAAACCTAAGCCCAACGACGCCGTTTTCTTAGCTTTCGGGGATTTAGTAGCATTTTTTAATAAAGCGCCGCTAATGCTCAGTGCTTTAGTGGCGTTTTTGAGGATGCGCCGCTAATGCTCAGGGATTTAAAATAATTTAAAATATTTGTTAAAAATGGGAAAATTAAAATACTATTATTTAAAATAATTTTAAATTTTTTTGGATACATTACTGATTTTTTTTAGTTTATATATTAAATAATTTCTTATATAATCGTAAAAGAGATAGTATTAATTTTAAAATATTGAATTAATTACTATTTAATTTGTTTATTTATATTAATTAAAATTCAATTTAATTTTAAATGAATATTTGTTAAAAATGGATTAATTTGAAATAATGACACATATAAATAAATTGAAATAAAAACATAGAAAAATATTTGTTAAAAATAAAAAATTAAAATACTATTATTAAGCCATAATTTTAATTTTTTTGGGTACATGACTGATTGATTTTTAATTTATATACTAAATAATTTCAAATATAATTGTAAGAGATAAGATAGTATTAATTTTAAAATATTTAATTTAATTATCATTATAGTTTAGGGTTTAATAAATATGGTTTATGGTATATATATATATGGTTAATTTAGGATTTAAGACCGGTTTAGGAGTTACAATTATAAGTTTTATAGATTATGGAATTAAGGATTATGGATTAGGGATTCTGGTTTAAGGGTTAATATGATTTAAGGTTTATGGGTTAAGGGTTAAGGGTTAGGGGTTAGATTTTAAGAGTTAGGGATTTAGGGTTTAGGGATTTGGTGTCTGGTTAGAGTTTAGGGTTTAGATTAATTAGTGTGTTTTAATTATATATTAAATAAGGTTTAAGGGTTAGGGGTTAGGGGTTAAGGGTTAAGGATTCAAGATTGGGTTATGGTTTAGGGTTTAGTTTAATTAGTGTTTTTAATTTATATATTAAATAAAGTTTAGGGGTTAGGGGTTAGGGATTTGAGGTCGAGTTTAGGGTTTAGATTAATTAGTGTTTGTTAATTTATATATTAAATAAAGTTTAGGGGTTAGGGGTTAGGGATTTGGGGTCAGGTTAGGGTTTAAGATTTAGATTAATTAGTACTTTTTAATTTATATATTAAATAAGTTCTTTATATAATTGTAAAAGAGATAATAATAAATTGTAAAGATTATTAATTTAAAATTGATATGCAATATATAATAATTTGAATATAAAAAATTGTAAAATATGTGAGGTTTGACGGCGTTTATAGCAAAAACACCGCTAATTTGTATTAGAATTTTCCAAAACGGTGCCGTTTCATTACAAGAATTTGATTTATTAGTGGTGTTTCTTCTATAAACGCCGGAACAGGTAACATTAGCGGCGTTTATTTCTAAAAACACAACAAATATATATTCAAATTTTTTTATACGCCGTCGTTCAGTTGAGGAATTTAATTTTTTTAGTGGCGTTTTTCCGAAAAATGCCGTTATTATGTTTTAAAATTTTTCAAAACGGCGCCGTTTATCTTGAGGAATGAAATTTTTTTGTGGCATTTTTAATAAAAACGCCGCAAGGATTTATTAAAATTTGCCAGAGTGGCGCCGTTTCTCTACTGGAATAAAATCTTATAGTGGCGTTTTTTAGGAAAACGCTGCAAGAGTGAATTAATGTTTGCCAATACGGCGCCGTTTCTCTACTGGAATAAAATCTTATAGTGGCGTTTTTTAAGTCGCAATAGTGAATTAATGTTTGTTAATGCGGCACCGTTTCGCTTCATGAAATGAATTTATACTGGCATTTTTGCTAGAAACGCCGGAAATATGCATTAAAGTTTAGTAAAACGGCACCGTTTTTTGTTCAGTACTTTATTTTGGTGGCATTTTTTTATTAAAATACCGTAAATATCGGAAGAAATAGCGGCGTTTTTGCCTAAAACGCCACAAATATATCTTAAAGTTTCCCGCCCCCAGCCCCAAAGCCACAAATCCCCTATCTATCGAAATCCCTAACCAGTCAGAGGCAGAGAGAGCAGTTTGTCGATTTCTTACCCGCCATTCTTCAATTGGTTTTTTCCTTACAAGGAAAAGCTTCAGTGTTTCGATTTCTTTCATACTTACATAACCCAGACAGTGAAGACGAAGAAGGTTCGAGTTTTTAAAGTTCGATTGTTTTCTTTGCCCGTGTATTTAAACTTTGGGTTTTCTTGTTTTTGTAATTTTTTTTGTTTGTAATTTGTTGATGAGCCTGAAATTAAGTGAAATCGTCTTCTCTATGTATAGGATTTTCGCTCCTTTCATTTATCTTTATCGTCGTCAAGGTAATGCTTTCATTTCTCGGTTTATTTTGTGTTCATTTGTCTCCATCGTCGTCTTCTCGGTTTATGGGACGTATTCTGTAATGCTTTCATTTCTTTTATATAGGTAATGCTTTCAATTGTTTGGAATAAATGTCTTGTTGTTGGTGACGATAGGATGGAAATGAGTTGGAGTTTAGCATAGATTATCTTGACAATCTTGGAGGAATTTTAGGGCTTACTGTCTCTTTTTGTTTCTTTATTTTGCTTACTGTCTTGGATGAATTTTATTGACAGTCTTGTAAATATCATTTTATTTTGCTGCTGACTGTCTGCTTTATGTTTCTTTCCAGAGGTTTAAAGATTTATTGTTTGATGAAAGTACTGGGGACTTTGCTTAAATCACAAATTTTATTTATTTGTTTGGTTTTCTTTCTTGAAATTCAATTCTTTTACTTGGTAACAAATCTTGCAGCTTAGAAAGGAATATGAACACATAATTTTTTGTTTCTGTAGCAGTTTTTTGTTTCTCTATTTTCTATTTCTATTTCTGTACCATGTTTTGTTCCTCTAGCCATTTTTGCTTGTGTAGCTTAATTTATTATCAATGAACAGCATGTTATCTTTTTATAATTTCTGAATTTATAATTTTTTTTATTCTTTTACACAAATAATAACACTTCTTTCATTTTAATATGTATTTTATTTTATTTAATAATACTTAAACTATTATTTTGTTTAGGATATAAAGGATTTTAATTGGTTTTTGCACTAAGATGGTACCTTCTATTGTTTTTTTTGCTAAATCAACCATGTCTAGAGACCGAACTCTAAATCAACCATGTCTAGAGACCTACCTTTCAATTTTATTAGTAAAAATTTTATAATTTTAAAATAAGTATAAATAATATACATAAAAGTGATATACTTACATAACTTATATATAAAATTATATATAAACTTGCATAACTTACATAATAACATAATAACTTACATAATACACAACTTACATAACTTAATAACTTACATAGTACATAACTTTGATAACTAACATTATACACAACTTACATAATACATTTCTTACATAACTTACATAATACACAACTTAATTAATATTATACATAACATACATAATACACATAACTTACATAGTACATAACTAACATAATACACAACTTACGTAACTTAAATAACTTACATAGCTTACATAATACATAACTTACATGACTTCTATAATACATAACTTACATAATTTACCTAATACATAAATATATATCATATGATAACTTACATAACTCATTTATAGTTATAATGAACAACTTACATAATTTACATAACTTAATAATTTTAAAATATATCATTCCATAACTTACAAATTAAATACAATAATTAATAACTCACATAACTTAATAAGTTATACATGTTATATCATAACTCACATAATAACTTACATAACTTAATAACTCATATATATGCATAACTTAATAACTCATATTATTTACATAACTTAATCATTGTAAAATATATCATTCCATAACATACAAATTAAATACAATAATTAATAACGTACATAATACATAACTTTTCAACTATTTTATATGTGCTATTTTATTTCAACTACTTTATATGTGCTGTTATTTTTGTAATTAGTTACTAACTTTTCAACTATTTTATGTGTACTGCAAATAAAATGCCTAGAAGAAAAATGCGAGATGTAAGCATTGTTCAAAATGCTCCAAACTCGGCAGAAACAAATAGTGAACAACAGACAGCTATTGGATCTTCGAATGTTTCGAACACACTTGAGGATCTTACAGAAGTTCAAAGTAATTTTACTTTTAATTTACATGCGTGTTGGCTTATAATTTATTTATTTTTCAAATTCTTATATTATAATATACCATTTTTCAGCTGAAAATGGTGGGACGCGCAGAGGTCGAGGACGTAAGCTACTTAGAGATTTATACGAGTTAGATCTAGTTGAGCGTGTCAAAGTTGGACGAAACAGTTTTGGTCAGCCTGTTGGATCAGAAGTCGAATTTTAGCAGGATACTTGGGCATTTTAGCACGAAATGCGAATATGTTGCCTATCAACTACGAGTCATGGCATAAAATGCCCGATAGTAACAAAAACCAAGCCCTCGATAATATTAAGGTAACAAAACGTTAATGTCATCTGTAATACTTAGGTTTAAGTTTCATTTATATTTACTTTCTTAACTTGTGTTTTTTGTAGGCGAGGTTTGCTTTAGAGGTCTCGGATGCTTATGTCGTCCGGTTAAAAAGTTGGACGCCTTCAACTTTTTGAAATTACTCATAGGAAGAAAGATGGATCTCCTATGACTCCTGAAGCTGCAGAAATTATGGTACATTTACTTAATACGATTTGACTTGTTTTAGTTATTTATAGTGTTTATTTTCTAATGGTTTAATTCATTTCTTGTAATGCAACTATTGTTAAGTTATGTTGCATTTGTTTTTTTAATATATATTGCATTCCTAACTATGTGATTTATTTATTAGGAAAAACTAAAGGATAAAAAGGCGGAGTACGAAGCGCTTGCTTCCAGTGAGAGTTCTGTTCATCTTGAAGACATTGATAACCAGATTATTGCCGAAGTTTTGGGTCCTGAAAGGTATGGCTGGGTTAGATTTCAAGGATCTTTTATTAACCCAACCCAATATTGAGGTTCAAAAGAAATATGAAGAACTCCAGCTACAACTTAAAGCAGAGGCGGCAGCGAGAGAAGCAGAGCAGAGCAGAAAGTACGACAAACTCCAACAACAGCTTCAGAATATGATGAAAGATGTTTCAGCAATTGCAACATCCGCCGTCATAGTGTATTGTATAAATATTTTTATCATTTTAACTTTTAACATTTTTGTAAAAATAATATGAATTATATTTTATTTATTGATATTAATATTATTTTATTCGTTTAATTTAAAATATTATATAGATTTATTGCTTTTGGCTGGTTTAGATTGGGTTGCTTTTGATTTGTTGCTGCAGGATGACAGAAAACATGAATATTTTAATTTTGCAAAAATCCCAAAATTAGTGGCGTTTTTAGGAAAAGCGCCGCTAAAGGTCATCAGACAATAGCGGCGTTTGTGAGGGAAGCGCCGCTAAAGAACATGAACTTTAGCGGCGTTTGTGAGAAAAGCGCATTTAAAGAACATGACATTTAGCGGGGTTTGTGAAAGAGGCGCCGCTAAAGAACATGACCTTTAGCGGCGCTTGTGAGAGAGGCGCCGCTAAAGAACATGACCTTTAGCGGCGTTTGTGAGAAATGCGCCGCTAAGGAACATGACTATTAGCAGCGTTTGTGGGAAAAGCACCGCTAAAAAACATGTTCTTTAGCGGCGTTTATTTCTATAAACGTCGTAAACGTTAGCAGCGTTGACAACAGCGACATTTTTTACGGCCCTTTTGAAAGTGCAGCAAATACTTTTAGCGGCGCTAAAAAGCGCCACTAAAGGCCTAAAAAAACACCGCTAAAAGCCTGTTTTGGTGTACCGTTTGGGTGGTGTTGGGAATTGTATTTTGGCAAACTTGAACAGGATGTTGGTAGAGGATTATAAAGAGGAGGAATTACATTTGACATTGAAAAGTTTGGGACCTGCCATGGTTTTTCGGCCTTATTTTTTCAAAAATTCTAGCATATCGTTGGACGAGACGTTAGTGTATATTGTTCATTGGGTGTTCTTAATCAAGGTATGTCAATGGAACTAATTAATGTTACAAATATTGTTTTGATTCCAAAAATACCTCACCCTATTGATTTGAAGTATTTTCGGCCTATTAGCCTTTGTACTGTTATGTATAAAATTATTTCTAAGACTATTGCAAATCGGCTCCAAAAAATTTTGCATCTTTTCATAGATGAAGTACAAAGTGCATTTGTACCGAGTTGTTTGATTACAGACAATGTCATATTTGCCTATGAAATTCTGCATACTTTTAAAAATAAGAGAATGGGACATAATGGTTATTTGGCTCTCAAATTGAATATGAGTAAGACGTATGACCGTGTAGAGTCGGGTTTTTTTGCACTATTATGATGAAGCTGGTTTTGAGGTTAGGATGATTAATCTGATCATGTGATGCATATCTACCACATCTTACAAGGTTGTTATGAATGGGGAAGAGAGAGAGATTTTCTATCCATCGAGAGGACTGCATCAAGGGGACCCATTGAGCCCTTACTTATTTCTGTTTTGTAATGAAAGCTTGTCAGCCCTTATGCGTTTAGCAAAGGAGGATGGCTTACTAAAAGGGGATAAGGTTAGCTGTAGCAGCCTACAAATTACTCATTTGATGTTTGCTATTAACTACCTTCTATTTGGCTAGGCAAGTGTTAAGGGTGCAAGTGTGCTTAAAGATATTCTCAAGGAGTATGGAAGTTGTACAAGGCAATGCATTAATTTTGACAAGTCCATCAGTTTTTACAGTGCAAACAGTGCAAATGCGAGTGAGCGAGATAGACTTTTGATGGAGAGCATATTGGGGGTTCAAAGTTCTAATAATCTTGAGAACTACTTGGGGCTTCCAAGTATGGTGGGTAGGGAAAAACAATGAGCTTTTCAAATACTTAAGGATCAAATGAAGCAAAAAATTCGATAGTTGGAGTACAAGATTTCTTTTGTAGAGAGGAAAAGAAGTTTTTATTAAATCTATGCTGCAATTAATACCAACGTACTCTATGTCCTATTTTCTTCAATCGAAATGGTGTTGGAGAACCCTAAAATCTTTATTTTTTTTATGCTTTGTGAGGATTAGCTGGATTTATTGTTTCAAAATTTGGGAATCCGTTGGCCCGTTTGTTGGTGTGAATGTGTTAATAATTTGGATAATCCAAAACCTTGTCTTGTCTTTGCTTTTATAAATCCAATATATATTTTGAAAAAAAAAAGGACATTTAGGTTAATTGAGCCCTAAGAAGTACAAAGCAACGACGTAGTGAGTGACACCTTGGAAAAGACCCACGATGCTCTTTATAAGATTTTCAATGCCCCAAGATCATCTCTTTCTCTCTCTTTTCTCTCTCCACCACTTTATATTCTTCTTATCCAATTTCTCATTGGATAAGCCGTTCTTAACTTTCATCACTTTAATCTTCTATCAACACGACTAAAAAAATTAATGGTTGAATGGGTAATAAATTTCTATAAATTTTATTTAATTAATATGGAAATGAGTTGAATATATATTATATATTTTAACCTGTTGGATCCAATTGATATAACATTCGCTTTTCTTTGGGGATTAGAATGATTTTGAGAAAGCAAACAAATCTCAGATGAGGAAACTTCCAAAATCAAATGTAGACATCCAGTTGTCCTTATCCACTTATCTCCATTCTCCATCTCTTTGTCAGTCTCCTAAATCATTAAAGAAAGCTTTAGACGCGTTTTCCCTCTTCGTCCTATCTAATATCTATATATATATATATATACACTCTCAATCTAACTTGAAATACTTTGAAAACAATCTTTTCCTTTGTAGTTTGGGATATTTATAAGGTTGCGACTGATATAGGGGATGAAAGAGCAGTCATCCAAGTGTGAATCTCTCAAGGATTCTTCTTCTTGGTGTTCCTCTAAGCAAGCAAGGCGTCTTCTTAATGCAGTTAACTCCGAGGGTTTCAAGGCTGCCAACATCGATAGGTTGAAACAGGCCGAAGAGTCTCTCAGGACTGTCATGTACTTGAGTTGCTGGGGTCTTAACTAACCAGAATCTTTACCCTCAAGTTGTAAAAATTCTTACATGTACATAGCTTGTTTATAAGGAAATATAAATATATGCAGTGTTTGAGGATTTCAGAGCCCTACTGTCAATCTTTCTCCCCTGACAAGTAATGTAATCAGATCATGATTTCTATCTCTAATTTCGATTTTTAGGGGTTAAATTAGCACTAATGAACCTGACATTTGACCTAATTAAAAATGTTTCTGAAGATTAGTATTACACCTCTTGCCTGACGTAGCATGCTTATCCTTTCTCTTGCAAAAATGTTGACATGACTTAACAAAAAATTAATCCACTCGCATGGTTAGAACTTTTTACTTAAGGTGGATTTGGATGAGCGATTGGGTGTGGTGCGGTGCGTTTAGTTTACTTCTTGTCTTACGCTACAGTACCGCTACAGTGTCTAATTTCACCACCACCATTGTTTTTACACTAACCACAAGTAAATGCACCACCTATCTAAACTCACCCTTAATTTAAATTCTAAACGAGGGAAATGAAGGAATGCATTTTGTTGTGGGAAATGAAGCAATCCATTATCTTATAAAAAGCTAATGGATTATGTTCATTCTAGCTCAACCTAATTTTAGTTTAACATTACTTTTGAGAATAGCTTTTAAAAAATACTGTGAAAAATAATTTTGAAAAATACTTTTAAAAATTTAGTTTAAGATTTAAGTGTTTAGTATTACTGTTAAAAATACTTTTGAAAAATAAAATGTCTATTTTAAACATGGTGTTATAAAGTAATAAATTTATATTTAAATAATGTTCAAATTAATTAATATTATGATATCTTAGTAAGAATATAAAAATAATTTATTACAACTTGTTGTTAATATTTTAATATATGAAATATAAATTTTAAATATTTTTAAAAATTAATATTAATTATTCATAAAATTTAATTGAATATATAAATTATATTTTAAATAATAAAATATAACAATAAAATTTAGAAATATAATATTATATATATAAAATAAATTTTAATAGGAAAAAATTACATACAAAATATAAATATTATATAAAACATATTATAAGGGTTAAAACTATCATTTGGTCTAAAACGCTTTTATCAATAACAAAGGTTAAAAAATTACTTCTTGCTTGAACAAAAGCACTTTTGAAAAGTAATGCTAAACAAAACCAATTTAATTTGCTCGAGTTTGATTGTTTGTTTTGTATCCAAATTTAGATAAGAATTCTCTTTCTTATTTGTCTCCATTTGAATAAAATTTTCTATTTTGTATAATTTGAGATTTAATTTCTATATCTTAAAAGTTTAAAATTTAATCTTTTTATTTTTTTCAATTTAAAATTTTACTCTAATCATTATTGTTATTAATAGTTTTCGTAAATATTTGTTAATTTACCATATTTAATTTTTATCAATCATATCAGAGATTATTTAAAATTTTGAGTTAAAAATTTTATGAGCTAAAATTTAAAAAAAAATAAGACTTCATTTTAAACTAAGTCTCATTCAAGCCTAATTTAACTAGGTCAATGGTAACTTACTCTCTCTTTTCCTGTCTGGCCTAATTGCTTAAGATATTCAATTTCCGCGCTATTCTCACTAATTATTTCTGTTATTATATCCTTAATTAATTTTCAACCACAAATATAATTATGTTAATCAATCCTTCTAATTTAAACAAAACCGTTTATAAGTAAAGCCAAAATTGCTATTTAAAATCAAAGTTATAATGAATTTTCTTCCATAATGAAAAAAAAAAAAACTAGAAATGGTATTGTTGACATTTCTCTTTCCTGCTGAATAAATAGAACACAGAAAAGGCGTCAATCTTTTAATTAATTAATTGTAAGTACACCAAAATTACTTGGATTTGTTAATCACTAAAATAATATATTCAACAACCATTGATAAAAGCTTAATTATCCATTAAATTTTGAACCTCTTTTATATGATCTTTTGAGTGGCAGGAAAAGAAAATCCTTAAAGGTCTTCCTTTATCTTACACAACATGTACATGGCATGCTTATCCATTATCTTACAAAAAGCTAATGAACTGTGGTCATTTGACAAGTTGAAGCCCAACTCACTTTTAGCCCGTTTTTAATATCCCATAACCCATGTTTGTAAAGTCTACACCAACAAGCCGATTTAATTTGCCCGTATGCTCCTCATCTCCATCTCCACCACATAAACTCCATAACAATCCAAATTCAACCTCATTCTCTTCTAGTGATCTTCTTTTGTTCGAAACAGAAAGTATGATTTTACACTTACCTTGTACAACTCTTTATCAAACACCATTACTATCCAATCCTAGAAATCTTCAACAATTAGCTAAAACCCAAACCAGTTTTTCACCAGCCAACAAGTTGTCCATTGCAAGAAAGCTTGTAACAAGAGGATGCAGCAATAGCCAAGGTGGTGAAGGAGAGAAGAAGACAGAAAGAAGAAGTTTCCTATCTCTAGAAGAGGCTGGTTTGGTTGAAATATCTGGTTTAAGCTCTCATGAAAAGTTCCTATGTCGATTAACGGTAAACCTCTCCTTAATATTCCTTGGAAATGTGAAATCTACTATCTGAATGCTAGTTAAGACTAAAATTAAGAAAATTGGGGGTATGGTTGCAGATATCATCATTGAATCTACTAAGAGTGATATCAGAACAGGAAGGATGTTCAATTGAAGAGATGAATGCTGGAAGGGTATGTGATTGGTTTGTGAAAGATAAACTGAAAAGAGAACAAAACATAGATTCTGCAGTCCTTCAATGGGATGAATCTGAATTTCCCTTTTAGATGGACTTAGATTATATAATTCTTATAAAACTTTTTTAGCTTAACTGTGAATTTTCATTCAAAAGTTTTTGGGTCATATCATAGTCGATCAAATAATTGTATGTTGTTTTAGTACCATTTGAATTTGAACTGGTATTGTTGAATTAAATTAACTTTGCTCATCAAATATATATTAATAGAGATTTTGTGGGTAAAAGAAGTTCTATGATTTTTATTTTGTTTTTTTAAATTTATTCATACTTATAAATGATTAATGCGATTGTTCTATATTATTTTATTTTTAATTTTATATATTTTTCTTTTATTAAAATTTTAAACATAAGAAATTCACATGTTTTAATGTCTAAATTATAATATTATATAGGGTAAACTACACCCATGGTCACTTTTGTTTACCTTAGGTTACATTTCAGTCACTTATGTTTGAAATGTTACATTTTAGCCACTTACGTTATCGTGTTGTAACATTTTAGTCATTGAGCCGTTAATTGTCGTTAATGGTGTAATGGTAGTGACGTGTACGTTAAATCATTATTTCAAACAAAAATTTTAGGTTAAATTATACAATTGGTCCCCATAATTTTTGTTTTGAGCAATTTAATTTTTTATGTTCTTTTAACTTTCTTTCTTTTTTCTTTTTTCTTTTTTTCCATTCTCTTCTACTTCTCCCTCTGTTTTCTACCTTCTTTATTTCTTTTAACGCACTGGAAGTCGAATTGGTAGTGAAGAAAGAAGCATGGTATGGGTTTATGGGTTTTGGTTATAGGCAAATGATGACAGTCGACTTCCTACTTCTTTTTTCATTGCCAATTCGACTTCGTAATATGTTAAAAGAAATGAGAAATGTATGAAAACAGAGGGAGAAACAAAAGAGAATGGAAAAAAATAGGAAAGTTTAAACAACATAAAAGAAAAAAAATTAAATTACTTAAAACGAAAAAAAATATGGGGATCAATTGTATAATTTAACCTAAAATTTTGTTTGAAATGATGATTTAACGTACACGTCACCATGCTACACCATTAACGATTTATTAATGGCTCAAAGGACCAAAATGTTACAACATGATAACGTAAATGACTAAAACGTAACATTTCAAACATAAGTGACTAAAACGTAACCTAAGGTAAACAAAAGTGACCATGGGTGTAGTTTACCCTATTATATATGGGTTAAATAAGATGTATAAGCCGATTTTGAAATTTATTTAGGTCTTTAAGCCGGTTTTAAAATTATTTAGGGAAATAGGTCGATTTTGAGGGAAAGCGCGTCCAGTTGGGTGAGCTTTTCGTACACGTGTCAGGAAAGCTCGCCTAGCTGGACGCACTTTCCCTTTAAGTTGTAATTTTTGACCTTTTTTAATATAATTAATTTCTTTGATCGGATGGTTAAATACTGGTGGTTTTGTCATTGAGTTCTAAATTTGATTCCTCTCCCACTCATGTTTATATTTTTTATTTCATGTTATTTTAAGCTTCTTCTTTTTTAATGAATGTTTTTAACATATTAGCTTCCTTAATTAAATGATTAAATAATAATTATTTCATCCTTGAGACTCAATTTCAATTCCTTCTCTAAACACATTTGTAATTTTATTTCATATTGTTTCATGTTTTTATTTATTTTAATTAATAAATTTATTTTTTTATTTTAATTCATTGTTTTAATTAATAACTCTATTATTCATAAAATCAAATAATAAATATGTAATTAAGTAATAAAATATATACTTTACATATATCAATATGTTAAAAATATTTGAAATTAATAACTCCTTTATATATAATATAAACATCAACTACTTTTTGATATATTTTTCTTTATATATAATATTTATATGTCAAATATTTATTTTCTTCACATATATTGTGAGTATGGTGATTTCTAAAATTATAAAATGAAATAATTATTTCAAATATAATTATTATTTTATATGTAAAATATTTCAAATATCATTATTTTTCATCTACATTAAGAGTATGATATTTCAAATATTTTATATGTGAAATATTTCGATTAATTATTTGAAATATCATTATGTTGTATGTGAAATATTTTAAATACACATACAAAAATATTTACTAATTTACTAAAATAATCATATTTGTAATAATTATTTTATTTTATGAATAAAAGAGTTATTAATTAAAAGATGAATTAAAATAAAAATTAAAAAAATATTTATTAATTAAAAATAAAAAACTTCAAACAATATGAAATAAAAATTATAAAAATTATAAAAATTTTTAGAAAAGGGTAATTAAAATTGGGTCTCAATGATGAAATCATTATTATTTAACCATTTAAATAAGGAAGCTAAATGTTAAAAACATTCATTAAAAAAAAAGCTTAAAACAACATGAAATAAAAAATATAAATGTGAGTGGGAGAGGACTTGAACTTGGGACTCAAAAATAAAACTACCAACATTTAACCATCCAACCAAAGAAATTAATTGTATTAAAAGAGTCAAAAATTGCAACTTAAAGGGAAAGCTCGTCCAGTTAGAAGAGCTTTCCTAACACGTGTATGGAAAGCTTGCCCAGCAGGACGCGCTTTCCAAAAAGCTCGCCTAGCTGAACGAGCTTTCCCTCAAAATCGGCCTATTTCCCTAAATAATTTTAAAACCGGCCTAAATAAATTTCAAATTTGGCCTATAGGCCTTATTTTCCCTTTTATATGATCATAGATATGATTTTTGTGTAATATAAACTACAATAACAAATTTAGCCACTAATGTTTACCTATTTTGTTAAAATGGCTCTTATTGTATTTTTTAGTCTTTTTTTTTGTCATTAACTTTGTTTTTTTTTTTGAAATGTTTTTTAATAGATTTGATGAAAGTACCGTTAAAAAATTAATAGGGATGATGTGGAATATTTTTAATGAGATGTAATTTATTACTTAGGTAACCCAATAAGATAATTACACATGAAAATAATAAAATAAATAAAGCATACATGAAATTAAAATAACTCTTAATTTAAAGAAAATAAATGTAATTATCTAAAAAAGTTTTCAAAATGAAAGCTTACGTTTGTTTACAGAGAATTACATTTATTTTCTTTAAATTAAGAGTTATTTTTTAACTTCATGAATTATTTATTTTATTATTTTTCAATTCTAATTATTTTATTGGGTTATCTAAGTAATAAATTACATCTCATTAAAACATTTCACTATGAAATTTCACATCATCCCATTAACTTTTTAACGGTATTTTCATCAAATCTATTAAAAAAAGAAGAATAAAGGTTGATAGCAAAAAAAAAACTCAAAAATACAATTAGGGCCATTTTGACAAAACATATAAACGTAAGTGACCAAATTTATCATTAAGCCTATATAAAATTATATAAACAATAAGTTACCATATTTAAAAGGCTTAACTCAATAATAAGTTGGTACTTAATTTTTTTTGTCAACCCAAATACTTAAAACTATAATTTTGTAGTCGATTGAGTCTTAGCTCGATTGACATCGACATTGTTACTAGTGCAAAAGGACGTGGGTTCGAGTTCGCTAAAATGTATTACCCTCCTATTTAATGGTTGGAGAAGGGCTATGTAGTTCTAACCATTGTATGAAATATATAAATATTGTTATAAAATAAAAGGACAGAAAGTAAAAAACAAAGAGAATGAGAAAGTAAAGAGAGAGCGTATTTTATTGATCAATCGGAATATTTTACAAAGCTTCTTCAAAGTCTCTATTTATAGGCATAAGAAGTATAAATGAAGTAGAGATCTACTTCTAATGACTATAATAATTTAAAGCACATCAAAACTTATCTTGATCTTGATGGACATCCTCTTAATAAGATATTCATAACACTCCCCCTTGGATGTCCATTGGTAGATATTGTGCCTAGTTAAAACCTTACTAAGATAAAAACCCTTGGGAAAAAAATTTAGTGAAGGGGAAAGAGTACACATATCTATAATATGAATAATATGCTGCCTCATTAAAAACCTTACCAGGAAAACCCAATGGGAAAAAACCTCGGTTAAGGGAAAAAGAGTACAACGTGTATTTACTTACTCCCCCTCATGAAAATACCACATACATTGTCATATTCCACGTATTCAATCTTGAATGCTAGTTTTTCAAATGACTATTTGAGTGTATTTGCTAAGCATTTATATCACCATTCTTTTGAAAGTCATGAGTGAAGGAAAATTTGGGGGAAATATATTTTGATTTCTTCAGGAGTTTCAATAATAATCATATCAAACTTTAACAATGAGTCTTCTATAAATATACAAATAGGTATTTTGGATCATTTTATAATCTTCCTTCAACTCATTTACTACATATGTTCAAATTATTTCAATTCATATAAATGACCAATTTCCGAAAATTTCAATATGCTTCTACCATCCTAAATCCTTCAAGGATTTTAGTATAAACTTTACTATATAGTGGTTCATAAAATGTTGTAACAACAACCATTAAACGTAAGTTAAATCTTTTATGAATTTTCAAAATAATATATCAAAAGGTTTTTGCATCCATTACAAAGGAATATTACATCTTTTCATAATTTATGCCAAGACTTAGCGAAAAACTTCATATTATTATTCCGCTTTTGCAAAACTCCTTTATTTGCACCCTCACTAGCTTTATACTGTCGTTACCACTTTTTGAAAACAAAAATAGTGTGGACTTAAAACATGAAAATTGGAGTCGCCACTGGTGTTTTATTGAGGTGTGATCGGATCACCTTAAAAATGATTTCGGTTTACTAGTTTCAGAAAAAAGGGGTTCGGGAGTCAGTTACGTACGAGGAAAGATTAGCACCCTCGTAACGCCCAAAATTGGTACCAAATTAATTATTTAATGTCTTAAAGTCGAATGTCGAAAATTCAAAAAAATTAAAAACGATATTTGTATAAATATTTGTATCCTTTAAGTTAGGATGCAACATTTGAATTCCCGAGCATAAGCTAACCTTTAAAACCCTTTATTGAAATTTTGTGTATTTGAAAACTAAAAATGTTTGGCCATCTTGGTTAAATGAGGAAATCGAAACCCTGTAAGTTAGAGCACGATTCTTCGAAGTTCAAAACACGACACATGAGTTTTCTTTTATTAAAAAAACCTCGTCTCGAGATAACGAAATATCATATCCAATGAGTTAGGATATAATGTTTCGAATTCCCGAGATAAACTTTGATTTGAAATTTATACGTTTTGATTGAAAAAGGATACTCGGTTACTTAGATTCAACGAGGAAAATTAGAATCCAGTAAGTTAGGACACAATCTTCTCAAGGACCCCAAATTCTGAGTATTGCGTTATTTTTGAAAACTTTTGAATAAAAATGATTTCGCTACTTAAATGATATTAAACGTAACTTTTAAACGAATAAAATGCGATGGAACAATAATGTATAACGCGGAATGATAATTCGTAAGCCAAAATGTACACTAATGAACAAATAATCAATCAATACCAATAAGCAATACAATACACATGAGGGCAATAATCTTACATTATATACCATGCAAATACTAACATTTAAAAGCTAATGAATTAAAAGTCAATTTTGAAAGAAGTACAAAACAAATTAACACAAATAAAATATAACAAGTTTTAAAATAACTAAAAAACAAATAACATGAAAGAAGGAAATTATAATCAACAAATTATACATTAAAATAAATTTAAAATAAATAATATATACATATATGAAAGTTTGAAATAAATAAAAATAGAGTTAAAAATAAATACTACATAAAATAATAGTATCTAAATAAATTTTAAAATAAATATTATATAAAAAGAAAATCAAAATACAAAAATAATATATATATTAATTTAAATAAGTAATACATATGGAATGAAAACTTCATATAAATAATAGTATATAGTAATATATATATATATATAATAGGTAAATGAAAATATAATCAAATATAATAATATCAATAATAATAAGAGTAATAATTAATAATAATAATAAATTAATTAATAGCAAAAATAACAAACAGGACAAAATTGAAACTAAAACGGAAATTTAGGGGCAAATCTGAAATAAATAAAAAGAAAAGGACCACATTGAATATGCGAATAACAAAGAGGGACCAAAAAGAAATTAATCCCTGCCCTCCAAAACGACATCGTTCGATTATGGACCTATTTGAAATCGAAACGAATTATAGGATACAAATTAAAGATAGGAAAAACTTGATTGCAAAACCATAAAAAAACGGAAGGGCTAAAAGCGCAACTAGCCCCTCCATTAGAAAATGCGCGGATCCTAGGACCAGATTGGGTCGGCGCGCGGATCATGCCTTATGCGGCGCTGTTTTGGGGTCACTGAAACAGGCCCTAAACGACGTTGTTTTAGACTTATTATAAAATCAAAATTTTTTAAAAATAATCATTTTCGGCCATTTTTACAAGGAAAAACCAAATCAACCCTAGCTTTCTCTGCTAGGGTTTCTAAATTTTTCTAAGCCGCCGCCAGCAACCATTCTAAGGCTTTCGATCCTCGCCCGATCTCCAATTGCAGCGGAGTGGGCAACACCAGTAAACCTCGTCCCTTAATTGTTTCTTTCTCTTTTTTTATATACAATGAATAAATGAAAATGACTCAAGAGCGAAAAAAAAATCATCGAGAGAGGGAAAAAAATGAAAATCACCTTTCAAAATTCACTGCTATTTGTTCTCTTTTTTATTGATTTTTTGAATTCCCTTTACAGATTTGATCGGCTCCTTTTATAGCCGAAATAGAGAAAAAAAAGAAATTCTCGAAACTATTTTTTTTTTACATTTTTCCTATTTTCTATTATTATTTGTTGTATTTTTGTTATTCTACTTGTTGCTGGTTTGTTGCGTTTGTTATGTTACAAGTACGGCCAGCCTGGAGGTGCACGTGGAAAGAGTGGCGCGCGTAGAGGGAGGGCGGAGGAGCGGCAGCTGAGGGTGCTGCTAGGGTTACTGTCGAAACTGTTTAGGGTTACTGGGCTAGGTATTTGGGTTTAGTTTATTGGGCTGGGGTTAATTGTAATTGGGCCTTGTAATTTGGACTGAATTAGGTTTGGGTTTATTTTTATTGTAAATGGACTGGACGTTTATTGTTTTTTATTATTTTTTATTTATTTTGTTTTTTATTTCAATCGGGCTTAAGAAAATTGGGCCGATTACAACTGCCCCTTTTTGCTAGTTGTCGTGTAACGGGAATGAAGCAAAGACTAAAAAGGGCCAATTTTGCCCGGTCCTACGAAGCCTCAACTTCTTTGGTGCTCCTTTTCTTCAAATAGCCTCATTTTAACCCACTGCATTTTCAAGTGTATAAGAATAGTAATTTCAATCTACTCCACTGTAACTTCAGGGAGATGAGACTTGATTTCAATTTGTCCCGCTGCAACTTCAGGGAGATAAGATTCACTATGATCTGCTCTACTGCAACTTCAGAGAGATAAGATCTGTAACCCGTCTTCAATCTGCTCCACTGTAATTTCAGGGAAGTGAGATCTGCTGTCTTCAGTCTGCTCCATTGCAACTTCAGGGGGAGACTGCTGTTTTTAATTCGCTCCACTGCAACTTCAGGGAGATAGAATTGTAGGATGTAATATGCTCCACTGCAACTTCAGGGAGATAAGATTTGCCATGATTTGCTCTACTGCAACTTCATAGACATAAGATCTGTGATTTGTAACTTTAATTTATTCCACTACAACTTCAGGGAAATAAGATTCGCTATCTTTAATCTGCTCCACTGCAACTTCAGGAAGATAATACTTCACTTCAATCCGCTCCATTGCAACTTCAGGGAGATAGGATTATTGGCTTTAATTTGTTCCGGTGCAAATTCAGGGAGATAAGATTCGCCATGATCTGCTCTATTGCAATTTTAGAGAGATAAGATCTGTGATTTATAGCTTTAATCTGTTTCACTACAATTTTAGGGAAATAAGATTCGTTATCTTTAGTCTACTCCACTACAACTTCAGGGAGATAAAACTTCACTTCAATCCACTCCACTGCAACTTCAGGGAGATAAGATTCGCAATGATCTGCTCTATTGCAACTTCAGAGAGATAAGATATGTGATTTATAGCTTTAATCTATTCCACTGCAATTTCAAGGAAATAAGATTCGCTATCTTCAGTCTACTCCACTGCAACTTCAGGGAGATAAGACTTCACTTCAATCTGATCCACTGCAACTTCAGGGAGATAGGATTATTGGCTTTAATCTGCTCCACTGTAACTTCAGGGAGATAAGATTCGCCATGATTTGCTCTACTACAACTTTAGAGAGATAAGATCTGTGATTTATAGCTTTAATCTGTTCTACTGCAATTTCAAAGAAATAAGATTCAGTATCTTCAGTCTGCTCCACTGCAACTTCAGGGAGATAAGACTTCACTTCAATCCACTCTACTGCAACTTCAGGGAGATAGGATTATTGGCTTTAATCTGCTCCACTACAACTTTAGGGAGATAAGATTCACCATGATCTGTTCTAATGCAACTTCAGAGAGATAAGATTTGTGATTTATAGCTTTAATCTATTTCATTGCAACTTCAGGAAAATAAGATTCGCTATCTTTAGTCTACTCCATTGCAACTTTAGGGAGATAATACTTCACTTCAATCCGCTTCACTAAAACTTCAGGGAGATGGAATTATTGGCTTTAATTTGCTCCACTACAACTTCAGGGAGATAAGATTCGCCATCTTCTTCAATTTATTCCATTGCAACTTCAGTGGTATAGGATTTGTGGTTTCACCGATCTATTATCTGGGGAACATGACCTATAGAATCTATTTCATGGGCCTATTTATGCCTAGTGATTAGGATGTTATGATCGAAATGAATCAAAATCTCCTAACTAGATGTGTATGCATGAATGCAAAATGTCATGAAAATGATCCCTTAATGTTTGATGTATTATTGCTTGTTGTTCATTAAGGCTCTATCACCGACACGTCAGAACGTCATCTTGTTCAGTGAGTATTTCCACATAAACACTCATATTTTACTTAATCAGATTGCCCCCACAGTAATATTCAAGGTTTAATCCACTGTACTTTTCGGACATAAAATTTGAACCATTTTACTCCCACTGTAATTTAGGAGTATAAGATCTGGCTTTTTCTCAATCCTCTCCTAATGCAATTCAAGGATACAGGATCTGAATCTCTTTGGTCTCCTACACCATTCCCAGGGTGTCATACCAAATGTTTATGCACAATTGTAGAATTTTTTTCTCCAAGAAATACCTCTTTTTATTACTCGGTAGTCATTGCTTGCTTGTTCATTGAAGCTTTATCACCAACACGATATCTTGTCATTTTTTTCAATCAATACTTTTGACAACAAAATCCAAAGAGATATTCTTAATTTATACTTTTCCTTCTTAGATATTTCAACCTTTAAACTTGGTGAATTCTAAACAATAGTCCTATTTCAAGTTCCTATATTATTTAGAAACTTCTAGAGTAATATGCAAAACTTCCTTTGTGAAAGTATTATTATTCCATTAATCATTATTCCAATGCAACATGCTTACAAAAGATCATAACAATGGATAAAAGTAGAATTGATTTGGGAGCATGACTCGAAACGAATAAATTATCAATGATAGTAAAAATAAAAGAAAAATTGATTGGGAACACGTATCTTGAAAAAGGATGAAGTATTCCAAGAAAAAAATTCAATATAAATAATATGAAGACTAGGTGCCCTAGATATCGCAGCTTGAACTTCTCTGTACAAACTTTTTGAAGACTATTCTGAGTTTAACATGTGTTTAGGAGATCTAGAGTACTTTGTCGATGTCCCAAGATGTCACCTACCCTTTCCTGTTTATTCTAGTATAGCAAGGTCACTGTATGCCTCTTTTGATCAATATTTGAGCTGTCCTTTTCGGGTTTTCAACTCAAATCCCCTTTCGTCTCAAGGCGCCCTTTGCGGGTTTTCACCTTGGCCTCTTTTTTTTTAGGACTCAAAGCGCCCTTTGTGAGTTTTCACCTTGGTTTCTTTTTAGGACTTAAAGCACCCTTTGCGGGTTTTCACCTTGGTCCCTTCTCCTTCTTCAGGTGAAGTACTTCTTGACTGAATCTGGGTTTACAGGATTAGGCAAGTTTTTACCATCCATTTCGCTCAAAATTAATACTCCTCCAGAAAAGGTCTTTTTTACAACATAAGGTCATTTCCAATTTGACATCCATTTCCCTCTAAAATCCTTTGGTAGAGGATGGATCTTTTTCAACACTAGGTCCCCTTCACGGAATTATCTAGGAATAACTTTTTTGTTGTAGGCTCGCATCATTCGCCTTTGGTACATCTGACCGTGGTGAATAGCCTTTAGCCTTTTTCCTTCTATTAGGTTCAACTGATCATATCGAGATTGGATCTATTCAGCTTCATCCAACTTTAGCTCAGCCAATACCCGTAGAGAAGGAATTTCAACCTCAATGGGTAAAACTGCTTCCATCACATAAACCAAAAACAAAGGCATTGCCCCGGTGGATGTCCTGATAGATGTTCGATAAGCAATGAGGGCAAATGATAATTTCTCATGCCAGTCCTTGTAAGTCTCAGTCATTTTCCTCACAATCTTCTTGATATTTTTATTGGCTGCCTCCACTACGCCATTCATTTTTAGGCGATACGGTGAAGAATTATGATGTTTGATATTGAATTGACTACAGACTTCTGCTATTGTGTATTGTTCAAATTCAACGTATTGTCAGATATAACACTCTCTGGTATTCCATACTGGCATATGATCTCTTTTTTCGAGAATTTGCTAACTGCCGACTTGGTGACATTGGCGTATGAAGCAGCCTCTACCCGTTTGGTGAAGTAATTAATAATCTCAAAAATGAAGCGATGCCCATTAGAAGTCTTCGATGATATTGGCTCGATGACTTCCATGCCCCACTTTGCTCAAAATTTACGTCACCCTTTTCGGGTTTTCAACTTAAATCCCCTTTGGTCTTAAAGCGCCCTTTGCGGGTTTTCGCTTTGGCCTCTCCTTTTTCTTTTCCTTTTCTTTTTTTTCTCTTTTTCTTTTCTTTTCCATCATTTTCATTTTCATTTTCTTTTTAAAATATATATATTTTTATTTTTTTATGAAACTCATAGGATTGAACAAGTCCTTGTTATCTCTTTCGATTAGAATCAATGCTTTTCCAGATAAAGTCTTCCATACAAGTCATTCCTATCCACTTTCATTTTGTATGCGAAGGATCTTCTTTGGTATCAGGTTTCTCTCATAGAGTTTTCTGGGGAAAAATTGTTTTTGGTACATTTGAATATGATGAAAAACTTTGGATCTTCCTCTTCAATCAGGATAAAATCCAACAAAAACTCTAAGAAATGGAAACTCGACTTCAATGGGCAAAACTGTGATAAGCCAAAGAGAAAGGCGTTGCCCCAATAGAGTTTTTTCACTGAACATACTGCAAATTTCTAATATTGTGTTGTTGTTCAAATTTAATGCATTGTCAGATTACAATGTCAGTGCTTAACCCAGGCATATCCTGGTATGACCATGCGAAGACATCTTTGAACTCTTGAAGTAACTCAACAAGGTCTTGCTTCATTTCTTCGATTATGCATGTTCTAATTTTTTACTACTTTTCCCTCCTCCAAGGTCACAATCTCCATTGTTTCCTCATGAGATAAAATTTGTTTCTCTTCCTATTCTAACATCCTCAACAAGTCTGGAGATAGGCTACAATCTACGTCATCTTCAAAGTCATGAGATCCCTCTAAACACATGTCTTGTTCAAAAGGAAATTCTGAGTCTGTAGTAGCGTCACTCATTTCATTGATATCCAGAGACCTATAGTACATACAAAAGAATATACAAAGAATGTATGAATTTAAGAATAATTATTTGTATGGTATGGTTATGGATGAAAGAATGATTTGAAAAAAAATCCAAAAGAATGAAAGAATCTAAAATAATTATTCGTAAAGAATGAAAGAATATTGGCTCAAAAATGATCGCAAAGATGTATTTCATTAAAATAATGATGTTCATACATGAGCCTATTTCACAAAGGAGTTTTTATTGCCTCTAGGCTAAAAGCAACAAGTGTGTTCTGAATATTACTCTGAGTAGGCTCTAAATATTATAGGGATTTCTTCTGTAGTACAATTATTTAGAACACTCTCAGGTTTATAAGGGCGGATATCTAACAAGGTCCCTTTTTAGTTGTGTTTTCATATATGACATTGATGTGAACATTTCCCAACATTGTGCATATGCTTCTCTTTAATTTCTTCACAGAACTCCATCTCTTTATTGTCTATCATGCCCTGAACCAAAGCCCTGAATTCTACACACCCTTGGATCTCGTGCCCCTCCTCATGATGAAACTCACAATAATTCCTTGTCTTTCCGTAACTTCTTCCTAAATCTGAAATAATTAACCCCCTTCTTGCCATCTCCTTCCAGACCCATTCCAAAGGAGTTTTTATTTCTGCAATATCTGTTTTGATTCTTCTCTTCATATTTTCACTCATCATATTTACCCTATTATCAGCGTGATTGGGTAGCGAATTTTCTGAACTGGATGAATCATCGAATTTGACAATGCCCACACTGATGAGCCTTTCGACCAGCTTTTTAAAGGAAGTGCAGTTTTCTATAGAATACCCAATAATTCCCACATGGTAGTCACATTGTGCATTCGCGTCATACCATTTGGGATACAAAGGTTGTAAGGGTTTTAAGTAGAAGGGGAAACAACGTGTGCATCAAATAAACTCTGATAGAGCTCTCTATACGACATTGAGATTGGCGTAAATTGGAGTTTCTCAGTGTTTTACCTTGTGCCGAATTCTTGTCTTGATGAACCTTATTGACCAGCAACCACCTTTATTGATTTAGAGTAACCCTTATTATATCTACTCGTGTTGTTCACCTTATTTTTCTTTTTCTTCGAGGTTGACCTTTTGTTATTTTTTCCAGCATCGATCTTCCCACTATTTATGACATTCTCTGTGCATATTGCCTAAAACTCTCATTCGATTTCTTCTCTATGTTTTGCAAAGTAATTCTATCAAGAATCATATCAGTTACATGACTGCACTGCTTCATAAATGCTTATGCTAGGTCCCTCCATGAGCCAATCCTAGTACGACTATACCATTTGGATGCTGCCCCCACCAGGCTATCTTAGAAGTAGTGTATTAACAGCTGATTATTGTTAACGTATCCAGCCATCCGCCTACAAAACATGGTGATGTGTGCCTCAGGGCAACTGGTCTCATTGTATTTTTTAAAATCTGGCATTTTGAACTTGTAAGGAAGTACTAAATCTGGAACTAAGCTCAATTCTTTAGCGTTGATTCCATGATGACTATCAGCGCTTTCCATTGCTTAAAATTTTTCCTCCAACCATTTACACCTATCTTTTAGCTGTTTTGACAATTCCGCCTTTATTTTTTCCTTTTCTGCCACTTCATCAAAATCGGGTATAACAGGATTATTTAGGTTATCTCTTGGGTTTGAACCTGATCCAGCTTGAAAGTTCATTGGCATCGAAGCACCAGCCTGAAATTGTCGAGGCCTAATTATGATGAATGGTCTTCTTGGGTACATTTCAACTTGGGTCTGTACATTCGGTGGAGTAAAACCCAGACGATACAATGGCTCCTCATTATCTTCCCCAGGATTGGCCACGGGACTCTTTCCCTTATCTACTCCTTTTACTAATAATTGGGTCAACTGAGCCATCATATTTCTTTGAGATTCCAACATCTTTTTCGTCATATCTTGCTAAATTTTAGCTAACTACTTTTGCATCTGTGCTTGCAGTTGGTCTTGCATCTCCCTTTGGAATTGTTCAAGTCTTTCCAATCTTTGGTCTATGTCTTTTGTTTTTGCCCCGGTACCGTAACGGTGTTTGGTTGGTAGGTTATTGTTGGTTTCCAAATTAACTGAAATAATTTTAATTAATTAGGCTCTTTTGGTGGAATTTAATGCATATGATGTAATGTAATGCAAATGCATGAATGCAAAAAGAGACGTTGATTCTGGTTCAATTCTATTAGAACAACTTTATTAGAAAACAAATCTCTTTACATAAAATGGATATATATACGGCTTTGCCTTCATACTCTAAGCGAAGACATCGATCATTTTCTTTATCCGGATGTTAAGATGAATCCCACGAATTTTCCAATGGATGCCTCTACTAGCTCTTTTTTGCTTGATCCAGGGCACAACTCATGGCTCACTCATCTTCATAATGCTCGTTAGCTTCTTTAAAAAGGTCGAGACATTAACGACTCTCGAATGATCTTTATCAACTTGAATCTTCGGGCAACGAAGTAAAGTCATGTAGTCCTCCATTAGACTATCATCTTTCTCTTGTCACATTTTCTCGGAACATATTCAGACAGCCGTATTATTTTCCATTTTATCAAGAAATCCATTTTCCATGACAAGCTCTCTATTTAGTAACTGAGCGTGAATCAACACCTCTTTTCTATGATGAAAATGCAATGCAATTATAATCAAAACAAAATAAAACACGTCAATACAAAAACATAAATAACAAAAAGAGTACATATTTGGATTACCACTAGGGGTTTGACGTGGTTCTACCTAGGGTAGGCTCTTAGGGTTCACTATATGTGGTTTGGTTCTAAAGTAAAGGTACCTAAACCAACAGATTCATCGATCCTCACCCATTATAGGCTCATATGGACCGAGTTCAGATCAGGGGAATACATTTCCCTATGACTATACGGAGATGAAAATCTCACGAAGGCATAGGTACGGATGTATCTCGAAAGTGATCCACTATCCTATATGGAGGTAAAAACCTCATGAAGAAATAGTTTCTCACTCCCACTTAAGAGGGTATAATTGAACGGTCATACAGTGCAATATGCAATGATTAAAAACTTGAACCAATAAAGCAAACATACCACAGTGATGCATACTATAAAAATGCAATGAAAGAATCATAAATTTAAATTGAATTTTCAACTTTCGACAAAAATACATAAATTAATCAATTTATAACTCGACTCTCAAAACCAGTTCCCAGTGGAGTCGCCAAGCTGTCAAAACCACTTTTTGAAAACAAAAATAGTGTCGACTTAAAAAATGAAAATTAGAGTCACCACCGATCTTTTAATGAGGTGTGATCGGATCACCTTAAAAATGATTTTGGTCTATGAGTTTTAGAAAAAAAATGGGTTAGGGAGTCAGTTACGTATGAGGAAGGATTAACACCCTCGTAATGCCCAAATTTTGTACCGAATTGATTATTTAATGTCTTAAAGTCGAATGTCGAAAATTCAAAAATAATAACAATGATCCCCCTTTTATTAATGATAAATCTTTAAATATTTGTATAAATATTTGTATCCCGTAAGTTAGGATGCAACATTTGAATTCACGAGCATAAGGTAACCTTTAAAACCCTTTATTGAAACTTTGTGTATTTGAAAACTAAAAATGTTTGGCCATCTTGGTTAAATGAGGAAATCGAAACCCCGTAAGTTAGAGCACGATTCTTCGAAGTTCCAAACACGACACATGAGTTTTCTTTTATTAAAAAAACCTCGTCTTGAGATAACGAAATATCATATCCAATGAGTTAGGATACAATGTTTCGAATTCCCGAGATAAACTTTGATTTGAAATTTATACGTTTTCATAGAAAAAGGATACTCGGTTACTTAGATTCAACGAGGAAAATTAGAATCCAATAAGTTAGGACACAATCTTCTCGAGGACCCCAAATTCCGAGTATTGCGTTATTTTTGAAAACTTTTGAATAAAAATGATTTCGCTACTTAAATGATATTAAACGTAACTTTTAAACGAATAAAATGCGATGGAACGATAATGTATAACGCGGAATGATAATTCGTAAGCCAAAATGTACACTAATGAATAAATAATCAATCAATACCAATAAGCAATACAATACACATGAGGGTAATAATCTTACATTATATACCATGCAAATACTAACATTTAAAAGCTAATGAATTAAAAGTCAATTTTGAAAGAAGTACAAAACAAATTAACACAAATAAAATATAACAAGTTTTTAAAATAACTAAAAAACAAATAACATGAAAGAAGGAAATTATAATCAACAAATTATACATTAAAATAAATTTAAAATAATAATATATACATATATGAAAGTTTGAAATAAATAAAATAGAGTTAAAATAAATACTACATAAAATAATAGTATCTAAATAAATTTTAAAATAAATATTATATAAAAAGAAAATCAAAATACAAAAATAATATATATATATATTAATTTAAATAAGTAATACATATGGAATGAAAAACTTCATATAAATAATAGTATATAGTAATATATATATATATATATATAATAGGTAAATGAAAATATAACCAAATATAATAATAATATCAATAATAATAAGAGTAATAATTAATAATAATAATAAATTAATTAATTAATAGCAAAAATAACAAACAAGACAAAATTGAAACTAAAACGGAAATTTAGGGGCAAATCTGAAATAAATAAAAAGAAAAGGACCACATTGAATGAGCGAATAACAAAGAGGGACCAAAGGGAAATTAATCCCTGCCTTCCAAAACGACATCGTTCGATTATGGACCTAATTGAAATCGAAATGAATTATAGGGTACAAATTAAAGATAAGAAAAACTTGATTCCAAAACCATAAAAAATGGAAGGGATAAAAGTGCAATTAGCGCCTCCATTAGAAAACGCATGGATCCTAGGATCGGATCGGGTCGGCACGTGAATCATGCCTTATACGGCACCATTTTGGGGCCACTGAAACAGGCCCTAAACGACGCCGTTTTATACTTATTATAAAATCAAAAAAATTTAAAAAATAATTTTCGACCATTTTTATAAGAAAAAAACAAATCGACCCTAGCTTTCTCTGCTAGGGTTTCTAAATTCTTTCTAAGCCGCCGCCAGCAACCGTTCTAAGTCCTCTGATCCTTGCCCGATCTCCGATTGCGACGGAGTGGGCAACACCAAGTAAACCTCATCCCTTAATTATTTCTTTCTCTTTTTTTATATACAATTAATAAATAAAAATGATTCAAGAGTGAAAAAAATTGTCGAAAGAGGAAAAAAATGAAAATCACCTTTCAAAATTCATTACTATTTGTTCTCTTTTTTATTGATTTTTTGAATCCCCTTTACAGATTTGATCGGCTCCTTTTATAGCCGAAACAGAGAAAAAAAGAAATTCTTGAAACTATTTTTTTACATTTTTCCTATTTTCTACTATTATTTTCTGTATTTCTGTTATACTGCTTGTTGTTGCTTTGTTGCATTTGTTACGTTGCAGGTACGACCAGCCTGGAGGCGCACGTGGAAAGTGTGGCGCGCGTGGAGGGCAGGCAGAGGAGTGGCAACTGAGGGTGCTGCTAGGGTTACTGTCGAAACTGTTTAGGGTTACTGGGCTAAGTATTTGGGCTTAGTTTATTGGGCTGGGGTTAATTGTAATTAGGCCTTGTAATTTGGAATGAATTAGGTTTGGGTTTATTTTTACTGTAAATGGACTGGACGTTTATTGTTTTTGATTTTTTTATTTATTTGGTTTTTTATTTCAATCGGGCCCGGGCAAATTGGGCCGATTACATATACCTTTAGATATTTTGACTATTGGTCCAAAAACTCATCAAATTTAATTGTATTTGAGTTGTGTATTTCTATTTTGATCAATTTATCCATATCTATATTTCTTAATAGATTTATTCAAGATCCTCTTTTTATGTGACACCCAAAAAATCCCTTATATATTTGTTTTCGTATGTTTGTGACACAAATATATGTCTACTTTAGTGGTTATGTGTTCTAGGAGTATCTGAGAAGTCTTGGGTTCAAGCCTTGGCTTGGGCAAAATTTTTGTTTTAATTGAATAAACCCCTATCTTTAGTCAGTAGGCTTAAAAATAAATATTGAAAAAAAAGTGTTAGAATGGGCCTTCTGGTTTGGTGGTTAAGTGGTGTGTTGTAGTGCTAGAGGTCATGATTTCGAATCCCTATACTTGTAAGGGGGATGTTTTTTTGTACATGTGTCGTAAAGGAGTTTGAAATATGGTAAAATTCTGAGTATTTGAGGAGTGTGTGGATATTGTGGCCAATTTTTAGGAGATTGTTGAGGGATTGAGGGGAGTGTTTTGGGGTGATTTGGATGGTAGAATTTGGATAGAACTGAAACTAGTGGTAATTTCGGTTACTCTCTCTCTTTCTCCCCAATTTTCTGATAGCTTTTGGTTTTTCTCGTTACTTTCATCTTTTATTTTTCTTCTTGTTTCTTTTACTTTTGCTACCGTTCGGTTCTTCACAACCTCCACCTACTGCCGAAATTTTGAAATTTACGTGCTCCTTTTTTTTCTTTTTCTCCCCAAGCCGAATGATAACTGCTTCTTTTCCAAATCTCAGTTGCTCTTAATCTTTGGATGATTTGAATTTATTCTCTTTGCTTCCGAATTGCTGCCAAAATGGCTACCAAAAGTTCTTTCCCCTTCATCTTATTTTCTTTTCCTATTTGCTTCATTGTGTTCATTCGTTCCGTGAGTAAGCGTACGTTTTCGTGGTACGGTAAGTTTTGTTTCTACTTCTTGATTAACCTTTGTTTGGTTAAATGGTTTAAGGGGATTGTCTGTTGGTTGTTTAGGAGTTGACCAAAGGCTGGAGGTCTCTGATTGACGTCTTAAGTGGGCGAAACTTCCCTCCTTACTCTAGCGAAGGTATTGTTATTGTGAGTTTAACACTTGGTCAACTTCTATGTTTTCGATTGAGTAAATGTTTAAGTGAATAATTGGTGATTGATCGGTCAAATGTAGGTTTCAAAGACTTCGGGCAGTTTTCTTAGCAAATAAAAATCAGGTGTGTAAACAAAATACTGAAAATTGGTAATCGGGGAAAGCCAGAAAATGGGACTGTCGATAGCACACGGACGTTTGGTCACCGTGTGTAGGCTATGTGATCGAACATGGGCATGTGATTGACGAGGCTGGCCGTGACCAATTCATGTGCCGGGCTGAATTAGGCCATGTGGGTCACACGTGAGTGTGGGCCCCACACGGGTGAATCACACGGACGTGTGGGAATATTGGGCCAGGCCGTGTGATCTACACGGCCAAGGCCATTTTGGGCCGTGTGGGCTACACGGGCGTGTGGGCCCATATGAGCATGCAATATAGGCCTGTGGGCCCATTTTCACCATTTGATGGCTAGGGTTGCACGGGTCGCTCGAGTCCACTGTGGACCTACTAAATGGTCGATAAGCTTACCTGGACCCCTAATTGACTGAAAATGACTATGTGGCTGATATTTATATATACATGTTACTGAGCATCATGATATTTACCAAATTGGTATTGCATGCACTGTTTCCATGATATAGCATGTCATTATTATATATTGCATTGCATTGGGATGGGGGTTTATAATGTTCGGAGGAAGTGTACTGACAGGCCTCGAGCCTAGATTACTGGTAGTTCCGCTGCAAATTACTGTTTAGTGCCGCATTCGGTATTTTTTGGAGTGTAGGGATGGGTGGGTTGATTATATCCCCCACATGGAGTGTAGGGTTGGACAAAGTTAGAGTGTAGAGGCTGGCTGGGTAGGATTTGATGCTGTATATCTTCTACTGTACTAAATATTGGAAATGAGAATGGCTCGATTGGCTTTAAGGTCAAGAAAGAACCAGTACTAAAATGGAGTACCAACCCAGATCTTATAAGACACTTAAAGATAATGGAATAGGACCTTGACCTAATACATAGGTAAGTATGAACCAAAGGTATAATGGGGTGAACGCCACACTCGGGATTGAGTGATAAGTTCAAAGAAATAAGGTAGATACCACTAGCTATGCTAGATAAGTCAACTTGAGTCTAAAATGAAGTAAGAGAGTTGAAAAACTCACAAAATGTTATAAACATTAATCAAAGGTTCAAAAGCCCCTTACAAATGAACAAGTAAAATATTTATAGCCTTCTACAAGCACAAATGGAAAGGTTTATATGTTTTCTTATCTTGCAAATGCCAAATAATTATTATTTCATTAACAAGCTTGTCAACATCGCAATTTCCAAAAGCGTTACTCTTTTTGCCATCATTCAATGCAAATATATTATCATCAATTAAAGGATGGCAAGTAACCACATAAGAGTACAAATCCTTTCTAAAGGCCAAATCATCAACAAGGTTTCCATCAGCAATCAAATAAGGCAGAGGTGCTTTAAAAAATTCAAAACTCATACCTTACTTATCTTTTGGTATAGGCGAACTAGGATCGTTGAGAACGTTACATTTTTTAGCCAAAGTGAACCTTCTCTCCTTGGAAAGGTATTGAAGTAGAAGCTCATTACACTATCCTTGAGAAACCTGAAAAGAAACACAGTGAGACAATTTCATTTCTGTGTTAGTAACTAGATTCCTCACTTTTTCTTGATTGCTTTCTTCACTCGTTTCTTTTGAAAACTCTTTTTCTTTTTCATTCGATTTCTTTTCAAACTCTATTTCTTTTTCTTTTCTTTCAATTTCTTTTTCATTTTCATTTTCTCGCCTACACTCTTTTCTTTTTCTTTTGCCTCACTTGTTTTTACAAAAGAATTTTTCAATTTGATTTGGTCATCATGGACTTGTTTCGGTGTAAGCGGCACTAAGGTGATTTTCTTTCCTTGATGCTTGAAGGAACACCTATTGGTACGATCATCATGAGCGACCTTGCGGTCTGATTGTCATGGTTCTCCTAGCAACAAATGGCAGGCTTGAATAGGCACCAAATCGCAAACAACTTCGTCTTGGTATCTACCGATGGAAAAGGCAACACGCACTTGTTGAGTAACTTCAAATTCGCCTTTGTCATTAAACCACAGCAGCTTATAAGGTTGGGGATGCTTGGTAATGAGTAAGCCAAGTTTTTCCACCATTCTAGTACTAGCCACGCTTGAGCTACTCTCAACATCAATAACGGTGCAACACACTTTATTACGAACAGGACAACGAGTATGAAATAGAATTTCACGTTGCGGTTTGTTCTCCAAATTTTGAAGGATTAAACTCCTTTTGATGTCGAAAGCTTCATCAATGGCAACATGCAGAAAGTCTTCTTTGTCTTCGAAGTCTTGTGTCAATTCAAACTTAGAAAAAAAAAATTAGAAAGAAAATAATCCTCACCACAAAAATCTCACAAGTTCTCTCGCAAAGAAAATAATAGATGGCACACCACTCGTGTTTCACTCTTATTTTGGCTTTTATCTTGATGTATTTTCACTCATGCCTTTTACCTCTCAATTCGCCTCTCAAACTTCGTAATTGACTCGTTTAGACTTATAAGCAGGCCTAGAGGGTCGGCTTCAAATGAGTTTTGCAAAGGTAGACGTTGTTTCAGTGCAAGGTAGGTTGAAAAGAAGAAAAATTGTATTCAAGTGTGGCGAATTGGTCTTGGTCTTAGTTGAAGGGAATTTTGCTGATCAAACACACATAAAATGCAAGTTTCAACACTTTCTTCTTCTTTTTTAATAACTTTGAAATTTTTTTTCTTTTTTCAATTTCGTAACTTTTTTTTTCAATACAAATACATTCAACACTTGTACTTTTTGAAATTTTTTTGAATTTTTTTAAACACTTACTCTGACAACTTCACGAACGTCCGTACTCCTCGATTTTGACTAGCTCTGATACCAAATGATGCAAACCGGCTCAATAATGTGAGTCAAGTCGTTGATGTGCCCAATCGTTAAAATGAGAAGTATCGTTCGATTTAGAACAAAGGGGTTAAATTCGGCTAAGTGTACTATTTGAGTTCCAAAATAGGTTTAAAATGGCTAAGTAAGATATGTAATGGATTCGGTTAAGCAAAAAGACTAAGGTGATTTGGAGATGGAAATGTGAATGGCTTGATTGGCTTTAAGGTCAAGAAAGAACCAGTACTAAAATGGAGTACCAACCCAGATCTTATAAGACACTTAAAGATGATGGAATAGGACCTTGACCCAATACTTAGGTAAGTATGAACCAAAGGTATAATGGGGTGAACGGTACACTCGGGATTGAGTGATAAATTCAAAGAAACAAGGTAGACGCCACTAGTTATGCTAGATAAGTCAGCTTGAGTCTAAAACGAAGTAAGAGAGTTAAAAAACTCACAAAATGTTATAAACATTAATCAAAGGTTCAAAAGTCCCTTACAAATGAACAAGTAAAATATTTATAGCCTTCTACAAGCTAGCCGAATAGTCAAACTTAAAGGCTAAGAAAAACTAATAATTTCTAGAATTAATTCACTAAAATGTCTTAAAGAGATTCGGTTGAATGTGAGCTTCATTGGCAAGCTTAAGAATTAAGTAAATGCATCTTGCAAGATGAATGCACCGGTGGACTAAGGGCTATGTCTAGGTTCGGCCAAGCCCTTAAATGTCTCATT
This sequence comes from Gossypium raimondii, assembly GCF_025698545.1. Taxonomy (NCBI): domain Eukaryota; kingdom Viridiplantae; phylum Streptophyta; class Magnoliopsida; order Malvales; family Malvaceae; genus Gossypium; species Gossypium raimondii. The sequence continues at coordinate 38,395,836 of NC_068570.1, forward strand.
GAATTAGCACCTTTTGGCTAAATAGTTGGAAGCATTAAGGAGGGTCTTTGAGTAGCCAAGTAAGTGTTAAAAGCCGGCTATGAAGGGTCATTCGTGTGTGAACAATATCAGCTGAATAGTCTTTAGGTGTGAAAGCTCAAAGCCGAACGGTCTCTAGGTGTGGAAAGAACCTTCGGTCGAATTAAACAAATGTGGAAGCTTTGGTGACCTTTGCAATGCACGATGGGCTGCTTAGGGAATAGCAGCCAACAGTCTTTATCTTAATTGCAAGTCTTCTTTAATGCTGCTCATGCATTCTCTCAATTGGGGCGACAAATTGATGGTCCTTTAATGTCATTCCATGCTTGAAAAAAGAGAAGTCTGCATGCCTTCTTAATTGCTTGCTTTTGCATTGACTGAGAACTTGCTTAGGAAAAACAACCATCAGCTCTTCCTCATTTAATTGTCGTCCATGTACCCATGCACACATTAAATTCGGCAGCAACCACTTCTTTAATGTCGTCCATGAACCTGCACTTAAATATTAGCTGGAGACACAATAAATGCAACAAAATAAATGATATCAAGACACAATAAAAATTCGGCTGCACAAGACAACTTAAATGGGCAGATTCGGCTGGACAAATTAATTATCTACAAATATTAATTTTGTCCTTAGCTTTACACATTAAAACATGCCTTAATTAAGAACACATTTAAACTTTGATTTAATTTGTTCAGCATTTAGACACATTAAGCACGAAATTATTGGGGTTGAACTTAAACTATTTTAACTAACTTAATTAAGTAAAATTTATTCTAGCAAGCTAAAAGCATAAAATTAAATAAATTGAAGTTCAAGCTCAATGAGCTAGAATCAGCTCGAATTGAACTCCATTGAGCTGGAACAAGCTAGTTCAGCTTGCAAGAGTTTGCGAATGGTGCCTGATGAGCTGAACCAAGGACATTTCTAGGGCGGGGTCGTATCAGTAGGGATAATCGAGTTTTTTTTAAAATCAATCAAACGTTATAATAAAATCACTCAAATACGCAATGGTTTTAAAAAGCTTCCGCAATAAGTGGCATTTTGAAATTTATAACATTTTAAAAAGAGAATAACTTTGTGATAATGAATTATGTTTTGAAAATGAACAACACGTCCTAAAATTAACATAAGATGTTGTAAAGAGGTTATATAGAAAAGAGATTTTTGACGTCAACTCACTTTTTCGAAAAACATTACCATGTCACATCGCTTGATTTGGCCATAACGTCTAGGCCGGGTTTGGGGTGTTATATTTTATTTCATTATTTCAATAATAATATTGCATGCAAAATCATTATCGACTACTTTTATTACTCAGTTCTACATTTTCTCGAATTGACATAACTTATCGAGATCTCTTATTTTTATTATTTTAAAATTCAGTTTTAGGTACCTAAATCTCTTCTAGAGTTTTACTTATTAGTTATGTCTTGGGTCTTTTCTGGAGCACCCGCCTCTACTATATCATCTAGAAGAATTTTTATCTTTAGAACCAATTAATCTATTATTTATTTTAATTGATTGTCCGATTGGGACTTTGATTCAAATTAAAATATTAACTTAGTTATTCTCATTAAGTTTGTAAATACATCTAACAGTTAACTTGTAATGAGTTATCCTTGTTGAACTTCTGTTTCAAATTACTCTCCCCATAACTCATTACAAGTTATTTTTTGTCTCTCCCTAATGTCGGTAAAACTATCGAATCAAAATAGTAATCACAAATCATGTCATAATTGAATCTCCAATACATTCAAATCATCTAATAATACAAAGAGACTTGTAATTAATATATATTCCCAACTTTTTTTAACGATTCACTCATCTTTGTGCATTATGTTGAAGCAATTGGAACATATACGCACATACAAAAATTTAAAGAAAAGAAATATTTAGCTCTTGATCAAAAACCAATTGTAATGGGGAGTATTTATAACTTATTGGCTTGATGTGTACAACACGTAAATCAACATAAGCTCATGTTGAAATAGGAAGTTTAGTTCTCATAAGTAATGGTTTAGACATTAATCAGAGGCGTTCAATCAATAATTTCTCTAAGCCATTATGCGTATAAATAGCAAACTTTAAAAAAAAATCAAACTCAATCAATAAAAGACTGAAATATAAACTCATTAGTATTAACAAGACGAATTGTCTAAATTGCATGATCTGAAATTTATTTAAACAAGTAATCTTACAAACGACAGGTTGCAAGTTGATAACACATACATGATTATTTTGTAGATGCATCTACCAAAATTATATAATATCAAAACCATCCACATGGTGGATGAATGGGCCCATATTCATTTAAGAAATGTAAGACATTAAATCTCAACTTTAGCTAGTGAGTTTCTAACAATCAATTTTCATTGAGAATAAGCAACAAATGATAATTCTTTAAATTAAAGAATCTTCTGGTTCTTTAATGAATCTCTATTTGAATTCACAATTAATTTTCACATTATATATGATCCAGGATGGTCTAACTGGTCACGCCAAGTAGTAAATGCATTTGTATCAGTAAACTTTTGGTTTACTTTAACATGCATTTCAATTGTACTAAATTGTAACAATTTGATAATTCTAGTATCACTCCTTTTACTTTGTATCCACATTTAAGTAATATCGTGACATTTACTACTGGAAATCTCTAAATCAATGTGAAGTCTATAATGCCACTAAGTCAATAAATGTAATTTTCAAATAATTATATGCAATATTTTCTTCAAGGAATATGCCAAAATCTTCAAATGCAGTGCATTTGGTCTAGTGGTATGATTCTCGCTTTGGATGCAAGAAGTCCCGAGTTCAATTCCAAATACTTTTAAAACCCTTTTAACAAGAGTTTTGCATAATCAATTAACTACCAAGAATAACTGCCTAGGTCATGTATAGAAACAAACTTATACTAAATATATCAATAAACGTCACATCTCAAACATAAAAATATAACACAATGAAAAACTAGCAATTTTTTTCATAACCACCATCATAAACATACATTAAATTTAATTCAAAATCCAACCATTCAAGCTCATAAAAATTTTCATTTACAATTGCTCATGTCATTTATCTAAATAATTAACAAATGGAATAATATAAAACGTATGAACTACTACCTTTAACAATTCTTTAAATTAAATCAAATCTGAAAAACCATAAAATTCATTGGTTTGTTAACATAAATTTGCATACTAGATATGTTTAATCAAATATATTATTTAATTATAAAACCTACTATAACGACATAAATAAATCAGTTAATATTCAATTTCATAAACAAATGAGATGCTTAAAACAATATGTAACATATGTAATCAAAATTTAAAAGAAGACCATCTTAAAATATTTAAATCATCTATCAAGTTGATTTAATAGACGTACCATTAATAGAAAATTTTGAGAGTGGATATTATTTTCCAAGTGTACAATAGGTACATAACCAATGACTCTTCATAAATAAATTGTCTCTCTTCTTAACAAGTTTTTGGAAATTTTTGTTCTTTTCTTGCTTTCTTCATTTTCCACTTCTGGTGTTGAGAAAATTTATTATGACAATTCCCCATGATTGTTATTATAGTCCAATTTACTACATCCACGTCAAATATAATGTATTTGAATTTATTACATATTGTTACATTCTCTTCAAGGAAAGATTAGGTTTCGTGGTTAAAAACTTTTGTTCAATCATAAGTAAATTTTTTTCATGATATTGCTACCATAGGAGCACATTTGAATCTTGAAAAGTTCAATAAGTTCTCTCTTGTAAGGTTCTTATCAGTAATATTTGTCACGTAATTTTAATTGAGAACTTATTCTGAATACTGTAGAGTTATACTCACAGCTTTAAAAAACTTGCAACTTCAGGTGCATCCAACCGTAACAGTTTTAGATAGATTTACCATATTCTATTGCTCATAAGTAGATCTTTCACAATCAAATATTTCACTTTCAACCCCTTAACGAGGATGATGACAAAAGAAGATCACAAAGATAGTCACGATCAATTCAATTTATAACAAGAGTAATAAATATAAATCAATAACCCAACCCTCTTTTGATTCATGTGAAATATAATATTTTCTTCATTCACAATCTCAATATGATATCCATTACAATAAATATATTTTAAAACTAATGCATTAACCATCACAAATTTTGTGCTTTTTAGATATTGATATATTAGCTCTTCTAGAGCTTTCAACTAATCTTGTACCAAATAAGATAAATATTTTCTATTTGTAATGATAGAATACATTACTACATTCTCATATCCTTCCTCAAAGAATATTAATGAAACAAAATATTTGGGCATACGCCACATATGTGGCCAATAATCTTTCATATCACATTGATAACATGATTATCTTTACCCTTTGAAGAGTTATCTTGAGAACTCTCATTTTTTCTTATTTATTACTATTTTTCCACTTTTAGTGCTCCCTGATTATATCTTTGATTTTCTTTATGTTTGCATTCACTTCGAGGAATGCAACAAATCTGGTAGGATGAGCTTCTAAATGTCTTCATTGATTCTTTATTTTATAATCAACATCGCAAAACATGTGTGGATTTCAAATCATAATCTATCTATTCATGTTGTCATGATTAGTCTCCAATTATAATAAACATGATATAATAAATAAATCATAGTAAAATATACTTGAGATTCTTTAACATCATTGTTATCACCCTGATTATTATTACAAGCACACGTAAGGATTATATAAATTTCTTTGCATAATGATTACCTATAATGCACAGGCCTCAATTGAATACTAAAATAATAGTAGCTTTAGAAGGCAATCGACTACAACTTGTGTAGCAAATTTGAGTGACCGACTATTGCGTTGGTTGTTGCTTGAAAGGGGTAAAGCTTGGTGAAAAGGAAAAAATTTTGTGGCTTATAGAGAAAATATAGAAAAAAAAAACAATTAAAAGAGAATCATACTAATAACGTGTTATAAAATAAAAGGACAGAAAGTAAAGAGCGAAGAGTATGAGAAAGTAAAGAGAAAGCGTATTTTATTGTTCAATTGGAATATTTACAAAGCTTCTTCAAAATCTCTATTTATAGGCATAAGAAGTATAAATGAAGTAGAGATCTACTTCTAATGACTATAAGAATTTAAAGTATATCAAAACTTATCTTGATCTTTATGGACACCCACTTAATAAGATATTCAAAATATATAATTTTGTAATCATTATAGCCTTAATTGCTATCTCAGTCAACCAATAGCACGTGATGAAAAATTGAAAAAAAATTAAATTAAAAAAAATAGGAAAAAGAAAACCTTAGCCTTCCCCTCTCTGAAACAGAACCAAACCCCTCTCTCCCTATCCATTTCGGCCTCTCTATCTCTCTCCCGGCTAATGAATTGCTCAGGGTGGAAGCATTGGAGGTAAGTACCAGTCCTGACTTCATCAATGACAGTGAGCTCAAGCTCAACAAACACAGCACGAGGGATGTGCTTTCCGACACTAGTTTCACTGAAAATGTTGTTAAAAGCATCATCACCTCCTCCGACAGCCTTGCCAAGTTGTTAACACGAACACAACCGCTTGTTATTTATTGACCAAACCTTAAACTCCAAAGATAAATAGCAATAATCTCCTAAAGCATTCAAAATGACTTAAATGTTTAACACTGTTCAAATTTGAAAAAAAAAAACCAAAAAAACTCTGGCTTATCAGATCCAATTGAAAAAAACAAAGCCAAACATGAAAAATAAAGGCCTAAAATTATCAGATCTAATAGAAAATCAAACAAATAACTAACATCTACTAAAAAAATTAGATTTTTATTTTAGTTTATCTTGGATTCAGTTTCTTCAAATAGAGAGGGGAGGAGGAGATTTTTCAATTTATGTGTTTTTTTTCGGTAAACTAAAACTATGGTTTTTTTCCTTTTATTATTCAACTATAAAATGTTACAAAATAGACACCTAATCATTACTATTTTTTTGTCACTCAACTATTCAATTTATTTTTTGTCACCTAATTATCTTGGATTTTTGGTGTTTTTATTTTACGATAGTTAGTAGATAGTTAGGTGATAAAAAAAGACAAAATTGACTAATTGAGTGAAAAAAAGAAATTTACTAATAATTGAGTGACCATTTTGTAACTTTTCATAGTTGAGTAGCCAAAAAGGAAATATAAACCATAATTGGGTGACCTCTATTGTAGTTTACCCATTTTTATTTAGAAATTATTTTTCTTTTTCAACTCAAATAAAAAAACTAATTCCTAAATACGAGTCAACTTTTAATTGACTGAAAAGTTTTTTAACGAAATTATAACTTAGGTATCTAATTAATAACAATAAAAGATCAAACTCAAGTACCTTACTCAAAGAAAGAAAGGGTATAATTTAATGGCTTATTATTCAATTAAGCTTATTTAAAAACAAATCAATTTAGATTTTGAATGTGGAAACTATATTTTTGAATTTAATAGTTTTAATCCGAACTCTTGACTTTGCATTTTCTTTAAATATCAAAATTTACTAGACAATACTTTATAAATTCTTTTTGTTTTACAAATAAACTAAAACAAATTAAAATTTCAACATTTGAATCTATTTAATTTTTAAGCTCAAATTTTATATAGAAATAAGTCCCTTTGAAGCATAACTTAAGTTGATCCATGGTATGCGCAAAAGAAAAGAAACATGGTAAATTACAACTTTTTTCCTGATCTAGGCTAGTTGCTTAAGACTTACAGACGAGCAGATGAAGGCAATGATTCAATTTCCGCGTTACTCCCACTAATTATTTCTGTTATTATATCCTTAATTAACTTTCAAACACAAGAATACATAACTTAACCAATCCTTCTAAATTAAACAAAAGGGTTTATTGGTATTTTAAAATCAAATTTCTTGACATTTCTGTTTCCTGTTGAATAAATAGAAGACGGAAAAACGCGTGAATCTTTTAATTAATTAAAAGTACAATCCAAAATTACTTAGCCATTCCAAAGCCCTGAAAGTCGTGGTTGAATCCGTTTACTTTCCGCGGCAGTTTATAATAGAAAGGACGACGAAATTTGCTGCGAAACAACGGTTTTTTAAAATAAATAATTGAAACTGGATACGGTGTCGTTTCTGAGAGATCGATTGACTTTTAAAGGGGAAAAGCGGACTTCAAATTCTCCCAAGTCAAATACAGTACAATCCAAGCTCTAAAATCCGACCCCCCGCCCCCTCTCTCCCTCTCTGCCTCATTTCCTTGTCACGAGTTTCTCGATTCGAGTACCAGTGGAAGTTCCTTCCTCTGCGAAACGTAAAGAAACGGTGTCCTATATGCCCTCGTGATTCTTTTAAGATAAGATGGCAATAGAAACCGACCAGAAGTCATCGTCCGACGGCAAAGTTTGGGGGTTCTTTAAGCTGCCGTTTAGACAAACCGGGAACACCACCAGTACGACGTCTTCTTCCTCCGCTCAAACTCAGCCTCACCTTGAAGGATCCAACCATCATGCCTCGGCTAACTCCGTTTCCTTTGTCGCCAAGTCGCTTTTGCCGACTCGTCGCCGGCTTAAACTTGATCCGGCTAGTAAGCTCTATTTTCCATGTAAGTACTATTCTTCTTTGCTGTATTATCTGATTCTAAATTTCCCGTTTGTTTGATTCAATATTCAGCAAAACTTTTGATGCTTATTTCTTGAAATTAACAGTAAGTTGAAAAAAATATTTTATAGTAGAGATTGTTCAGAATCAAGATTGTTGATTAAAGTAGCTGATATAAGCGGACTAAAATTTGTTGTTACTCTTTATTAAAATTTGTTGTTACTCTTTATTTGAAATACTTTTGACTTAAATCAGGAAATTTTCAATTCGATTTATTTCGGAAGAAATTGTATAAATTTTTTCCAAGTATATGGAAATAATCTTTTCTCTTATTCTTGATTGTATATTACGTTTTCTTTTTCGAAGATGAACCTGGCAAACAAGTGAGGAGCGCGGTCAGGATAAAAAACACGAGCAAGTCATATACAGCTTTCAAGGTAAAAACCTTAAACCTTTGAAAATTTTCAATTTTGCTTTGTTATATTAGTCTTTGTTATTTGTCTATGTTTGCTGTATACATTAGAAACTGAAGTGGAATGATGTTGTGCTTTATGACAATTGCTTTGATTTGTAATGAACCCTTTTGTTTCTGTTGGTTTAGTTTCAAACTACAGCGCCCAAGAGTTGTTTCATGCGCCCACCAGGTGCTATTCTTGCACCTGGGGAGAGCATCATTGCGACCGGTAATTGCTTCCTTCTGTACACACACCCGTTAATTCTAGTTTTGATTATGCATTGGCAATTTGTTATTAATATATATTTAATGTTTGTCTTATCTTCTGAAAGATTCTTATGAATTTCTCTTCCTCATTTGAATGGATTTACTAGTCTTTAAGTTTGTTGAGCAACCTGAGAACAATGAAAAGCCAATGGATCAAAAGAGCAAGGTTAAGTTTAAAATCATGAGTCTCAAGGTGAAGGGTCCAATGGAGTATGTTCCCGAGCTGGTGAGTTGAACTTCTCCTGTAAAACTGTATTTTCATATTATTCACATGATGACAACCAATAAGAAGACTTTTTAATTTGACTACATTTAGATGTTAGTGAGCTTATGATGAACATAAAGTAATATTCTGGTGATGCATATAATATTTACTTTGTGGCTAATAGTGTTTAAGTTTCTCTACAAACACGTAACTTTATGGGGTGACCTTACAGATAGATAAGCAGTGCTAATCTGAAGCATAAAATGTCACTGTGGAACAGAACTTCTATGTCCAATATTCTTCTTTTTTGGGATTTGTACCTTTTGTCTGCAACATAAAGAAACTACTGTGCTTTATAGGCAGATTTTTTTTTCTTTGTCATTGAGTTGTCCTGGTGTTGCTGTAAATTGACTTTTGAAGCCGACATATGCCCAATTATCATGCTTAATCAGATAATAATCTCTTGTTGGAAAGCTGATTTTGGGCCCATTTTTGATAGGGCAAGCATGATTTTCAATCTATTTTATGGGTTGTTTGGCTGCATTTGTTTGATGCGCAATTGAGAATATTCTTTTACCATGTACGCTATTGATTGCTTCTCTGCCTGTCTGATCTTTTTTCTTTTTATTTGAGGTTGGATATTTGTAAATTGTGTAATTAATCTTAGGTGCCTGTCTTTTGCAGTTTGATGAGCAAAAGGATCAAGTGGCAATAGAGCAAATTTTGCGGGTTGTTTTTCTAGATCCCAAGCGCCCTTGTCCTGTAAGTACCGCTACCATATTACCACCATAAGTCACTGATATATGTGCCCTTATTCATGTTAGCGTGTCAATGCTTTCCGCCTGCATGATGTTTGACATGCATGCCAAATTATCGAAATCATAGCAAACTAAACGGCCTAAATATTTTTATGGGTTTAAGGCTCTGGAAAAATTGAAGCGCCAATTAGCTGATGCCGATGCTGCAGTTGAGGCACGCAAAAAGCCTCCAGAGGATGCAGGTCCAAGGATAATTGGAGAAGGACTTGTGATAGATGAATGGGTAAGTTTTCTTGTAATCATCTGATGAAAAATTATTCTTATAGATATTTTACTTGTATGATATGGAATTACTTGCGACTGTAAATTTCTGTCATGCAGAAAGAGCGAAGGGAAAGATACCTTGCTCGGCAGCAGATTGAAGGAGTAGACTCAGCTTAAAGTGGTAGTTCTTCATCAGTTTCCTCGTTGTATGGTTGAAGTTTTATATAGTCGTCTCGTGCTTATGTCCATCAAATCATTTCATGTAACGCAAAGGGTGTTGTCTCAGAAGAATGATCTGGAAATTTCGAAATATTTTGTGGTTGTAAAGAAGAGTGAAGCTGAAATTTCTGTAATTGGAGACTTGAAATCAGCTAGTTACCATCTGCGTTGTAGATAATGTGATTTTGCCGCCTCCCTAAGGGGAATAAAACTGTTCTTCATGGGGTGTAATACACTAAATGGATATCAAACCGAGTAGGAGTATTTAAATGCATACATAATCAATAATGTTCTGCATCAATTACCTTTAGGAAAATGTCACATTTGAACAATTTTCGTCCAGTACTCTTGTAACCTTACAAAGCAAATCAAGTACGGGATGACATACTCTCATCTGTGTGAATGCATAGGTAAATCGGGTCAGATGGGTGGTTTTGAACATGAAATTGAGCGATAGAGGTTGAGATAAAAATTAAAAGATTGAGGGTCCAGGGCTAAAGCTATGTATTAAATTGAATTTTTAACCTTTGAGTGAGGTAAAAAATGACATGTTTCTATTCAAGTAAAAGGGATTAAATTGAAGTTTATACTTGAAATTGACTAAAGCTGGCATTGAACCATTTAACCCAGAGGGCAATGCGGCCGTTAACAAAGCGATGGAAATTGCAGTCATTTAGTCCTCTCCTTTACATGCTGCTTCAATATTCACCATCTTAGTAATTAGCATTGTTTTCGTCATTGTCTAATCCGCCATGGAATGGGAATCTGGATATGTATAGATCACAATGTAAAGGCGGCCACCTGTTTCCAATTGGGAATCACTCGGATATTATCGGCTTCTTCACTCTTTTCTAGGTTTCCAACATTAATTGTTACTATAAATAGGAGTTTAATCCAGGAAAAAGGCTAAAACCAACAAAAATGGCCAAGTCCAACAAAATTTCCATGCTCACCAACTTTGTGTTGATCATTGCTCTTTTGGTCATTGTTTCTATGGTTGAAAGCCGTGGAATTGGGAGTAAGTTCTCAAATCAAGAGCTAAAACACGACGAATTATAATCATTTGGTTTTTTTTTTTTTTTTGTAATGTTCATTCTTTTATGTTTTGGTATTAGAATTTAATGATTAAAAAATGTATTGAAAAATGTGCAGTTCCAATAGGAAAGAAGAGCACCCCAAGCTGTAACGAGGTGTACGGCGTAGCGAGTGGCGACACATGCTTCAGTGTAACACAGGTGTTTAACTTGACCACGACGTTCTTCGATTCAGTGAACCCTAACCTCGACTGTGATTCTCTCTTTGTTGGTCAATGGCTTTGTGTTGCTGGAAAAGCATGAATAAGCCAAGTAGTTGTTCTTGTGATTCAAAAGTCCATGAATAAGGACAACAAGCCCAACTTGTATCCGTATCCAATGCTTTTAGTTCTATATGAATAAGAATGAGCCACGGATGCGTGGTGCATGAACTTTGTAGGTATTTTCTTGATGAAATTTAAAAGATAAAGAATCTGTTATACTTTCATCTTAGACTCTAGCTCACCAGAATAATCGACCATTATAGATACTTGGCGATGCACAATCTTGCTATGGCTTTGCCGAAAGAGTTCGATCTCATGGACTC